>NC_092709.1:195173769-195775376 GCF_047496885.1 Scyliorhinus torazame
ATTTTGGTAGGAATAACAGCAAAAGGGATTATTATTTAAATGATAAAATATTAAAACATGCTGCTGTGCAGAGAGACCTGGATGTGCTAGTGCATGAGTCGCAAAAAGTTGGTTTTCAGGTGCAACAGGTGATTAAGAAGGCAAATGGAATTTTGTCCTTCATTGCTAGAGGGATGGAGTTTAAGACTAGGGAGGTTATGCTGCAATTGTATAAGGTGTTAGTGAGGCCACACCTGGAGTATTGTGTTCAGTTTTGGTCTCCTTACTTGAGAAAGGACGTACTGGCACTGGAGGGTGTGCAGAGGAGATTCACTAGATTAATCCCAGACCTGAAGGGGTTGGATTACGAGGAGAGGTTGAGTAGACTGGGACTGTACTCGTTGGAATTTAGAAGGATGAGGGGGGATCTTATAGAAACATATAAGATTATGATGGGAATAGATAGGATAGATGCGGGCAGGTTGTTTCCACTGGCGGGTGAAAGCAGAACTAGGGGGCATAGCCTCAAAATAAGGGGAAGTAGATTTAGGACTGAGTTTAGGAGAAACTTCTTCACTCAAAGGGTTGTGAATCTATGGAATTCCTTGCCCAGTGAAGCAGTAGAGGCTCCTTCATTAAATGTTTTTAAGATAAAGATAGATAGTTTTTTGAAGAATAAAGGGATTAAGGGTTATGGTGTTCGGGCCGGAAAGTGGAGCTGACTCCACAAAAGATCAGCCATGATCTCATTGAATGGTGGAGCAGGCTCGAGGGGCCAGATGGCCTACTCCTGCTCCTAGTTCTTATGTTCTTACGACGAGACGACAGTAGAGAGTAATCGAGGCTTTATTAAGCAGAGAGGTGTTGCCTCCTGCAGCTGCTGCCAAAATGCCTGCAGCTCGGTGAGCACACACATTTTTACTCCACCTACTGGGCAGAGCCAGCAGGCAGGGATCTACCCCCGTACCTGTAGTACAGGAGCCTTACCGTATTACCTCTCATATACGTATTATACAAACAGTGGTGACTACCACATTCACCCCCTGTTAAATATGAGTCCAGCGGGGGTGGTGGAAAACTATTTACATGGTATGTGAGCATTTTCAAAAACTATTTACATGGTATGTGAGCATTTTTAAAGAATACAGTTTGGTGAACATTTACAAATTTAGCCGGTGGGGTGCCTTGATCCTCCGTTGTGAGCGCCGCAGTCCCGGTGGTGATGCAGGCGCCGGCTTGGTCGCCGGTGACTCCGGGAACGTCTAGTCCTCATCCTCATCCCCCGGGTGGAACCAATGGGTGGACGGATCGTCCTGGAGCGGGGGCTGTGGTGAGGTGCGCTGGGGAGAGGGTGGGTGACGCCGGGGCAATTAGAGGGGGGGTGGTGGGAACCAGCTGATGCCAGGTCCCTGAGGGAGACTGTGTCTTGGCGGCCGTCGGAGTACGTCATGTAGGCAGTTGTACCCTTTCGACCAACGGGTCCGCCTTGTGGAGCCGCGCGTGCTTGCGGAGGAGGACGGGTCCTGCCGCTGCCAGTGCAAAGTAGCGATCGGATGGAGTGGAGAGCGTCGGGGAGGACTTCCTGCCAGCAGGAGACTGGGAGATTTTTAGACCATATGCCCTTGCTGAGCAGGAACTGATGCAGCTCATCACTCATAAAGGCGGATCCTCGGTCGCTGTGGACATAAGTCGGGAAACCAAACAGAGTGAAGATGCTATTGAGGGCTTTGATGACTGTGGCAGACGTCATATCGGGGCATGGGATGGCGAAGGGGAATCTGGAGTATTCACCAACCACGTTCAGGAAGTACGTGTTTCGGTCAGAGGAGGGGACTGGCCCTTTGAAATCCATGCTGAGGCGTTCAAAGGGACGGGAGGCCTTCACCAGGTGCGCTCAGTCTGGCCAGTAGAAGTGCGGTTCGCACTCCGCGCAGACCTGGCAGTCTTTGGTGACTGTCCTGACTTCCGCAATGGAGTAGGGTAGGTTGCAGGCCTTTATGAAGTGAGAGAACTGGGTGACCCCTGGGTGACAGAGACCATTGTGTAGGGACCGGAGTCGGTCCACTTGTGCGCTGGCACATGTACCTCGGGATAGGCAACGGGGGGCTCGTTGAGCTTACCGGGGCGATACAAAATCTCGTAATTGTAGGTGGAGAGCTCGATTCTCCACCTGAAGATTTTATCATTTTTGATCTTGCTCCGCTGCATATTATTGAACATGAAGGCTACCAACCATTGGTCAGTGAGGAGAGTGAATCTCCTGCCGGCCAGGTAATGCCTCCAATGCCGCACAACTTCAACGATGGCTTGGGCCTCTTTTTTGACAGAGGAGTGCCGAATTTCGGAGGCATGGAGGGTGTGGGAAAAGAATGCCACGGGTCTGCCTGCCTGGTTGAGGGTGGTGGCCAGAGCGACATCTGATGCATCGCTCTCGACTTGAAAGGGTCTCGTCGACTATGTGCATCGTGGCCTTGGCGATGTCGGCCTTGATACGGTTGAAGGCCTGGTGGGCCTCAGCCGTCAGGGGGAAAACTGTGGAGTGGATGAGTGGGCGGGCCTTGTCCGCATAGGTAGGGACCCACTGGGCGTAGTATGAGAAGTACCCCAGACATCGTTTGAGGGCTTTGGGGCAGTGGGGGAGGGGGAGTTCCATGAGGGGGCACATTCGATCGGGGTAGGGCCCTAAAACTCCATTTTGCACCACATAGCCAAGGATGGCTAAGCGGTTGGTGCTGAACACGCACTTCCCCTTGTTATACGTTAGGTTCAGGAGTTTGGCGGTGTGGAGAAATTTGAAAAGGTTAGCGTCGTGATCCTGCTGGCCGTGGCCACAGCTGGTGACGTTATCGAGGTATGGGAAGGTGGCCCGCAGTCCGTATCGGTCAACCATTCGGTCCATCTCCCGTTGGAAGACCGAGATCCCATTAGTGACGCCGAAGGGAACGATAAGGAAGTGGGAAAGGCGGCCGTCTGCTTCGAACGCAGTGTATTGGCGGTCCGCCTTTCGGATGGGGAGCTGCTGGTAGGCAGATTTCAGGTCCACTGTCGAGAAGACCCGGTACTGTGTAATCTGATTGACAGTATCAGATATGGATGGGAGGCGGTACGCGTTGAGCTGCGTATACCGATTGATTGTCTGACTGTAGTCAATGGCCATCCTGTGTTTCTCCCCAGTCTTTACAGCTACACTTTGGCTCTCCAGGAGCTGTTGCTGGCCTCAATGATGCCTTCCCGCAGAAGCCGCTGGACGTCTGACCTTATGAAGGTCCTGTCCTGGGCGCTGTACCGTCTGCTCCTGGTGGTGATGGGCTTGCAATCCGGGTGAGGTTTGCAAACAGGGAGGGTGGGTCGACCTTAAGGGTTGTGAGGCCGCAGACGGTGAGGGGGGGTAGGGGTCCGCCAAATTTTAGAGTTAGACTTTGGAGTTTGCACTGGAAGTCCAGGCTGAGTAGAAAGGCAGCACAGTGGTTGGGGAGGACGTAGAGCCGGAAGTTGCTGAACTCTACGCCCTGGACGGTGAATACCCCCGGATCTCCATGGAGTGGGATCCGGAGGCCAGGGAGATTCTTTGGGTAACGGGGTGTACCACAAGGGAGCAGCACCTTACCGTAGTTGGGTGGATGAAGCTCTCCATGCTCCCGGATTCGAGAAGGCAAGATGTATTGTGGACATCGACTTTCACCGTCGTTGTCGCAGTTGCGAGGTTGTGTGGCCGGGACTGGTCAAGCGTGATGGACGCGAGCTGCGGCTGGTGTTGGTGGGCCCCGGGCTGGTCGGCGGCGGTTGCGGGCGATGAGCAGCCAGATGAGGTGCCCAACGGGCAGGGGTCCTGAGGCGCCGTCCAAAATGGTGCCAAAGATGGCAGCGCCCACGGGCCGCACGTGGGCTGCGGGGACAAAAATGGCGCACACACGGGTCACACGTGGGGGGTACAGGAACAATGGGCCTGGATACAGTGGCGATCGACCGGGCGTGGCACACCGCAGCAAAATGCCCCTTCTTCCCGCAGGTCTTGCAGATTGCACTCCGCGCAGGGCAGCACTGCCGGGGCTGCTTTGTCTGCCCGTAGAAATAGCACTTGGGCCCCCTGGGGTTTGCTGGCTGCCGCGCGGTGCAGGCTTTGGGTTGGCTGGGGGCGGCCGCTGGTGGGGCTCACGATGTCCATGAGGGGGGCGCCGTGCGGTTGGGGGCGTACGCTTGTACATTACGGGAGGCTACCGTTAGTGAGGGCGTGAGTTTCTTGGTCACTGCGAGATCGGGCTTACCCCCTTCTAAGAGGTGCTGGCGGATGTACGCCAACCCTATGCCCGTAACGAAAGCGTCCCTGATTAGGAGTTCAGTATGTTCAACGGCTGAAACTGCCTGGCAATCGGAGTTCCTCGCCAGGGCGTGCAGGGCATGCCAGAAATCGTCCAATGACTCACTGGGGAGTTGTTGCCGCGTGGACAGGACGTGCCTGGCGTAGAGTTTGTTGATCGGCCGGATGTAGTTCTCTTTCAGCAGCGCCATGGCCTCAGTGTAGTTGGGCGCATCCCGGATAAGGGGAAAAATATCGGAGCTCAACCGTGTGTACAGGATCTGGAGTGTCTGTGCTTCTGAGGGTTGTTCTGTCGCTGCTCCGATGTAGGCTTCAAAGCAAGCTAGCCAATGGTCGAAGGCCGACGTGGCATTGTCTGCTTGAGGGTGCAGCTGCAGGCGATCTGGCTTGATGTGTATGTCCATCGCTGTAAAATCTCTACTTAATAAATTGATGCACTGTGGTAGTATGCATTAGGGGTCATGTGGGACTGTGAAGCCGTGATGTCATTGGCTGACAGATCCCGGGTCCTGCTTGGCCGTTGACCTCTAGCTCCGCCCTGAAGGCGGAGTATAAGAACCAGGAGTCCTCCCCCGCAGGCAGTCTACTACTGAACTGCGGGGGAACAGTCACGCTTAATAAAGCCTCATCGACTTCACTCTATTCGTCTCTCGGAGTCTTTGTGCGCTACAATTTATTAAGCGTGACTAAAGGACTATGGAGCTCAGGATCATCCCGGAATGCCTGAGGATCAGCCCCCACGCAGTGAACGCAGCAGCAGCTTTCAAGCACTGGCAGACTTGTTTCGAGGCCTACCTTAGAACGGCCCCCGGCCGGGTCACAGAAGACCAAAAACTACAGTTCCTGCACTCGAGGTTAAGCACGGAGATTTTCTCTCTCATCGAAGACGCAGAGGATTTCCAGACGGCGTTCGCAGCACTCAAAAGTCTCTATGTTCGCCCAGTAAACCAGATCTACGCTCGCTATCAACTCGCAACGAGACGGCAAAGTCCCGGAGAATCGATAGATGAATTCTACGCCGCGCTACTAATTTTGGGACGGGCCTGCAGCTGCCCGCCGGTGAACGCAAATGAACACACGGACATGTTAATGCGCGATGCTTTTGTGGCAGGTATAAACTCCTCCCAAATCGACCAAAAACTTTTAGAAAAAGAGTCGCTAGGACTCTCAGAGGCACGGGCCCTAGCAGCCTCCCTAGACGTGGCCGCGCGAAACACCCGCGCCTACGGCCCCGACCGCGCGGCAGCCCATTGGGCTCCGTACGCACCCGTCGCGACAAACCCCCCCCCCCCCCCCGGACACCCCACAGGCTTGCGCGGTTCAAACGCCAAGTCGCACCGGGGGAGCCCCCTGCTATTTCTGCGGCCAGGCGAAACACCCCCGGCAGCGCTGCCCGGCCCGCGCAGCGATCTGTAAGAGCTGCGGGAAAAAGGGCCATTTCGCGGCTGTGTGCCGGTCCCGGGAGGTCGCCGCGGTCCCAGGAGAACAGGGAGCCCTGCACGCCTTTTACGCTCCCCAACCCCCCCCCCCCAGCGCCCCATGTACGACCCGCAGGCGCAACCAGCTTGGGTCCCGACCACCGCTCTCCCCGGAGAACAGGGAGCCCTGCACGCCTTTTACGCTCCCCAACCCACCCCCCCCCCCCCGCGCCCCATGTATGACCCGCCGGCGCTACCACTTTGGGTCCCGGCCACCGCTGTCCCCAGAGAAGAGGGAGTCCTGCGTGTTCCTAACGCTCCCCTACCCCCCCAGCGCCCCATGTGCGACCCGCAGGCGCCGCCATTTTGGGTCCCGGCCACCACGAGGGGAGGAGGGGCGCCGCCATCTTGGACCACCCCAGACCTGTACGACGCATGGGGGTGGCCATTTTGTCCAACCCCGCCGCTATCTTGTGACCCCCCAGCCATGTGCGATGCATGGGGGCAGCCATCTTGTTCACCCCCGACGCCATCTTGGACGGCAACAACGGACCCCAGCGTCGACGGCTCCACGGGGTTCGAAGAAGACGCTCAACCATTTCAACCACGGCTGGCTTCAATGACGCTGGACCAAGCACGGCCCCGGACGCTCCAGACGACGACGACAACGGTGCTGATAAACGGGCACGAGACACCATGCCTGGTCGACTCCGGGAGCACGGAGAGCTTTATCCACCCCGATACGGTAAGACGCTGTTCTTTGACCATCCGTCCCAGCGCACAAAAGATTTCCCTAGCTGCAGGATCCCACTCCGTACAGATCAAAGGCTTCTGCATAGTTACCCTAACGGTGCAAGGGAGGGAGTTCAAAAACTACAGGCTCTACGTCCTTCCCCAACTCTGCGCCCCCACATTACTGGGATTAGACTTCCAGTGCAATCTACAGAGCCTAACCTTCAAATTCGGCGGCCCAATACCCCACTCACTATCTGCGGCCTCGCAACCCTCAAGGTTCAGCCCCCATCCTTGTTTGCAAACCTCACCCCGGATTGCAAACCCATCGCCACTAGGAGCAGACGGTACAGCGCCCAGGACACGACCTTCATTCGGTCCGAAGTCCAGCGGCTACTGAAGGAAGGCATAATCCAGGCCAGCAATAGTCCCTGGAGAGCACAGGTGGTAGTAGTAAAGACAGGGGAGAAGCAAAGGATGGTCATAGACTATAGCCAGACCATCAACAGGTACACACAACTAGACGCGTACCCTCTCCCCCGCATATCCGACATGGTCAATCGGATTGCCCAATATAAGGTCTTCTCCACCGTGGACCTCAAGTCCGCCTACCATCAGCTCCCCATCCGCCCAAGTGACCGCAAGTACACAGCCTTCGAGGCAGACGGGCGATTATACCATTTCCTGAGGGTCCCATTTGGCGTCACAAACGGGGTCTCGGTCTTCCAACGAGAGATGGACCGAATGGTTGATCAACACGGATTGCGGGCCATGTTCCCGTATCTCGACAATTTAACCATCTGCGGCCACGATCAGCAGGACCACGACGCCAACCTCCAAAAATTCCTCCAGACCGCTAAAGCCTTGAACCTCACGTACAACGAGGACAAGTGCGTTTTTAGCACCAACCAGCTAGCCATCCTGGGCTACGTAGTGCGCAATGGGATAATAGGCCCCGACCCCGAACGTATGCGCTCCCTCATGGAATTTCCCCTCCTGCACTGCTCAAAAGCCCTAAAACGCTGCCTGGGGTTCTTTTCATACTACGCCCAGTGGGTCCCCCAGTATGCAGACAAGGCCCGCCCCCTAATACAGACCACGACCTTCCCTCTGTCGACAGAGGCTTGCCAGGCCTTCAGCCGCATCAAAGCGGATATCGCAAAGGCCACGATGCGCGCCATCGACGAGTCCCTCCCCTTCCAGGTCGAGAGCGACGCCTCCGACGTAGCTCTAGCGGCCACTCTTAACCAAGCGGGCAGACCCGTGGCCTTTTTATCCCGAACCCTCCACGCTTCAGACATCCGCCACTCCTCAGTGGAAAAGGAAGCCCAAGCCATAGTGGAAGCGGTGCGACATTGGAGGCATTACCTGGCCGGCAGGAGATTCACTCTCCTCACGGACCAACGGTCGGTAGCCTTCATGTTCGATAATGCACAGCGGAGCAAAATCAAAAACGACAAGATCTTAAGGTGGAGGATCGAGCTCTCCACCTTCAACTACGAGATCTTGTATTGTCCCGGAAAGCTGAACGAGCCGTCTGATGCCCCGCGGCACATGTGCCAACGCACAAATTAACCGCCTCCAAACCCTCCACGAGGACCTCTGCCACCCGGGGGTCACTCGGTTCTACCACTTTATTAAGTCCCGCAACCTCCCATACTCTTTGGAGGAGGTCCGTACAGTCACAAGGAACTGCCACATCTGCGCAGAGTGCAAACCGCATTTTTTCAGGCCGGATGGTGCGCACCTGATTAAGGCTTCCCGCCCCTTTGAACGCCTTAGTCTGGATTTCAAAGGACCCCTCCCCTCCACCGACCGCAACACATACTTCCTTAATGTGGTGGACGAGTACTCCCGCTTCCCATTCGCCATCCCCTGCCCTGACATGACCACGGCCACAGTCATTAAAGCCCTGAACACCATATTCACACTGTTCGGTTGCCCCGCATACGTCCACAGCGACAGGGGGTCCTCCTTCATGAGTGATGAGCTGCGCCAGTTCCTGCTCAGCAACGGTATAGCCTCGAGCAGGACAACCAGCTACAACCCCCGGGGGAACGGGCAAGTAGAGAGGGAGAACGGCACGGTCTGGAAGACCGTCCTACTGGCCCTACGGTCCAGGGACCTCCCGGTTTCACGGTGGCAGGAGGTCCTCCCGGACGCCCTCCACTCCATCCGGTCACTACTGTGTACTAGCACTAACCAAACGCCTCATGAGCGCCTCCTTGTCTTCCCCAGGAAGTCCTCCTCTGGAACGGCACTGCCGACCTGGCTGGCGGCCCCAGGACCCATCTTGCTCCGAAAACATGTGCGGGCGCACAAGTCGGACCCGTTGGTCGAAAGGGTTCACCTCCTTCACGCGAACCCGCAGTACGCTTACGTGGAGTACCCCGACAGGACACGGTCTCCCTGCGAGATCTGGCGTCCGCCAGCAACACGCACACGGGCCTCCCAGGCCCGACCAGGAGTGAAGCCCAAGCTGAAACCGTAAGGCTCCCGGAGACGACAACACCGGAGCAAGCACCACCACCACCACCGGGGCCGAGGCGATCGACACGGACGACCAGACCACCCGACCAACTCGTGGCGTCGATCTAACACTACAATATGTGGACTTTTAACGAGAACATTTTGTCTTTTTCTCCTGACGATTACTGTAAATAGTTCAAAACAAAAAAAACCTTGTACATACTGTAATAACATGTGAACGTTTTCCTCCCAGGACCAGCCTTGTAAACCCTTACCACCATGCGAAGCATCACCCCGCCGGGTTCATTTTTAACAAGGGGTGAATGTGGTAGTATGCATTAGGGGTCATGTGGGACTGTGAAGCCGTGATGTCATTGGCTGACAGATCCCGGGTCCTGCTTGGCCGTTGACCTCTTGCTCCGCCCTGAAGGCGGAGTATAAGAACCAGGAGTCCTCCCCCGCAGGCTGTCTACTACTGAACTGCGGGGGAACAGTCACGCTTAATAAAGCCTCATCGACTTCACTCTATTCGTCTCTCGGAGTCTTTGTGCGCTACATGCACTATCAATTATGATGAGACGAGATTAGAGAGTAATCGAGGCTTTATTAAGCAGAGATGTGTTGGCTCCTGCAGCTGCTGCTGAAATGGCTGCAGCTCGGTGAGCACACACATTTATACTCCGCCTACTGGGCGGAGCCAGCAGGCAGGGATCTACCCCCGTACCTGTAGTACAGGGGCCTTACCGTATTACTTCTCATATATGTATTATACAAACAGTGGTGACTACCACACAGGTATAAAATGCATGCCAAAGTGTGTGACAAGTGACACTGTGGTGTTTGCGTGCTTAATCTTTGCTGGCTCTATGTAACAGACTATATTGAGTCTGAAGGTAGTAGGGAGGGAGGTGGGGAACTTGTTGAGCAGTGGCTGGCATCCACTTGCAATTTTACCATGGGGCCAGGCGTCCATCTGCTCCTTTGGCTTCACATTCAAGTAAGTTAAAAGATTTTTGCTTACCTTTGTAGTGGCCGCCTCCCGCAGTTTCTTTAAAGACCACTGGTTTGACTGCTGTTCACCTGTGAAAACTGCCAACTGCAATACAATGTTGGAAGGAGGTTTGAAATTGGCATAGATCCTCAATTTGCATAGGAAATGGATTTAATGTCTGGATGACCACAGGGTTTCCTCATCAATATCGTGCATTACACATAGCTAGCACAAAAGAATTGATGTGCTGTGAGGTTCTGCAATAGGTTATAAACTATAAATCAGTTTAAAATAAAATTTCAAAAACAGTGGCAGAAGATCAATGCATGAGAGTGCACTTGTTTGCAGAACATTCAACTCAAAAAAGGACTTGCATTCATGTACTGCTTTTCACAATAGCCCAAAGCACTTTACGGTCCATGAAATATTTTTGAGGTGTAGTTATTGTTTTAAAGTATGAAATGCAACAGCCAGTATGTGCACAGCAAACTCCCACAAACAGGAAATGATAATGACTAGACAATCTATTATTTTGCGATGTTGATTGAGGGATAAATAATGTCCAGGAGATTACTCGCTTCTCTGAAATAATGCCCTGTGATCTTTTGCACAGATGAACACAGATGGAGCCTCATTGAGGTAACTCATCCAAAGGACAGCACCTCGAACAGTGCAGCACACCATCAGTATTGTTCTGGAGTGTCAGCTGTGATCTTGTACTCAGGCCATGTAGAGGAACCTGAACCTTGAACCTTACAATTCAACGGTAATAGCGAATAGTGTTACCAAATGAGTCTTGGTAGACACAAAAAAGCACCTTGAATATACAAAAATAATAAAATAAACAACGTTCCAACTCTCTCACCTGTACTAACCAAATTCCTTGAACTAACTTACGCATATCAGTCGTAATTCTCCGGTTGTTGCGATTCAATTTTGCCACTGGCAGCATAACCCCCACCAGAGGGTTTTACGGTGACATGGGGTGGTTACAATGGAAAATCCCATTAACAAGCGGTGGGAAGATAGAATCTCCCGCCAGTGAGCGGTGCGTAGCTGACGGACTGCAGAATTCCACCCATAGTTTCATCCACTTATGTAAAGACTCAGCATTTGAAATGCCTGATTTCCATTTTCAGTGTACACTTGATGGGCAGTAGATTGATTAATTAAAATACTTCTCTGCTGTTGCCAGAAAAGTAAAACGCGTGAAATCGGCATCTGCTGCGATTTCGGTGTCCGAACCGATTCTCCACCCAATCACATTTCCTGATTCCGGAGTCAGCCGATGGAGAACCCCGCCCCAGAACTTTTTGATGACTGCTCTCAGATAGCTAAGAACTTCCATTAATTTTGGGGGTGGAGATAAAAGGTGTTCTGGGAATTCAGGGAACAGTAATTGGGAAAACTGTTTCCATAGATTTTTTTACTCCTTCGTTGATATATAATTCACAGCTTGTTTGTCCAATTTCACCTCCACCATGCCTCACTGACAAATAGGATCATGCTTGGCAAGATCCATGCATCCTTGCAAGAAGTAGGGATGTGGGTTGTCATTCAAATATGGGGTTACCATATAACCAATGAGATCATAGTTAAATGTTATGAATTCATTCGCCTGGGACAAAGCTTCATGCACCTGAATATTGGGAAATTGTTGCAGTGCTAAGTGTACCATACAGCATTTTCTGTCCACAAATCTATAGCTATAAAATCTGTCACAGTCAGAGGTGAGAGAGCAGCATGATTCTGGAAGGATTTGTTAGAATCTTCCCTGGTCCCGCAAGGGCAAACTTGAAGGCGAGACTGGGAAGAAAGTCAGGAATATTAGCATTGCGTCAGTAGGCTAACGTGCTCTTGCCTCCAAACAATTGTCCCGGAGGTGGATCATCATGGCAGAGGCCTACCCACCCACCAGGAGTGGGTTGCCAATCTGCATAATTAGGTCATGGCCATTTATGGACTGATTGGGGACGTTGCCAGGATCTTCTGAAGGCCAAGCCTGGCAGCTTCCCAAATAACTGGCGATTGCTTGCCTGTGGCTGACTTGAGGCCTCCTGTTCAATCCCCTCTCTGGACTGAAGCTGCAGGAGTCAGAAGGACACAGCTGACCACCTTGTGGAGGGGATTCCCTTCCATTGGGTTGCGTTGGCAGCTATGGCTACTGTTTATTTAATTTAAGTACACTTCTCTTCAAGATGTAGGCTAGCAATTGCGACTGCCAACCTTCCAAGGTTGCAAGCCTACTGATTGGGCCTACAAGGCCAGGAACCCATACGCCGTGCTTCATTGGACAGCAGACCTAAAGGTAGCCTCTTAATTGGCTGACTTCAGGAAAAGCTCCCAGGCAGGTGGCATGACAGAAATTGCAAGCTCATGGCCTGGAAATTGTCCTAACACTGAATTTTTTACAAGATTCCACCCATAATTGATGGGCCACAGGTTGCCTAGCAACATTTTGAGTGCTGCCAATGCGGGCCATGTGATCATTTTTAGCCTCTTCTTAGCAGCTTCCTTCTAGAGGAACATCACAAACAGGAGTTGATTGAGCTTCTCAATCTTGCGCTGTCATTCAATTAGACCATGGATGATGTGCACCTCAACTTGCTTACCTTGCTCCCTATTTCTTGACAAGTGAAACCAAACAAAAAAATGCCTATCACAGTCTTGAAAGTTTCAATTTTCCCAGTAATTACAATGTTTTGGGGCAGTGTATACCAAATTTCTGCTACGCTTTGCATGATCACACTCCTGAATGGCCTACCTCTAATATTAAGATCACGTTCCCTTGTTCTTGATTCTTCCACCAGAGGAAATAGTTTCCCCATATCTATCCTAACAAATCCTTGCAACATTCTAAGCCAAGCTTATTCAACATTTCCTCACAATTTAACCCATTAAGCCATTGTAATGTTACTTAAACCGTGGCATTTGTTTAATTCCGTCAGGTTATTCCGACTAGTTATTGCCAGACTGTTTCATTTACTCCCAAACGGCCTTTGGAAAGGCTCAAATATCTCCATTCTACAAGTTAGCTACTGGTCCACATAAGTCTGACAAAAATGTTTCCTCTCAGCGGTACTTTCTTTTCAACCAGTTGGATGATTAAAATATCCATATCCTGCCTCCCTCAGCCACCCTAACGTTGATGGAAGTGTCCAACTAGATATGTATCAGTTGACTGTATGCTTGGGAATCGCTGAGCCTTCAGTTGCCAGTAAGCCGAATATGTAGCAGCTGTTGAAACAGCTGCTGTACAAAGCTGCTGGAATTCTTATGCAGGCTGCAAGACCAGAAGCAGCACACCTTAAAAAAAATCAGGGGAAGTTTTAGTGAAGCGCACGCACAGCATTGGTGGAAACGTTGTTCAGCCTTCATATTCTGAAAGTGTGATTGGTGTCATTGAAAGGTTTCCCTGGAAACTAGAAAGTGCATGAATAATACTGCTTTTCTGACTGTAAGGAAGTGGACGAAGGATTGGCAAAAGCTCATCATGGATCGGAAGTGTGTGCGGCAGCCATGCCTTTGAATTCCACTTCAAATCCAAATACTGACACTTTGTATAAACTCCTGAAATGTGTTAAATTTGTTCAGTTGCAATTATAATATCCTCATGTAGAAAACGTTGGGCTGCTCTGTATGCTCTTTCCTGGCAGCCTGCACAGCTCGAGAGTGCAGTAAGGCCCAGAGATGGCAGCCTGTTTTTGCTGTACATCCGTCAACATCCCCCCCGAGGTTATCACTATTGAGGAGGCAGCCCTACTTCAGCCACTACCCTGCTAGGACATAATCCAAGCCATGCTAACAGTGTTGAATAAACAAGCTCTCATAAGGTCCACTGCATATGCTGAATAAACTTCTGAAATGAGGTGTGCTGTCATTGGATCATTGTTGTTAAAAAAAATAGCCTTTCGATGTTGATTAGAATTAAAGCTTCAGGGCATAATGGTCCTGTCATTATCATATGGGGTATCCATATAATTCAAATCATTACCATGCGCAGTGCCAGGGGAGATCGATTTGTGCAAAGTAAAAAATATACAACATTTCCTATCGACAGACTGTCAGCATTCGTTCGAATGAGAATGATAGCTGCAATTGTAGGAACTTAGGTTTCATTATTTCTTTAATAGACCCTCCAGTAAAGCTCATTGTATTTCAGTTATAATCACTTGCCTTTGAAATCTTAATGTTTATGTAAGTGGTGGGCTGTAGCATTTCATTTATTCAGTCAAACAAGACTGCTGTCCTTTTCTCACTATCAGGAATCCAGTTCTGTGTCATGAGGAGAGCAGGAAGAATTTGTTTTGTTTCAATCATGTCACATACAGTGATGGCTCACTCCAATGGAAATGTAAGCAAGACTGGCACCTTCTGAAAATGGCTGAATAACTGCCTGAGCCATGAGACAGTCTCACCCCACATGTAGCACGTGGCCTATACGCAGAAACCATTTCAGCAAGTGCTGAGTTGCTAAAATCCCCATTGGCAGAGGTCTATATGGATTGTGTAAAATCAGTTCAAAGCCCCACCTTCTACTTGCCACAAGTGAATTTGCTCTGTTAATGACCTTTTAATAACGTTGTTTAGGGGCCTAATCCTGCACCGATATTGTGGACGTGGAAAAAGTTCCGAGCAGAGTTACAAGAATGATCCCCAGCCATGGTTACTCAGATAGCCATAAAGAGCTGGATCTAATCATTATAAAGTGGCATAGACTTAGGAGCAACCTGATAGATGGATGCTAAACAAATACATGGGTTAGACTGCATGCTTGTTGATGGATTTGACGGATTGGGAAGTCCCAAGTTAAATGTGTTTAAACAGTGCAGAAGTAGGAACAGGTGAAATGCTAGATGGTTTTGTGTTTCTAATGAATGTGAGCCTCTGAAATGTGTTGCCAACAAGTGCACAAAAACCCAAGAAATAGGAGCAGGAGTGAACCACACATCCCTTCAAGACTGCTCCACCATTCAATACAATCATGGCTGAGCTTGGGCGCCAACTTCATTTTCCTGCCAGCTCCCCATGTCCCTTGATTCCCTGAGAGCACAAAAACCTGACGACCACATCCTTAAATATATTCAACAGTGGAACAACCACAGCTCTCTGGGGTAGAGAATTCTAAAGTAATATTCCTCATCCCAGTCCAAAATGGTTGCCCCTTATCCCCAAACTGTGATACCGTGTTTTAGATTTTCCAACCAGAGAAAACAATCTCTCAACATCCACTCTATCAAACCCCTTCAGGGTCTTGTCAGTTTCAATGTGACAGCCTCTCGTTCTTCTGGGAATACAGAGTATATAGGCCCAATTTACTCAGCCTCTCATCACACGACAACCCCTTCATCACAGGGACCAGTTTGTTGATCATTCGCTGAATCACCTCATTTCTTAAATATGGAGACCAAAACTGCACGCAGGGCTCCAGTTGTGTGGTGCTATCTAATGCTTATATCCTGCAACCCTGGTAGTGATCCTGCTTATTTTGCAGTGCCACCTGGGCACTTTGGCATTGCCAGGGTGGCAGTGCCAAGGTGCCACCCTGGCATTGCCAAAGTGCCTGCTTTCCAGGGGGAGGGTCAGGGGGCCAGCCTGCCATATCTCTGACCACCCGATGGCCCGGGACACCCCCTGGTGCCATTCTGTCCAGGATTGCAGTACCAAGGTGCCAGGATAGCAGTGCAAAGGTATCTGGGTGTCAGAGCGAGAGCCAGAGTGCTGTTCTGCCTGTCAGTACTAAATCGCACCTAGCTGGGGTCTGCTTGGAGAGGCCGATAGATGCCGGCCGATGCCGGCGCCAGCATCTTTAAGTGGGCAGCACCCAGATTGCGATGCTTTGTGAAATCTGGTTGATATCTTGAGGCGCAACGGCTATTGGGAAGCCTGGGTGAGGCCTCTCCTGGCATTTACCAGCCAAATCCCACTCTGAATTTGGTGGAACCCGGCTGGTAAATTGCACCCTACATCTCTTTATATATCTGTGTGTCCTCCCCACAGCTTAATGTCACACCTAGTTTTGTATCATCAGCAAACTTGGTGCTGACTCTCCACATGCCTTCAGGAGAGGTCTTGCCTGGTTCCTAAGCAGTTATTGCATTATATAGAAGTTAAACGAATTAATGGTTGCAAATACATTTATTTAATTATTTCCCAGGGTGTCACTGGCTAGGCCAGCATTTATTGCCCTTCCTAATTGCTCTTCAAAATATGGTGATGGTCTTTCTTCCTAAACACTGCAGGCCATGCAGTGTAGGTAAACCCACAGTGCTGTTAGGATGTAAGTTCCAGGATTTTGACTCAGTGGCAGTGAAAGAACAGCAATGTATTTCCAATATCAGGATGGCATTCGACTTGGAGCAGAACTAGCAAATGGTGGTGTTCCTGTGCGCTTGCTGCTCTTGTCCTTCAAGGTGGTAGATGCCATGGGTATGGAAGGTGCTGTCAAAGGAATCTTGATGCAATGCATCTTGCAGATGGTACTCACTGCTACCAGTGTACATTCATAGAGGTGGGAGTGAACGTTTAAAATAGTGGGTGGAGTGCCAATCACATAGGATGTTTTGCCCTAGATGGTGTGAATCTTCTTGAGTATTGCACATTTCCAGGCAAGTAGAGAGTATTCCATTGGAGTCCTGGGGCAAATTCTCCATTATGGGCGCAAAGTCCGCCGACCGGCGGCAAAAACGGCGCAAATCCCACCTGCATCACGCCGCCAAAAACGTCGCAAAGTCTCCGGCCCGGAATGGGCTAGCAGCGACGTGACGCTATCCACGCTGGCTCACGTGGTTCACGCCGTGCGGCGTCATACACGCCGCACGGCGTGACGGCTCATTAAGGACGCGCTACTCCCCCCCACCCGACCAGAACACCCGACCGGATGGCCGCCCGCCGCTCAGCCCCGAGGTTCCAGTCTCGTGACATTGAGGCGCTCCTGGACGCAGTGGAGCAGAGGAGAGAGGCCCTGTATCCCGGGCACGGCCGCAGAGTTGCCCCACGCCACTCTGTGGAGGGAGGTGGCAGAGGCCGTCACCGCTGTGGCCCTGACACCACGGACAGGCACCCAGTGCCACAAGAAGGTGAATGACCTCGTCAGAGCAGCCAGGGTGAGCCTCCCCGCTGCCCGATATCCATATCCCCCATATCCCCCCTCCCCATATCCCCCTCCCCCATATCCCCCCTCCCCATATCCCCCATATCCCCCTCCCCCATATCCCCCATATCCCCCTCCCCATATCCACCTTCCCCCATTTCTCCCATATCCCCCATATCCCCCATATCCCCCCTCCCCCATATCCCCCCTCCCCCATATCCCCCATATCCCTGCTACCCCATATCCGCCGTCCCCCATTTCCCCCATATCCCCCTCCCCATATCCCCCCTCCCCCATATCCCCCCTCCCCATATCCCCCCTCCCCATATCCCTCTCCCCATATCCCCCATATCCCCCCTCCCCCATATCTCCCATATCCCCCCTACCCCATATCCCCCATATCCCCCTCCCCATATCCCCATATCCCCCCTCCCCATATCCCCCCTCCCCCATATCCCCCCTCCCCCATTTCCCCCTCCCCCATATCCCCCCTCCCCCATATCCCCATATCCCCCCTCCCCCAAATCCCCCCTCCCCCATATCCCCCATATCACCCTCCCCATAGCCCCCATCCCCCATATCCCCCTCCCCATATCCCCCATATTCCCCCTCCCCCATATCCCCCCTCCCCCATATCCCCTCCCCCATATCCCCCATATCCCCCCTCCCCCATAACCCCCTCCCCCATATCCGCCTTCCCCCATTTCCCCAAGTGAATCATCCAGCCCTAACCTTAACCTCTGCAATACACGCGCAACCGATGGTGTGCATTTATATACCTGTCTAACACTGTTGCCATTTACCCCTGCCCCCCCCCCCCACAGGCAAAACACGCACACAACACCAGGGAGCATGTGAGGACTGGAGGAGGCCCCGCTGATGAGAGGCCACTGACCGAACATGAGGGAAGGGCCCTGGAACTGGCTGGCGGACCTGAGGACCGGGAGGTTGCTGATGCAGAGGTCGCGGGCCCACCAGCAAGTGAGCCACCGACAGCCCGTCCTCATATCCCCCTCCCCCATATCACCTGATCACTGCCTGCGTGTCTAACCATGCATGCTTCATTGTGCATTGCAGGAGCAAACGTCGAGGCACCCATCCCCGCAGATGCAGACCGCCCGCATGATGCCCCTCGGAGACCACGGGGGACGGAGAGACCCGGACCCTCTGGCATGCGACGCCCGCAGGATGCCCCTCGGAGACCACGGGGGACGGAGAGACCCGGACCCTCTGGCATGCGACGCCCTCAGGCTGCCCCTTGGAGACCACTGGAGATGGAGAGACCCGGACCCTCTGGCATGCGACGCCTGCACGATGTCCCTCGGAGACCACTGGAGATGGAGAGACCTGGAGCAACGGGCAGACGACGCCCCCGTCTCGTGCGGGTGCGACGACGCAGGCGTGTGCCACCCAGCGACGAGAAGGGCAGCCACAGGCCCCCGTCACAGCCGAGCCACGAAAACCACAACCCAGGACACCCCAACCCAGGAAACTGAAATACAGGACAGTGACACAGAGTGGATGGGTGGAGACGAACTGCCACCCCAAAGCGCCATGGACTCAGAGTGGGACGATGCACACGGCACAACGCCACTGCTGTCACCAACACCCTGCACCATCGCAGAGACGCTGACCTCGGTTGGGCACTTTAGTGATGAGGCGTCTGGTACACTCACTGGTGCGCACAACACAGCCGTCCCGGTACAGCAGGTGGAGGTAGGAGCAGCAGAGGGGCCGGGCGGTCGGAGGGCAGCCCAGCCCAAGCGAACATCTGCCGCCCAGATGGATCCCGGGTTCCTGGAGTTACGACACCCACCCATAGATCCGATGCAACCACCGAACCGGAGACGAGCGAAGAGGGCGACGGCCGGCTTGCGGCGGCTGCAGTCGCAGGTGGAGGAGTCCACCCGCGTCCAGGATCTGGGAGTGGTGCCGGTCATGCGTGCCACCCAGGCCGACACCGCACGCGTGGCGTCCGCGGTGGAGGCAATGGGTGCTACGGTGTCAGACATGGGGAACGGTTTGCGAGGCCTGGAGCTTTCCGTGCAGGCGGCGTCTGTGGCCCAGGACATGGCTGCCCTCTCACAGGAGGCCATGAGCCAGCACCAGCGGCAGATGGCAGAGGCGCTCAACGCCATAGCCCAGTCTCTGCAGGCCATGGCCCAGTCTCTGCAGGCCATGGCCCAGTCTCAGCAGGCCATGGCCCAGTCTCAGCAGGCCATCGCTGAGGGCATCGGCGCCATTGCCCATGTGCGAGCCGGCGTCGCACAGTCACAGACAGGGTTTGCCAATCCCCTGAGCTCCATGGCTGCAAACCTGCAGACACCTGTCGATACCAGCACGGGCCTCCAGGACTGGCAGCGCCAGATGTCGGGGGGGCGTCGGATGGCCAGTCCGTTCGTATCCCCCACCCATGTAGAGGCCTGGGGGCCATCGGGAACCCCAAGGGAGGAGGAGGTGCTGTGGTCCGTCACGGGTCCCCCTGTAGGGGAGGTCCCGGAACATCGCGACACCTCGGACTCCCCCCCTTCCGTCCCAGGTGCATCGGGTGGGCAACGAGCAGGACAGGCTTGCAGCTCGCCATCCCAGTCACCCGGGCCGCAGCCTGGCCCATCTAGGCCAGGACGCCCCAGGAAACGGCCGCCAAAGGGATCTCGTGTCAGAGGGCAGGAATCACAGGAGTCCACCTCCAGTTCTGCTGTACCGTCTGGGGAACCACGTAGACGTAGTCATAGGGTCCGTCAGGCCAAACAATTAGATACTGAGTAAGTTGGCACGGGTGCAGAGCACAGATGAGTTTTAGGGGCAAGAGCACGTGCATGAACTCCTTTTGTTATTAAAGTCAATGTTACACCTACAGAAGCTGCCTTTGTGCTCTGCCCAAAGCGTGCGGGGGTGTCATGTGCGTTGAGCGCAAGTGTGTGTGTGAGGGGTGGTCTTACCTCAGCCCCAGGTGAGTCTGCCCCCTTCCCCCTGGGCCGCCATCAACATCCCCCCGGGCAGAGGACGGGACCGTGCGCTGCAGTGTCACAGCCGCATGCAGGGATGGTCCGGGTGGATGGTGGTACTGTGGCCATGGGTCAGACATAGTCCAACGATGTGGAGCCAAGAGCTCATCGCAGGGCGGGTTGTCATCATCCTCCATGGCCAGCAATAGACACGCGTCCACCGGAAACTGTGTGAGCCCGGCCGTTGTGCCGCAGGTGGATCGGCAATGGGGGGGGTGGTGTGCATGCGGGTGGGGTGGGTGGGGTTGGGGAGGGGGTGAGGGTGCTGGGTGGGTGGATGGGTGGGGGTGTGGGTGGTCGGGTGTTGCCATGGTGTGCGGTCTGTGGACATACTACCCGATTCCCACGCCCATCTAGTCAGTGAAGCGGGCGTCTATCAGCCTGTCCCGTGCCCGCTGGCCCAGCCGGTAACGGTGGACAGCCACCCGCCCGTGTCTAGCCCGTCTGCCCTGACCATTGCCCCCATCCCCCTCATCTGGGGAGGACTGCGCCTCTTCCTGCTGCTCCTCCACTCCGCCGTCCTCTGCCTGCGGCACATCGCCCCTCTGCTGGGCTATGTTGTGCAGGACGCAGCACACCACAATGATGCGGCCGACCCTATCTGACCGATACTGGAGGGCGCCCCCAGAGAGGTCCAGGCACCTGAAACGCATCTTTAGCACGCCAAAGCACCTCTCTATCACTCCCCTTGTCGCTACATGGGCATCATTGTAGCGGTTCTCCGCCTCATTGCGTAGCCTCCGTCTAGGCGTCATCAGCCACGATCGCAATGGGTAGCCCCTGTCGCCCAGCAACCAGCCCCTCAGCCAGGGATGGCGTCCCTCGTACATGCCGGTGATGTATGACCGCGACAACACGTATGAGTCGCGTACACTGCCCGGGTAACGGGCGCAGACGTGCAGGATTATCATGCCGTGGTCGCAGACCACCTGTATGTTCATCGAATAGGTCCCCTTCCTATTGGTGAACACGGCCCTGTTATCTGCAGGTGGCCGCATGGCGACGTGCATTCCATCGATCGCGCCCTGGACCATGGGGAACCCGGCCACTGCAGAGAAGCCCACGGCCCGGGCATCTTGGCTGGCCCGGTCCACAGGGAAGCGGATGTAGCGGTGCGCCATGGCATATAGGGCATCTGTCACTGCCCGGATGCACCTGTGCACCGATGTCTGCGATATGCCGGACAGGTCCCCACTCGGTGCCTGGAATGACCCCGTTGCATAAAAGTTCAGGGCCACCGTAACTTTGACG
Source organism: Scyliorhinus torazame (assembly GCF_047496885.1). NCBI lineage: Eukaryota > Metazoa > Chordata > Chondrichthyes > Carcharhiniformes > Scyliorhinidae > Scyliorhinus > Scyliorhinus torazame. Next base: position 195,195,029 of record NC_092709.1, read on the forward strand.
GACACGGGGAGAGGGTGTCCCCCGCAAGTGCCACCCAGTGACAGGTGCGCCAGCAGGTGGCAGATGTGTGCCACGGTTTCCCGGCTCATCCGGAGTCTCCTCCTGCATTCCCGGTCCGTGAGGTCCTGGTATGACTGCCGGGGCCGGTACACACGGGGCGCCCTCGAGTGCCTCCGTTGCCGTGGGGCCGCGACGTGATCCTCCCCCTCCTCCCCCTATCGGTCAGGTGTCCCTCCAGCCTGGTCGGCTGCCGCCTGCCCCTCTGCGGCAGCCTGCGCCGCCTCTCTGGCACGCTCCTCCTCCTCCTCCTCATCCAGGGCAACATGGACATTAGCGGCTGCCGCCACGGCGGCCAACATCGCTGGATGATCGGAAAACATGACGGCCTGGAGGGGGTGGAGGGCGGGGGGGAACGACGGCATGTCATCATTGCCCATACCCCCTCCTCCCCCCAGCCAGGTGGCATGGACCGCATGGGTCCGACTGTTGGAGGCTGGCACCTTGCCAGGTGGAACAACTCACCTGCCCCCCCCCCCCCCCCACATCCCTCTCCAGCACGGACCCCGTCCCCCCATCCCCCTCCCCGGCACGGACCCCATCCTCCTCCCCGGCACAGACCCCATCCTCCTCCCCGGCACGGACCCCATCCTCCTCCCCGGCACAGACCCCATCCTCCTCCTCGGCACGGACACCATCCTCCTCCCCGGCACGGACCCCACCCTCCTTCCCGGCACGGACCCCACCCTCCTCCCCGGCCCGGACCCCACCCTCCTCCCCGGCACGGACCCCGTCCCCCCCATCCCCCTCCCCGGCATGGACCCCATCCTCCTCCTCGGCACGGACACCATCCTCCTCCCCGGCACGGACCCCATCCTCCTCCCCGGCACGGACCCCATCCTCCTCCTCGGCACGGACACCATCCTCCTCCCCGGCACGGACCCCATCCTCCTCCCCGGCACGGACCCCATCCTCCTCCTCGGCACGGACACCATCCTCCTCCCCGGCACGGACACCATCCTCCTCCCCGGCACGGACCCCACCCTCCTCCCCGGCACGGACCCCGTCCCCCCCATCCCCCTCCCCGGCATGGACCCCATCCTCCTCCTCGGCACGGACACCATCCTCCTCCCCGGCACGGACCCCACCCTCCTTCCCGGCACGGACCCCACCCTCCTCCCCGGCACGGACCCCATCCTCCTCCCCGGCACGGACCCCATCCTCCTCCCCGGCACGGACCCCATCCTCCTCCCCGGCACGGACCCCATCCTCCTCCTCGGCACGGACACCATCCTCCTCCCCGGCACGGACCCCACCCTCCTTCCCGGCACGGACCCCACCCTCCTCCCTGGCACGGACCACACCCTCCTCCCCGGCACGGACCCCGTCCCCCCCGTCCCCCTCCCCGGCATGGACCCCATCCCCCTCCCCGGCACGGACCCCCCCCCATCCCCCTCCCCGGCACGGATCCCATCCTCCTCCCCGGCACGGGCCCCATCCTCCTCCCTGGCATGGACCCCATCCCCCTCCCCGGCACGAACCCCCCCCATCCCCCTCCCCGGCACGGACCCCATCCCCCTCCCCGGCACGGACCCCCCCCCCCATCCCCCTCCTCGGCACGGACCCCCCCATCCCCTTCCCCGGCACGGACCCCATCCTCCTCCCCGGCACGGACCCCGTCCCCCCCATCCCCCTCCCTGGCACGGACCCCATCCTCCTCCCCGGCACGGACACCATCCCCCTCCCCGGCACGAACCCCCCCATCCCCCTCCCCGGCACGGACCCCATCCCCCTCCCCGGCACGGACCCCCCCCCCATCCCCCTCCTCGGCACGGACCCCCCCATCCCCTTCCCCGGCACGGACCCCATCCTCCTCCCCGGCACGGACCCCGTCCCCCCCATCCCCCTCCCTGGCACGGACCCCATCCTCCTCCCCGGCACGGACACCATCCCCCTCCCCGGCACGGACCCCGTCCCCCTCCCCGGCACGGACCCCCCCCCCCCATGCCCCTCCCCGGCACGGACCCCACCCCATCCTCCTCCCCGGCACGGACCCCATCCCCCTCCCCGGCACGGACCCCATCCCTCTCCCGGGCACGGACCCCCCCCATCCTTCTCCCCGGCACGGACCCCCCCCATCCCCCTCCCCGGCACTCACCTCCCCTCCCGGCACTCCCCCGGAGCCCAGCCCACTCTAACTACCACCCCCCCCCCCCCGCCGCACACACGCACAAAACCCTACACACACCTCTCCCCCACACATTCAGACTGCGGCCACGCCATCGTCTGTCCAGCGGCCAACCCCCAGGCCGTCACCCACCTCCACGCTGGTCGGCGTAAACCTTGAGCACTGGTTGACGCCGATTGAAAGGTGGTTTGATTTACGCCGACGTGACCCGTCATCACGTCGGCAGGTCTTCGGCCCATCCGGACGGGAGGATATCGGCAACCCCAAAATCCATTGCCTTGCGCCCACCCGTGCCATTCTCCGGGGTGTGCGGCGCCATTGACGACCCGCCGACTTTTCTCCCTTCGGAGACTTTGGCGGGCGGCGGGGGCGGAAGTCACGCCCCTGATTTGAGCCTTGTAGATGCTGGGCATGTTTAGGGATCAGGTGGTGAGTTACTCACCATAGAATTCCCAGCTTCTGAACTGGTCTTTGAGCCACAGCATTTTTATGGCTTGTCCAGTGCAGTTTCTGGTCAATGGTATGCGGCAAGGTATTGATAGTCGGGGATTCTGTAATGGTAATGTCATTGAATGTCGAAGGGAGATGGTTAGATTCTCTCTTGTTGGAGATGGTCTCGTTCTTGTGTGACACGAATGTTACTTGCCACTAATCAGTCGAAGCCTGAATGCTGTCCAGCTGTTGCTGCATCTGAACACAGACTGCTTCAGTATCTGAGGAGTGGCGAATGGTGCTGAACATTGAACAATCATCATAGAACATCACTACTACTGACTTTATAATAGAAGGAAGGACACTGATGAAGCAGCTGAAGATGTTTGGGCCAAGGACACTACCCTGAGGAACTCCTGCAGTGATATCCTGGGACCAAGAGGATTGATATCAATGAGCACAACCATTTCACTTTGTGCTGGGTACAACTCTAAACAGTGGAGAATTTTCCTGTAAATCCCATTGACTTCAGTTTTGCTCGGGCTCCTTGATGCCACACTCGGTCAAATGCTTCACCACATGAGGTGTTGGGTGCTCTGAGGTACAGATGAACCAACACGGTTGCGATTGGTAAAACGCAGTTTTATTCCATCTAACTATTTATACATCAGACTTGGTACTCAGCACGTTGTGACTGTGTGAGTGTCTTGCTATGAGGTCCTGGCCCTGTGCTGTCTCCAGATGGACTGCCCAGGAAGTGTCGTGTTTCTTGTCTTATACTGTGTCTGCTCTTGTCTGTGATTGGCTGTCGTGATATGTGTGCTAATTGGTCCTTTGGTCTGTCTATCATTATGTATGTGTTATGATGTATGTTTGAATATCATGACATCCCCCCTTTTTTACAAGATTATGTGCCTACGTGGTTATAAATAATAATGTGTCCTGAGTGCAGCTAAAGGTGTGTGTGTGTGTGTAATATTTACATCATGTACATGGGGCTTAACTATATACAAGGGGCGATGTCAGATGTGACATGCTAACGAGGTTATATCATAACAAAAGAAGATCAACGTGGAAATTTGGAATGATCAAACGAGGCCTGTAACGATAAAACAGTGACATGTTATAAAACAGTGGTTGCAAAAGTTTGATGTGTGAACAGTCTTATAAGTCCAGTCTAGTAGGTGGGCGACGAATTCGGGTTGACCGCCTCAAGGGTGGGTCGAGAACCACCGGCTGAGGTGCGAGCCTGGCCACGGGCGGCGACAGAAGGGGCATGGTATATGGCAGCTCCACGAAGTCACTATCAGGAACCAGTGGAGGACACGGCGTCTGTGTAGGGTCCAGTTGCGAGCGTGGAAGTAAGCGAAGGGCTCGGCGATTGCAACTACGCACGGATCCATCCGGCATGCGTACCAGGAACGAGCGGGGAGCCACGCGTCGGAGAACTTCGGCAGGTGCTGACCAGCCACTGTCTGGTAGGTGGATGCGGACGTTGGCTCCAGGGGCCAGGGAGGGAAGATCAGTTGCCCGTATGTCGTACGATCTCTTCTGGCGATCGCGCTGCAGTTGCATCCTATGCAGTACCGGCGCATGGTCTATTGTTGGTGCCAGGATGGAAGGCACAGTGGTTCTGAGGGCGCGACCCATCAACAGCTGTGCTGGTGAGAGACCAGTGGCTAGTGGGGCCGAGCGATAGGCCAGCAGGGCGAGGTAGAAGTCCGACCCGGCAGCAGCAGCCTTGCAGAGGAGCCGCTTGGCAATGTGAACGCCCTTCTCTGCCTTTCCATTGGACTGGGGATGCAGAGGCTGGGCGTCACGTGTGTGAAGCCATACGAAGCAGCAAAGGACGACCATGCATGGCTGGCAAAACAGGGCCCATTGTCCGACATGACAGTCATCGGAATGCCGTGGCAAGCAAAGGTGTCTTTGCAGGCCCTGATGACAGCAGACGACGTCAAATCGTGCAGGCGTATGACTTCTGGGTAGTTTGAGAAGTAGTCAACTATGATGACATAGTCCATGCCGAGCGCGTGAAATAGGTCGACACCCACCTTCGCCCAGGGGGATGTCACCAGCTCATGGGGCAGAAGCGTCTCAGGAGGTTGGGCCGGCTGAAACCTTTGGCAGGTTGTACAGTTGAGCACCATGTTGGCAATATCGTCACTGATGCCCGGCCAGTATACCGCCCGTCGAGCCCTCCGTCTGCACTTCTCGACCCCCAAGTGGCCTTCATGTAGTTGGTCGAGAACCAGCTGGCGCATGCTGTGCGGAATCACAATCCGGTCCAGCTTCAGAAGGACACCATCAATGATGGCTAGGTCGTCTCGTACATTGTATAATTGTGCCCCTTGAGCCACCTTTCTGTCATGTGGCGCATCACACGTTGTAGAAGGGGGTCAGCCGCAGTCTCACGGCGAATGTGGGCCAGACGTGCATCAGTAGCTGGCAGATTGGCCGATGCGAAAGCCACCTGTGCCTCGACCTGACATACGAACCCCTCCGCATCTGGCGGCGTGCTCACTGCTCTGGATAGGGCATCCGCCACGATGAGGTCCTTTCCTGGAGTGTAGACCAGTTGGAAGTCGTACCTCCTGAGTTTAAGTAGGATGCGCTGGAAGCAAGGGGTCATCTCGTTCAGGTCCTTGTTTATTATGCTGACCAGGGGGCGGTGGTCAGTTTTGACCGTGAACCGTGGAAGACCATAGACGTAATCATGGAACTTGTCTAAACCGGTTAGCAAGCCCAGGCATTCTTTTTCGATTTGCGCGTAGCGCTGCTCTGTGGGGGTCATGGCCCGCGATGCATAGGCCACTGGGGCCCATGATGCCGTGTCATCCCTCTGCAGGAGCACTGCTCCAATGCCGGATTGGCTGGCATCAGTTGAGATTTTGGTGGCACGAGACGTGTCAAAAAACGGCAACACTGGTGCCGTAGTGAGTTTGCGTTTGAGCTCCTCCCATTCCAGCTGGTGCGTGTGTTGCCACTGGAACTCTGTGGACTTTCTGACGAGGTGGCGCAGAGTCGTCGTGTGGGAGGCAAGGTTGGGAATGAACTTCCCCAGGAAGTTGACCATGCCAAGGAAGCGTAAGACAGCCTTCTTGTCGGCCGGCTGCGGCATGGCTGTGATGGCGCTCACCTTGTCTGCATCCAGACGGACCCCTGACCAGGAGATATGGTCCCCCAGGAACTTCAACTCGGTCTGGCCAAAGGAGCACTTGGCTCGGTTGAGGCGCAGGCCGTTTTCCCGTATGCAGGCAAAAACGCGTTGGAGACGATATATGTGCTCCTGCGGTGTGATGGACCAGATGATGACATCGTCCACACATACACGCACCCCTTCGATGCCTTCCATCATCTGCTCCATGGTTCTATGGAAGACCTCGGATGCCGAGATGATGCCAAATGGCATCCGGTTGTAGCAGAACCTGCCGAAAGGGGTGTTGAAGGTACGTAGCTTTCGGCTGGACGGGTCCAGCTGGATCTGCCAAAATCCTTTAGAAACATCCAGTTTTGTGAATATCTTTGTCTGGGACATTTCACTGGTGATCTCCTCCCGTTTGGGTATGGGATAATGTTCCCTCATAAAATTATTATTGAGGTCTTTGGGGTCAATACAGATGCGGAGCTCGCCAGAGGGCTTCTTGACATACACCATGGAGCTGACCCATGGAGTGGGCTCCGTGACCCTGGATAGGACCCCTTGGTCCTGGAAATCCTGCAGCTGCAGCTTGAGGCGGTCTTTAAATGGCTCAGGAACCCTGCGAGGTGCGTGAACGACCGGGATATCGTCCGGTTTGAGGCGAATTCGGTATGTGTATGGCAGTGTTCCCATGCCTTCGAATGCCTCCTGGTTGTGGGCGAGGAGCGATTGGAGCTGTGCGTAGAACTCTGCATCCGGGAAGTCAGACGTGCTGTCTGGAGAGAGAGAGAGGATTCGTTGCACAAGGTGGAGAGCCTTGCAAGCCTGTGCGCCCAGCAGGGAGTCCTTCGATGGACCAACTATCTCGAATGAGAGGGTGACCGTGTGCGTGTTGTGTGTCACCTGGAGCTGGCAGGATCCCATGGCCAGGATAACGTTCCCATTGTAGTCGACCATCTTGCACCGGGATGGCTGGATTGATGGCCTGACCTTTATGGCGTAGAAGGCTGACCATGCTATGAGGTTGGCGGAGGCGTCAGTGTCCAGGCAGAAAGTGATCGGCGATCAGTTGACCGTTAGGGTGGCACTCCATTCATCGCCCGGATTGATGGTGTTGACCCGGTTCGCATCAATGACCGCAACCCGGAAGGCGTCTTGGTCATCTGTGTCGTCGTTTTGGATGTCGTGATGTGGAGGCTGAATGGTCCGCACGTTCCTGCGAGGTTGTCGGAGATGTGGAAGATCAACAGGTTGAGCCGCTCGACAGTAGGCAGCGTAGTGGCCCATCTTGCCACAGCGTAGGCATTGTCGGGTTTTTGCAGGACATTGCCCTTTTAAATGTGCAGCTCCACAGTTGCCGCACGTCATGACGTCATGGCGTTCGTTACGCCACTGCGCATGCGCAGTTCGGTCTTGCGTCGGGCGCGCCTGTGCAGCATGTCCCTCAGTGTTGCCGTAGGTTTTGGCGCACACAAACGCGCGCGAAACGGTCGCCCTCGTCCGGGCCGGGAGAAACTCTATTGCCTGGACGCATTCGGCCTCGTGGGCGGCCTGCCTTGCCGATTCGATCGCGTGGGACCCCCTGCGTGCCGATTCAGTCGCCTGAAATTGGGCATATCGGCTAGTCGCATTCTCATGCAGGACACAGGCTTCAACTAATGCAGATGCTAAGGTTAGGCCTTTAATTTTTAGAAGCTGCTGGCGTAGGCCACTGGAGGCAACGCCAAAAACGATCTGGTCCTGGATCATGGACTCTGAGGTGGTGCCGTAACCGCAGGACTGCGCGAGTATGCGGAGGTGCGTCAGGAAGGACTGAAAGAGCTCATCCTTACCTTGCAGCCGCTGCTGAAAGACATACCTCTCAAAGCTTTCGTTGACCTCAATGTTGAAGTGCTTGTCGAGCTTGAGGAGGACCGTGTCATACTTAGCTTTGTTCTCGCCTTCCGTGAACACCAAGGAGTTGTATACATCGATGGCGTGCTGACCTGTGTCAGTGAGGAGCATGGCAATCTTTGTTTCGTCCGAGGCGCCCTGTTTTTCATTGGCTTGCATGCAGAGTTCGAAGCGCTGCTTGAAGAGCTTCCAATTTGTGCCCAGGTTCCCAGCGACTTGCAACGGCTGCGGTTTGTTGAGGGTGTCCATGGCTCAGGATGTCAGATTTGCCGGTAGGTATCGATTCACTCCTGGTATCATGAGGTGTTGGGTGCTCTGAGGTACAGATGAACCAACACGGTTGCGATTGATACAACGCAGTTTTATTCCATCTAACTATTTATACATCAGACTTGGTACTCAGCACGTTGTGACTGTGTGAGTGTCTTGCTATGAGGTCCTGGCCCAGTGCTGTCTCCAGATGGAATGCCCAGGAAGTGTCGTGTTTCTTGTCTTATACTGTGTCTGCTCTTGTCTGTGATTGGCTGTCGTGTTATGTGTGCTAATTGATCCATTGGTCTGTCTATCATTATGTATGTGTTATGATGTATGTTTGAATATCAAGACACACAAATGCTGCCTTGATGTCAAGAGCAGTCACTCTCACCTCACCTCTTGGGTTCAGCTCATTTGTCCAAACTAAACATCAGTTAGCTTTGACAAAGGACCATCTGGACTCGAAACGTTAGCTATTTTCTCTCTCTACAGATGCTGCCAGACCTGCTGAGATTTTCCAGTATTTTCTCTTTGGTTCCAGATTCCAACATCCGCAGTAATTTGCTTTTATCAGTAAGCATTTGATACACCTGATACCCTGGACATGTTTTGTTGGAGGGTTGGAGATGAGTTTTGCCATTTGTCTGTGAGAGGGGTGAGAGTGCAGGGGACGCTGGGGCTTGGTAGCGGCTGACGGTAGTGTCTTGTAATGGTGCTCATGAGAGAATGCCAGCCAGGTGCTCTCTCTCCAACTGCTGGTTATTTTCCGATGTTTACATCACAGACTTGTTGGAGCACAGAAGGAGGCCATCAGGTCCATCATAGAACATAGAACAATACAGCGCAGTACAGGCCCTTCGGCCCACGATGTTGCACCGAAACAAAAGCCATCTAACCTACACTATGCCATTATCATCCATATGTTTATCCAATAAACTTTTAAATGCCCTCAATGTTGGCGAGTTCACTACTGTAGCAGGTAGGGCATTCCACGGCCTCACTACTCTTTGCGTAAAGAACCTACCTCTGACCTCTGTCCTATATCTATTACCCCTCAGTTTAAAGTTATGTCCCCTCGTGCCAGCCATATCCATCCGCGGGAGAAGGCTCTCACTGTCCACCCTATCCAACCCCCTGATCATTTTGTATGCCTCTATTAAGTCTCCTCTTAACCTTCTTCTCTCCAACGAAAACAACCTCAAGTCCATCAGCCTTTCCTCATAAGATTTTCCCTCCATACCAGGCAACATCCTGGTAAATCTCCTCTGCACCCGCTCCAAAGCCTCCACGTCCTTCCTATAATGCGGTGACCAGAACTGTACGCAATACTCCAAATGCGGCCGTACCAGAGTTCTGTACAGCTGCAACATGACCTCCCGACTTCGGAACTCAATCCCTCTACCAATAAAGGCCAACACTCCATAGGCCTTCTTCACAACCCTATCAACCTGGGTGGCAACTTTCAGGGATCTATGTACATGGACACCTAGATCCCTCTGCTCATCCACACTTTCAAGAACTTTACCATTAGCCAAATATTCCGCATTCCTGTTATTCCTTCCAAAGTGAATCACCTCACACTTCTCTACATTAAACTCCATTTGCCACCTCTCAGCCCAGCTCTGCAGCTTATCTATATCCCTCTGTAACCTGCGACATCCTTCCACACTATCGACAACACCACCGACTTTAGTATCGTCTGCAAATTTACTCACCCACCCTTCTGCGCCTTCCTCTAGGTCATTGATAAAAATGACAAACAGCAACGGCCCCAGAACAGATCCTTGTGGTACTCCACTTGTGACTGTACTCCATTCTGAACATTTCCCATCAACCACCACCCTCTGTCTTCTTTCAGCTAGCCAATTTCTGATCCACATCTCTAAATCACCCTCAATCCCCAGCCTCCGTATTTTCTGCAATAGCCTACCGTGGGGAACCTTATCAAACGCTTTGCTGAAATCCATATACACCACATCAACTGCTCTACCCTCGTCTACCTGTTCAGTCACCTTCTCAAAGAACTCAATAAGGTTTGTGAGGCATGACCTACCCTTCACAAAGCCATGCTGACTATCCCTGATCATATTATTCCTATCTAGATGATTATAAATCTTGTCTCTTATAATCCCCTCCAAGACTTTACCCACTACAGACGTGAGGCTCACCGGTCTATAGTTGCCGGGGTTGTCTCTGCTCCCCTTTTTGAACAAAGGGACCACATTTGCTGTCCTCCAGTCCTCTGGCACTATTCCTGTAGCCAATGATGACATAAAAATCAAAGCCAAAGGTCCAGCAATCTCTTCCCTGGCCTCCCATAGAATCCTAGGATAAATCCCATCAGGTCCTGGGGACTTATCTATTTTCAGCCTGTCCAGAATTGCCAACACCTCTTCCCTACGTACCTCAATGCCATCTATTCTATTAGCCTGGGGCTCAGCATTCTCCTCCACAACATTATCTTTTTCCTGAGTGAATACTGACGAAAAATATTCATTTAGTATCTCGCCTATCTCTTCAGACTCCACACACAATTTCCCATCCCTGTCCTTGACTGGTCCTACTCTTTCCCTAGTCATTCGCTTATTCCTGACATACCTATAGAAAGCTTTTGGGTTTTCCTTGATCCTTCCTGCCAAATACTTCTCATGTCCCCTCCTTGCTCGTCTTAGCTCTCTCTTTAGATCCTTCCTCGCTACCTTGTAACTATCCATCGCCCCAACCGAAACTTCACACTTCATCTTCACATAGGCCTCCTCTTCCTCTTAACAAGAGATTCCATTTCCTTGGTAAACCACGGTTCCCTCGCTCGACGCCTTCCTCCCTGTCTGACCGGTACATACTTATCAAGAACACGCAGTAGCTGATCCTTGAACAAGCCCCACTTATCCAGTGTGCCCAACACTTGCAGCCTACTTCTCCACCTTATCCCCCCCAAGTCACGTCTAATGGCATCATAATTGCCCATCCCCCAGCTATAACTCTTGCCCTGCGGTGTATACTTATCCCTTTCCATCATTAACGTAAACGTCACCAAATTGTGGTCACTGTCCCCAAAGTGCTCTCCTACCTCCAAATCCAACACCTGGCCTGGTTCATTACCCAAAACCAAATCCAACGTGGCCTCGCCTCTTGTTGGCCTGTCAACATATTGTTTCAGGAAACCCTCCTGCACACACTGTACAAAAAACGACCCATCTATTGTACTCAAACTATATCTTTTCCAGTCAATATTTGGAAAGTTAAAGTCTCCCATAATAACTACCCTGTTACTTTCGCTCATATCCAGAATCATCTTCGCCATCCTTTCCTCTACATCCCTAGAACTATTAGGAGGCCTATAAAAAACTCCCAACAGGGTGACCTCTCCTTTCCTGTTTCTAACTTCAGCCCATACTACCTCGGAAGAAGAGTCCCCATCTAGCATCCTCTCCGCCACCGTAATACTGCTCTTGACTAGCAGCGCCACACCTCCCCCTCTTTTGCCTCCTTCTCTGAGCTTACTAAAACACCTAAACCCCGGAACCTGCAACATCCATTCCTGTCCCTGCTCTATCCATGTCTCCGAAATGGCCACAACATCAAAGTCCCAGGTACCAACCCACGCTGCCAGTTCCCCTACCTTGTTTCGTATACTCCTGGCATTGAAGTAGACACACTTCAAACCACCTACCTGAACACTGGCCCCCTCCTGCGACGTCAAATCTGTGCTCCTGACCTCTATACTCTCATTCTCCCTTACCCTAAAACTACAATCCAGGTTCCCATGCCCCTGCTGCATTAGTTTAAACCCCCCCAAAGAGCACTAACAAATCTCCCCCCCAGGATATTTGTGCCCCTCAGGTTCAGATGTAGACCATCCTGTCTGTAGAGGTCCCACCTTCCCCAGAAAGAGCCCCAGTTATCCAAAAATCTGAATCCCTCCCGCCTGCACCATCCCTGTAGCCACGTGTTTAAATGCTCTCTCTCCCTATTCCTCATCTCACTATCACGTGGCACGGGCAACAACCCAGAGATAACAACTCTGTTTGTTCTAGTTCTGAGCTTCCATCCTAGCTCCCTGAAAGCCTGCCTGACATCCTTGTCCCCTTTCCTACCTATGTCGTTGGTGCCAATGTGGACCACGACTTGGGGCTGCTCCCCCTCCCCCCTAAGGACCCGGAAAACACGATCCGAGTCATCACGTACCCTTGCACCTGGGAGGCAACATACCAAACGTGAGTCTCTCACGCTCCCACAAAATCTCCTATCTGTGCCCCTGACTATAGAGTCCCCAATTACTAATGCTCTGCTCCTCTCCCCCCTTCCCTTCTGAGCAACAGGGACAGACTCCGTGCCAGAGGCCCGTACCAAGCCGTTCCCCCCACAAGTATCCAAAGCGGTATACTTGTTTCTCAGTGGAACGACCGCAGGGGACATGCGGTCGTTCCACTGAGGATCATGTCGGCACTGGCTCCCCAATTGGGCATTTCACTCAGTGCCATTCTCCTGCCTTCTCACTGTAACCCTGCACATCCTTCCTTTTCAGTAACAGTCCAATTCCCTTTTGAATGCCTTGATTGAACTTGCCTTCACCACACCTCAGGTGATGCATTCGAGGCCTTAACCATGTTTTTTTCTCACGTTGCTTTTTTTTGCCTATTACTTTAAAGCCATGCCCTCTCATTCCATAAGACCATAAGACATAGGAGCGGAAGTAAGGCCATTCGGCCCATCGAGTCCACTCCACCATTCAATCATGGCTGATTTCAACTCCATTTACCCGCTCTCTCTCCATAGCCCTTAATTCCTCGAGAAATCAAGAATTTATCAACTTCTGTCTTAAAGACACTCAACGACCCGGCCTCCACCGCCCTCTGTGGCAATGAATTCCACAGACCCACCACTCTCTGGCTGAAGAAATTTCTCCTCATCTCTGTTCTAAAGTGACTCCCTTTTATTCTAAGGCTGTGCCCCCGGGTCCTAGTCTCCCCTGCTAATGGAAACAACTTCCCTACATCCACCCTATCTAAGCCATTCATTATCTTGTAAGTTTCTATTAGATCTCCCCTCAACCTCCTAAACTCCAATGAATATAATCCCAGGATCCTCAGACGTTCATCGTATGTTAGGCCTACCATTCCTGGGATCATCCGTGTGAATCTCCGCTGGACCCGCTCCAGAGCCAATATGTCCTTCCTGAGGTGTGGGGCCCAAAATTGCTCACAGTATTAAAAATTCACCTTCTTCTAAACCAAACAGCAACTTTGGTGAAAGGATCATTCCCGATCCTTTCACCAGAGCCCACAGTTTCTCCCCATCTACTCTGTCCATACCTTTCATGATTTTGAATACTTCTATCAGATCTCCTCTTAGCTTTCTCTTCTCGAAGGATCACAGATTTAACTTCTCAAATCCATCTAGGGAAAAATGTACTCGGGGAAACTAATGGGGCTAATGGCCGATAAGTCCCCTCGACTTGATAGGTTGCATCACAGGACATTAAAGGAAGCAGCTAAAGAGATAACGGGTGCGATTCTCTGGCAACAAGGGGGCCACTTTGCACGCCACCACCACCACCATTCCAACCCCTGGATCGTGTATATCCATTCCAGGACAACCCTTGTCCCTGCCCATCTGCCCCACCGACCACCCATAATCCCCACCTACTGCCAAGGCCTCTGGCTGTGCGGCTGAAAGCTATTGCTAATAGGGAATTGGCAATCATGGTTAAGTGGGTACTTCACACAACCCAGCGGATTCCCGTAGTGGACAGGCCATGTTACATGTGGGAGTCATTGTCTAGCATCCCAATTAAACCATGATGCCTGGACACCGTACCTGAACACTGCGGGAGGCAACATCATGGACGCAGCAGCCAACATCCGATCACCCAGTAAATGGGACACAGCTTCGGAGACTGGGTGAGTGCCACAGGGAGGGGACCATTGCCAGGTCCAGGTGATGTTGTGAGTGGGTGTTTGGGGTATAGGGTCTGGGTCCGGTGAGGGGGCCCACTGCGGCCGGGAGTGCATGGGCATTCCAGGTGGGGGGGGGGGGGGGGGAGGGGGGAATCAATGGTGAAATGGAGGGTCTTGGGGTGGGAGCCAACGCTGTCTGTCAGTCCAACACCCTCTCCCAATGCCTTACAGATATTGAATGCTGTGGCAGGGATTTTGGATCCAGCAGAACTTGCCCTAGTGGTGCTGCTGCTAGGCTGGGCAGAATCTGGAGATGCCGGCAGCAACAACGTCAGCAGATGCTCGAGGTGGCGGTCCATGTGCCGCCCCACACTCTAAGGATCCGGCCGTCCGTGAAGGTCCAGGGTGTACAGCTGTCACTGGTTGTTTGAACAGATGACAGACAGCGCGTGCCACAGGAGGCTCTGCCCCAACAAGGAGATGGTGCGTCACCTGTGCCATGTCATTTTTATCTAAAGTCTAGTCTTTCTTTTATTTAGTTAATTAAATTAAAAGTTGCTGTTTGGTTTAGAAGAAGGTGAATTTTCAATCAGCTTTAAACAAAGGTTCTACTTGTAGGTACTTGCAGCTGGAGCTTGTTAATTAGTTAATTGGATTATGCCAGTTTTCAGAGGCTAGATTCACAGTATAAATGTGACCCCCTACAGTGCAGACTTTGTTTGCACTGAGTGCTGAATTTGGTGCATTTGAGTGCTACAGTGAGAGTTTGGTGACTGAGGGAGTGCTGAATTTGGTTCATTTGAGTGCTATAGTGAGAGTTTGGTGACTGAGGGAGTGCTGAATTTGGTGCATTTGAGTGCTACAGTGAGAGTTTGGTGACTGAGGGAGTTAGGTGAGGATGGAGTAAGGCGCTCCTTTCATTTTGTTTCCTACATTTCTGCAAAGAGCGAGAAGGGAGCCAGGAGTTTACAGAGAGTGCAGCTGACTGGGAGCAGAGTCGGAGGGCGGAGGTCCAGTTGGTCCACAGGGCAGCTAAATTCTGTAAGGTAAGAGGGGATGGAGGCTAGGCCAGTTGCATGCTCCTCCTGTAGGATGTGGGTGGTGAGGGATACCACCGGTGTCCCCGCTGACTATACCTGCGGGAAGTGCACCCAACTCCAGCTCCTCAAAGACCGTGTTAGGGAACTGGAGCTGAAGCTGGATAAACTCCGGATCATCCGGGAGGCAGAGGGGGTGATAGAGAAGAGTTACAGGGAGGTAACCACACCCAAGGTACAGGACAAGAGTAGCTGAGTTACAGTCAGGGGAAAGAAAACAAACAGGCAGACAGTGCAGGGATCCCTCGTGGCCGTTCCCCTTCAAAACAAGTATACCGTTTTGGATGCTGTTGGGGGGGATGACCTACCGGGGCAAGGCCCTAGCGGCCAGGTCTCTGGCACTGAGTCTGGCTCTGGGGCTCAGAAGGGAAGGGGGGAGAATAGAAAAGCAATAGTAGTTGGAGATTCAATGGTTAGGGGAATAGATAGGAAATTCTGTGGTCGCGAGCGAGACTCCCGGAAGGTATGTTGCCTCCCGGGTGCCAGGGCCAGAGATGTCTCAGATCGTATCTTCAGGATCCTTAAGGGGGAGGGGAAGCAGCCAGAAGTCGTGGTGCACATTGGTACCAACGACGTAGGCAGGAAAAGGTTTGTGGAGGTAATAAACGAGTTTAGGGAGTTAGGCTGGAAGTTAAAAGCCAGGACAGACAGAGTTGTCATCTCTGGTTTGTTGCCGGTGCCACGTGATAGCGAGGCTAGGAATAGGGAGAGAGTGCAGCTGAACACGTGGCTGCAGGAATGGTGTAGGAGGGAGGGCTTCAGTTATTTGGCTAATTGGAGCGTATTCTGGGGAAGGTGGGAGCTGTACAAGCAGGACGGGTTGCATCTGAACCAGAGGGGCACCAATATCCTGGGAGGGAGGTTTTCTAGTACTCTTCGGGAGGGTTTAAACTAATTTGGCAGGGGAATGGGAACCGGATTTGTAGTCCAGCAAATAAGCTAGCCGATATTCAGGATGCCAAAGCGTGTAGTGAGGCAGTGGGGAAGGGAACACTGACAAAGGAGAGTACTTGCAGGCACGGAGATGGGTTGAAGTGTGTATACTTCAACGCAAGAAGCATCAGGAATAAGGTGGGTGAACTTAAGGCATGGATCGGTACTTGGGACTACAATGTGGTGGCCATCACGGAAACTTGGATAGAAGAGGGGCAGAAATGGTTGTTGGAGGTCCCTGGATTTAGATGTTTCAATAAGATTAGGGAGGGTGGTAAAAGAGGTGGGGGGGGGGGGGGTTGCATTGTTAATTAGAGATAGTATAACAGCTGCAGAAAGGCAGTTCGAGGAGTATCTGCCTACTGAGGTAGTATGGGTTGAAGTCAGAAATAGGAAAGGAGCAGTCATCTTGTTAGGAGTTTTCTATAGGCCCCCCAATAGTAGCAGAGATGTGGAGGAACAGATTGGGAAACAGATTTTAGAAAGGTGCAGAAGTCACAGGGTAGTAGTCATGGGTGACTTTAACTTCCCAAACATTGAGTGGAAACTCTTTAGATCAAATAGTTTGGATGGGGTGGTGTTTGTGCAGTGTGTCCAGGAAGCTTTTCTAACACAGTATGTAGATTGTCCGACCAGAGGGGAGGCAATATTGGATTTGGTACTTGGTAATGAACCAGGGCAAGTGATAGATTTGTTAGTGGGGGAGCATTTTGGAGATAGTGACCACAATTCTGTGACTTTCACTTTAGTAATGGAGAGGGATAGGTGCGTGCAACAGGGCAAGGTTTACAATTGGGGGAAGGGTAAATACAATGTTGTCAGACAAGAATTGAAGTGCATAAGTTGGGAACATAGGCTGTCAGGGAAGGACACAAGTGAAATGTGGAACTTGTTCAAGGAACAGGTACTACGTGTCCTTGATATGTATGTCCCTGTCAGGCAGGGAAGAGATAGTCGAGTGAGGGAACCATGGTTGACAAGAGAGCTTGAATGCCTTGTTAAGAGGAAAAAGTAGACTTATGTAAGGCGGAGGAAACAAGGTTCAGACAGGGCGCTGGAGGGATACAAGATAGCCAGGAGGGAACTGAAGAAAGGGATTAGGAGAGCTAAGAGCGGGCATGAACAATCTTTGGCGGGTAGGATCAAGGAAAACCCCAAGGCCTTTTACACATATGTGAGAAATATGAGAATGACTAGAGCGAGGGTAGGTCTGATCAAGGACAGTAGCGGGAGATTGTGTACTGAGTCAGAAGAGATAGGAGAGGTCTTGAATGAGTACTTTTCTTCTGTATTTACAAATGAGAGGGGCCATATTGTTGGAGAGGACAGTGTGAAACAGACTGGTAAGCTCGAGGAAATACTTGTTGGGAAGGAAGATGTGTTGGGCATTTTGAAAAACTTGAGGATAGACAAATTCCCCGGGCCTGACGGGATATATCCAAGGATTCTATGGGAAGCAAGAGGTGAAATTGCAGAGCCGTTGGCAATGATCTTTTCGTCCTCACTGTCAACAGGGGTGGTACCACGGGATTGGAGAGTGGCGAATGTTGTGCCCGTGTTCAAAAAAGGGACTAGGGATCATCTTATAAACCTCTATCAATTACAGGCAATTACGGCCAGTTAGTCGTACTTCGGTGGTAGGCAAAGTCATGGAAAGGGTACTGAAGGATAGGATTTCTGAACATCTGGAAAGACACTGCTTGATTAGGAATAGTCAGCACGGATTTGTGAGGGGTAGGTCTTGCCTTACAAGTCTTATTGAATTCTTTGAGGAGGTGACCAAGCATGTGGATGAAGGAAAAGCAGTGGACGTAGTGTACATGGATTTTAGTAAGGCATTTGATAAGGTTCCCCATAGTAGGCTTATGCAAAAAGTAAGGAGGCATGGGATAGTGGGAAATTTGGCCAGTTGGATAACGAACTGGCTAACCGATAGAAGTCAGAGAGTGGTGCTGGATGGCAAATATTCAGCCTGGATCCCAGTTACCAGTGGCGTACCGCAGGGATCAGTTCTGGGTCCTCTGCTGGTTGTGATTTTCTGTTAATGATTGCTGTTAATGATTTGGATGAGGTAGTTGAAGGGTGGGTTAGTAAATTTGCAGATGATACGAAGATTGGTGAAGTTGTGGATAGTGCGGAGGGCTGTTGTCGGCTGCAAAGAGACATAGATAGGATGCAGAGCTGGGCTGAGAAGTGGCAGATGGAGTTTAACCCTGAAAAGTGTGAGGTTGTCCATTTTGGAAGGACAAATATGAATGCGGAATACAAGGTTAACGGTAGAGTTCTTGGCAATGTGGAGGAGCAGAGAGATCTTGGGGTCATACATGTTCATACATCTTTGAAAGTTGCCACTCAAGTGGATAGAGCTGTGAAGAAGGCCGATGGTGTGCTAGTGTTCATTAACAGAGGGATTGAATTTAAGAGCCGTGAGGTGATGATGCAGCTGTACAAAACTTTGGTAAGGTCACATTTGGAGTACTGTGTACAGTTCTGGTCACCTCATTTTAGGAAGGATGTGGAAGCTTTGGAAAAGGTGCAAAGGAGATTTACCAGGATGTTGCCTGGAATGGAGAGTAGGTCTTACGAGGAAAGGTTGAGGGTGCTAGGCCTTTTCTCATTAGAACGGAGAAGGATGAGGGGTGACTTGATAGAGGTTTATAAGATGATCAAGGGAATAGATAGAGTAGACAGTCAGAGACTTTTCCTCCGGGTGGAACGAACAATTACAACGGGACATAAATTTAAGGTGAATGGTGGAAGATATCGGGGGGATATCAGAGGTAGGTTCTTTACCCAGAGAGTAGTGGGGGCATGGAATGCACTGCCTGTGGAAGTAGTTGAGTCGAATAGAAAGCAGCTATTGGATAGGTACATGGATTATGGTAGAATGATATAGTGTAGATTAATTTGTTCTTAAGGGTGGCACGGTCGCATTGTGGATAGCACAATTGCTACACAGCTCCAGGGTCCCAGGTTCGATTCCGGCTTGGGTCACTGTCTGTGCGGAGTCTGCACATCCTCCCCGTGTGTGCATGGGTTTTCTCTGGGTGCTCCAGTTTCCTCCCACAGTCCAAAGATGTGCAGGTTAGGTGGATTGGCCATGATAAATTGCCCTTAGTGTCCAAAATTGCCCTTAGTGTTGGGTGGAGGTGTTGACCTTGGGTAGGGTGCTCTTTCCAAGAGCCGGTGCAGACTGAATGGGCTGAATGGCCTCCTTCTGCACTGTAAATTCAATGATAATCTATGATTAATCTAGGACAAAGGTTCAGCTCAACATTGTGGGCCGAAGGGCCTGTTCTGTGCTGTATTTTTCTATGTGCTACGTTCTATGTCCTCGTGGACTTGGCACCATATTGACGAGGAGGTCACCTGCTTTCTGTGGCTGTCAAGGTCATCGCAGCCCTGAATGTTTACACCTCAGGGGAACCAGTAGATGGACTATATTTACATTTGCAATAAATGTTTGATAAGGAACCACATAAAAGGTTACTTAATAAGATAAGAGCCCATGTTGTTGGGGCAGTAAATTAGCATGGATGGAGGATTGGCTGACTGATAGAAATCAGAGAGTTGGGATAAGAGGGGAACTCGTGGAGTGCCACTGGGAATCTGTCCTAGAATCACAATTATTTACAATATATATTAATGACTTGGATGAGGGAAACGAATGCGTTATTGCCAGGTTTGCCAATAACATGAAAATAAATGGGAAGGCAAGTGGTGAGGATGACACAAATAGCCTCCAGAGGGACATCGACAGGTTAAATAATCAGGTTATAGACAAGTGAAATAAAGACAGTTCATTCATGGAGGCCCTGCCTTCTCAACCTTACCCCTTGCTTGAGGTGGGTTGATCCTCAGGTTAAATCACCACCGGTCAGCTCTCCCCCCTCAAAGAGGAAAGCAACCTATGGCTATCTGAGACTATGGTGACTTTACCGTTACTTACAGACAGGTTATGTGAGTGGGTAAAAACTTGGCAGATGGACTATAATGTAGGAAAATGTGAAGATATGCATTTAGGTAGGAAGAATAAAGGAACAGAATGTTATTTAAATGGAGAAAGACTGCAGAAAACTGCGGCACAGAGAGATTTGGAGGTCCTCATGCATAAATCACAAAAAGTTAGCGTGAAAATTCAGCAGGTAATAGAGAAGTTAAATGGAATGTTGGCCTTTATTTCAAAGGGAATGGAATATTTAAATAGGGAAGCCCTGCTAAAACTATTCAAGGGACTAATTAGATCACACCTAGAATACTGTGAATAGCTATGGTTCCCTTATCTAAGGAAATATATATTTGTATTGGAGATATTGCAGTCCAGAGAAGGTTCACTAGATGGGTCCCAGGTATGGAGGGATATTTTTAGGAGGAGAGGTTAAGTAGGTTGGAATATTGGAGTTTAGGAGAATGAGAGGCAACCTTATTGAGATTCTCAGGGGCCTTGACAGGATAGACACTGAGAGGTTGTATCCCCTTGTGGGGAGTCTAGGACCAGAGGGCATAATTTCAGCATAAGGGGTCACCCACTTATAACAGAGATGAGGAGGAATTTGTGGAATTCTTTGTGGCAGAGAGCTGGAGAGGTTGGGTCATTATGGATGTTCAAAGCTGAGATAAACAGATTTTCAATCAGGAAAGGAATCAAGGGTTATGGGGATATTGTAGGAAAGTGGAGTTGCGGAATACATCAGATCAGCCATGATCTCATTGAATGGTGGAGCAGACTCGATGGGCAGAATGACCTACTTCTGCTCCAACGCCTTCTGGTTTTATGATAACTGGACACAATACTGCACACTTGAGGCCAAACAAGTGTCTTATACAAGTTCAGTATTACCTCCTTACTTGTGCACTCTATCCCCTATTTATAAAGCCTAGGATACTGTATGCTTTATTAACCACCCTCTCAACTTGCCTTGCCACCTTCAATGACTTATGCAGATTCACACAGGTCCCTCTATCCCTGCACCTCCTTTAGAGTTGTACTCTTAAGAGACTTGTTTTGCAATGACTGGGAATCAATCCCAGGCCTCACGTGTGGCAGATGAGAATTCTCCTCCTGAAACACCAATGCAACAGACTGGGGCTGTTTAGCACAGGGCTAAATCGCTGGCTTTGAAAGCAGACCCAGGCAGGCCAGCAGCACGGTTCGATTCCCGTAACAGCATCCCTGAACAGGGGCCGGAATGTGGCGACTAGGGGCTTTTCACAGTAACTTCATTTGAAGCCTACTTGTGACAATAAGCGATTTTCATTTTTCATTTCAATCGCTACGTACAACCACTTACATGCAAACCACTTTCCCAGTATTTTCCTGTAATTCACTTACATCAGTTAAAAACAATGTTTCAGGCCAAAAGTATTGCTCAAATTAATTGTTTCTAAAAAATTGCACCTAATTCAGAAGAATGGAGCAATATATCGTACAGTAAAGCCATATAAATCAGAATGTTCCACTTTAAATTCTCAGTCTGTGTTGAATTAGCTGATTTCAAGCATCGCGGTCGTTGGATCTGCACAATTGCATTCAGCCAAATGAAGTGGGCAAGAAAACAACCACAGTTGCTAGAGGTTTATGCATGACACCAGATACGAATCAGAATCAGGCTTCATAATGGTACTCTTCAATATTAAAAATTTAAAATCCTGCATTTTCCAATCAGGTGGAATCTCAACTGAAAGTAAGGAACGGTCCAAATTGTAGCAATGCCATTCTTGGCATGATGTCATTCTTTAAAACAAATGTAGACCATGACCAAAAATAGTATAAGTTACTGATTATTTCTAAATTGCAATGCACAGTCTCACGAGGTTCTTACTATTAGTCTCAGTTATTTAACACATCTGATGCTCCTGCTACGCTCCAATGTTACAGAATATACTCCCATGCTGTTTCAGATTAACTAGCGCTACATGTTGCTTTTACGCTGCTTCAGTTTGTCAATGCAAATGAATATTTTCTCCCTATAATTATGGCTGAAAGCACAACACTGCCACATGTGAAAGAGAAATTAATTTGAGGCTTGCAGCAAAATCACAACCCTTCTGACGCAATGCAGTGGGTTGGAAATGCCAGAGGTGTTGCAGGCTTGTCTGCCTGCCTCCACTAACACTTGTCTGATGATGTGAACAGAACCTACTCCTCATGGCAATCAATCAAAAAAATGAATCATATAATCAATTCATGTTTGAACGATTTTTGAAATTTGGTAAGCAAGTTGACAACCTGTTTTCCTTAAAAGAATTGTGGAGTCTTATGTAAGGGTTATTGTTTTTGCTGCAAATGTTAAAAAAAAAAGGATATGGGGAGGTGAAATTCAAATTTGTTGATTTGATTTGATTTATTGTCACATGTACCGAAGTACAACGAAAAGTATTTTTCTGCGGCCAAGGGAACGTACACAGTACGTACATAGTAGACAAAAAAGAATAATTGACAGAGTACATTGATAAATGGTACATCAACAAACAGTGGTTGTTCCAATGTGGAACAAGGGGCCAAACAAAGCAAAAATGAGCAAGAGCAGCATAGGGCGTCGTGAATAGTGATCTTACAGGAAACAGATCAGCCTGAGGGAGAGTCGTTGAGGAGTATCGTAGCTGTGGGGAAGAAGCTGTTCCGATGTCTGGATGTGCGGGTCTTCAGACTTCTGTACCTTCTACCTGATGGAAGGGTCTGTAAGAAGGCAATGCCTGGATGGGAGGGTGTCTCCTTCTGTCTGCCTTCCTGAGGCAGCGGGAGGTGTATACAGAATCAATGTGGTGGTGGCAAGCTTGTGCGATGCGCTGGGCTGAGTTCACCACACTCTGCAGTTTCTTGCGTTTTTGGGCCGAGCAGTTGCCATGCCAAGCTGTAATGCAGCCGGATAGGATGCTCTCTATGGTACATCTGTAGAAGTTTGTGGGAGTCAATGCAGACATGCCGAATTTCTTTAGCTTCCGGAGGAAGTAGAGACATTGTTGGGCTTTCTTGACTGTTGCATCAACGTCAGTGGACCAGGACAGACTGTTGGTGATAGTAATTCCCAGGGGTCACAAAAACAGGCAGTAATGTTTTGGGGCACAAAATAGACAGTAATGGATTAACCATCTGCAATACAGCTCGCCCGACTTTCATTACCAATGTACATAAGATCACAAGATGTAGGAAATAAGGAATAGATCATTCCACCCTTAGAGTCTGTGATTTTAACTCCACTTTACTCTTTGTCTTCCATGACACTTGTCAGTAAAAAAAGAAGTCTAATTCAATCTTGAATAAATTCAATGACCCACCCTCCATTGCTCACTGGGGAAGAGAATTCCAAATACTAATGGCCCCCTGAGAGAATATTCCCCCCTCATCTCCATCTTAAATGGGAGATCCTAAACTGTGCCCCCTCATTCTCTATTCCACCACGAGAGGGACATCCACCCATCATCTATCCTGTCAAGCTCCCTCAGAATCATATGCTTCAATAAGAACGCCGCGCATTGAGTATAGGTCCAATCTTCTCAATCTTTCTTCATAAGACAAACCTCTAATCCAGGAATCAGTCCAGTGAAACGTTTCTGAACTGCTTCAATGCAAGTGTGTGCTTCCTTAAATAAAGTAGCAATATCTGTGTACAGTACTTCAGGTGCAGTCTCACCAGTGCCCGGTACAGTCGTAGCAAGTCTTCCCTACTTTTATGCTCCATCATTCTTACAATAAAGGCCAACATTCCATTTGCCTTCCTAATTAGTTGTGGTACCTGCATGCTGACTTATTGTGATTCATGCACAAGGTTAACTAAATCCCTATGCACTGCAGAATTCTGTAGTGTCTCTTAATTTAAATAATATTCTGCTTTTCTATTCTTCTCTATTATAGGCCATCTCACTATTATACTCTGCAACATTTATGTCCATTAACTTGACTTATTTATATCCCTTTGCAGACATTTGTATCGATTTCACAAATTGCTTTCCTACCTATCTTTGTATCATCACAGTAGATCCCTTGATCCAAGTCTTCATATCTGGGCGGGACAAATCTACAATTGAAATCAGATGAAAATCGCTTATTGTCACAAGTAGGCTTCAAATGAAGTTCCTTTAGTCTGTAAGAGGGTCAAAATATCTTGTGGCCATCCCATCTGCTGAGCTATTTTCTCGAAAGCAAAAAAAAATATCTTGGCACATCTTGGATTCTCCGAGCCCGCGCCGGTTCGCAGAATCATCGGGGCCGGCGACCGGAGAATCGGTGGCAATTGTGCCACGGCGGAGGGCCGTTGAAAGTGGCCCCCGTGGCAATTCTCCGCGCTCGACGGGCCGAGTGCCCGCTGAGGTCCGCCGAGTCCCGCCGGCGTGGTTTACAGATGGTCCCACCGGCGTGGTTTACAGATGGAGGGACTTCGGTGTTCTGGCTGCGGGGGCTGTCCATGGTGGGGGTGCAGGGGGATCCGACTCCGTGGGCAAGGCCCGCGATCTGGGGCTACCAATCGGCGGGTGCGCTCATTCCGGGGGTGGGGGCCTGTGTTCCTCCGTGCCGGGCCCCTGTTGGGCTCCGCCATGTTGCGTGGGGGCCAGCGCAGAGACGGCATCCACGCATATGCGCTGGTGTGGAGATAGCCGTGGCGTGCATACGTGGACCCACGCCGGCCATTGAGGGCCGGCTTTCGGCGCCGGAGCAGCGCACGGCACTCCAGCGCCGTTCTAGCCCCCGAGAAAGAGGAGAATTACTGGGCCTGGAGGACTGTTGATGCCGGTGTTGCTCTCGCCGGTTTTGATGCCGGCGTCAACACTTGGCCGCGGTATTGGTAAATCCCGGCCTGGTGGAGCTTTATCTGAATATACCTCACTATTTTCTAGAACCACCTTCCTCCATCGCCTGCTCTAGCCTTTCAGTTGTCGCTGCTGCCTGGTTCTCTGGCATTCTACATTTGCACTCCTTGGTTTACGAGCTTTTGTTAATATTCAATAAACATTCTGCAGGATTCTCTGTTGGCGTGTCATTAGCAGCGCCCCCATGCCCATGGGTTTCCAATGCCGTGGGGTGGCCACAGTGGGAAACCCCATTGGCTGGCTGTGGGGACAGAGAATCCCGTTGCCGGCGGGGCGTGCCGCACTGGAAAGTCGGGCTGGCATTTTCTTTACAGATGCTGGACGTCCCCTTTCTCCGATAATCAGACAGCAAAATATCTGAGTTTTCTTAAATCAAGTTGGAGCATATCTTTATATCAGCAATTATAGTTTAGAGTCAAATCTTAACTTCTTTTCATAAAATGCAGGCAGAACCATTTTTTTAAATGTACATTTATTTCTGAACCATGCTTTATTACGTTTGGTTCTTTCCCTTGCTGCAAAGTACAGGAGTGACATTGGTCTTCAATGAAAGAGTGGAACGAGCAACAGCAAATTGAAAACCTGGGGCTGGATTCTCCGCACCCCGACGCCGCTGGATTCTCCGCACCCCGACACCGAAGTTGCGGTCGGCACGAGGGCGGAGAATCCATTTCCTCTCACGGAATCGGGGCCGGCGCCGGTTCGCCGATTCTGCGGGCCCCGAAAAGCACTGTACTTGGAGAGTACGCCGCGCCGCCCAGCACCTACATGCGGCCATTGATGGAGGCCCACTCCGCCATTCCCACCCCCGACCAACCGAAGTCCCGACGCAGTGGATATAATCTGGTCCAGCTGATCGGGAAACTAGCGTGGCGGCTGGCAGACTCAGTCTGTTGCCGCCCTGGTTGGGGGCGGGCCGATCGGAGGACAGGGGGGGCCTTATACGTGGCCGAGCGGGCGTTGAGGTACGGGCGTTGTGCGGGCGTTGAGGTACGGGTGTTGTGCGGGCGTTGAGGGCCAGGCGCGTGCCCGATCGGGGAGTTTATTTTAAGGGTCCGATTCCGCCATGGAGCACGACGCTGCCGCTGGAGGCCGCCACATGCGCAGCCTCTGACCCAGAAGTGCGGGGGGCCGTATCTGCAGCAAAACTGCTCGATCTACTCCGGGTCCCTGCCAGCCCCTGCAGGGCTAGGAATATGTGCCCTTTCATGCCAGTTTTCCTGGTGTGAAGGTCCACAGTTCTGAAGCCGGCATGGGGGCATAGTCCCAATAATGGAGAATCCAGCCCCTGTTTTGGATTTGAATTGGAAACACCTTGACCAATTTTCTTTCCTGCTGAAGTCCAAGAAGTCCAAGGAAGGTCCACGTGGGATAAAATAGACTGTTGATTTGATAACACTTATTACGTGCTTCTGCTCAAGGCCAATTTCTTCCTTGCTTTATATTTTTAATTTTACTGTGGAGAACATCAACCAACATTACGTTAATTGTTTTCTCCGTAGCTCATGGAGACTGGATGAGATTAACAGCTCAGGGATGGAGTAAAAGTAAAGTGATTATGTATAATATTCCCTCGCAGCTAGAAAGGGCTATAAAAGAGACAAGAAGTTGTTTAGTGTGTAATAGTGTATACTTCAATGAAAGAAGTCCAGTGAATAAGGTAGGTGAGCAGATGGCACAGAGACACACTTGGGATGGGTGCTGGATTCATGACACTGGAAATGTGAATCCCGATCGGGCGGAGAATCGCAGGTAATGCAAAAAGAAAGGTTTGCAGCCCGGTGCCATGCTCCTGTCCCTCACTGGCGGCGCAATTGAAGATTGCACCGCGCGCCGGTGTACCATGCAGGACTGTCATGTGCATAGATGTAAATCTGATTAGTGGCTTGGACACAGTGGGCGGGATTCTCTGATCCTGAGGCTAAGTGATGACGCCATCGTAAACGCCATCGCGTTTCCCGACGATGTCAGCATGGCCTCAGGAGCAGCAAAGTCTACAGGGGGCCAGCATGGCACTGGAGCGACTTACGCCTCTCCAGCTGCCGATCCCAGCATCAACTGTGCACCGCAGGGTCTGCGCATGTGCAGTGGCACCAGCGCCAACGTGCACGCATGTGCAGTGGCTCCCTTCTCCGTGCCGGCCCCGACGAAACAAGGCGTGGGGCTACAGGGGCTTGCGCGGAAGATCAGTGGACACCGATCGCGGGCCTGGCCACAGCGGAGGCCCCCCCCCTTGTCGGACCCCCCGCCCCACAGGCTGCGTCCCGGCGTCAGGGCAGCGTGGTGCAATTCGCGCCGATCGCGGAGATTCTCCGGCCCAGCAACAGGCTGAGAGAATCCCGCCCAGAATGCGTCACCCTTCCACGAAGTTCAGCCCTCTCAGTTGGCGCGAATTAGTGCAAGTATTTACAAATTGGGTTTGAGAGCCATGGCTGCTGAGTGGGAGCAAGAAGGTAAGGAAACGTTTACGAACCTTTCAAAATTGTTGTGCTTGCTGGGGAATGGCTGAATGGGCTGGGGGGGTGGGGGGTGGGGGGGGGGGGGAAATAGTAGGGAATGACTTGGTGCCAGGTCCGTGGACTCAAAGTGTCCCCCTCAGGATTGGGGCAGCTTGGCTCAGACCGCCATTTCTGCAGTGTGTGTTTTAAACACACCCCTTTGATGCTACTTACAGGCCCCTGGCTGTTCAATCTGCTGACTGCTCACTGTGTATGTAAATGTTCAGAGAGCCTCTGGTCATTTGGCAGCCCACCCAGGCCACCCCTCTGGAAACCTCAGACCCCAGCTGACCCATCAGCAGGATGGGCGTGGCCAAGCTCAATCAGTGGCACACCAGGTGCTGCCACTCCTCAGCACACTCATCAGAAGCCCTGCCCCACTGCAGGGGAAGCAGGGCAATAGCAGAGCTCACCCCAAACAAAGGACACATTCATCACGGCCTCAGGGCAGAGGCCTCACCAGTGACTGTGGTGAACGTATTATGGTAACCATTCACCACTGTACTACATTGTATTATGCTGTTGCCCATGTGGGCTCCACCTATGGACCCATTGTACTGTATTACACCGATTGTATCATGTTGGTGCCCTTGTGGGCCTTGCCCTTGGCTCCGCCCCCTTGAGGGGAGGTATATAGAGCAGTTGCCATGTAGGCGGCTCTCAGTACAGAGCAGTCGCAGGCAGGCACTGTTCTAGTTGATTAAAGCCACTGTTCACTTCAACTCTCTGTCTCGTGTGAATTGATGGTCACATCAGTGACACTATCAGCTAGCCCACTCTACAGGAGCACCAGCTGCCTGCCCACTGCACCCTTGCTCCCATCCATCGTGCCCCAGCCAGGTTGTCACAACCTGTGTGCCACAACTAGGATCCACATCACACTGCAGCTACGCTCCCATCAGACCCACACTTCCCTGCCTCACCCCTAGTTGCAGAACCTGCCCACACACAAACCTCGAAGCATGGAGGCGATTGGTGGCACATGATCACCTTCTCCATCGGACAACCAGTTGACATTTTGCTGGTGAGATAACACACGGCCCACCCAGTGAGGAACCCCACATGAGACCCCACTGGGGAGGCAGGACATGGGCCACAGAGCCTATCACTGACACAGGTTGCGGCAGCCAAAGGTACCCCTGTTGACAGGGACAGATGGTGAGGACAGAGGTTCCACGCATTACAGGCCCGTGCCACTCACTGATGGCGACAGGAGTGCAGAGCAGATAGCAACACATCGGGAGGACTAGCTGATGGGTGGGGGTGGGGGGGAACAGAATGAGATTGGCATGGAAGTATAACTCAGGGCCACCAATTAAACTGCTGGCTTTGGATGGGCAAGGGGACTTCTCTTCCCCCAGCTACAGAGAATGAATTTCCAGTACAGCCAGCAATGCTCACTACCTAGCTAGCCGCAGCTGCCATTACTGGTGCATACAGCAACCAAGAGAGTCAGTGAAGGAGCAGGGCCAGCTCAGGGTGGACCCTACACAAGAGGAGACTGCCCCGGAAGAGACGGGGCCAGCCGGTGAGGTTAGGGAGCCGACCGTCCATCAGGCCGATGAGGAGGTGGGAAGGAGGCACCTGTCTTTTGAGGAGCTGAGGACAACGTGTGCTGCTGAAGACTTCGGCTAACTAGTCAGACAGTGCGCCAACTATGCAAGGTGGGGGGGTACCTGGCACAATAGGCATTTGGAGGAGGATACCCACTCCTGGTGAGGTAACATTCATCCTGAACACCTATGCGGCCGAGCAGAGACTTGTCTGGGATCTCCCAGACATCTGTATACAGGCAGGAGCTCCCACGCTGTGACGGGTGCCCTATGTCCCCGGGCAGCAGACTATATAAACTTAAATCTGGACCAGGCATATCAGGATGCCCGGGTAGCAGGACTCGCCACCATCACTGGCATGCCCCAGGTCCAGGGGGTGATTGATGGCACGCATGTCCCCCTACGAGTCTTGGCTCATCAAGAGGAAGGTCTTCCACTCCTTGACTGTGCAGTTGGTGTGTGACCACCAGACAGGATGCGCTATGCATTCATCCTGGCTTACTCGTCGGTTCCCTGCACCTTCAAGGCGCTCCCTCGGGTGAGGGGTTGGCTCTTGGGCGACAAGGGTTCCCCGCTGAGATTTTGGCTAATGACCTGTCCGGAGACCCCAGACCAATGCAGAGACTGTTATAAAGAGGCTCATACAGCAACCAAGAGCATCATTGAGCAGTGCATCGTCATCCACAAGATCCGATGCTGGACCGCTCTGGAGGGGCTCTTCGATATGGGCCCAGTATGCTGGCTGTTGTGTCCTGCACAACATTGCGATGCACCTTGTCCTGCACCTTCCCTGTCCTTCCTCCCTTCACTGCACCTCCTCTGTCCATCCTCCCTTCACTCCACCTCCCCTATCCCTTGTAGCACCATCGATCACACACGAGGCGAGACGTAGAGAACTTCAATCGAGGCTGCTACAATTTATTGAGCAGACTTGTTCAGACTTGTTCCCCAGCAGCTCAGTCACAGGATGCAGCTGCGGGGAGTAAACCGGGTTCTTATACCCCGCCTATCTGGGTGGAGCCCAGTAGGCGGCAGATCCAATCGGGACCCAGCATCTGTCCTCCAATAGCTCCTCGGCATTCATGGTGTACCGTATTACCCCTAATACATACCACCACATCCCTCTTCCCTTCACTGCACCTTCCCTGTCCCTCCTTCCTTCACTCCACCCTTCCTCCCCTCCTTCCTTCACTATACCTCCCCTGTCCCTCCTCCCTTCACTACACCTCCCCTGTCCCTCCTCCCTTCACTCCACCTTCACTGTCCTTCCTCCCCTCACTGTACCTATCCTGTCCCTCCTTCCTTCACTCCACCTCCCCTGTCCCTCCTCCCTTCACTACACCTCCCCTGTCCCTCCTCCCTTCACTACACCTCCCCTGTCCCTCCTCCTTTCACTCCACCTTCACTGTTCTTCCTCCCCTCACTGTACCTACCCTGTCCCTCCTTCCTTCACTCCACCTCCCCTGTCCCTCCACTCTTCACTGCACCTTCCTTGTCCCTCCTCCCTTCACTACACCTTCCCTGTCCCTCCTTCCTTCACTCCATCTTTCCTCCCCTCCTTCCTTCACTACACCTCCCCTGTCCCTCCTCCCTTCACTGCATCTCCCCTATCCCACTTCCCTTCACTCCATCTTCCCTGTCCTTCCTCCCCTCACTGTACCTTCCCTGTCCCTCCTTCCTTCACTACACCTTCCCTGTCCCTCCTCCCTTCACTGCACCTCCCCTTTCCCCAACACTTCACTGCACTTCCCCTGTCCCTCCCCCCTTCACCTTCCCTGCCCCTCCTCCCTTTCCTACACCTCCCCTGTCCGTCCTCCCTTTCCTCCACCTCCCCTGTCCCTCTTCCCTTTCCTGCACCTCCCAGTCCCTCCCCCTTCACTGCACCTTCCTTGTCCCTCCTCCCTTCACTTCTTCCCAATACATCAGCTTCCCCTCCTCCCTCTGATGGTCCTACCAGCATCACCACAGTGTGTTGGCCCTGGTTGGCAGTTTCAGCAGGTCTTGTCCACGGGATGGAAGATAATGACGACTCGCCGTGGGATGGTCTCCGGTGCTCCTCAGTGTTCGGCAAAATGTGATTCTTGCCTTAGGATAACGTTCCACTGTCTGCCGGGGTTATTCATGCATGTGCCCTTTTCTCCTGACGCTCGTTAGAACGTCAAGCAACATCGTATTGTGCTCTTCTATGGTTGAGCCTCAAAGGATAATATAATTCACGTACAGGCGTAGACCTTTGATGCCTTCGATTATGTACGCCATAGCACGGTGAAAAATTTCTGATGCTGAAACTATGCCAAACGGCATTCTCTGAAAGCAATACCATCCACATGGTGCATTAAAAGTGCTGTAGTTTGTACTTTGTTCCTCTAGCTTTAGTTGCCATAAACCTTGAGATGTGTCATGTTTCATAAAGAATTGTGCACCAGCAATTTCAGATGTGATTTCTTCATGCTTTGGTATTCGGTAGTATTCTCGTTTGATATTCTCATTAAGATCTTTGGGATCCACACATGTGCAAATATCCCCATTCTTTTTCTTTCCACATAACATGGAATTTACCAACTCGGCAGTTTCTTCTATCTTTCTGATTACTTTTAATTTTGTCAATTTGTCTAGCTCCTTTTTGAGGCAAACCCGAAGAGGTGCTGCTACTCTTTTTGGTGCATGCATCACAGGTTTTGCATCCTCTTTGAGTTGTAACTTGTAGGTGAACGGTAGTGTACCAAAATCAGTGAACACATCGCTGAATTTGCGGTAATGTTCTCAGAATCGTTGGAGTGCTGATCCAATCCTTTGTGGATGCTATATACCAACTAGACCTAATTCTTCACAGGACTGATCGCCAATTAATGAATCCAAGCCCTCGGATACAATACAGAATGGGACAGATAAAACTGTGTTCTTCATCCCACACTCAGGTCACAAACACCATAGCACTTAATGCTTGAAGCATGATAATCTCTCAGAGATATTTTGTGATTTCTTCGAATGGGCTGTATTTTTAGATTTTTAAAATCAGTCATGCTGATTAAATTAGCTTTGGCACCAGTGTCTAACTTCAATTGGACCACTGTACCATTCATTTCAAGTGGTAGCAACCATTTATCCTCATCAATCTCATTTATTTAAAATGGAACATCAGTTTGCATTTTTCTAAGTGCTGCAGAATTTTTTGATGTCTCCAGAACATGATTCTTCTCTGTTATTACTCCAACAAACAATGATGTTTCATCACTGGAGACTGTGTCTTCCACTGTGCTGACTGATCTGAGGTTGAGTTTAGAGCAACAATTCTGAGCAAAGTGAGTTTTAATTTAATCTGGAACAAAACTTGCCAAACGCGGGACATTGCCTTAATTTGTGCCTTTGACCACATCTTTACACAGAAATACTTTGTCCTGATTTTTAACCTGTTTGTTGGTGTACGAGGAGCTGCAGGAGCTTTCCTGCCTTTTTCCGGAAGTTTCCCACCTTTTTGGAAAAAGGGCGACAACCGGAGTGGTTTCCTCCAAGAAGACCTTAACGTGAGCAAAAGAAGCAATTTATTGTTGCAGAGCTCTGGGAGAAAGGTCCTGGACCCCACAGTCTTGACAGCACACTTTCTCTCTGAGCTGGGGCTTATACTGGGTTAATATACACTTTCAAAATCAGAATTAGTTTACTTGCTCATTTACATACAGCCAATCAATTCTCTTAGTACCGCAGTTCATTCCATATATAGTTAATCAATTCTTTACACAATATGTTACATTCATCCAAACAACATGTTGCATGCATGATTACATAAGGTCATGAGTTTCCAGTCCTGGATGCCCTTTCTCTCGTAGGGGCTTGGTAGGCTTCGTCCTCTGCAGTTGTTCTGACAGCTTAGAATAACAGCTCCTGCAGTCCATAGAGCACCGGTCATCACTGAACCATTGTCTTTGGAGGATACATCTGGTTTGAGTCACTCGTTTAGTCTAAAGTTCACTGTCTCAGCAGAAAATACCATTCGTGGCAACTTAAAAGCAAGCATTAATTCATATAGGCAAGTACCCCAGCAAACACTGCCAAACAGAAAATATACACCAACAGTATTGTCATGGGAATGTCACTTTAAGAAATGTTTGTCTTCTCAAGTGGCTGCAGTGATGTCAGTATGTGGGTGGAGCTGGGCTCTGGCTCAGCTTTTTACTTTCGTTTTGAGCTGGAAGCTGTTTTTAGCTCTGAGTTTTAGTTTCATTTTCAGTTGGAGAGCTGCATTCAAACCAAGGAGGTGTATTTTGGTCTCTCTCTCTCTCTGCCTGCTAAAGAATGTCTCCAGATCACCTGATGATTTCAAAGTAATGCCTGTTTCTGTAAGGAATGCAATCCTACTGTCTTTGTTAAAAAGGGTTTTTGACTTATGGATGTTGTTAGGAAAGTTACTATGGGTTACCGATAGAGTATTGTATCTTTGGGGGGCGTATCAGTGTTGGCAGTTGCTAAGATGTTTAATGTGTGTTTATAAAATGTTAACTGGATTCATAGAATAAACATTATTTTTGTTTTAAAATACTTTAGATCTCTGTTGCATCACACCTGTAAAGTGGGCCCTTGTGCTCCCCATATCCAAAATCTATTAGACGATGTGGGTCAGGTGAGCTCCATGATATACTTTGGCATTCTCTAAACCCTGGCCCATAATAGTATCATCTGCAAACTTTGAGATGCTACATTTTGTTCCCTCATCCAAAGCCTTAATATATATTGTGAATAGCTGGGGTCCCAGCACCGATCTCTGTTGCACCCCACTAGTTACTGCCTGCCAATTTGAAAAGGACCCATTAAATCCTACTCTTTGTTTCACATAGCATTCATAAATTTCATTCTTTCTGGGGATGCAATGTTCATCAAATTACTTTGTAAAAATTTTTACTATCTTCATCGTTTGCAAATTTAAATGTACTAAAAGTATTAAGTAATTGCTTCAGGCCCTGTCGCTGTTAGGAGCATCGCTACCTTACGCGAATCTGATCGATCTCTTAAATTTACTGCAGTAACAAACAGATTAAATTGTTGTCACAACATATGCCAGTTGCTGTCCACATTACCATGAAATCTGAGACTCATTGGTGGCTTCAATGACTCCATTTATGCAGTCTGCAAACTCTTCAAATCTCTGTGGACCTCGTGGTAGGCTTCACCGATGATGTAATAGTTTTTTTTTCTCAGTGTTTAATACCATCAGGCCTGGCACCATGTAATGTTCTTGTCAGCTGGCCTGTTTTATATTACAAGAACACTTGTAACTAAAGCTGTAAACAATTTATTAACACTAACTGTGGGTCAAATATATACAAAACAACAGATGAATAACAATATGAACATGTACAAACCACTATCTCTCTCCCAGCTCCC
Source organism: Scyliorhinus torazame (assembly GCF_047496885.1). Taxonomy (NCBI): domain Eukaryota; kingdom Metazoa; phylum Chordata; class Chondrichthyes; order Carcharhiniformes; family Scyliorhinidae; genus Scyliorhinus; species Scyliorhinus torazame. The sequence goes on from NC_092709.1 coordinate 195,229,104, forward strand.
TAGACAGTCTGAGGTCACCTGACTCTAACATTCCCTTATATACTAATGAGACTCCTTATAGTGAGTCAGTGAATTACAACACAACCATGATATCACTACAACTGGGACATGTCTCTCAGCGAGTGAGTCATGTCCCTCACTGCCTCGGTCATTTCCTTCACTGCCTCGGTCATGTCGCTCTGGCACTGTACCCTGTGCCTGTGACTTGTCCCTCTGAGACTGGCCAAGGTCAGTCAGCAATCAGCTAATGTTCTCGATGCCCTCAGCCATGGCCTTTGTGACGAGGCCAAGGTCTGGAGCATCGCAGCAATGTCCATCTGAGCCTGGGACATGTCTGTCTGTGACAAAGCTTCCCTGTCCTGTGCCCCAGCCATCGACTGTACAGTGTGCCCCAAGCCTTCTGTGTCTCTTCCCAGGTCTTCCACAACGGACGCCACAAATTCAGTGTTGGCCTGGGTACCTCGCATTATCAGCAGCATCTCCTGCACCTGAAGGCGGTTGGATTCCTCCAGCTGTATCTGCAGGCACTGGATAGTTTGCTGACGACATCCCCTTCTGTAAAACCATGCTGTGTCTGCATCTGTATGGGTAAGGGGTATCATACCTTTCAGAAGCGTGACTCCTATTTGGATTACTTCTGTTTTCTGGGATTGGATAGCACTCCGAATGTCAGCTCCCTCAGGAGTCCCTACCTTGGCCTGATGTGCTGCAGCATGTGCGATGTATGCACCAGAAAGTGATCCAGGAGCCTCTTCATTAAAATGCCCCACCGAGGTGATAGTCTCTGCGGTGGTGGAGGGTGCAGGTGACAGCAATGACGAAAAGTCAGTGTCTTCCCCGGACTGGTGCTCCAGGGTGTGCTGCGGATCTGGCTGGGGGTGAGGTACCCCAGATGGGCCGGCCTGGTCTGATGGTGATCCTGCAAGACAAAAGACAAGGAGACATGGTGAAATCTACGGAGGAGTGATCTGTTGGAGAGGGATGATTCACTTGCTATAGGGAAATAACTTTGCACTTGGTTACCGCATGCTGACCTCCACTTCCGAGACTGCCCTCTCATCTGCCTTGCCCGCTAGCTCCATCACCCTCTGCTCTGCGGGGGTCTGCACTCACATGTCTGGGATGCACCCTCCATTTTTCTTGTGCTCCCTGCGACTATTGGCCTTCTCCTCGGGGATACAGAAAGGACATTGCGAGATGCATGGAGTCGTGTTCTATGGGGGCGTCTGATGCTGGTGGCATGTGCGTGCAATGCACCTGGCCAAAGGAGACTGTACAGGTGTTGGAAATTGGTGGTGGGTGGGATTTAAGGGCGATGCAGGCAGATGGGGTTTGGTTGGCCTCTTGGGGGTTGAGGTGAGGAGTGAGGAACAGGAGTGATGCTAGGGACACAGAGATGATGACTCGCTTGAGCTTCCCTAAGAACGTTGTTCATCTTCTTCCTATGCTGGGCCCCAGTTCCCCTGGTGAGGCTGACAACATTGACCACCTCTGCCACCTCCTCCGAGGCCTTGTTTATGATGGCAGGCTTCAGTGTCGTGCCCACTCATGGAGGGTATCTCTCTTCTCCTCTGCCATATCTCGCATTCAGTTCAGCTCAGTCTCCAGGAACCTCGGTGGCTGGTATACTTGGAGTCATCTTGTTGGCAGGAATGAGAATGTGTGGGGAGTGGAATGCTTATAAGCATCTCTAGCTTGTCGGGCTCTCCAATACTAATTCTAGCCACAGCAAATCAGCGGGAATGGCTCTAGATTCATGTTGGAAGAGTGCTGGTCCTTTTGCATGTTCTGGCTCTCTTCCCGAGAGGCAAAAGGTAGGAAACTATAGACCAGTTAGCTTGGGCTCTGTGGTGGGGAAGTTGCTGGAATCAATCCTTAAGGAGGAGATAACTGAACATTTGTAAAGACAGAGCTCAATCCACCATTGTCAGCATGGGGTTTTATGAAGGGTAAGTCATGCTTGACAAACTTGTTTGAGTTCTTTGATGATGTAAGCAGCAAGGTGGACAAGGGGGACCATGTGGATGTGGTATGTCTAGACTTCCAGAAGGTGTTTGACAAGGTGCCACATAAAAGACTGCTTCAAAAGGTGATATCACAGGGGATCGGGGGTACAGTACGAGAGTGGTTTAAGGATTGGCTGTCTGACAGAAAGCAGAGGGTCAGGATAAATGGGGTCTTCACTGGCTGGCGAACAGTAACTAGTAGGGTGATGCAGGGGTCAGTCTTCAGACCTCAAATGTTCACAATCTATATAAATGATCTACAAGTAGGGACAGAGTGTAACACACCAACATTTTCAAATGACACTAAAATAGGTGGGAAAGAAGGCAGTGAAGAGGAGATAAAGAAGGGTCTATGTCGGGTACTCTTTCCAAGGGGTGGTGCAGACTAGATGGGCTGAGTGGCCTCCTTCTGCACTGTCGGGATTCTATGAATTTATGGAATTCCTAAAGAAGCATCAACTGAGGCCGTAAGGGTAAACAGGAACAGAAGCGGTGCAATTATGATGATGGAAACATAATACAGATCTCTGAACAGACAGAGGGAGGTAGAAGAGCAGAAAGATCGGCAAATTGATGAGACATGAAACAAAAGGCCATCATTCAAACATTATCAGGGGCAAATTCAGTGTGAAAGATAAAGAGGGTGCAGAATTCTTAAAATGCATTCAAGAGAACTCTGTTAACCAAGACGTAGCTCGCCCAAAAAGATGAGTGGCAGCTAATTCTGCAATTAGCTTTGAGGAATGAAGCTGGAGAGGCAGAGGGGATGTCAGCGGGCGAGTACTTTGGTGGTATTGATCATGGCTGGAATTCTGCGGCCTTTGTTGCCGCCAGCAGCGCAGCCCCGGTTGCAGGCTTCCTGGCAGCGTGGAGTGGCTTCACTGGGAAATCCCATTGACAAGCAGCAGGAGTAGAGCTTCCCCACCCCCCTCAATTTCAATAAGCATAAAGGGCGCAATTCAGTGGACTTGAAACTAAGTCTGTGTTTGAGTGTGTTTGGCGGGGTGATTCTCTGCAGCTGCAGCGCCGAGACTCACCCCACTATTAAACAGCACTTTGCTGTTTTATTTGGCCTCAGGGAGTTTCTCCCCGCCGATGATGCACTTAATAAGAATGGTTCCGCGCACTCCGAGGCGCTATTTTGATTGGCTGCCCCGATCTACCCCCCAACAATTTTCATGCCAGACCTAACCCCTGGCAGTGCCAAACTGGCATCACCAGCCTGGCACCCTAGCACGTTGGCACTGTTAGGCTACCAGGTTGGCAGTGCCAGGGTATCTGGGTGACAGGGGAAGCACCCTGTCTGCGGCCATCCGGGGCCTCCAATGGCTGGTGAGACTCCCTGAGGTGCCGTTATGGCTGCTCCACGTCTGTGTGTCTCAGTGATAAATGGCGCCCTGACAAGGTCTCACAGGCGCGGCCGCTGACTCCATTAGACTCATTTAAATATGTGCTGGGCGGAGAGAGTAGGGTCACTCACGATCGGCCCTGCATGGAGCCCAATTTGGGGTTCTTGTGTGATTTACCCATTGCTCCCAGATCTCCTCCGGATCTAATGGGGGTCGCTGAATCGTATCTACAGAGTTTAAGGCAAGAAGAGAAAACTTATGTCAGATTCCACAATCTCGAACCCTAGCCATTGGGGAATTTGCACAGCGCCTAGAGAGCAGGACCTGTGCCTGTTATCTAACTGCCTTTGCCTTTCATCAATAAACCCTTTTGTTTATTACTGGAAGCCTTCAGTGTATGTTTTGAACCAGCACAGAAGCGCAGGGGTTCCCACGTGTCAGTGATAACATCTGAAAATTACCAAAGTTTTGGTGAACTGCAGTTATTCATGGGGTTGTCAGAAGCCTTCCCTTCATGGTTCGTACTGCTGGTAAAACCCCAACATTATATTATGACTTCAGATTTCCAGCTGAACATATCCTGACTGAATTTTTCACCCCATTTCTTTAAAACCCCAGCTCCAACCCAGATCTCAATGGCACAGTTCTCTTTTTGTGGTGGAATTTAGAACTAGGGGCATAGTATCAAAAGAAGGGCATGCCCACAAATGCCAGAGATGAGGAGGAATTTTGTCTCTGAGGCAGGCATTAACCTTTGGAATTTTCTCCCTGACAGCTATGGAGTCATGGAATATATTAATGGCTGCTTGAAGAACAGGGTGGACACAGGAAAGTGAAGCTGAGAACAAAATCAGAACAACCATCATCTTATTGAATAGCACAGCAGGTTTGCAGGGCTGTATGGCCCACTGCTACTCATATTTGTTATGTACTTATGTTCCCATATACAACATTAGCAGCTCTCCAGTCCTCTGTCAGCCAGAGAGGATTGGAAAATGATGGTCCTTCATCAACCTGGACCTTTGTGATTTATCCACTTAAAAAAGATGGTTCAAAACTATTATATTTCCTTCATTGCTACCTTTATCCATCCAATATTTCACACCGTTTAACTACCATGTCTGCTTTACCCATTTTTTGTGGATATTGAAGTAAAGTATTCATTCAGAATTATGCCCATGTCTTCTGCCTCCACAGACACATTAAGGTTTTGCTCTCCAAATGTCTGAATCTATCTTTAATTATTCTCTTGTTCACTATGTACTTATAAAACATCTTTTGAACTTCCTCACTTGCCAATATTCTTTTCATGCTCCTCTCTTTGCTTTCCTAATTTTCTTTTTTAATTACACTGCCACGCTTTCTACAATCCTTTAGGCTTACTGCAGTATCGAGCTTGTGGAACCTGTTTTCTCTTCTTGTTGCCTTAAACTCTGTAGGCACGATTCAGCGACCCCCATTGCACCGGGAGCAGACCTGGGCGCATGGGTGAATCACGCAAGATCCCCAAATCAGGCTCCGTGCAGGGCCGATTGTGAGGGGACCCAGGCTGCCACCCACAGATATTAACAGGTCCTGGGCGCAGCTGGCAGAGGCCGTGAGCACAGTGGCCCCCCCCGCATGGACCGGGCAGCAGTGCCGGAAGAAGCTGCACCACCTTCTCAGGGTGGCCAGGGTGAGTCGCCACCACCATCGTGCCCCTGGCATTACACCTGTCCTGCATGCCCCTGTCCAATCCTCATGTCATTTGCCATGCCATCCCCTCCCACCCCCACACCCGTGTGGTCCCCAGCTGGTGGACCGGCAGGCAGTGCTGGCCCATGATGGGCAACACCCTGGCTAGACGTGCTGAGCCACCACCTCTGTGGCTCTGGCACCACCTCTGTCCCACATGTTGTCCCTCACCCCTCCCCTTCAATCAGCCTCAGACCCCATGTGCTGCTCGCATCCGAGTGTCTCACACTGTGTATTACCTGTCCTGCCAGGAGAAGGCGGCCCACAACCGCAGGGAGCAGGAAAGAACCGGAGGGGGTCGCAAAACGAGCGGCCCTTCATCGCCACAGAGCAGAGGTTGTTGGAACGGGTCGTGTGGTGGGAGAACGGGCAGTCGCAGAGGCGGAGGTCAGCATGGCACACCAAGTAAACCCCCAATGCATTGCATCGTCCCTATGGCATGTGAGTCACCCCTCCATCCCCGACACCATGCCTACACGAGATCTAACCGTGCATCTTGTCCTTTGTCTTGCAGGATCACCCCCCGACAAGGCAGGACCAGCTGGTGTCGAACATCAGCCACTACAACCCTGCAACACCCCGGAGCACATGTCCGGGGACAACACCGCAACACCGACTTTCCTCACAGTTGTCATCTACACCCTTCATCATCTCAGAGATACTCATCTCGATTGAGCACGTTAGTGGAGAGGTTCCTGGGACACTATCTGGTGTGCACCACTGTGGTATTATCAGGTATTGCAGTACCCGAGAGGCTGAAGACCATTGGTTAAACCTAGGAGTTTATCATTGGCTGTTTTGTATGTACCTTCGCCCTGACAGGCGGGGTATAAGAACCGGTGCTGTCCCAGCAGCCCTCATTCTGTACCGAAGCTGCTGGGGAACAGCTCTAGTCTATTAAAGCCTTCAGTTATGTTACTACCTCGTTTTAATGGTAATTGATCGTGCATCAACCACATACATGCAGTGGTACATCAAGTGAAGGTAGGAACCCCTGAGGGGGCGAACAGTTGGAGGATGGCCCGACCCCGGGCAAGCTGCTGTCCCGGCGTGTCTCACGCTTCTGGAAAGGGCGGTCCCATCAATTGTGGAGATGCAGGTGCAAAGACAGGGACTACATGAGGGGGAAGAAGATAAGATCATAAGAACTAGGAGCGGGAGTAAGAAATTCAACCCCTTGAGTCTGCTCTGCTATTCAATACGATCATGGATGGTCTCATCTCGGTCCCATCTCCAACTTCCTGCCTGCTCCCCTTAATCCTTCACCCTGCTACTAATTAGAAACATATCTGTCTCCTCCTTAAATATGTTGAGTGTTCCAACATCCATTGCACACTGGCGTAGAGAATTCCACTGACTCACAACCTTTGGGTGAAGTAATGCCTCCTTATTTCTGTTTTAAATTTAACACCCTCTTAGCCTAAAACTGTCTTCGCATTCTAGAATTTCCGACAAGGGAAAACATCTGCTTTATATCTACCTCTCAATTCACTTTAGCATCTTATAAATGCCAATTAGATCACCTCTTATTCATCTAAACTCCAGCGAGTTTAAGCCTAAACTGCTCAATCACATTTCACAAGACAAGTCCTTCATCCCTGGGATCAGTCCAGTGAACTTGATAACTTTCCCCCTCCCTGCTGCCTGTAGTTCAGCCTCCAGATCATCAGCTCTGAGCCAAAGCTGTTCAAATTTTGAACACTTACTGCAGACTTGTTTTCCTTGGATCAAACTGGCATCCAGGAGCTCTCATATACAGCAGCTGTGACATATCACCCATACCTCCATCCTTAATGTGTTCTAATTAACTGTTTAATTAAGTTATTTATTATCAACCTGAGGAATAGACTAAAATGTTGTCACTTATCAGTTAAAAATGCAAATACCGCCACAGTCCCAGAAGACCATAGACTGCTCTCCCCTTTGAAAGCTGATTGTTAGTGATTAACCTGAGGGTCACAATACCTCAGGTGAGGGGCAAGGCTGAGAAGGCAGGGCTTCCATGGATAACCAGATATGTAACATTCGCACCACACAAGTGCTAGACAATGACCATCTCCAATCAACATCCTGGGGTTACCATTGATCAGAAACTGAAGTGGACTAACCACACTAATACTGCGGCTACCAGAGCAGGTCAAATGCTTGGAATCCTACAGTGAGTAACACATCTCCTGACCCCCCTAAAGCCTGTCCACCATCTACAAGGCACAAGTCAGGGGTGTAATGGAATACTCTCCAGTTTCCTGGATGAGTGCAGCTCCAACAGCACTCAAGAAGCTCGGCACCGGGACTTCCAGTGGCGGGCATGAGTTGATTGGTCACACACAAGGTGGTTCTTGCTTGGAGGTGTAGGTTTTGGCCCTTTCTATCCAGCTAAGGGGTGAGTTTTGTGGGAAAAGTGTGAAGTGAGTGGAGGGTGGCGGTTTCTTCCCCAGAGTGGAATGTCGGTAGGGTATCACACCTGGCAAAAGCCGATGAGTGCCCTAGCTTTGGAGTTGGAAGACATACGTGATACAGCACCAGTTGAAAAAATGTGGGAGGGGGAAGGGTCGTCATCTGCCACATTGCCGGTGGAGCAGTTGATGGACTTTATCAAGGGGAAGTGTCAGCAACAGTGACAGGAGATGCAGAGATTCTTGTCCAAAGCAATCGAGGAAAGAGTAGCCCCTATTCGCAGGACTTTGGATCGGGTAGAGAAGTGCCTGGAGTCGCAAAGTGCGATAATCCAAGAGGTAGAAAGGGCGGTATCATACCATAGTGACCGGATCATGTCGTTGGAGGCAGAGATGGTGATGCTGGGGGACAGATATGCAGGGGGACAGGTATTATTGAGGAAACAGGGGGGCTGCAGAAGAACTTGTACAGGCTAAGAGAGTGGGCAAAGAAGTGACAGATGGAATACAATGTGGAAAAGTGTGAGGTTTTGCACTGCAGTGTTTTGGCATCTCTGCTGCGGGAGCCACCGGCACGGGCCCCAACACCTCCTCCTCCCTCGGGGTGCCCGATGGCCCCCGGGCTTCTACATGGGATGGGGGTGCGAGTGGAGCCATCCCCTGTGGCCCCCCTGACAACTGCTGCTGCCTGTCTTGGGGCCCACTCTGGTATCGACAAGGGTCTGAACGTCTGAACGTTCGCGGCCATGGAGAACTGGAAGTGGCCCATCTCCACCTGGGACTGCAACACATCACTCTGCGACTGTGTCACCATGCTGAGGGTCTGTGCCACATTAGTCAGTGAGTGGGCGCATCGCTCAGGTGTGGTCCATGTTCCTCAGGATGTAGGCCACATCAGCCAGTGAGTGTGCCACATTCCTCTGGGACTGGGCCACATCTCTCTGGGACTGGGTCACCTCCTTCCTGTGTCTACACCACGCCGGCCTTCACCTGGGCATTGCTGCCAACGCTGTCAGCAATGGCCCGCTGTGACTGGGCCCCGCTGAGGAGCACCGCTGCAATCTCCAGCTGGCTCTGGCACATGGTTGCCTGTGAGAGGGCAGCCTTGTCCTCGGCCTTGGCCCCCGCCTGCACAGATTGCCCCAGGCCTTGCACATGCTGACCCATATCCGACACCGTCGCCCCCATTGCCTCCATCGCGGACGTCGCCCGTGCAGTTTCGGCCTGGGTGGCACGCATGACCGGCACTACCCCCTGCTCCTGCATGTGGATGGGCTCCTCCACCTGCCCCTGCAGGCACTGGAAGTCGGCAGACAACCCCTCCTCTAGTGCCTGGGTCTCTGACTGTACCTACACTGTAGGTGGGACTGGATGTTCCAGGAGCCCGGGACCCGTCTGGGCGGCAGCTGGTTCCTGGGGCTGGCCTGCCCTCCGACCGTCCGCCCTCTCGGCTGCTCCTACCTCCACCTGCTGTACTAGACCGACTGTGTGGTGCGCAGAAGATTGTGTCCTAGGTGCCTCTTCACTAATGTGCCCAACCGAGGTGATAGTCTCTGAGATGGTGGACAGCGTTGGAGACAGCTGTGATGCAAAGTCAGTGTGCTCCTCTGACCCGAACTGCGGGGTCTCCTGATTCTCGGGCAAAGGGCTGGAGTACAGGCTGCTCTCCCCATCGGGGCTCTGCCATCCGCGGGGCTCCGGCTCTGGCACTGGCTGGAAGCGGGGAGCCCCGGATGGGCCAGCCCCATCTCTGGAATGTCCTGTAAGACACAAGACGGCATGTATGGTTTGACAGCTGCAAGGGGGTGAGGCCTGAGGTGAGGGGATGAGGGGTGGGGTGAGGGGTTGGGGGGAGGTGAGAGGGGTTGGGGTAAGGGGGCTTGGGGGGTGAAGGGGGTTGGGGGGGGGGGGGTACATGTGTCATGAGGATCCGCAATAAGCAGGGGGTCTCACTTCATTGCGTGCCGCCAGCCACCGCCTTGGCGACCACCCTCTCCTCCGGGCCGCCGACCACGTCCAGTGCCCTTTTCTTGGGCACGATGAGGGGACGAAGGTCTGGTGGTCCCCCTCTGGTCTTCTCCCGTTCCCGGCGGTTGTGCGCAGCCTTGTTCTGGGGGGCGGGGGGGGGAACACAAACAACTGTTAGGCAGTCCGGGTTGGGTTTCTGATAGCATCAGTGGCCATGGCGCACGACCATTGCGGCTGGCATTGGTGCTGGCATGTGGGGCAGGCTGGGGGTCCAGCCGTCCCCGGGGGTGCGGGGGGGGGGCTGCGGGGGGGAGTCCGGGTCACATGCGTGTGAGGGGTTGAGGGGTAGGGGGGTTGGTGCAGAAGAACTTGTACAGGCTTGGAGAGTGGGCTGGGGGAATCATGGGCACGGCACTGACTAATCACCCGGGCCGCCCTGAGGAGGTCATGCAGTTTTTTTCTGCACCGGAGAACTTTGCTGACGGCGACTGCCACCTCCGCCCAGGCACGGCGAACGACGCCGCCTGAGAACCTTCCTCCCAGGCCGGGGTATAGCACCATTCACCTCTCCTCCACGGCGCCCAGGAGGATCTCCAGCTCAGCATCACGTAAGCGCGGCGCTGCTCTATTTCCAGCCATTTTGGCTGCGACGGTGTGTGTGGGGGGGGGGAGAATCCCTTAAGTGCGGCAGCAGCTGTGCGGCAATCACGAAACGATGAATTTACCGCCATTCGACGTGAAAAATGTTTCCTTTGATACCCATGCTAGCCCCTTTGGAGTGGCTGAATAGTTTCACCTGTCGCCCCGTTTTTGCCGTTGTGAAACTCCTGTTTTCATGACGGAGTCAGCACTTTGTCTCAGAAACGGAGAATCCAGCCCATGATCTCCTGCAAAGACAAGGAGACTTAAGTTATATCAAACAGAAATATATTTGTACCAATCTGCAGCAATACTGAATTGAAGGCAGATAATAATAAGATAAATTGATGGTGCCATTAAAGATAAATGACACTGGTGTGAGGGCCAACCTCATCAACCTGTCTGATGTAAAAAAGCTGCGAATTCAGCCAAAAATAGTTACCAGAAGAGGTTATAATGGTAATGAAATCTGTTAATTCAGAGCATGTGAGTTTGATGTCGATGTCAAAACCAAAAAGTACAAGTTGAAATTTTCCGTGGTGGCGAGTCTTGAATTGGAGTTGAGGCGTATGAGGAGCTCCAGCTCGTCCTGTGAGTCTAAGGTGCAGACAATGCTGCAACAGGCCCCCATCCCTCTGGAGACTCCATATTGAATGATCTCCCTGAAATTTTCACCCACAGCCTTATGCGACAGAGAACCAAAAAACTGGGATTGGCACCAGGCGTCAGCGGGCGCCTATCTGATCGCGATTCCCCAACCCCCCACTGGTGGTGAAATCGAGGTTCATGACCGTGCGCCGACAGGAGGATGTAAATGACTGCAAGGGGTCTTAATTTGCATCCACCTGGTGGGCCCGGAACTCTATTCTCTGGCCCTCCATAATTCTCTCGTCCTCTGGGCCAGGAATCATGTGGACGGGGATTACTACAGGGAGTTGCCCCCAAAGTACATCCGAGGGCCACCAACCGCCGCCACCCCCACGCCCCCCCCCCCCCCCCCCCAAATGCACAAGCCACTCACCCCTCCTCTACCAGACCCCAAAAGGAGCCCATTAATAGGGGGATCCCCCACAGGGACCCCCTAACTGAAGGAATCCTCCCATAGGCACCTCCTAACTAAAGGAATCCCCACAGAGACCCCCTAACTAAAGGCACCCCCACAGGGACTCCCATAAAAGGGCGGCCCACCCACCAGGACCTCTTATTCAAAGAAAGGTAAGTGCATTCCAATCACACGCTTCAGGGATTGGAATGCACTTAGCGATTGGAATGCACTTACTGTGTGTGGCCTCCCTTGTTAGGGAGCCTCTGAAGGGGTGTGGGTCAAGTCACCCCTGTACTTGGGGGAAGGAGGGGTCCCCAGAAAATCTGAGGAGTGGGAGGGTACTTTGCGATGTGGGAGATTTTTGGAGGGCTAATTTGCAGTGTGGTGGGTTGCCAGCCGTGGGACATTTCTATCGGGCCACCCGCTCAAAATGGTGGCACAATAGTGGCATTCACTCGAAAATCCCTCATTTTCCTCAACATGTATGAATTTGCATGGTGAGGGATAGTGTATTGCTTCATGCTTTGCACTCCTAGGGGAATGTAAATCGGTAGCAATTCCCCTCCGGCAGGAGAAAATAATCACCCAAACAGAGAATCTCACCCATAGAATAAGTTTATTCACTACTAAAGATGGTAAATCACACCCATTTATATTTATGCAGATCAGGGGCGGGATTCTCCGACCCCCCGCCGGGTTGGAGAATCGCCGGGGAGCGGCGTGAATCCCGCCCCCGCCGGCTGCCGAATTCTCCAGTGCCGGGGATTTGGCGGGGGCAGGAATCGCGCCGCGCCGGTCGGGGGCAGTTGGCAGCGGCCCCACCGCCGATTCTCCAGCCCGCGATGGGCCGAGTGGGTCTCCGTTTTCGGCCGGTCCCGCCGGTGTATGTTACGACAAGTACTTACCGGCGGGACCTGGCTCTGCGGGCGGCCTTTTGGGTCCCCGGGGGGGGGGGGATCTGGCCCTGGGGGGTGCCCCCATGGTAGCCTGGCCCGCGATCGGAGCCCACCGATCCGCGGGCGGGCCAGTACCGTGGGGACACTATTCCTCCGCGCCGGCCGGTGTAACGTCCGCGGAGATGAACACCCCCCAGCGCATGCGCTGGATGGCCGGCGGAGGACCTTCGGCGCCGGTTGGCCTGGTGCCATGCCCGTTCAGCGCCAGCCGGCGTGGCACAAACCACTCCGGCGCCGGCCTAGCCCCTGAAGGTGTGGAGCGGTTCACGCCACTCCTTCACGCTGGAGTAGCCCACCCCGCTGGTTTCCGAAGAATCCCGCCCCAGAAGTGGGAATTGAGCCCAATAGTCAGTAAATATAAATACAAAGAACTGTCACTGACTTGCAGGGAGTAGATATGGAATAATGCGGCCACTACAAATCAATTCCAGCACAGTTGACTTCTGCAGGTGACTAGATGATTCTGCAGTTCAGGTGTTGTGTGATTTTGTAGCGATATTTCAGTTATTTTTCTAGCTGTGATTCTTTTTGCTGGTTGGTTGACTTACGCAGTCAGAGAAAGAGGATTTAGATGTTCTTGCAAAGGTGTCTATTTCCTTTTTGCAGGACCACTGCGTCTGGCACTGTATCACGCACCTTCAGCGGGGAAAACTCTGAGCTGCTTATCCTCACAGCCCACATGGAAGACATACAGATAGACACAGGCAGGCCCTGGGCAACCCTTTCAGCTAGTTTTTAAACCCCTTCTTTGTATATTCCAACTAAAAGGCCAAAATCTACGACTTGGTCGAGGTGATTACACACAGCCCTGTGTGTATTTAACTCGAGTTAAAGTTAGTTGAATGGCGTTTCCACATTCTCCCCGTGTCTGCGTGGGTCTCACCCCCTCAACCCAAAGATGTGCAGGGTAGGTGGATTGGTCACACTAAATTGCCCCTTAATTGGGCAAAAAAAATAATTGGTTACTTTAAAAAAAACATTTTTTAAAGTCTGCTGAATAGCAAGCTTAGCAGGGTGTTTCTCGGTACCTGCAGCACCAAGGAAGGTTCCGCTATTCAACGGCTATTTCTTTTGGTCTCAGCGAGGAAGTCCCGTTAAGGTTGCTCTTTAAGTAATTTCCTGCATGAGATCACCAGTGCAGGAAGACTACTCACGGATCAGGGCGCCATTGTTGAAGGCAGCACCAATCTTTCGACCACCCCTCTGTACCCCCACCACGACCAAAGGACCCACTTCACTCATTCAACTAACTCACCTTTTCCGGGATCTTTGAGCCCCCCTATCCCACATCTTTTGGGCAAGGCCCCCATGGCCTAAGCCCTGGCATGGGGAAACCTGGCACCTGGTCACTTGGCACTGTCAGCCTGGCACCCTGGCAGTTGCAATGCACCATGCTGGCAGTACCAAGGTGCAGGGGCTGGTTTAGCACAGTCGACTATTCAGCTGGCTTGTAATGCAGAACAAGGCCAGCAGCGCGGATTCAATTCCCGTACTGGCCTCCCCGAACAGGCGCCGAAATGTGGTGACTAGGGGCTTTTCACAGTAACTTCATTGAAGCCTACTTGTGGCAATAAGCGATTATTATTACATTATTATAATAAATGCCAGGGTGACACCATGCCCAGTGCTCGATCCCCCGGGGGCCTCATCTCCCCAGCACAACCCCCAGAGGTGCCATCTTTGTGAACCAGTACCAAATGGCGCCCGGTAGAGGACTCGCTCATGAGATCAGTGAATCCTGGGTCCTGGTTGAATTTGGCAATCACAATTTTAAATTAGCCTAATGGCTCATTTAAATATGTGCACTTGGACCTTGCCCAGCGACAGCAAGGCACCACGAGATTCCATTGAATCTTGTGAGACCATTAGAGCAACGTGAATCTTGATGCAGACCCTTCACGAAATTCAACGGCTCAGGAATAAAAGAATGACTAGGGTAAGAGTGGGGCCAGTCAAGGACAGTAGTGGGAAGTTGTGCTTGGAGTCCGAGGAGATAGGAGAGGTGCTAAATGAATATTTTTCGTCAGTATTCACACAGGAAACAGACAATGTTGTCGAGGAGAATACTGAGATTCAGGCTACTAGACTAGAAGGGCTTGAGGTTCATAAGGAGAAGGTGTTAACAATTCTGGAAAGGGTGAAAATAGATAGGTCCCCTGGGCCTGATGGGATTTATCCTAGGATTCCCTGGGAAGCTAGGGAGGAGATTGCTGAGCCTTTGGCTTTAATCTTTAAGTCATCTTTGTCAACAGGAATAGTGCCAGAAGACTGGAGGATAGCAAATGTTGTCCCCTTGTTCAAGAAGGGGCGTAGAGACAACCTCGGTAACTATAGACCAGTGAGCCTTACTTCTGTTGTGGGCAAAATCTTGGAAAAGTTTAGAAGAGATAGGGTGTATAATCATCTGGAAAGGAATAATTTGATTAGAGATTGTCAACACGGTTTCGTGAAGGGTAGGTTGTGCCTCACAAACCTTATCGACTTCTTTGAGAAGGTGACCAAACAGGTGGATGAAGGTCAAGCAGTTGATGTGGTGTATATGGATTTCAGTAAAGCGTTTGATAAGGTTCCCCACGGTAGGCTACTGCAGAAAATACGGAAGCATGGGATTCAGGGAGATTTAGCAGTTTGGATCAGAAATTGGCTAGCTGGAAGAAGACAAAGGGTGGTGGTTGATGGGAGATGTTCAGACTGGAGTCCAGTTACTAGTGGTGTACCACAAGAATCTGTTTTGGGGCCACTGTTGTTTGTCATTTTTATAAATGACCTGGAGGAGGGCGTAGGAGGATGGGTGAGTAAATTTGCAGATGACACTAAAGTCGGTGGAGTTGTGGACAGTGCGGAAGGATGTTACAAGTTACAGAGGGACATAGATAAGCTGCAGCGCTGGGCTGAGAGGTGGCAAATGGAGTTTAAAGCAGAAAAGTGTGAGGTGATTCATTTTGGAAGGAATAACAGGAAGACAGAGTACTGGGCTAATGGTAAGATTCTTGGCAGTGTGGATGAGCAGAGATCTCGGTGTCCATGTACATAGATCCCTGAAAGTTGCCACTCAGGTTGAGAGGGTTGTTAAGAAGGCGTACAGTGTGTTAGCTTTTATTGGTAGAGGGATTGAGTTTCGGAGCCATGAGGTCATGTTGCAGCTGTACAAAACTCTAGTGCGGCCGCATTTGGAGTATTGCGTGCAATTCTGGTCGCCACATTATAGGAAGGATGTGGAAGCATTGGAAAGGGTGCAGAGGAGATTTACCAGAATGTTGCCTGGTATGGAGGGAAGATCTTATGAGGAAAGGCTGAGGGACTTCAGGTTGTTTTCATTAGCGAGAAGAAGGTTAAGAGGTGACTTAATTGAGGCATACAAGATGATCAGAGGATTGGATAGGGTGGACAGTGAGAGCCTTTTTCCTCGGGTGGTGATGTCTAGCATGAGGGGACATAGCTTTAAATTGAGGGGAGATAGATATAAGACAGATGACAGAGGTAGGTTCTTTACTCAGAGAGTAGTAAGGGTGTGGAATATCCTGCCTGCAACAGTAGTGGACTCGCCAACACTAAGGGCATTCAAATGGTCATTGGATAGACATATGGACGATAAGGGAATAGTGTAGATGGGCTTTAGAGTGGTTTCACAGGTCGGCGCAACATCGAGGGCCGAAGGGCCTGTACTGCGCAGTAATGTTCTATGTTCGTCCCGACACCAACTTGGGCACACCGAGGCCGCTGAATCACGTCCAGCGTCTTTTAGATGGGAAAGTCATAATGTTCCTTTATGTTAACCAGAGATGGTAATCAATCTTTGGATGCTTTTAGAAGTACCTTGTCTGGCAACATAGGGAGGGGTTCCATTATCCTGGAGAAAAATGCAGTCGTTCCTGTCAGTGAATAACTGTGCATTCTCAGCCAATTTGGGGATTTTGTCCATTTTAAATTACAAAATTCAGTGGTGGGATTCTCCACCCACCAGCCCCATTATCTGGTGTGGCGCGCCCTTGCCGGCAGCAGGACCTCAGATCCGGAAGCCTGCCAATGGGGTTTCCCGTTGGGCCATCCCACGCCATCGGGAAACTCAGGGCGTGGGTGTGCTGCCGGAGAAGTGGAGGATCCCGCCGATGGAGAATCCCACAGCAGGTGTTTTTAAAGTCGAACATTCCTGTGTATAATTCTGTTGTTTTTCCTCCATCAACATGACAACATGTAAATGTGTCAGAATTGACCAAGAGGATATTAATATGTCACGACTGACCGAGAGGGAGTATAAATGTATCAATACTGACAGACAAGGAGTATAAAGGTGCCAGCACTGACTGAGCGGTGTGTAAATGTGTCAGCACTGTCACTGACAGGTGTGTAAATGTGTCAGCACTGACTGAGAGGTGTGTAAATGTGTCAGCACTGACTGAGAGGCGTGTGTTACAAATTAAGAGCAGGAGTAGGCCATTCAGTCCCTGGAGCCTACTTCACTATTTAAAATGATAATCGCTGAACTGATTGTCGCTTCTATGATCCTGTCTACCCCCTATACCCTTTCACTACCTCGTTAGCCAAGCATCTATCGAACACAACCTCAAAAAAAATCAATGACCCTGCTTCTATTGCCCTATTAGGAAGAGGATTCTACAACAGACAAACCTCGGAGAGAAAAAAGATCTCCTCCTCTCCATCTTAAATTGAGACCCCTTAGGCGGGACTGTCCGGTATCCGGCGGGCGGTCCGTACCGGCTCCAAAGAGTGGTGTGAACCACTCCGGCGTCGGGCTTCCCGGAAGGTGTGGAATCCTCCGCACCTTCGGGGGCTAGGCTGATGCTGGAGTGGTTGGCGCTAAGCCAACCGGCTGCGAAGGGCTTCTGCCGGCCGGCGCGAGTTTGCGCATGCGCAGGAGCGCCAGTGTATTCTCAGAACCACTCGCGTGATTCCTGCGCATGAGCATGGAGGTTTCTTCTCCACGCCAGCCATTGCGGAGCTTTATAGCGGCCGGCGCGGAGGGAAAGAGTGCCCCCACAGCACAGGTCCGCCTGCAGATCGGTGGGCCCCGATCACAGGCCAGGCCCCGGGGGCCAGATCCCCCCGCACCTCCCTGAGGACTCCACAGGCCGCTCGCAGAGCCAAGTCCCGCCGGTAAGAACCATGTGTAATTTATGGCGACGGGACTGGCCGAAAACGGGCATCCGCTCGGCCCATCACGGAGCGGAGAATCGCTGGGGGGGTGCCATTGCGAATGGCCCCCGACCGGCGCGGTGCGATTACCACCCCCACCAAAAAAAGGGCGCAGGAGAATTCGGCAGCCACCGTCGGGGTGGCGGGGCAAGTTTCATGCTGCCCCCCGGCGATTCTCTGACCTGGCGGAGGGGCGGAAAATCCCGCCCCTTATTTTTGAAGTGTATCCCCTTTTTCGGTCTGTCAAAAAGGGGAAACATCCTCCCAGCATCCATTCTTTCAAGTCCCTTCAGGGTCTTATGCTTCAATAATATCTCCTCTCATTCTGGTAAACTCCAATCAATATAGGCTCAACCTGTTCAACCTTTCCTCATTAATATAACCCCTTCAACCCCAGAATCAGGCAAATCAACCTTCTCTGAACTGCTTCTAATGCAGTTATGTCGTTTCTTAAATAAGGAGACTAAAACGGCACACAGTACTCCAGATTTTGTCTCATCAACATCTTTACAACTGTAGCAACACATCACTATTTTTATATTCCATTCCCTTTGCATTAAACACCAACATTCCGTTCACCTTCCTAATCACTTGCTGCACCCACATACTAACTTTGTGATTCACGTACCAGGACACCCAGATCCTTCATGAGTCAGGACTCACTGAAAGACTGAGGGGTAGGGTAAATGTGTCAGGACTGACTACAGAGGAGTGTAAATGTGTCAGGACTGACTAAAAGGGAGTGTAAATCCACCCGTTAGTGGAACAAAGTCCTGCCCTTGAAAGTTCACAGCCAATCAGATTGGCCATCCACTCTTGTAGAACTCAGGAGTGAATGTTGCTGGGACTGCAAGTAGTCGTGGGAAAAAAATAATGGCGACTGGATCCAGTTAAGTCCTGAGACTTTAGGGCAGGGAGGGATCAGGCACCCTAGGGAGGGGTTGGAAGGGGTGGGTTTTGGAGGCCAGGCAGGAAGGTAGAAAAAGGGGTCTGATCTTAGTGGGGGTTCCCCAATATGCACAGGGAACCCCCCACCCAAAGGATATATCCCTCTTTCTTTCTACCTTTTCATCAACTTGTGTTATAAAACAGCCTTCTCTCTCTTGCCCACTTTTCTCTACCCAGCATATTATGGCACTAGAGGTGGATTGAACAAGTATCAACACACCATTGGGCTGCTGAAGATGACATTCAGATGACATTAGGCTGATCCGGTGGAGCTAATTGGTATACCCCAGCGAGGGTCTCATGTATCACATTTTGTGTTCTACATAAACCTCAAACTGCCTCATGAAGATATCATCAATTGTCACTCCTCCTTCAATGAAGAGGTGTGGAGAAGGCTGCTGAAGAGACAGCACAGGAAAAGGAAACCTTTATACCAGAGGCAAATGTCTTTTAGAGGTGTTCCAAGGAGGCTTGGGGAAAATCTCATCTGTAGCCATTTGATGTGACCCTGATGCCCTTTCACCGCCAGTACAATAAGACATACCTCGATGTGGGCCTACTGTCACCTCTTCCACCCTGCACTCCATGGAATGTATACAGTGCCTATTGTGCCAAAGTCCACAGCACACACTGACAATGTTGAGGAGCTGTCCAAACATGGATACTATCTTTGCAATTCCATTGTTGCCGTACAGCCTGTCTCTCAGTTACTACTTCTATTTCATTTCAGCTGGCTCATTATTCATTTCTCTAAACTTTTCCAATCTGGTTTTCCAGTTTTTGTTTTAATTCTTGGAGTTTTTTGCTGCATCTTACACTTCATCATATTGTGGCTCCCATTCTCGTGGTGGTCACTCACATTTCATTGGCATCAATCAGAACCAGGCCAAGCAATGTCCCCACCCTTGTTGGCTACGCAGTGGTTAAGGAAGGAATTTCATATTTTTTTTAATTCTGGGGTGGGATGTGGGCATTGCTGGCAATGATGTTGCCCAACCCTAATTGTCCTTAAACTGGGTGTCTGGAGTCAAGTTGAGGCCAGACCGGGTAATGGCGGCAGATTGTCTTCCCGAAAGGACATTAATAAACCAGATGGGTTTTTAGAATGGTTGTCATGGTCACTATTACTGAAACTAACTTTATAATTCTAGATTTATTCATTGAATTTAAATTCACCAGCTGCCCTGGTGAGATTTGAACTCATGTCCCAAAGCATTAGCCTGGACCGCTGGTCCAGTCACATTAGCTCTACACCACCATCTCCCCTAAATGCATTTAATACATTTTAAATATTCTATTCCCTTCTCCCCATTCACCCCTCTCTCTCTGATCATTGATTCGTGGACATTGAAAATCTTCCAGAACA
Organism: Scyliorhinus torazame; assembly: GCF_047496885.1. Lineage (NCBI taxonomy): Eukaryota > Metazoa > Chordata > Chondrichthyes > Carcharhiniformes > Scyliorhinidae > Scyliorhinus > Scyliorhinus torazame. The sequence goes on from NC_092709.1 coordinate 195,248,665, forward strand.
ATGGTTACATTTTTCCTACTCATCTCCCGAATCTGATTGCAAATGTTCTCTTTTATTTCTTTCAAAGTTTGTAGTTCTGTAAACAGAACAAACCTTTTAAAAGAATGTTAAGTTCAAACTATATGGACAATGTGTTCCCATACTGTAACAATTTATTATATCTTTCCCTAAAAAGAATGGCTCAGAATTTGCTGTCAGTGCAGAAGGAACAGTGGGTTCACTGGATTGACAGCTACTCACTGAGTTTTCACAACCTTTCGTGTGGCAACTTGCTGCCATATGACCCAGTGTGGTTTCCCCCGACAGTGATCTGTGGTTCCTGCTGGATGATCTGTAGACTGGCCGAAGTGGATGATGAACGACAGAACATCTAATTTAAATAATTCATTATGGAACAACTGCATGATAAGTTAACTAGGATAAATAAAATAATAAACTACTAACACTAATTAACTCTTGTAGAGCTACTGCAAAATACGTCTATCCTCCAGCACGACCTACTCCCAACTCCCAGGCTACAGGGTCACGGGTGGGTCTACACTGCCACCTAATGGTCAGAGGTCATGCATAACATTATGTACAAACTTGCTTTATGCATATCATCACACCTGTGAGTACGGATATCTGGGGCGAAATTCTCCTACCCGCCCCGCCACGTTTCTGCGTCGACCGGCTGGCGGGAGTCTCCGTAACACCGGCCGGTCAATGGGGTTTCCCATTGTGGGGCAGCCCCACGCCGTCGGGAAATCCCCCGGTGCCGGCAGAACGGAGACTCCCGCCGGCGGAGAATGACGCCCTAGATATTTTATGCATCTCAGATCAATGCAGAGATTACACTAGTTTTTGTGTTTAACAAACTTTATTTACAATGCTTTAAAATGTCTGATACTGGGTGGCGCAGTGGTTAGCACTGCTGCTTACAGCACTGAGGACCCGGGTTCGGTCCTGGTGTGGAGTTTGCACATTCTCCCCGTGTCTGTATGGGTTTCACCCCCACAACCCAAAGATGTGCAGGTTAGGTGGATTGGCCACATCAAATTGCCCCTTAATTGGAAAAAAAAGTAATTGAGTATTCTAAATTTATTTTTTTTACTTTAAAAACAATTTTCTGATACTTGCTTCCACTTTAGCTCCCAGCACTTTCTATGGCTGTGTTTACATTTCTTTAAATTCACACTCATGCCTAACAAATCAAGCATAGTGAGCCTAGATCAGTCAAGAGACACACATAATCAAACACAGAATAATAGAACCATTTGCAATAGTGTAACAGTACCCTCTTGTGGTTATTTACATAAGTATGTGTATATAGCCAAAACCGGATTAAACCATTTTCAGTTGGTGCTTGACTTTACACATGGCACATTATTACATTCTGGTGAGAGGGATTTTGGATTCTTTAGTCAAAAAAATGTGGTTGGGGAGGGAAGCTTCCAGAAAAATAGTAGAGGAGTTGTCAGGGTTCATTTTTGCTGAAAAATCCAGTCTTAGTTAGGGGAGGCTGTGGCATAGTGATATTGTCATTGGACTAGTAATCTAGAGACCCAGATCGCTACAGACCTGGATTTGAATCCCACCAAGGCCGATGATGTAATTTATATTCAATCAATAAAAAGAAAATCTGGAATTAATAACTGAATGATGACCATGACACCATTGTCGTTTGTTGTAAAAATCCACTTGGTTCACTAATGTCCTTCAGGAAAAGTAATCTGCCATCCTTACCTGGTCTGGTCTACATATGACTTCAGGCCCACAGCAATGTGGTTGACTCTGAAATGGACGAGCAAGCCATTCAGTTATAGACAACTCACCACCCCCTTCTGAAGAGTAATTACGAGTGGGCAATAAATGCTGGATTAGCTAGAGATGCCCACATCCCACAAGTGATTTAAAAAAAAAGATATGGCTGGACTGACCTTTAAAGATTTGATTTGATTTGATTTATTGTCACATGTACCGAAGTGTAGTGAAAAGTATATTTCTGCGGCCGAGGGAACATACACAGTACGTACATAGAAGTCAAAAGAATAATCAACAGAGAACATTGGCAAATGGTACATCGACAAACAGTGATTGGTTACAGTGCAGAACAAGGGGCCAAACAAAGCAAACAAAGCAAATACACGAGCAAGAGCAGCATAGGGCGTCGTGAATAGTGTTCTTACAGGGAACAGATCAGTCCGAGGGGGAGTCGTTGAGGAGTCTTGTAGCTGTGGGGAAGATGGCTGCATCACAGGTATTACTGGGTGACTGAGAGTATAGTCCTAATCAAGGGTCATTCAGTGCATTTGTGGAGTGGCTAGAGATGGACTTTTATTTTTAGTTGTTCATGTTTTGTAAAGCACAGTTACATTTGTATGTAAATGTTAACACTTTCAAAGGAAGGTGGATGTGGTGATATGTCTGTGCACAGTCTTGTATATAGTTGTCTAGCAATGTAGAGCAGTTGGTAGTAAGCCGTGCTAGAGGACAGTTGTACTAGAAGTAGCTCCAGAAGAATTCACTGAATTCATTTATTTTGTTACCGTTTGTATCATAGTTCATTAGTTATCTTTCCACGTGTTCACCTTATTAGTAAAACTATCTTACTCGTCAAAGAACTAGAGGTTTTGTGTGCATCTGTACCACAGCCACAACACAGAACACAGGAATAAACAAATGACTAGGGTAAGAGTTGGGCAAGTCAAGGACAGTAGTGGGAAGTTGTGCTTGGAGTCCGAGGAGATAGGAGAGGTGCTAAATGAATATTTTTCATCAGTATTCACACAGGTAAAAGACAATGTTGTCGAGGAGAATACTGAGTTTCAGGTGACTAGACTAGAAGGGCTTGAGGTTCATAAGGAGGAGGTGTTAGCAATTCTGGAAAGTGTGAAAATAGATAAGTCTCCTGGGCCGGATGGGATTTATCCTAAGATTCTCTGGGAAGCTAGGGAGGAGATTGCTGAGCCTTTGGCTTTGATCTTTAAGTCATCTTTGTCTACAGGAATAGTGCCAGAAGACTGGAGGATAGCAAATGTTGTCCCCTTGTTCAAGAAGGGGAGTAGAGACAACCCAGGTAACTATAGACCAGTGAGCCTTACTTCTGTTGTGGACAAAATCTTGGAAAGGTTTATAAGAGATAGGATGCATAATCATCTGGAAAGTAATAATTTGATTAGAGATAATCAACACGGTTTTGTGAAGGGTAGGTCGTGTCTCACAAACATTATTGAGTTCTTTGAGAAGGTGACCAAACAGGTGGATGAGGGTAAAGCAGTTGATGTGGTGTATATGGATTTCAGTAAAGCGTTTGATAAGGTTCCCCACGGTAGGCTACTACAGAAAATACGGAGGCATGGGATTCAGGATGATTTAGCAGTTTGGATCAGAAATTGGCTAGCTGGAAGAAGACAAAGGGTGGTGGTTGATGGAAAATGTTCAGACTGGAGTCCAGTTACTAGTGGTGTACCACAAGGATCTGTTTTGGCGCCACTGCTGTTTGTCATTTTTATAAATGACCAGGAGGTGGGCGTAGAAGGATGGGTGAGTAAATTTGCAGATGACACTAAAGTCGGTGGAGTTGTGGACAGTGCGGAAGGCTGTTACAAGTTACAGAGGGACATAGATAAGCTGCAGCGCTGGACTGAGAGGTGGCAAATGGAGTTTAAAGCAGAAAAGTGTGAGGTGATTCATTTTGGAAAGAATAACAGGAAGACAGAGTACTGGGCTAATGGTAAGATTCTTGGCAGTGTGGATGAGCAGAGAGATCTCGGTGTCCATGTACATAGATCCCTGAAAGTTGCCACCCAGGTTGAGAGGGTTGTTGAGAAGGCGTACGGTGTGTTAGCTTTTATTGGTAGAGGTATTTGAGTTTCGGAGCCATGAGGTCATGTTGCAGCTGTACAAAACTCTGGTGCGGCCGCATTTGGAGTATTGCGTGCAATTCTGGTCGCCGCATTATAGGAAGGATGAGGAAGCATTGGAAAGGGTGCAGAGGAGATTTACCAGAATGTTGCCTGGTATGGTGGGAAGATCTTATGAGGAAAGGCTGAGGGACTTGAGGCTGTTTTCGTTAGAGAGAAGAAGGTTAAGAGGTGACTTAATTGAGGCATACAAGATGATCAGAGTATTGGATAGGGTGGACAGTGAGAGCCTTTTTCCTCGGATGGTGATGTCTAGCACGAGGGGAAATAGCTTTAAATTGAGGGGAGATAGATATAAGACAGATGTCAGAGGTAGGCGGCGGGATTCTCCACTCCCGCGCCGGTTGGGAGAATCGCCTGGGCCGCCAAATTTTCCCGCGACGCCGGTTCGCGCCCTCACCCGATTCTCCCAAGTGGCGGGAATGGCCCTGTCGCGTTCTGGGCAGCGCTGGCCGGAGAATCGCTCGAGACACCCAAAATGGCGATTCTCCGGCACCCCTGCTATTCTCAGGCCCGGATGGGCCGAGCGGCCAGCCCAAAACGGCGGGTTCCCCCCGGCGCCGTCCACACCTGGTCGCTGCCGTCGGGAACAGCGCGGGAACACTGGGGGGGGGGGGGGCGGCCTTCGGGGGTGGGGAGGGGGATCCTGCACCGGGGGGTACCTCAAATGGGGGATTGCCCACAATCGGTGCCCACCGATCTTCGGGCCGTCCTCTCTGAAGGAGGACCTCCTTTCTTCCGCAGCCCCGCAAGATCCGTCTGACATCTTTTGCGGGGCAGACTCGGAGAGGATGGCAACCACGCATGCACGGGTGACGTCAGTTATGCGGCGTCGGCCGCGTCATGTATGCGGCGCCGCTGTTACGCGGCGACAAGTCCTGGCATGTGTAAATGACGCGGCCCCGCTCCTAGCCCATTATCAGGCCCTGAATCGGTCGGGATAGGGACCTTTTCGCGCTGTCGTGAACCTCAACGGCATTCACGACAGCATGGGCACTTTGGCGCGGGTGTGGAGAATCCCGCCCATGTTCTTTACTCAGAGAGTAGTAAGGGCATGGAATGCCCTGCCTGCAACAATAATGGACTCGCCACCATTAAGAGCATTCAAATGGTCATTGGATAGACATATGGATGATAAGGGAATAGTGTAGATGGGCTTTAGAGTGGTTTCACAGGTCGGCGCAACATCGAGGGCCGAAGGGCCTGTACTGCGTTGTAATGTTCTATGTTCTATATGGGAGACTGTTAAATCAGCTGATCCATCTCCTCCTCCCTAGTTTCAGGGCATCCCCTTGAGAGCAGGCAGCTAGATGGGAATGAAGCTGCTGAAGTACTTTTATTATGGCGGCCTCAGTCTGTTTCCCAATTATCATGAATCTAGATAAGACAGATTGCTAAAGATTGTAGCCAAATGCCTTTAAGCCACAGCAAGGAATTAGTAGTGGAAACTATGCCTGAGTTTAGGAACTAAGCCAACAGGAGCGAGGCATGGAGATGGTCTGCAGCAGATTTTCCATAGCAATTCGCATTGCATCAGATGGCTGTGCAGATTGTGGGCTTCTCCACTGATGTCCCCAAACAATACCGTCTGCTTGGAACAATCTCAAATGACTGCATCAGCTGCAGATGCTGAGCTGACAAGCTGCAGTTGTAGAGTTGCCTGTGAGGACAGAATTCCTAGATTTAGCGATTCCTAAATCTTCCAAATCCTCTAAATCATTGTAAAAAGTTATGGTATGATTATAACAATGAATAACAACTGCCCTGCACTCACCATGTTTATTTAATGGCCAGGTAATTGGATGCACAAATAAGGGGCGAAATTCTCCGTTATCGGCGCAAAGTCCGCCGATCGGCGCAAAAAACGGCGCAAATCCGACTTGCGTCACGTCGGAAAAATGGGTCGAAAGTCTCCGGTCCGAAATGGGCTAGCAGCGACGTAACGGGATCCGCGCTTGCGCACGTGGTTCACGCCGTGCAGCGCCATACGCGCCGCACGGCGTGACGGCTCATAAGGCTGCGCTGCTCCCCCCCACCCGACCGGAACACCCGACTGGATGGCTGGCCGCCGCTCAGCCCCGAGGTTCCAGTCACGGGATGTGGAGGCGCTCCTGGACGCAGTGGAGCAGAGGAGGGACGCCCTGTATCCCGGGCACAGCCGCAGAGTTGCCCCACGCCACAGCCGGCGTCTGTGGAGGGAGGTGGCAGCCCTGACACCACGGACAGGCACCCAGTGCCACAAGAAGGTGAACGACCTTGTCAGAGCAGGCAGGGTGAGCCTCCCCACATCCCCCCTCCCCCATATCCCCCCTCCCCCATATCCCCCCTCCCCCATATCCCCCCTCCCCCATATCCCCCCTCCCCCATATCCCCCCTCCCCCATATCCCCCTCCCCATATCCCCCTCCCCATATCCCCCCTCCCCCATATCCCCCCTCCCCCATATCCCCCCTCCCCCATATCCCCCCTCCCCCATATCCCCCCTCCCCCATATCCCCCCTCCCCCATATCCCCCCTCCCCCATGTCCCCCTCCCCCATGTCCCCCTCCCCCATATCCCCCCTCCCCCATATCCCCCCTCCCCCATATCCCCCCTCCCCCATATCCCCCCTCCCCCATATCCCCCCTCCCCCATATCCCCCCTCCCCCATATCCCCCCTCCCCCATATCCCCCCTCCCCCATATCCCCCCTCCCCCATATCCCCCTCCCCCATATCCCCCCTCCCCCATATCCCCCCTCCCCCATATCCCCCCTCCCCGATAGCCCCCCTCCCCATAGCCCCCCTCCCCCATAGCCCCCCTCCCCCATATCCCCCTCCCCCATATCCCCCTCCCCCATATCCCCCCTCCCCCATATCCCCCCTCCCCCATATCCCCCCTCCCCCATATCCCCCCTCCCCCATATCCCCCCTCCCCCATATCCCCCATATCCCCCCTCCCCCATATCCCCCCTCCCCCATATCCCCCCTCCCCCATATCCCTCCTCCCCCATATCCCCCCTCCCCCATATCCCCCCTCCCCATATCCCCCCTCCCCCATATCCCCCTCCCCCATATCCCCCCTCCCCCATATCCCCCCTCCCCCATATCCCCCCTCCCCCATATCCCCCTCCCCCATATCCCCCCTCCCCCATATCCCCCCTCCCCCATATCCCCCCTCCCCCATATCCCCCCTCCCCATATCCCCCATATCCCCAAGTGAATCCAGCTCTAACCTTAACCTCTGCAATGCACGCGCAACCGATGGCGTGCATTCATATACCTGCCTAACACTGTTGCCTTTTACCCCTGCCACCACCACCCCCCACCCCCCCCCCCCACAGGAGAAGCGCGCACACAACAATAGGGAGCATGTGAGGACTGGAGGAGGCCCCGCTGATGAGAGGCCACTGACCGAACACGAGGAAAGGGCCCTGGAACTGGCTGGCGGACCTGAGGACCGGGAGGTTGCTGATGCAGAGGTCGGGGGCGTACTAGCAAGTGAGCCACCGACAGCCCGTCCCCATATCCCCCCTCCCCTATATCCCCCTCCCCCATATCACCTGATCACTGCCTGCATTTCTAACCATGCATGCTTCATTGTGTATCGCAGGACCAAACATCCAGGCACCCATCCCCGCAGACTGCAGACCGCCCGCAGGATGCCCCTCGGAGGCCACGGGAGACGGAGAGACCCGGACCCTCCAGCACGCGACGCCCGCAGGATGCCCCTCGGAGGCCACGGGAGACAGAGAGACCCGAACCCTCCAGCATGCGACGCACGCAGGATGCCCCTCGGAGGTCACGGGAGACAGAGAGACCCGGACCCTCCAGCATGCGACGCCCGCAGGATGCCCCTCGCACACCACGGGAGACGGAGAGACCTGGAGCAACAGGGAGACGACACCCCCGTCACGTGCGGGAGCGACCACCCAGCGACGAGGGGGGCAGCCACAGGACCCCGTCACATCCGAGCCAGGACACCACTACCCAGGACACCACTACCCAGGACACCACTACCCAGGACACCACTACTCAGGACACCACTACACGGGACAGCACTGCCCAGGACACCCCTACCCGGGACAGCACTACCCAGGAAGACAAAATATCGGACAGTGACTCAGAGTGGATGGGTGGAGACGAACCCCCACCCCAAAGTGCCATGGACTCAGAGTGGGACGAAGAGCACGACACAACGCCACTGCTGTCACCAACACCCTCCACCATCGCAGAAACACTCACCTCGGTTGGGCACTTTAGTGATGAGGCGTCTGGTACACTCACTGGTGCGCACAACACAGCCGTCCCGGTACAGCAGGTGGAGATAGGAGCAGCAGAGGGGTCGGGCGGTCGGAGGGCAGCCCAGCCCAAGCAAACATCTGCCGCCCAGATGGATCCCGGGTTCCTGGAGTTTCCACACCCACACATAGATCCGATGCAACCACCGACCTGGAGACGAGCGAAGAGGGTGACGGCCGGCTTGCGGCGGCTGCAGTCGCAGGTGGAGGAGTCCACCCGCGTCCAGGAGCTGGAATTGGTGCCGGTCATGCGTGCCACCCAGGCCGACATGCACGGGTGGCGTCCGCGGTGGAGGCAATGGGTGCGACGGTGTCAGACATGGGGAACGGTTTGCGAGGCCTGGGGCTTTCCGTGCAGGTGGCGTCTGTGGCCCAGGACATGGCTGCCCTCTCACAGGAGGCCATGAACCAGTGCCAGCGCCAGATGGCAGAGGCGTTCAACACCATAGCCCAGTCTCAGCAGGCCATGGCCCGGTCTCTGCAGGCCATGGCCCAGTCTCTGCAGGCCATCGCTGAGGGCATCGGCGCCAGTGGCCATGTGCGAGCTGGCGTCGCACTGTCACAGACAGGGTTTGCCAACCCCCTGGGCTCCATGGCTGCAAACCTGCAGACCCCTGTCGATACCAGCACGGGCCTCCAGGACTGGCAGCGCCAGATGTCGTGGGGGCGTCGGATGGCCAGTCCGTTCGCATCCCCCACCCATGTAGAGGCCTGGGGGCCATCGGGCATCCCGAGGGAGGAGGAGGTGGTGTGGTCCGTCCCGGCTCCCCCTGTAGGGGAGGTCCCGGAACACCGCGACACCTCGGACTCCCCCCCCCTTCCGTCCCAGGTGCATCGGGTGGGCAACGGTCAGGACAGGCTGGCAGCTCGTCATCCCAGTCGCCCGGGCCGCAGTCTGGCCCATCTAGGCCAGGACGCCCCAGGAAACGGCCGCCAAAGGGATCCAGTGTCAGAGGGCAGGAATCACAGGAGTCCACCTCCAGTTCTGCTGTACCGTCTAGGGAACCACGTAGACGTAGTCAAAGGGCCCGTAAGGCCAAACAATTAGACACTGAGTAAGTTGGCACGGGTGCAGGGCACAGATGAGTTTTAGGGGCTAGGGCACGTGCATGAACTCGTTTGGTTACTAAAGTCAATGTTACACCTACAGAAGCTGCTTTTATGCTCTGTCCAAAGCGTGCGGGGGTGTCATGTACGTTGAGCGCAAGTATGTGTGTGAGGGGTGGTCTTACCTCAGCCCCAGGTGAGTCTGCCCCGTTCCCCCTCGGCCGCCATCAACATCCCCCCGGGCAGAGGACGGGACTGTGCGCTGCAGTGTCACAGCCGCATGCAGGGATGGTCCGGGTGGATGGTGGTACTGTGGCCATGGGTCAGACATAGTCCAACGATGTGGAGCCAGGAGCTCACCGCAGGGCGGGTTGTCATCATCCTCCATGGCCTGCAATAGACACGCGTCCACCCGCAACTGTGTGAGCCCGGCCCATTGTGCCGCAGGTGGATCGGCAATGGGGGGGGGGTGGTGTGCATGCGGGTGGGGTGGGTGGGGTTGGGGAGGGGGGTGATGGTGCTGGGTGGGTGGATGGGTGGGGGGTGTGGGTGGTCGGCTGTTGCCATGGTGTGCGGTCTGTGGCCATACTACCCGATTCCCACGCCCATCTAGTCAGTGAAGCGGGCGGCTATCAGTCTGTCCCGTGCCCGCTGGGCCAGCCGGTAACGGTGGACAGCCACCCGCCTGTGTCTACCCCGTTTGCCCTGACCATTACCCTCATCCCCCTCATCTGGGGAGGACTATGCCTCTTCCTGCTGCTCCTCCACTCCGCCGTCCTCTGCCTGCGGCACATCGCCCCTCTGCTGGGCTATGTTGTGCAGGATGCAGCACACCACAATGATGCGGCCGACCCTATCTGACCGATACTGGAGGGCGCCCCCAGAGAGGTCCAGGCACCTGAAACGCATCTTCAGCACGCCAAAGCACCTCTCTATCACTCCCCTTGTCGCTACATGGGCACCATTGTAGCGGTTCTCCGCCTCATTGCGTGGCCTCCGTATAGGTGTCATCAGCCACGATAGCAATGTGTAGCCCCTGTCGCCCAGCAACCAGCCCCTCAGCCGGGGATGGCGTCCCTCGTACATGCTGGGGATGGATGACCGCGACAACACGTATGAGTCGTGTACACTGCCTGGGTAACGGGCGCAGACTTGCAGGATCATCATGGGGTGGTCGCAGACCACCTGTACGTTCATCGAATAGGTCCCCTTCCTATTGGTGAACACGGCCCTGTTATCTGCAGGTGGCCGCACGGCGACGTGCATCCCATCACTCGCGCCCTGGACCATGGGGAACCCGGCCACGGCAGAGAAGCCCACGGCCCGGGCATCTTGGCTGGCCCGGTCCACAGGGAAGTGGATGTAGTGGTGCGCCATGGCATAAAGGGCATCTGTCACTGCCCGGATGCACCGATGCCTGCGATATGCCGGACAGGTCCCCACTCGGTGCCTGGAATGACCCCGTTGCATAAAAGTTCAGGGCCACCGTAACCTTGACGGACACGGGGAGAGGGTGTCCCCCGCCAGTGCCACGCGGTGACAGGTGTGCCAGCAGGTGGCAGATGTGTGCCACGGTTTCCCGACTCATCCGGAGTCTCCTCCTGCATTCCCGGTCCGTGAGGTCCTGGTATGACTGCCGGGGCCGGTACACACGGGGCACCCTCGGGTGCCTCCGTTGCCGTGGGGCCGCGACGTCCTCCTCCCCCTCCTCGTCCTGTCGGTCAGGTGTCCCTCCAGCCTGGGCGGCTGCCGCCTGTCCCTCTGCGGCAGCCTGCGTCGCCTCTCTGGCACGCTCCTCCTCCTCCTCCTCCTCCTCCTCCTCATCCAGGGCAACATAGACATGAGCAGCTGCCGCCACGGCGGCCAACATCGCTGGATGATCGGAAAACATGACGGCCTGGTGGGGGTGAGGGGAACGACGACATGTCATCATTGCCCATATCCCCTCCTCCCCCCAGCCAGGTGGCATGGACCGCATGGGTCCAACTGTTGGAGGCTGGCACCTGGCCAGGTGGACCAACTCACTTGCCCTCGCATCCCCCTCCCCGGCACGGACCCCATCCCCCTCCCCGGCCCGGACCCCACATCCCCCTCCCCGGCACGGACTCCCCCATCCCCCTCCCCGGCACGGACCCCCCAACCTCCTCCCCCCCCCCATCCCCCTCCCCGGCATGGACCCCCCCCAACCTCCTCCCCGGCACGGACCCCAACCTCCTCCCCGGCACGGACCCCAACCTCCTCCCCGGCACGGACCCCCCATCCCCCTCCCCAGCCCGGACCCCCCATCCTCCTCCCCGGCACGGACCCCCCATCCTCCTCCCCGGCACGGACCCCCCATCCTCCTCCCCGGCACGGACCCCCCATCCTCCTCCCCGGCACGGACCCCCCCCCAACCTCCTCCCCGGCACGGACCCCCCTCCTGGCACTCCCCCGGAGCCCAGCCCACTCTAACCACCCCCCCCGCCGCACACACACACACACAACCCGAGACACACCTCTCCCCACACATTCAAACTGCGGCCACGCCATCGCCTGCCGAGCGGCCAACCCCCCAGGCCGTCACTCACCTCCACGCTGGTCGGCGTGACCCTGGAGCACAGGGTCACGCCGATGAAAAGGAGGTTTAATTTACGTCGACGTGAACGGTCATCACGTCGACGGGACTTCGGCCCATCCGGAAGGGAGAATATCGGCAGGCCGAAAATCGGCTGCCTTGCGCAGACCCGTGCCATTCTCCGACGTCAGCGGCGCCATTAACGCCCCGCCGACTTTTCTCCCTTCAGAGACTTCAGCAACCGGCGGGGGCGGGATTCAGGGCGGCCAACGGCCATTCTCCGACCCGCTGGGGGGTCGGAGAATGACGCCCAAGGAGTCTCAGGTGCAGTCTCACAATTTCTGTAAAATGTTGAACAAAATAGCCTGTAGGTCCCACTTTAAAGATTTGTACATATAATGTAGGCTGACATTTCAGAGTAGGACCAAAGGCTCTATCGGAGGTGCCATTTTTCAAATGAAATGTTATACCAAAGACATTTCTATCCTCTCAAGTGGATGTAAAATATTCTGTGGCACTATTTGATGAGTGAGGAAATTCCTTGGTGTGTCGACCAACACTTATCCCTCAATCAACATCAACAAAACAGACAATCTGATCATTTATGTTATTACTTGATGGGAAGTTGCTGCATGAGACTTGATCTACTATATTTCTCTCTATTCCAGCAGTAGAACATCGGAAACAGGAGCAGGATTAGGCCATTTGGCTCCCCATGCTTGCTGCACTATTCAACTAAATCAAGGCTGACCTGCTATCTCAAAGACTTTTCCTACACTATCCCCATATCCCTTGATATCTTTACCATCTAGAAATCTACAGATCTCTGTCTTGAACATACTCATGACTGAGCCTCCATTGTCCTCTGGAGAAGAGAATTCACCTTCTGGGTGAATATATTTCTCCTCACCTTAGTCCTAAATGACACATCTTATTCTGAGGTTTCATTGACTGTGATGTAATTTAGGACAAGCTGAGGACGTGACAGTCACAATAGAAATGAAATCTCTTTATTTGCATAGTCTTCATAGAAATCCGATCTAGAATGTGACATAACCAACAAATAATGACTAAAAATCTGTTGCATCTCTGTATTAATCAGTTAACAATTTATCAAATGGTTTAAGTTGAAGTATAAGCATGAACAGATGTTTCCAAAAGTCAGTATGCATGGTAAAATCTAATAAATGTGTTTTCAAAATATCTGACACAAAATAAACAGTTGAGAAAATCAAATCTAAATATAGAAAATGCTGAGAACCCAGCAAAGAAAAGGAATTGAATGGGGGACAGCAGAAGTCAGAAAATTTCACCTGAGCCTGCACAAAAATGCAGCCTCTTGTCAGGAGTTTGAGGCCACCTCAAGATTGCCTTTCCCCACACCTGCCAGTTGGCTTAACATTGGGATCAGCCGATCTTCTGCAACCGGTGAATTGCAGTGGGGCATTCATAACTCGCTGGTGGCATTTTTAAAAGTTACTCTGTCATAGGATGTGGGTTTGGCTGGCAAAACCAGCATTTGTTGCCCATCACTAATTGCAGTTGAACTGAGTGACTGGCTAGGCCATGTCAAAGGGCAGTAAAACTCAACAACAATGCTATGGATCTGGATGCACATTGTAGACCAGATTAATAAGGATGACAGAATTTCTTCCCTCAAAGCACACCAGTGGACCAGATGGATTTTTATGACAATTGATAGTGTCATGGACACCGTTACTGAGACCTGAGGTTGCATTCTCCGACCCCCCGCCGGGTCGGAGAATCGGCGGGGGGGGCGTCGTGAATCCCACCCCCGCCGGCTGCCGAATTCTCCGGCGTCGGAGATTTGGCAGTGGCGGGAATCGCACCGCGCCGGTCGACGGCCGCTAACAGCGGCCTCCCCGGCGATTCTCCAGCCCGCGATGGGCCAAGTGGCCGCCCGTTTTAGGCCGCTCCTGCCGACGTAAATTACAACAGGTACTTACCGGCAGGACCTGACTGCGTGGGCGGCCTCCGGGATTCTCGGGGGGCGTGCGTGGATCTGGCCCCGGGAGGTGCCCCCACGGTGGCCTGGCCCGCGATCAGGGCCCACTGATCCGCGGGCGGGCCTGTGCCGTGGGGGCTCTCTATTCCTCCGCATCGGCTGCTGTGGTCATACGTGATGGCCGACGCGGAGATGATCCCCCTGCGCATGCGCTGGGATGACGGCAGCACATGCTGGCGCTCCCGTGCATGCGGCAACTCGCGCAGGCGCAAACCACTCCGGCGGCGGCCTAGCCCCTGAAGGTGCGGAGGATTCCACACCTTTGGGGCAGCCCGACGCCGGAGTGGTTTACGCCACTCCTTCGCGCCGGAGTTGCCCGCCTCGCCGATTCCCGCAGAATCCCGCCACAGATTTCAATTTCAGATTGAATTCAAATTCCACCAGCTGCCATGGTGAAATTTCAACTCATGTCCCCAGAACACTCGCCTGGGTATTAGATTACTGCTCAATAACATTACCACTACACCACTATGCTGCTGCGCCATCCCACCTTTTTATTTAAATGACGCCTAAATTCAGAAGGCAGCAGGCCTCCTCCACTTTTGATGTGCATCCTGGGAATACACTGAGACGTAGTAGCAGGCATTGCAAGACTAAGGGGATCTTGGGGAACAGAGTTGTTAGAGGTGAAATTCAACACCAGTCACTCGGGCTTAAATGATGGCCCATAACTTCCAGCTCCTGACCGAAAGCTATTGGCCGCCGATTCTGAGAAGTAAAATACACACGTACCTGCCCTCAGATATCGCGGCAAATCTTTCCTCTCGATGCGGAAGCCTTGGGCCTCCAGTACGGCAGCCTGTGGAGGCTCCAAAGCGGAACCATAGGAGTGCAGCCCCACCCCCTTATGTCGGGGCCATGTGAGAAATGCCCATTGACTGCAAATTTATATTCAAGACAACAGGCAACATATTTAACAATTGTTGCAAAAGTTTTTTAACAGTATTGCAACAATTTTTTAACAGTATTTTTTTGCTCTTTTTTTATTATGGCATTGTTGTTGTTGTTGGTTCTTTTGTAGTAATTTTTTATTTTATTTTTTCATTATTAAAGGTGATTATTTATAAGTGAACATAGATTTGGTTATTTGTTTTAAATCTGTGAAACTATTTAAATCTGCACCATCTTATTGCATAAAGTTATGTGCGTCATGTTTAAAAATGTTTGTATGTTTTAATTTAGATTATGGTCAAAAGATTTTAAAAGCGCCCCAGTGCGTTTTTCTGTCACTGCCCTTGTTACATTTGGGGCGGGATTCTCCAACCCACTGCCAGGACAGAGAATCCCGGGGGGTGGCGTGAATCCCACCCCGCCGCTCCGACTCCGGCTGCCGTATTCTCCGGTGCCGGTTTTCGAGCAGGGGCGGGGATCACGTCACGATGGTCGGAGGCCATTGGCAGCAGCAGCCCCACTCCCCCCCGCCCCGGCAATTCTCCGGGCTCCGATAGGCCGAGCAGCCCAGTCCTGCCGGCGTGGATTGGATAAGGTTCCACACGACAGGACCTGGCAGTTGGCTGTGCGGTCCTCGGGGGAGCGCGGGGGATCTGACCCTGGGGGGGGGTGGGGGGGGGGGGGGGGGGGGATCCGACCCCGGGGGGGTCCCCACGGTGGCCTGGCCCGCGATCAGGGCCAACCGATCTGCGGGCTGGCCTGTGCCATGGGGGCACACCTTCCTTCCCGGCTGGCCCCTGTAGTGCTCTGCCATGGCCGGCACGGAGAAGACACGGCCCAGCGCATGCGCTAGAATATGCCGGTTGGTCTGCGCATACGCTGAACCACGCCAGATCCACAGCATTGTGGTTGACTTTTACTGCCCTTTGACATGGCCTAGCCAGTCACTCAGTTCAGTCCCTTCGGCACAGGCTGGCGCGCGCCAACCCCTCCGGCACCAGCCTCGCCCCTGGAAGTGCGGAGAATTCCACAACTTGCGGTCGGCGCGACGCCGGAGTGATTTGCGCTATTTTGAACGCCGGGGTCGGGCCATCGCACGGATTCGGAAGAATCCCGCCTCTGATATTTTTTCGATTTGTGTTTACAGAATCACTGCAAAGTGGAAGGAAGTCATTTGGCCCATCAGGCCTGCACCGACACTCCGAAAGACCACCCAACCCAGGCCTACGCCCCTCCCCACGCCCTTTCCCTATAGCTCCACCTAAGCGTTGGACACTAAGGGGCAATTTAGTAAGGCTAATCCGCCTAACCTGCACATCAATAGACTAGGACTAAACCAAAGCACCCGGAGGAAATGGTGGCAGCGCAGTAGCTAGCACTGCTGCCTCGCAGCACCAGGGACCCGGTTTCAATTCCGGCCTTGGGTGACTGTCTGTGTGGAGTTTGTCCTTTCTCCCCGTTTAAGCGTTGAGTTTCTTTCGGGTGCTCTGGTTTCCTCCTACAGTCCAAATATGTGTCGGTTAGGTGGACTGGCCTTAGTATTCAGGAATGTACATGTTAGGTTCCGGGGATAGGGTGTGGGAATGGGCGTAGGTAGTGATGCGTTGGGTGTTCTGGGTCACATACAAGTCACCAACACTTGAAGTAATGCAACACTATTTTATTAAAAGATTAACTATTTAAACATACTTGAACTGTGGTAAATACGATACCAGCTTTAACTAAAGACCTTTGCCTTGTCCGAACCAGTTGATGCACTCAGCACATGGTGAATGTCTGTGTTGCAGGTTGTGAGCTCTGTGCTCCTAGCTAGCTGCTACTAGAATGAGTGGGAACTCTGATGTCCCCTGTCTTTATAGTGCATGTGCTCTCACTGGTGATTGGCTACGGTGTTTTGTATGTTGATTGGTCCCACTGTGTGTCCATCAGTGTGTGACTGCACCATGATATACTGGTGTCTATTATGACAGGTAGAGTACTCTTTCAGAGCATCAATGCAGACTCGATGGGCCAAGTGGCCTCCTTCTGCATTGTACGAATCCTGTAGTTCCAGGAAACCCATGCAGACATGGGGCGAATATGCAAACACTACACAGTCACGCCAGGTCCGAATTGAACATGGGGTCCTTGGTGTTGTGAGGCAGCAGTGCTAACCAGTGTACCACCACGTTCCCTGTATTATTATATTCCTTCCTTGTTTACTTTAATTATCTTATTCATTTATAATTACCTCATAGTTAAATGCTGTGTTTTGATGTTTCAATAAGACATTTGTAGAAGCTTGTAAAATTTAATATAAAACATTTATTAACAAAAATAATGTTATCAATACTAAACTTTGAAGCCAGTTTAGTGTAATAAACAACCTCAACTTTCACAAATTTCTTGCAATAAAATATATTTACTCACTTAAACACAGCAGTGAATAATATACCATTTTCCACGTAAACACAACAGTTTTGACTATTTGTAGAGGTGGAAGGGGAGGAAAGGGGAGGGAGTGGAGGGAAGGCAGATGGGGAAGGGGAGAGAGGGAGGGAGGGTGATGTGGAGGGAGAGAGACTTTTGACATATCACTTGTTAATTTTACAAGCTCAAAGTTCGAAAGCAGCAGCTGCTGAAGCGCAGGATCCTGGCACACAGCACCTCTGACATCATTTTGGGATGTAATTTGTCTGCATATTCTTAGGGGTGGGTAATTGATTCACTTCCTCACCAGGTGGACATGTAGTCTGACTCTTCTCTCATGATGCATGTGCCTATGAATAAGCCTCCAAATAGGTTCAAGGATTTTAAGAAGCCAAGCTATAACTGTGATGCTACAGCAGAGATAAAGCATGACTACAGATTTTGACTCTGCACTGGATTCTGAAATGCCTGTCAGAGAGATAGTTCACATTAGCTTACAGGAGGCTTGCATACGTCAGCTAAGCATTAAGCTTTGTTAAAGCATTTGAAGAAATCATTGGGGCTTGTAAGGATGAACATTACATTAGGAAGACTCTTGAACTACACAGCTTAAAATACAATGCAAAATCCAAGTGTACTTTAGCTGGAGGACAGGAGTGCTAACATTAGTCTTGTTGCAGGAGTCAATAGCACCAGTATCGAGGCCATGATAATCCAAAACCAACTCTGCTGGGCTGCCCTTATGCTTCGGATGTCAGAGTCCTGACTGCCAAAGCAAATCTTCACCCAGCTCAAGGAAAGATCCAGAACAAGAGGAGGACAAAGGAAGCTCTTTAAAGACACCTTGAAAATGTACCTACTTGGAGGAACTTCCTAATTGAAGAGATACAATTCTTCAAGAACACCCGGCAGCAAGAGGCAGCCTGGAAAAGAAGCCTGAGAAAGGAATACACGAGACTTGGCGTCCAAGGGCCAATCCCACCTTTTGGAAACTCCTGCCAAGTGAGTGATTGCAGAGGCGGCTCTAGGATTGGGCTCATCACCCACACAAGGACCCACAGAACCCGTGACCAGAAACACAAAGTATCTTCGGTGGACAATCATACTCGTTACCAAGTGATCATCGCATTCTATCCATTGTAGTTTCTTTAATGGAATTAACATCCTCATGACAAACCAAAGTTTTTAAAAAATTCTGTCAGTTTCTGTGACTCGAAATTCACTTAATACAGTAAAGTAGCTTTTTAATGGAATTAACAGACTTGTGACACCCAAAGTTTAAAAAAAAAAATCAAAATACATCTTCTTTTCGCTTTATTTGCATTTTAAACATATAATAATCTTTATTGTCACCAGTAGGCTTACATTAACACTGCAATGAAGTTACTGTGAAAATCCCCTGGTCCCCACATTCTGGCACCTGTTCGGGTACACAGAGGGAGAATTCAGGATGTCCAATTCACCTAACAGCATGGACGGGATTCTCCGATTCCGGCCAGTCGGAGAATCCCCTGGGGGTGGCGTGAATCCAGCCCTGCCGCCCCGATGCTGGCAGCCGTATTCTTCGGCGGCGGGGACGGGATTCACGCAACGCCGGTCGGGGGCCATTGGCAGTGGCCCCCCGGCAATTCTCCGGACCCGATGGGGCGAGCGGCCATCCGTTTATGGCCAGTCCCGCCGGCGTGATTCACTCAACTCACGTACAGGCGGGACCTGGCAGGTAAGTCGGCGGGGGCGGCGCGGGAGATCCGACCCTGAGGGGTCCCCCATGGTGACTGGCCCATGTTCGGGGCCCACCAATCTGCGAGCAGGCCTGTTCCGTAGGGGCACTTCTTCCTTCCGTGCCGGCCCCTGTAGGGCTCCGCCATGGCCGTCGCGGAGAAGAGAACCCCCCGCGCATGCGCCAAGATATGCCAGCCGGTCTGCGCATGCGCGAGATCATGCCGGCCCTTCGGTGCATGCGCGAACTCGCGCCGTCCCTTCTGCGGCGGCTGGAGCGGCGCCACCCCTCCGGTGTTCACCTAGCCCCCGAAAGTGCAGAGAATTCCATAGTTTCGGGGGCTGTTGATGCCGGAGTGGTTGGTGCCGATTCTCCCGCCGGCGTGGGGACTTAGTCCCCAGAAAGGAGAATCCCGGCCCATGTCTTTCGGGATTTGTGGGAGGAAACCAGAGCACCCGGAGGAAACCCATGCAGACACGGGGAGAATCTGTAGACACCGCACAGACAGTGACCCAGTCCGGGAATTGAACCTGGGACCCTGGTGCTGTGAAGCCATAGTGCTAACCAATATGCTGCTGTGCTGCCCCATATTTAGAAATGCTAAACACTAATAATATAAAACATTAACCTACGAAAAATGGCTCCCAATATCTCCTGATTCTGCCCGATAATCCTTGACTGAGAAAGAAAAATGCGACTAAAAATGTGCAAAGACTTATCTGACATCGGGGCAAGTTGACCAAATTAGCGCTGTCCCTTTAATTTGCAGAGCGCTTCACTCAATCTGTCAAAATAATGTGAGCCGAGAGTTTGAACGCTGCGCGCTTCCAGCGCACATGCCCATGTGTCTACACTTCTGGGCCATTGCACCGCACACCGGTTACGGGCCAATGTGTCACTCAAAAATCTTTAGTTCAAAGCCCTAACGACTCACTATTTTTGATCCCTCTTCCACTGGGAAAGGTCATCATCCCATCTGAACTCCGCTCTTTACATAGACCCTGAAAGCTGACTGAACGGTAAAACCCAATGACACCCACTGTGACAGACGCCCGGAAATGACTGTGCCAACGCTCAGTGAGTCTTTCACTTTGTCCCTTTTCCCCCTTTGTAGCTGCAGAACAAAAAATGTGCCCCGAACCCTCACTCAGACATGGGAGACTGGGAGTCAGGGATCTGGATCCTCCATTGGTGGGATCCTCCTTTTCGCCGGCAACGCACTCACACCCGTGGAATTTCCGATGCCGTGGGAGTGCACACAATGGGAAACCCCATTGGTACGCTTCCGGGACAGAGGATCCCGCTGCTGGCGGGAGCATGCTGCACCATAAAACGGATGCAGCGGGATGGAGAATCCCGCCCAATGTTCGGTCAGGAGTCAGACATAAACAGAACCTAAGGAGCATCGCAGCTTTCCTCACAGCAAATAGTCATCATCCTCCTGTCTGAAAAAAAAACTTAAGAACATGGACAACCCCGGCTCAGCACCCTGAGTAGATGTAAATTAACCATTCGGTGGGGAGCGGTCACAAAGGTATGGGGGGGGTGGTGATTGTGGAACATCCGGACAACAATCCCCCTATTGGGAGAATCTAGAAGCGATGAGAGCATCCCTGGTCCTCTTGCACTTGCGCATCCTGGCTGTCACCTGTGTAAGGTGTTCGGGCAATTCGGCCTTTTTGGAACTGCCCAAGAATAAAAACTCAGAGACTGTAAACTGACTTTTCAGCCAAGAGAACGGAACCAGTTTTCCCAGCAGGCTTGGTCCGCTGAGCTGAGTAGGGACATAAGTATTTACAAACCCCCCCCCTAGGAGCTACAAGGAAGAAGGAGTCAGACAACGAGATAACATCAAAACACAGACAAAGGGGCACGGGAATACACAGGAGGCCTGCCTGCAAGCAGGACAATGGGATGGTCATAGCCCCATGCAAATGTAAATGACCTGGCCTCCACCAGAGCAGAATCCAATTAACACCCCATCAACATAGCGAGGTGAGAATAGCAGCCATCTCCGGAGCAGCTGGAAGACACTGAAATTCTTCACAAGAGAGCTTAACCTCGTTATCTCAAAAAACAGACTGGAGGCGGACCTAGGGGAGGTACTCCCATCTCGACAGGTCTGACCGGCTCAAAGGGGGCAGGACCAGCGGGAACTTTAAACCTTATGGATTCAATGCAAAAGGGGCTGGCCGAACACAGGACAAAGCCAGGTAAAACAATATAAAAGGGGCTGGGTTTCGGTTGAGGGTCTCTTCGCTCTTGGCTCGACCTCTGCACCTTTGACTTGACCTCTGCAGCCTGTGACCGTAAGTACCCTGCAGCAGCTTGCGAAACTCCCTTGACTTTAATAGTGGTTGAGGCTTTGGGGAAGGGAACTTGTTTTGTGTCTTGTGCTATTGCTAAAACTGTGTAACCATAAGATTTTTCGTTGTGTCCGTTATAGTACTTTTGAATAGACTTAGTTTGTGTTAGAGTTTAAGATTTTATTATATTTTCTTCTGTTGATGATTTTGACCTGGGTTTTGCAATAAACCTTAATTTGCTGATAATTGGAGTCGTTTAAATTCTTCAATCTTTCACCAGCGATCTCTGACCAAGTCATTGTTAAAATATTCCTCACCTTAATTCCGGGTTCAAGAATCAAGGGTCATCTTGAGCGATTCACTCAGGACAGGCTGCTGGTTAGGTAATAAACAGCAGTGTCCTATTCTCTCTCTTGGGAAAGCTACTCTAGCGAAGTAGGAACCGGGTGGGTGTTGCACCACCGGCAAGAGAGAGAATCACCTGGGTATTGGTAGGGGTCTGAAGATCTGTGTGATATAAGCCTCAGGCTGCCGGTTAGGGATAAACGGCAGGCTTGATTCAGTGCTCTCTTCAGTGGAAGTGTCCCAGTGCGGCATCCCCTGGCCTCTGAAGTTTCAGCGCCAGCTGGAGAGACACACACAGATACTCAAACCCCAGATATCGGCCCAGTAGTGGAGTTGCAGAGATGGCACCCTCTACAATGGCGACCACGAAGGGACCCCGGTGGTTTGGAGTATGTGACTTGGCAGAGGGGGTGAGGGAACGAAGTAAAATGGAGGAGAGAATCTCCTCGTATTTGTGGCAAAAGGTCAACCTCACCAAACCTTGGGTCTCAGAACTAATCAATGCGGAGCAACCGGTAATGGCAGCGGCTGCATGGACAGAAAGTAAGGCGCACAAAAAGCACTTGGAGAAGGCAGTTTGGCTGGTTTGCCTGTCCGAGCAGGTAGTCAAAACAGAGCAAAGGGTCGAAGAGTTAGAGCAGGAGTTGAGAGAAGTGAGGGCCAGCGCAGGGGACAGCGCTAGCGCAGTGGAACGACTGCGGGAGGAATTGGCAGAAATGAAACAGGAAAGCGAGTCTAACCGGTGTGAGAAGGACTATCTCCACTGCCAGATAGTGGAGGGTAAAGAAAAGGAACGGAGGCTCCAGGAACTCTATGCTCGGAGTACAGAGCAGTGTAGGAAGCTGGAGGGGAAGTTCCGGGACATCCAGGCAGCGTACCGGGTGGCTCGCGAGGAAGTAGGGGACTGTGCCCATGGGCCGTGCCAGGCACGAATAACGGAGTTGGAGGAGGCCTTGTCCAAGGTCAGGGGACAGGTACACCTGGTAGGTCCAGGGGGGTTCCCAAGGGGCAAGGTGCTCCTCGCAGCGGATGATTCCCCACAGGCCAAGGGGAATAGACCGCCTCCTGAGGCACCGGGATCGTGCCCGGGTCGGCAGGCGGGGAACGGACTGCACGTTCAGGGGCAAGTCCAAGGGGGGTCGGCAGGGTACCCCCAGCTGGAGGCGTGTCCGCCTGGTTTCGTATGTGGGTCCCCATGGGATGGGGACAGACCGCTGCCTGGGATGCCGGTGATGGGGCCGGGTCAGCAGGTAGGGTTTGGACCGCCCGGTCAGGGGCAGGTCCAAGGGGGGTCAGTGGTGTATCCCCAGATAGCGGCGTCTCCTATATGGGTAGCTAGCCCGGGGACAGGGGGGCTACCCAACGGGGCAGGAGAGCCGGACAGTGGGGAGGAGGAGCAGGAACCCCAGGTAGGGCAGATGTGCCCTGTCAGGCAAAGAAGGTATGGTCCCCCGGCGGGGATGGCAAATAGGGGACCGGTTGAAGGCGACATTATCGTTCCTCATGGGGCATCCGCGCTCAGGGGGATGGTGGCCCACGTTCCCAGACTAACTCCAAAAGGGGATCCGTCGCTTCATTTTATGGAGGTGGAACAGGCAGCCAGCATCAATGACTGCGACGAAGGGGAGCAAATAAGGATGCTCCTGATGACCCTAGATGCACAGCTATGCAGGACAGTGACCTCTGGGAATGGGGGAAGACCTGACACATGGGCGGCAGCACAGACTGCTGTTCTGGAGGCGATGGGCTTGAATCTGGGGAGCCCTTTCATGAGGGTGGGGGAAACCAAGCAGCAACCAGGGGAATCTCCCACCATGTTCGCAGACAGACTGTGGACTGTCTATATGGAGGCATGCGGGGTTCCCGCGGATAGATGGAATTTAGATGAGAGAACAGCCCACTGGCTGAAGACCCTCGTAGCTAACTGTCTCCCTCACGTTAGGGCAAAGGCCGAACACTGGTTCGACCCGCAGAGTCCGGACCTTAATGAGGCAGAGGTCCTTAGAAAACTCACCCTTGCATATCGCAACGGGGAGAGGAGAGAGGAAAAGCCCCATAAGGGTCAGGTGCATGGAATCACACCAGCACCCCCTAAGAGCGAGTGGAAGCATGAGGGCTCCCGGACCTCCGACAAGAGACCGGTATGCTACGGGTGTGGAAAGACCGGGCATTTCAAGAGGGAGTGTGAGAACCCTAGCAAGGAGGAGAGGGCTCCCGCAGTAGAGAGTCAGACCCCGGCGGCAGGAGCAGCTGCCCCGGAAACCTTCGAGGTAAAGAAACTTTTAGCCTTTTTGCAGAGCCTAGCAGCTGGGTCGGGACAGGTGGCAATGGCAACGGGCCAGGGCCTGCCCGCACCCACACCACAAGAACCCGTATGACTACCCAGGGAGCAGCCTCAGGAAAAAGGGAGCGCAGGGGTAGTTCTAGCCCCAGACCCTGGTCCGGTCCAGGTGCAGGGTCCCATTCTGGAGGCTGCCTCAGCGGCTATTTGCAGTTTAAATCCCTTAAGGTGGGACCCATGCGAACGCCACATCAGTCAATTTAAATTGTTCCACCCCATAAGGGCAAGAAAGAGCAAGGTGGGGGGAAGACTGGGGGTGGTAGTGGAGAAACCCCCCGTAGAATTAACGACGGTGGGGGAGGTCCCTGACTCCACGGTCACACAACCGGTGACAAGGTGCTGTCCCGAAGGGGCAGTCCCAAAGAAACCGACCGTGCTGCAAGCACCCAGCCCAGGGACAGTAACGATTCCCAAGCCCTTACCTGTGGGTCAGGTAGCCTGCCTTAGTATAGAGGCTAAGGAGGCAGAGGAAGTGGAGGTATCACCTTGGGCTTGGGAACCAGTCGGGGAACGAGGGAGCAATCGGGTCTCCAAGCCCCCGGTAAGATGGTCCCCATCACACCTCCCTAGAACCCGGTCCCGCAGTAAGGGGGCCCGAGTAGAAGGGAACGCTGAGGGATCCCCGAACCCTGTTGGGGAAGGAGAGGCAAGGGGCAGCCCGAACCCCCGGGAGGGGACGGTCTGGCCCGAGCCGTTGGACCAAACAGGTGAACTGCCCCAGTTTAGCGGGGCACAGTTTTAATTTGGCCACCCGGAGACGGGTGGCATTGTATATAGCATTCCCCCCCTGTTAGTTCTAATTAGTGTGTAGTGTGTGTGAAGTATTTAGGATCGTGGGAACACAGAAGCGCCTGGTGCAATGGTAAAATGATGAAGCACCAGGCACTAGGACCCTGGTGCAGCCGGGCTGTAGACACAGAATCACAGACAGGCTGCGGCAACTTCAAAGCGGGAGCTGCTGCTGCCGCCGGATAGCAGCAGGCACTAGGACCCTGGGGAGCCGGGCTGTAAACACAGAATCACAGACAGGCTGCGGCAACTTCAAAGCGGGAGCTGCTGCTGCCGCTGGATAGAACCCATGCACTTTAAGGTAGGTAGTTCTGTGGAGGCAAGGATGTGTTTTGTTTTTTACAGATGGGGCACCCGACGATGTGGAGTTTGATGATCTTGGCGATGGTGGGACCAGAGGCGAGACAGAAGAGTCCTTCGACTGACCGGGTTAGGGTGACTGAGGGCAGGCGGGTGTGTTTAACCTGTGAGGGGGACGTTCCTTTGGGGAGATGGTGGTGGCCCAGGAAGCTGAGGCTGGACATGAGGGATCGGTCCTCGGACTGGGAACGCCCGGACACCAACACCTACCGGACCATCACGGGGTCACCGGGTAGGATCACCGTTTGCTGGGATAAGTGGTGGGCTTCTGACCAGGGCATTTATTTGTGTTCATGGGGATCTACCAAGGCATGTCCACAAGGGGCATTAATCACTTTTGTAAGGTGCTGGCAGAACCCAGGGAACGGGATAAATTGACCGCAGTGGGGAGGGATGTGTAACGCCCAGGGAAGGGATGACTGTAGAAGCTACCGAACTGCTGGTTCAGGTAAAGCGACCCCTGCCCACAGCCCAACCGATCGACCCTCACAACTGTCCGATCACCACCAGGGGGGGGGCCTGAGAATGGTTTAGTGTTTGCCCCCACAAAGAAAATGTTGTACAGGGGGTACATTATGCTGTCGCCTCAGTTGGACTAAACCTCTCAGCTGCAGGTATCGACGATGGAGGAAAAATGAAGAGCCTTCAACGGGAAGAAGCGAAGTGCAGCCAAGAAAGGAGGATCCTTGGTGAAATAAAGAGATGCAATTGTAAATAGTTGTATGGATTCGCGGGTTTCAGTTACTTGATTGTGATATATGTACAGGGACCCTTACGTTTGGGGTTCCGGTGAAATGTGTACTTGATTGTGATATATGTACAGGGACCCTTACGTTTGGGGTTCCGGTGAAATGTGTATAGATTACTGTGTGTTTGAATTAAGTATGGTCTTGTCTTTCCCTTTCATTGAAATCAGGGGTAGCCTAGATTAAGGGAACTGTCTTGGGAATTGTAATTTCGCATGTTGTTGGGGGGGGGCCTACGGTCCACACAAGAGGAAATGATTGCCCTTCACCTGTGTCGATACGGTCCAAGCAGGTAGGGACGTATCGAAGGGGCATCTGTAAGGTGTTCGGGCAATTCGGCCTTTTTGGAACTGCCCAAGAATAAAAACTCAGAGACTGTAAACTGACTTTTCAGCCAAGAGAACGGAACCAGTTTTCCCAGCAGGCTTGGTCCGCTGAGCTGAGTAGGGACATAAGTATTTACAACCCCCCCCCCTAGGAGCTACAAGGAAGAAGGAGCCAGACAACGAGATAACATCAAAACACAGACAAAGGGGCACGGGAATACACAGGAGGCCTGCCTGCAAGCAGGACAATGGGATGGTCATAGCCCCATGCAAATGTAAATGACCTGGCCTCCACCAGAGCAGAATCCAATTAACACCCCATCAACATAGCGAGGTGAGAATAGCAGCCATCTCCGGAGCAGCTGGAAGACACTGAAATTCTTCACAAGAGAGCTTAACCTCGTTATCTCAAAAAACAGACTGGAGGCGGACCTAGGGGAGGTACTCCCATCTCGACAGGTCTGACCGGCTCAAAGGGGGCAGGACCAGCGGGAACTTTAAACCTTATGGATTCAATGCAAAAGGGGCTGGCCGAACACAGGACAAAGCCAGGTAAAACAATATAAAAGGGGCTGTGTTTCGGTTGAGGGTCTCTTCGCTCTTGGCTCGACCTCTGCACCTTTGACTTGACCTCTGCAGCCTGTGACCGTAAGTACCCTGCAGCAGCTTGCGAAACTCCCTTGACTTTAATAGTGGTTGAGGCTTTGGGGAAGGGAACTTGTTTTGTGTCTTGTGCTATTGCTAAAACTGTGTAACCATAAGATTTTTCGTTGTGTCCGTTATAGTACTTTTGAATAGACTTAGTTTGTGTTAGAGTTTAAGATTTTATTATATTTTCTTCTGTTGATGATTTTGACCTGGGTTTTGCAATAAACCTTAATTTGCTGATAATTGGAGTCGTTTAAATTCTTCAATCTTTCACCAGCGATCTCTGACCAAGTCATTGTTAAAATATTCCTCACCTTAATTCCGGGTTCAAGAATCAAGGGTCATCTTGAGCGATTCACTCAGGACAGGCTGCTGGTTAGGTAATAAACAGCAGTGTCCTATTCTCTCTCTTGGGAAAGCTACTCTAGCGAAGTAGGAACCGGGTGGGTGTTGCACCACCGGCAAGAGAGAGAATCACCTGGGTATTGGTAGGGGTCTGAAGATCTGTGTGATATAAGCCTCAGGCTGCCGGTTAGGGATAAACGGCAGGCTTGATTCAGTGCTCTCTTCAGTGGAAGTGTCCCAGTGCGGCATCCCCTGGCCTCTGAAGTTTCAGCGCCAGCTGGAGAGAGACACACACAGATACTCAAACCCCAGATATCGGCCCAGTAGTGGAGTTGCAGAGATGGCACCCTCTACACCTGTCCTCCATCCTCTGGGTCCTCCTTGGGCTCTCCCTCTACTCCCTTCTGGTCATCCTCCTCATCAGAGGAAGCGACCGTTCCTCCCAGTCCTCCTCCAGGATGTTGGCCTGCTGCTGTGCCAAGTTTTGGAGGGCATAGCAAACCAGGACAATGCGGGAGACTCTCTGGGGACTGTACAAAATGGCCCCACCGGACCAGACGAGGCAGCAGAAGCACACCTTCAGGATGCCAATGCAGCTTTCTATGACTGACCAGGTGGCGCTGTGAGCCCATTGTACCAGTACGCCGCATTAGTCTCAGGCCTCCTCAGTGGTCCCCTGGCCTCCTGGTGCTGGATTGGGCATCTTGTGATCACTGGAGTCTGACCTCCTCCAGCACTGTGATGAGTATAATGGCCAATTTGACAGGCTTTATCCTGACACAAATCAGAACTCTGGGAGGAGATAAAGGCTGGGCAGCTGATATTTCTGAGGGTTAAATAATGATGGCTAATTAGTTGGATGAGCAAAACTCTCAGAAGTGCTAGAGGGCACAACTACTCTCTAATGCTGAGAAAAGCAACACTAATATGCACCGTTCTTACTCAGGCTTCATCATGCCATAATACCTAACACCCCTGGGCAGCCAATAAATTCGCTCTGAATAAATGTGCAATAGTGCCCCCCAAAAGCCTGATCACTACTGTCCTGCCTTCTCTCTCGGGCTCTCATCTAGCCAGTCCCTCCGGTTGGCAAACCTCAGTCTCCTCATTCCCTTCCCCTAACATAATGAACTCCTACTCTCCCAGTCAGTCCACACCGCAGACCATTAGCAACTGCTATCTGTAAGCTCGTACACACTTCTTTGGGTGCACAAGGTGCAGGTTCATTAATGGCAGTGAAAAAGGTTGTCAGAATTGAAGCCTTCTTCCAGATTCTCTTAGGGCAGTCAGCAGCTGTGTAAACAAAATGCCTTTCTCTTCATTCTGTGTTGTGAACTGCTTTTACAACAGACAGGATGTAGATTAGCCCTGAGCTGTGAAGGGGCTCTAAAAAGACACACGCAGGCCTTATGGCAACATATATCACCCATGATCCGCATCCCGACAGAGACTTCATCCCCAACCCCAGGACTCTTGAACGATACCCCCTCTCCAGCTGGCCAGCAGATACTTTCCCCTTGTTAACCAAGGTACAACAAGGAG
The DNA here is from genome assembly GCF_047496885.1 of Scyliorhinus torazame. Classification (NCBI taxonomy): domain Eukaryota; kingdom Metazoa; phylum Chordata; class Chondrichthyes; order Carcharhiniformes; family Scyliorhinidae; genus Scyliorhinus; species Scyliorhinus torazame. The sequence continues at coordinate 195,277,242 of NC_092709.1, forward strand.
AGGGGTTCGCACCTCCTTCCTCCCTCTCAGAGTCCATGGCGCCTGGTACCCATTTTTAAAAAGAGGTAGTAATTTACGCCTGCATGACATCGTGCTGATAGGCGGGAAAATTCCAAGAGGCTGGAACATTAGCCTCGCTAATTATATTACAACTCATTCAGATGCATTCAAATCAGGTTCTCGCCCTTGCTGGGCATGAACCTGATTATGTCAATGTAAAATGCCCGGGAAGGTTTTGTTCATTGTACTTGTCTGCACAAACCCTGGTTTTGGCCTCTTTCAAGACTTAGTGGCAACAGCGGGATCTGCGACCGTGGTGAACAGGTCCTGAAAAGTTTGCCCATCATGTCAAAACTTTCATCTTGCACTAAGCAGGACAATGGCAAGAATAACGTCAGGGGAAACAACAACTTTATACTGCATGAAAAGGGGGTGTTGATTAGTTGGCAAGTGGTTCTAAACTGATAGTGGCATTGCCATGGGGAATGCACCAGTTGATGGTGATTGACAGTGAACTGCTAAGCATTGTTTGAAATTCAAACTAGGCAGAATGGCTTTTATTGCTTAAGGCATTGGCCTGCAGAAATAACCAGCAAATTGTTATCACTTATTTTGTTTCGCTGAAAAGGACGCAATACGTGTACAATGATGCATTCGCCTTCTCAAGATTATTAGGTAGACAAATTATTCTATTAAATTAGACACAACCTGTCCCACCTTCTTTTACCAGTTGGAAACGTGACATTATGCAGAATCTCAAACCTGAGAAAATATAGTACATGATAAGATGATCCATTGATGGATTTTATGGAGCTTGAGAACCCTTGCTATATTATTTTGAGAAACTACAACCCTCTATTTTTATATAACTGACCCTAATTGGGTTGTATATTGTGGTAAACCACGTTATTGCCTTATATTCACTGTGCTGTATTGTACATGCCTGGGCTTGTCCAGGCTGGCTCTGCCTGTGGCTCCTACCCTCAGGCTTCTGTATAAAAGTGGCAAGTCCCCGCCTCCAGACCCAGTTCGGGTCCAGAGGCAGGAGGCTTGCTGTTTAGTGTACTAAAGCCTCAGTTACGTTTATCCCTCGTCGTCCATTATTGATGGTGTATCAATTTAATACACTAAACTTCTAAAGATGGACTCTTCACTCAAGATGAACTCCTCACTCAATCCTGATCGCTTGCAACTGGACCCACAAGCTGCTGACGCTACAGAGACTTTTGAACACTGGCTAAGCTGCTTCGAGGCGTACCTCGCATCTTTCAACAAAGACTTCACAGACCTCCAGGAGAAGCAGGTCCTCCATGCACGGGTGAGCCCAAGAGTCTTTAACCTCATCAGGGACGCCCCCTCGTACGCGGAGGCAATAACGCTGCTAAAGGGACATTACGTGAAATCCGTTAACCAGGTATATGCTCGGCACCTCCGCGCCATGAGACAGCAACACCCTGGGGAATCACTCGCGGAATTCCTGCGTGCCTTGCGCATCCTCTGCCGGAACTGTGACTGATGGGCGATATCGGCTACCCAGCACACGGAGCAGCTGATCAGGGACGCCTATGTCGTGGGCATGCACTCAAACTATATCCGCCAATGATTATTAGAAGGGGGGGACACTCGGCCTCCCAGAGACAGTACAACTCTCCAACTCACTGGAGGTGGCCTCCCAGAACATGGGGGCCTACACCTCCGACCACGTGACACCCTCGTGGGTGCGACGCAAGCCTGCGCCGCACAGCGGTCCACCAATGCCGGAGGCCCGAAGTGCTACTTCTGCGGCCAGAGTAATCACCTCCGACAACGCTGCCCGGCACGGAACGCGACCTGTAACGGCTGTGGGAAGAAGAGACACTTAGCAAAAGCCTGCCACGCCCGACCCCCGCCTAAATCATCAAGGCCCAGCAGCGCTGCCAGCTGCCTGTCGGGGCCACCCCCAGCTGCCGCGCCACCCGCCATGTGCGACCCGTGGGGGCCGCCACCTTGGGACCACTCAGCGGCCTCCCGGGAGCCCTGCTCATCCGACCGTACGCTGGCCGCCGCACCTTCCGACCGGCCTACCGACCTTCCGACACTCGCCTCCGCAACACTCGACCAGTCCCGGCCGCACCACCTCGGAAAGTCCACGATGACCGTCCGGATCAACGGGCAGGAGACTGCCTGCCTTTTCGACTCCGGGAGCACAGACAGCTGCATGCACCCAAATACGGTGAGGCACTGCTCCCTCCCCATCCTACCCGCAACCCAGAAAATCTCCCTGGCTTCCAGATCCCACGCAGTGGAAATCCGGGGGTACTGTGTCGCGACCCTCACTGTGCAAGGTGTAGAGTACACCAACTTTAGGCTCGACGTTTTCCCCCATCTCTGCGCTGCCCTATTACTGGGGCTCGACTTCCAGTGCCACCTCCAGAGCCTTACCCTAAAGTTCAACGGACCCCTGCTCCCCCTCACCGTCTGCAGCCTCACGACCCGTAAGGTCGCCCCACCCTCCCTCTTCGCAAACCTCACCCCGGACTGTAAGCCCGTCGCTACCAGAAGCAGATGCTACAGTGCCCAGGACAGGACCTTTATCAGGCCGGAGGTCCAGTGACTCCTGCGAGAAGGGATCATTGAGGCTAGTAACAGCCCCTGGAGAGACCAAGTGGTGGTCGTCAAGTCTGGGGAGAGCCATCGGGTGGTCATCCATTATAGCCAGACCCTCAACAGGTACACGCAGCTCGATGCGTATCCCCTCCCTCGCATATCTGACATGGTCAATCAGATAGCGCAGTATCGAGTCTTCTCTACAGTCGATTTGAAGTCTGCATAGCACCAGCTCCCTCTCCGCCCGGAGGACCGCCAACACACTGCCTTTGAGGCAGATGGCCGCCTCTACCACTTCCTCAGGGTCCCCTTCGGCGTCACCAACGGGGTCTCGGTCTTCCAAAGGGAAATGGACCAAATGGTTGACAAGTACGGGCTGCGGGCCACGTTCCCATACCTAGACAACGTCACCATCTGCGGCCGTGACCAGCAGGACCATGACGAGAACCTCCGACGCTTCCTCCACACCACGAAACTCCTGATCCTAACTTATAATAGAGGGAAATGCGTTTTCCGCACAACCCGCCTGGCCATTCTTAGCTACGTTGTGGAACACGGAGTCCTAGGGCCCAACCCCGACCGCATGTGCCCCCTCCTGGAACTCCCTCTCCCCCACTGCCCCAAGGCCCTGAAGAGATGCCTGGGGTTCTTCTCCTACTATGCCCAGTTGGTCCCCAGCTACGCAGTCAAGGCCCGCCCACCGCCCACAGTGCCTGCCCGCCCACTGATCAAGTCCACCACGTTTCCCCTGACGACTGAGGCCTGACTGGCCTTCGATCACATCAAAGCAGACATTGCCGAAGCCGCGATGCGCGCTGTGGATGAGTCCAGCCCTTTCCAAGTGGAGAGCGATGCGTCGGACTTTGCTCTGGCCGCTACACTCAACCAGGCGGGCAGGCCCGTGGCTTTTGTTCTCCCTTAGCCTCCATGCCTCCGAAATTCGACACTCCTCTGTTGAAAAGAGGCCCAAGCCATAGTAGAAGCTGTGCGGCATTGGGGGCATTACCTGGCCGGCAGGCGATTCACTCTCTTCATTGACCAACGATCGTTTGCCTTCATGTTCAATAACACACAGCAGGGCAAGATTAAGAATGACAAGATTCTGAGGTGGAGGATCGAGCTCTCCACCTACAGCTATGATATCTTGTATCGACCCGGGAAGCTCAATGAGCCCCCAGATGCTCTATCCCGCGGTACATGTACCACCGACTCCGTACCCTCCACAACCACCTCTGTCACCTGGGGGTCACCCGCTTTTTCCACTTTATCAAGGCTCGCAACCTGCCCTACTCCATCGAGGAGGTCAGGTCCGTGACCAGGGACTGCCAGGTCTGCGAGGAGTGCAAACCGCACTTCTATCGGCCAGACAGAGTGCACCTGGTAAAGGCCTCCTGCCCTTTTGAGTGCCTCAGCATGGACTTCAAAGGGCCCCTCCCCTCCACTGACCGTAACGTCTACTTCCTCAACATCGTTGACGAGTACTCCAGATTCCCCTTCGCCATCCCCTGCTCTGACATGACCTTTGCCTCCATTATCAAGGCCCTGCACAGCCTTTCCACCCTGTTCGGGTTCCCCGCCTACAGCCACAGTGATCGGGGCTCCTCCTTTATGAGCGATGAGTTGCGTCAGTTCCTTCTCAGCAAAGGCATCACCTCCAGCAGGACGACCAGCTATAACCCTCAGGGAAACGGACAGGTGGAGAGGTGGAACGCGACGGTCGAAAAGTCTCCCAGTCTCCCGTTGGCAGAAGGTCCTCCCCGATGCGCTCCACTCCATCCGGTCGCTTCTATGTACGGCCACTAACGAGACTCCTCATGAGCGTTTGTTTGCCTTCCACAGAAAGTCCACCTCCGGGGTCTCGCTTCCGTCCTGGCTGACAGTCCCAGGGCCCAGCTTTCTCCGCAAGCATGCGAGGAGTCATAAAACCAACCCCCTTGTCGAGAAGGTCCTGCTGCGCCATGCAAACCCCCAATATGCCTACGTGACACACCAAGACGGGCGACAGGACACGGTCTCCCTTCGGGATTTGGCTCCTGCAGGCACCCCGAGACCATCACCAACACACCCCACCCTACACAGTCTTCTGCCATCTCCGCCCACCTCCCTCACGAACTGACTCCTGCAGGCCCACCGAGGACAGGCACCACCACCTCGCCCATACACCGCCCCCCCCACCCCTCGCCGACTCAACATCTGGGTGAAGAAGAAGAAGTTGTCATGTGAGAGTACCCTTTCAGAAATGGGTGTTTAAGAAATGTACCTTTAAGAAATGGAGCTGCTCATGTTACTGCAGTGATGTCAGAGTGTGGGTGGAGCTGAGCTCTATTTCTGCTTTTTGGTTTCACTTTGAGAAAAGCTTGGGTGTGTCTGTCATTTTGGTTTCATTTTGCAGTGAGCTGAATCTGAAGTTAAAAGTGTGCTGAACTGCTGTTGATCTCTGCCATCCAAAGACTATCTATGGATCATTTGGTGAATTCAGAAGAATTATAAATGTTTTCAGTCTTGAATGTAAACCCTAAAGTGCTCCTGTTTGAAGGTTTGTTCAGCCTTTTGGATGTTAAAATGACAGCATACAGGTTACTTAGTATTGTATTCTTTGGGGGGTGTATTTGAATTAATGGTTGCTAAGATATTACTGTTTCTTTTAAAAAGGTTAACTTGAGTTCGTAGAATAAACATTATTTTGTTTTAAAAATCCACTGGTCCATTTTCTGCTGTACCATCCCTGTAGAGTGAGCCGTGTGCTCCCCACAATCTATTAATAGTTGTGGGTCAGGTGAACCCCATGATACACTTTGGGATTCTCTAAACCCTGACCCTTAACAAAGTCAACACTCTCCCGAACGCGCAGGTCTTGACGCCGGTGCCCACACCACAGCCGGGACTGAGGCGGTCACAGCGGAAGGTCAAGGCCCCCGACAGACTGGACCTTTAAGACCACTTCACCCCCGCCAGACCTTTTTTAAACAGGGGGTGAATGTGGTAAACCATGTTATTGTCTTATATTCACTGTGCTGTGTTGTACATGCCTGGGCTTGTCCAGGCTGGCTCCGCCTGTGGCTCCTCCCCACAGGTTTCTGTATAAAAGTGGCAAGTCTCTGCCTCCGGACCCAGTTCGGGTCCAGAGGCAGGAGGCTTGCTGTTTAGTGTATTAAAGCCTCAGTTATATTTATCACTCGTCACTTATCACTTGATGGTATATCATATATATTATATCATGTGAAACTATATCACTCCTGTGATTGTTGTTGATTTTCTTATTATTTATTTTTCGGGATTGGGGCGGACTTTTCCTCTTTTTTCCTTTTTTGCTTTCCTTTCTCTTCTCCCTACTACATCTATATTCCTTTCTGTTTTCTTTTTCTCCCAAATGTAAGCTTACAAAATAATTGCTGTTTTGGAAATATGTTTTGAAAAATCTAGAGAACGTAAGGGCATAGAATTGCAAGTCAGCTTGTGAAATGAATTGGTAATTGGTTGCGAAGTAGATGACCGAGACAAGGTATAATGGAAACAAGTTAATAGATGGTGACATGTGAGACGGGTTTCTCCAGGCTCCCAGTCACGTATTTCCCGGTGGCAAGAGACTGGTTCGCTGGTGGTGGGATCTCTGCTTCCACCGCTGTCAATTGGAATTACCATTGTAACCACCCCACGCCTCTGGAAACCCACGGGCGAGAGTGTGCTGCTGATGGGACTAGAGCATCCAGCAATCAGAGAACGGCTGGAGAATTGCAGCCATGGCTTTCTGTTAGTACCTGTACTAAGGCATCAGCTTTTCACCATATATATTAATGGTTGGATGACAGAATGAAGAGTTGTATATCAGAGTTTACAGATGGCATTTTGTTGGATCAGGAAGTTACAAATGATCATAGGTTAAATGACCGAACAAAACTGTGGCAAATGGGAAATGTATATCACTGACTTTGGATCTGAAAATAAAATGAAATTGCAAATAAACGCTTTCATTTATATCATGAATTTCGTGACCAACAGATGTCTCAAAGATACCTTGAAATGTAGTCACTGTTGTAACGTAGGAAACACTGCAGCTACTTTGCGCTTGACAACTCCCACGAACAACAAACTTGGAAATATTGTGAACTGTGAGGAGGATGATATAGAACCTCAAAAGGACATAGACAGGTTGGTAGAATGGAGGAACAAGTTGCTGAAGTGTGACGAGATTAATTTTGGTGGAAAGAACAGGGAGAGACAATGTGTTGTGTGCTCTGGATCCGTAGAACACATACAGGCCACCAACACTTAAAATAGTACAACACTATTTTATTAAGTTAGAAACTGGTGAACATACTTTCACTGTGGGTTAACGCGATGTTAGATTAAACTAAAGACCTATGCCTGTCCTAACCAGTCTATGCACTCAGCACATGGTGAAGAACTGTGCTGTAAGCTGTAAGCTCTGTCCTACTGAGAGGCTGCATCCCGAATGAGCGGGAACTCTGATGCCCCCTGTCTATATAGTGAGTGTGCTCTAACTGGTGATTGGCTGCGGTGTTGTGTGTGTTGATTGGTCTTGCTGTGTGTCCTACAGTATGTGTCTGCACCATGATATACTGGTGTATATTATGACATCCCCCCTTTTATAAAAAAATGTATGTGTGTGGCAATAAATAGTGCGTGGTGAGAATGTTCCTAATACGTGAGGGGTGCGAAGACATATTTACAGGACTATGTACATGAGAACTAAGCTATTTACATGGGAAGGTGCCTGGTGCAGAGAAGCAGTATGCAACAAGAGTAACGAGATCAACACTATATACAAACCAAGGAAACGATCAAACAAAGCAACGAAACAATTCAGAGAGTCCATAAATTTGAATAGTTCATAAATTTAGTCTCTGAGGTGGGCGACAAATTCTGGTTGACCGCCTCAAGGGTGGGTCGAGAGCCACCGGTTCAGGAGCGGGCTGGACTGCGTCAAAGTCAGGGGGAGGCAGAGTAACAGGGAGCTCTGCATAGTCCGTGGCAGGGTCAGCAGGAGGACGAGGCAACACTGGAGGATCACGTGGCGAGCGTGGAACGAGAGGACGGGCGCATTGATTGCGGCGCAGAATAGAGCCATCCGGTAGACGAGCCAGGAATGAGCGGGGAGCTACCTGCCGAAGGACAACAGCGGTTGTAGACCAGCCACCATCTGGAAGATGGATACGGACATTGTCATCTGGAGCCAGAGCAGGGAGATCAGCTGCACGGGAGTCATGAGCCGCCTTGTGCTGTGCACGAGACAGCTGCATCCGGCGAAGGACCGGAACGTGGTCGAGGTCTGGGACATGGATGGACGGCACCATTGTCCTCAGCGTGAGACTCATGAGCAACTGGGCTGGCTACAGGCCAGTGGACAGTGGGGCGGAGCGATAGGCCAGCAGGGCAAGGTAGAAATCAGACCCAGCATCGGCAGCCTTGCATAGGAACCCTTTGACGATATGTACTCCCTTCTCTGCTTTGCCATTAGATTGGGGGTACAGGGGACTGGACGTCACATGGGCAAAATTGTACCGCCTGGCAAAGTTGGACCATTCTTGGCTGGCGAAACAGGGGCGATTGTCTGACATAACTGTGAGCGGGATGCTGTGTCGAGCAAAGGTTTCTTTACATGCACGAATGACTGCAGACGAGGTTAGGTCGTGCAACCGTATCACCTCCGTGTAATTCAAAAAGTAGTCCACGATCAGGACATAGTCTCTACCCAGCGCGTGGAACGGGTCGATGCCCACCTTGGTCCTTGGTGACGTGACCAACTCATGGGGCTGCAGGGTCTCATGTGGTTGGGCCGGCTGGAAGTGCTGACAAGTGGGGCAGTTGAGCACTGTGTTGGCTATGTCCTCATTAATGCCGGGCCAATACACCGCCTCTCGGGCCCGTCGGCGACACTTCTCCACGCCAAGGTGGCCCTCGTGTAGTTGTTCCAGGACAAGCTGGCGCATGCTATGTGGGAATGACAAAGCGGTCCAGTTTTAGAAGAACCCCGTCTACTACCGCCAGATCATCTCTGACATTATCGAATTGAGGGCATTGGCCCTTGAGCCACCCGTCCGTTAGGTGGCGCATGACACGCTGTAGCAAGGGGTCAGCCGCCGTCTCGCGGCGAATTTGGATGAGGCGTTCATCCGAGGCAGGTTGATTGGAGGCCGCGAATGCCACATGGGCGTCAACCTGGCAGACAAATCCCGCTGGGTCACATGGAATGTTGACTGTCCTGGAGAGAGCGTCAGCAATGATGAGGTCCTTGCCTGAGGTGTATACCAGCTGGAAGTTGTATCGCCTGAACTTGAGAAGAATACACTGGAAGCGAGGCGTCATGTCGTTCAAGTCTTTCTGTATTATATTGACCAGCGGGCGATGGTCGGTCTCGACGGTGAATGAGGAAGTCCGTAAACATAATCATGAAACTTAACAACACCGGTCAGAAGGCCCAGGCACTCCTTTTATATCTGCGCGTAGCGCTGCTCCGTGGGGGTCATCGCACATGACGCATATGCAACGGGGGCCCATGATGAGGCCTCATCACGTTGAAGGAGCACTGCCCCAATGCCGGATTGACTGGCATCGGTCGAAATTTTGGTCTCTTTTGCTGGATCAAAGAAGGCTAAGACCGGGGCCGTGGTCAGTTTTGCCTTGAGTTCTTTCCATTCGCGCTCGTGGGAAGGGAGCCATTGGAAATCTGTTGTCTTCCTGACCAGGTTCCTGAGAGCCGTGGGATGAGAGGCGAGGTTAGGGATGAATTTCCCTAAAACATTGACCATGTCCAGAAATTGGAGGACCGCCTTCCTGTCCTCTGGTGTTTTCATAGCTGTGATGGCAGCTACCTTGTCCGCATCTGGCTTATCACCCAATTGGGAGATGTGGTCCCCGAGGAACTTAAGTTCTGTCTGACCAAAAGAGCATTTGGCCCTGTTGAGGCGGAGGCCATGCTCATGTGTACGTCTGAATACGTGCTGGAGGCGACTAACATGCTCCTGCAGGGTGGTGGACCAAATGATTATGTCATCGACATAGATGCGAACACCTTCAATACCTTTCATCGTTTGTTCCATAATCCTACGGAACACTTCTGGTGCAGAGATGATCCCAAACGGCATCCTGTTGTAACGATATCTTCCAAAGAGGGTGTTAAATGTGCAAAGTTTTCTGCTGGATTTATCGAGCTGGATTTGCCAGAATCCTTTTGAGGCGTCGAGTTTGGTAAAGAGCTTGGCGCGAGCCATCTCACATGTGAGCTCTTCGCGCTTGGTAATTGGATAGTGCTCTCTCATAATATTGCGATTTAGATCCTTGAGATCAATGCAAATTCTCAATTCGCCAGAAGGCTTTTTTACACATACCATGGAACTGACCTAGTCAGTCGGTTCTGTGACTTTGGAAATCTCTCCTTGGTTCTGTAGGTCCTACAGCTGCTGCTTGAGGCGGTCCTTAAGGGGTGCTGGGACCCTGCGAGGTGCGTGCACCACAGGCATGGCATTCGGTTTTAATAAAATCTTGTAGGTGTACGGGAGCATGCCCATGCCCTCGAAGACGTCGTGGTACTGGTTGATAATGGACTCGAGCGGCGCCCTGAAGTCAGTGTCCTGAAAGGCAGATGCGTCAGCAGGAGAGAGAGAGCGAACTCTCTGAACTAGGTTCAACAGCTTGCATGCCTGCGCGCCAAGCAGGGAGGCTTCTGAGGAGCCCAGGATTTCAAAGGTAGGTCTAAGACGTTCTAACATCCCTCAACTACTGGTACCATGATGTGTTGGGTGCTCTGGATCCGCGGAACACATACAGGCCACCAACACTTAAAATAGTACAACACTATTTTATTAAGTTAGAAACTGTTGAACATACTTTCACTGTGGGTTAACACGATGTTAGATTAAACTAAAGACCTATGCCTGTCCTAACCAGTCTATGCACTCAGCACATGGTGAAGAACTGTGCTGTACGCTATAAGCTCTGTCCTACTGAGAGGCTGCATCCCGAATGAGCGGGAACTCTGATGCCCCCTGTCTTTATAGTGAGTGTGCTCTAACTGGCGATTGGCTGCGGTGTTGTGTGTGTTGATTGGTCTTGTTGTGTGTCCATCAGTGTGTGTATCTGCACCATGATATACTGGTGTATATTATGACAGAAACGATTATAAAGAAGGTGCAGGAGCAGAGAGACCTGGTTGAATCTGTGCATAAATCATTTAAAAAATATATATGTTCATGGGACTTGGGTGTCGCTGGCTAGGCCAGCATTTATTGCTCATCTCTATTTGCCCGTGAGAAGGTGGTGGTTAGCCACCTTCTTAAACCGCAGCAGTCCCTGAGGTGTAGGTACACCCACAGTGTTGTTAGGGAGGGCGTTCCAGGATTTTGACCCAGCGACAGTGAAGGAACACCAATGTATTTCCAAGTCAGGATGGAATGTGGCTTACAGGGGAACTTGCAGGCGGTGGTGTTCTCATGTAGCTTCTGCTCTTGTCCTTCTAGTTGATGGAGGTTATGGGTTTGGAAGCTGCTGGCTGAGGGGTCTTGATGAGTTCCTGCAGTGCATCTTGAAGACGGTACACATGACTGCCAATGTGGGTCAGTGGTGGAGCGGGTGAATGTTTACGAGTGAGGTGCCAATGAAACAGGCTGCTTTGCACTGGATGGTGATGAGCCACGATGCTGTTCGAGCTGCTCTCATCCAGGAAAGTAGGGAGTATTCCATTACACTCCCAACTTATGCCTTGTAGATGGTGGACTGGTTTGGGGGAGTCAGGAGGTGAGTTGCTTGCCACAGGATACCTAGCTTCTGACCTGTCCTTGTAGCCACAGTATTTATATGGAAAATCCAGTTCTATAGTAAACTCCAGGATGTTGATAGTGTGGGAATCAGCAAAAGTAATACCATTGATTGTCAAAGGTTATTATCGGAGTTGGATTGGTGAATTGAAAGTGCAATTAAGAAAGCATACAGAATCCGAAGCTTTTTTAACAGTGTGTAGAGTACAAAAGCAACGAGGTTATGCTAAATTTGTATAAAACACAAGCTTGGCCTCGACTGGAGTATTGCATGCACGCTTCAGCAAGGATGTGAAGGCATCAGAGAGGATACAGAACATATTCATGAGAATGGTGCCTGGGATGAGGAACTGCAGGTAGATTGGAGAACTTGGGACTGCTCTCCTTGGAGAAGAGAAGATTGAGTGCAGATTTGACAGAGGTATTTAAGATCATGGGAGGTCTGGACAGATAGAGATAAGTTGTTCCCATTGGTGGAATGAGAACCCGAGTTCCCATTGGCGCTGAGGACCCGAGTTCGAATCCCGGCCATGGGTCGATTCCGTGTGGAGTTTGCAAATTAGTTCACAGAGTTCATATAATTTACAGTGCAGAAGGAGGCCATTCGGCCCATCGGGTCTGCACCGGCTCTTGGAAAGAGCACCCTACCCAAGGTCCACACTTCCACCCTATCCCCATAACCCAGTAACCCCACCCAACACGAAGGGCAATTTTGGACACTAAGGGCAATTTAGCATGGCCAATCCACCTAACCTGCACATCTTTGGACTGTGGGAGGAAAGTGGAGCACCCGGTGGAAACCCACGCACACACGGGGAGGACGTACAGACTCCGCACAGACAGTGACCCAAGCCGGGAATCGAACCTGGGACCCTGGAGCTGTGAAGCAATTGTGCTAACCACCATGCTACTGTGCTGCCCCTTCTCCCCATGTTTGCCTGGGTTTCAACCCCACAACCCAAAGATGTGCTGGTTAGGTGGATTGGCCACAGTAAATTGCCCCTTAATTGGAAAAAAATAATTTACAAATAACTCTAAATTTTAAAAAAAAGTGTGACCAATATTCTACTCCTGCATAAAAATGGATACCACGAGGAATGTGGGGCTGGATTCTGGATCGCCCAGAGTATCAAAGTTCCTGACCAAATCAGGGGCGGTGCCAATTTCGCGATGCTCCGCCCACTCCAAGCAGCGTACTCGGAAGCCATATCGGCGGCCTCAGGGCATTGCCCAAGGCCTGCCTCCTGATGGTCCACCCCTGATGGCCGTGTTCCTGGCGGCATGGGTCTCTCATGGTCTCACCCATCGGGAACTCGGCGTGGTGGCTCCGGACTCAGTCCAGCGCCGCCACAGTCGGGGGATGACTGATCCGTGGACAAGGGGGACTCGGTCAGGGGATAGTCTGGCACCGGGGGCATTGTGGGGGGTGGTCCGGGGAGTGCGAGCCGACCAAAGGGGGGCACTATTTTGCAGGCCGGATCCGCGAGGGTCCACCGCCATGTTGCGCGGCGCAGCCGTTGCAGGCCGCCGCCGCACGCAAGCGCGGTCACGGCCCCAACAATTCTCCGGGCCGTATCGACAGCTAGAGCTGCGTGCTCTACGCTGCTGGCATGCTAGCCCCCAGCTACACGGAGGATCAGTGGCCATTTTGCGCCAAGTTCGCGGACGCAAAATGTGACCGTTCCCATGCCGGGCGTGAGGGCATAGCCTCAAAATCGGAGGATCCAGCCCATGGTCTGTCAATCTTTTTCAATCCTAGCGGTGTAGTAGAGAAAGAAGCTTTCCATGCACAGTGCAGCTACTTTTATCATATGTCTCACAAAAGGAGAAGCCCCTTTGGTTTACATATTAACTTGCCAACTATCTGTAATGATTGGTATATGGCTGGTAAAGTAGCAGAGAGGGTAAAAAACATCCAGCACCCAGAGACAATGGGCTGAGCTTTAGCCTGGTGTACATGGTTTTGGGTGAGAGTGCGGATTGAAATCTGGAAAAAATTGGAGTGTGGTCGGAAAACTGGCTGTGATCCACCAATGTTAGCATTTAATTCCAGCCCATTAGGCTGGGTACAATCACAAGAGGCTGGTTGTCAAATCACATACATTGGTCACTCAAATGGAGCAACATTTACACAGACCTTCAGGTTTGACGCTGAGTCTATTGGATTCCTGATCTTCCTGAAAGTTACCAGTGAAGGCGAGGTAAGAGCATAGGAACAATTGGGGGAGCAAAATTAAACTCAAGGAAATACTGAAAAAAATACTATGAGCGGAATTCTCCGTTCCTGAGGCTAAGTGCCGACGCCAACGGAGAATCCGTGGGTGATTCATGATGGGAAAACCGGCGCGAACCCTTCACCGTTTCCAATACTCGTGAGGGGCTCGCACCGGCGCTGCGTGGAACACCCGGAGATCATGCGGAAAACGGCTGGTGAATTGTTGGGTCCTGGGCCGCGCATGCACAGGGCTGACGAGCTGCACTGGTCGCGGCGGATAGAAATGTGGTGGGGAGAAGGAGGCACCTAAGGAGGTGAAAGGTTACGAGGACAATACACCTATCGCTGCTCACATTACTGTCCTGGATATTGGTGATGCTCTTAATAATGCAAGGTGCGTTTGGGTTGCACCAATGGACCCTGGGCACAAGCAATCGCTGCAGCTTGAGCTGAACTGGAGGCAGCCTGCTCAGATTGTTTCTCTGGCTTCTGTGATGCTACTGCCGACACCCTCTGGATTTTGAAGCCAAGGAGGACCCTGGTGAAGGTTGCTGCAATTGGAGCTGTGGTGGGGTTCAGCCATTGGGAGATGAAGTACCATGTGAGGTACTGACTGTCATAATATACACCAGTATATCATGGTGCAGACACACACTGATGGACACACAGTGGGACCAATCAACACACACAACACCGCAGCCAATAACCAGTGAGAGCACACGCACTATAAAGACAGGGGGCATCAGAGTTCCCACTCATTCTAGTAGCAGCTGGCTAGGAGCACAGAGCTCACAGCCTGCAACACAGACATTCACCATGTGCTGAGTGCATCAACTGGTTAGGACAAGGCAAAGGTCTTTAGTTAAAGCTGGTACTGTATTTACCCACAGTTCAAGTCTGTTTAAATCGTTAACCTTTTAATAAAATAGTGTTGCACTACTTCAGGTGTTGGTGGCCTGTATGTGATCCAGAACACCCAACACATCATGATACCAGGGTTGGTTGCATACGAGCACTTCTTAGACCTACCTGCAAGTGATCTGCCTTCCGCCAGCATTCCGTCATTCTGCAACATGGACAACATCAGCCCGCCGCCGCCGCTCCGCATCGCCGGCAACCTCGGGGCCAACTGGAAGATTTTCAAACAGCGCTTCCAGCTCTACCTCGAAGCCAGGGACAGGGACGGCACCACGGACATCAGAAAGATTGCTCTTCTCCGCTCCACGGCCGGGGACCATGCCATCCATATTTTCAACTCTCTCACTTTTGCAGATGATGAAGCCAAGACGAAGTTCAAGACGGTTTTCCTCAAATTTCACACTCACTGCAGCGTAGAGGTGAATGAAAGTTTCGAACGCTGTGTGTTCCAGCAGCGTCTGCAGGGTAAGGAGGAACCTTTCCAATCCTTTTGCGCACCTCCGCATCCTTGCGCCATCTTGCAGCTACGGGCCCACTTGCGACTCCATGATACGCGACCAGATCGTTTTCAGTGTTCAGTCGGACCCCCTACGTCAGCAGCTCCTCAAAGTAAAGCAGCTCACCCTCCCGACCGCCATTGAGACCTGTGTCCTACATCAAAATGCCACCAGTTGGTACTCCCATATACAAGCGGCTGAAACGGCGTGGAAAGGTCCCCACGAGGCGGAACGGGTTCAAGTGATTGAACACCTCCAGGGCCTCAGCCTGGATGAGGGCGGCCATTTCACGCGCTTTTCGTGGACTTCCGCGCCTGTACGCATCAAACGAGGGGACGGCGACATGGAGGAATGTAATGCGCAGGCGCGCACCACACAGGACCGCACCGCGCATGCGCGGTGGCGCAGTGAACGTGCTGACGTCACGACATGCGGCAACTGTGGCTCCGCCCATTTAAAGCGGCAATGACCAGCAAAATCTCGACAATGCCTACGATGTGGAAGACTTGGCCACTATGCTGCCTGCTGTCGAGCAGCTCAGCCTTCCAATTCATATCGCTTCAACCAGCCTCGCAGGAATGTTCGGGCAATTCAACCCACGGTCACCGAGTCCGATTCCGACCTCCCACACAGCAGTGACACCGAGGACCCGAAGGCGCCATTTCGAGTCGGTGTCATTACGAAAAACAGGCTGTCCCCGAAGCAAAGACATCAGCCACTGTCGGTATACAGCATCGATCCAGACGATGCGTGGTGTGCCATCCTGACGGTCAACCGGTCCCAAATACGATTCTGCCTGGACACTGGTGCCTCCGCCAATCTCATGGTGTGGTCTGCTTTCCAAAGCCTTCATGTCAAACCAACCATTCTCCCATCGGCCTGCCAGCTATTGGACTACAATGGCAACATCATTCCTGCTACCGGCTCATGCCAACTCGAAGTGACGCAAAAGTCACAAAAAGCCATCCTTCCTTTCGAGATCGTGGGCTCCTCGAAGGACTCTCTGCTTGGCGCACAGGCGTGCAAATTGCTAAACCTCGTTCAAAGAGTTCACTCTCTCTCTGTAAGGTTTTCGGGCAATTCGGCCCTTTTGGAGAAACTCAGAGACTGTAAACTGACTTTCCAGCCAAGGGAACAGAACCAGTTTTCCCAGCAGGCTTGGCCCGCTGAGCTGAGTGGGGACATAAGCACATAAATATTTACAAACACCCCCCTAGGAGCTACAAGGAAGAAGGAGCCAGACAACAAGATAACATCAAGACACAGACAAAGGGGCACGGGAATACACAGGAGGCTTGCATGCAAGCAGGACAATGGGATGGTCATAGCCCCATGCAAATGTAAATGACCTGGCCTCCACCAGAGCAGAATCCAATCAACACCCCATCAACATAGCAGCATCTCCGGAGCAGATGGAAGTCTTTGAAAATCTTCAAGGGAGCTCAACCTCGTTATCTCAAAAAACAGACTGGAGGCGGACCTAGGGGAGGTACTCCCATCTCGACAGCTCTGACCGGCTCAAAGGGGGCGGGACCAGCGGGAACTTTAAAACTTACCTTTTCAATGCAAAAGGGGCTGGCCGATCACAGAACAAAGCCAGGTAAAGCAATATAAAAGGGGCTGTGTTTTCAATTGGGGGACGCTTCGTTCCTGGCTCGACCTCTGCACCCCTGACTTGACCTCTGCAGCCTGTGACCGTAAGTAACCCGCAGCAGCTTGCGAAACTCCCTTGATTTTAATAGTGGTTGAGGCTTTGGGGAAGGGAACTTGTTTTGTGCCTTGTGATTTTGCTAAAACCTGTGTAACCGTAAGAATTTTCGTTGTGTCCGCTATATTACCTTTTGAATAGACTTAGTTGTATTAGAGCATAAGATTTTATTGTGTTTCTTCTGTTGATGATTTTGACCTGGGTTTTACAATAAATCTTGATTTGATGCTAATTGGAGTCGTTTAAATTCTTCAATCCTTCACCAGCGATCTCTGACCAAGTCATTGTTAAAAATACTCCTCACCTTAATTCCGGGTTCAAGAATCGAGGGTCATCTTGAGCGATTCACTCAGGACAGACTGCTGGTTAGGAAATAAACAGCAGTGTCCTATTCTCTCTCTTGGGAAAGCTACTCTAGTGAAGTAGGAACCGGGTGGGTGTTGTACCACCGGCAAGAGAGAGAGTCACCTGGGTATTGGTAGGGGTCTGGAGATCTGTGTGATATAAGTCTCAGGCTGTCGGTTAGGAATAAACGGCAGGCCTGAATCAGTGCTCTCTTCAGTGGAAGTGTCCCAGTGCGACATCCCCTGGCCTCTGAAGTTTCAGTGCCGGCTGGAGAGAGACACACACAGATATTCAAACCCCAGATATCGGCCCAGTAGTGGAGTAGCGGAGATGGCACCCTCTACAATGGCGACCGCGGCAGGACCCCGGTGGTTTGGAGTATGTGACTTGGCAGAGGGGGTGAGGGAACGAAGCAAAATGGAGGAGAGAATATCCTCGTATTTGTGGCAAAAGGTCAACCTCACCAAACCTTGGGTTTCAGAATTGATCAATGCGGAGCAACCGGTAATGGCAGCGGCTGCATGGACAGAAAGCAAGGCGCACAAAAGGCACTTGGAGAAGGCAGTTTGGCTGGTTTGCCTGTCCGAGCAGGTAGTCAAGACAGAGGATAGGGTCGAAGAGTTAGAGCAGGAGTTGAGAGAAGTGAGGGCCAGCGCAGGGGACAGCGCTAGCGCAGCGGAACGACTGCGGGAAGAAATGACAGAAATGAAACAGGAAAGCGAGTCTAACCGGTGTGAGAAGGACTATCTCCACTGCCAGATAGTGGAGGGTAAAGAAAAGGAACGGAGGCTCCAGGAACTCTATGCTCGGAGTACAGAGCAGTGTAGGAAGCTGGAGGGGAAGTTCCGGGACATCCAGGCAGCGTACCGAGTGGCTCGCGAGGAAGTAGGGGACTGTGCCCATGGGCCGTGCCAGGCACGAATAACGGAGTTGGAGGAGGCCTTGTCCAGGTTCAGGGGACAGATACAACTGGTAGGTCCAGGGGGGTTCCCTAGGGGCAAGGTGCTCCTCGCAGCGGATGATTCCCCAAAGGCCAAGGGGAATAGACCGCCTCCTGAGGCACCGGGATTGTGTCCGGGCCGGCAGGGGGGGATCGGACTGCACGTTCAGGGGCAAGTCCAAGGGGGGTCGGCAGGGTACCCCCAGCTGGCGGCGTGTCCGCCTGGTTTCGTATGTGGGTCACCATGGGATGGGGACAGACCGCTGCCTGGGATGCCGGTGATGGGGCCGGGTCAGCAGGTAGGGTTTAGACCGCCCGGTCAGGGGCAGGTCCAAGGGGGGTCAGTGGTGTATCCCCAGATAGCGGCGTCTCCTATATGGGTAGTTAGCCCGGGGACAGGGGGGCTACCCAACGAGGCAGGAGAGCTGGACAGTGGGGAGGAGGAGCAGGAACCCCAGGTAGGGCAGATGTGCCCTGTCAGGCAAAGAAGGTATGGTCCCCCGGCGGGGATGGCAAACAGGGGACCGGTTGAGGGCGACATTATCGTTCCTCATGGGGCATCCGCGCTCAGGGGGATGGTGGCCCACGTTCCCAGACTAACTCCAAAGGGGGATCCGTCGCTGCATTTTATGGAGGTGGAACAGGCTGCCAACATCAATGACTGCGACGAAGGGGAGCAAATAAAGATGCTCCTGATAACTCTAGATGCCCAGCTATGCAGGACAGTGACCTCTGGGAATGGGGGAAGACCTGACACCTGGGCGGCAGCACAGACTGCTGTTCTGGAGGCAATGGGTTTGAATCTGGGGAGCCCTTTCATGAGGGTGGGGGAAACCAAACAGCAACCAGGGGAATCTCCCACCATGTTCGCAGACAGACTGTGGACTGTCTATGTGGAGGCGTGTGGGGCTCCCGCGGATAGGCAGAATTTAGATGAGAGAACAGCCCACTGGCTGAAGACCCTCGTAGCTAACTGTCTCCCTCACGTTAGGGCAAAGGCCGAACACTGGTTCGACCCGCAGAGTCCGGACCTTAATGAGGCAGAGGTCCTTAGGAAACTCACCCTTGCATATCGTAATGGGGAGAGGGGTGAGGACAAGCCCCTTAAGGGTAGGGTGCATGAAATCGCGCCAGCAGCCCCTAAGAGAGAGTGGAAGCATGAGAAATACTTATGCTACGGGTGTGGGAAGGCCGGGCATTTCAAGAGGGAATGTAAAAACCCTAGCAAGGAGGAGAGGGCTCCCGCAGTAGAGAGTCAGACCCCGGCGGCAGGAGCAGCTGCCCCGGAAACCTTCGAGGTAAAGAAACTTTTAGCCTTTTTGCAGAGCCTAGCAGCTGGGTCGGGACAGGTGGCAATGGCAACGGGCCAGGGCCTGCCCGCACCCACACCACAAGAACCCGTATGACTACCCAGGGAGCAGCCTCAGGAAAAAGGGAGCGCAGGGGTAGTTCTAGCCCCAGACCCTGGTCCGGTCCAGGTGCAGGGTCCCATTCTGGAGGCTGCCCCAGCGGCTATTTGCAGTTTAAATCCCTTAAGGTGGGACCCATGCGAACGCCACATCAGTCAATTTAAATTGTTCCACCCCATAAGGACAAAAAAGAGCAAGGTGGGGGGAAGACGGGGGGTGGTAGTGGAGAAACCCCCCGTAGAATTAACGACGGTGGGGGAGGTCCCTGACTCCACGGTCACACAACCGGTGACAAGGTGCTGTCCCGAAGGGGCAGTCCCAAAGAGACCGACAGTGCTGCAAGCACCCAGCCCAGGGACAGGAACGATTCCCAAGCCCTTACCTGTGGGTCAGGTAGCCTGCCTTAGTATAGAGGCTAAGGAGGCGGAGGAAGTGGAGGTATCACCTTGGGTTTGGGAACCAGTCAGGGGACGAAGGAGCAATCGGGTCTCCAAGCCCCCGGTAAGATGGTCCCCATCACACCTCCCTGTCACCCGGTCCCGCAGTAAGGGGGCCCGAGTAGAAGGGAGCGATGAGGGATCACCGAACCCTGTTGGGAAAGGAGAGGCAAGGGGCAGCCCGAACCCCCGGGAGGGGACGGTCTGGCCCGAGCCGTTGGACCAAACAGGTGGACTGCCCCAGTTTAGCGGGGCACAGTTTTAATTTGGCCACCCGGAGACGGGTGGCATTGTATATATCATATTCCTTTTTCTTTCCCCCTGCTAGTTCTAATTAGTGTGTAGTTGTGTGTGAAGTATTTAGGATCGTGGGAACACAGAAGCGCCTGGTGCAAGGGTAAAATGATGAAGCACCAGGCACTAGGACCCTGGTGCAGCCGGGCTGTAAAACACAGAACCCCAGACAGGCTGCGGCAACTTCAAAGCAGGAGCTGCTGCTGCCACCGGATAGCGGCAGGCACTAGGACCCTGGGGAGCCGGGCTGTAAACACAGAACCCCAGACAGGCTGCGGCAACTTCAAAGCAGGAGCTGCTGCCGCCACCGGATAGCACCCATGCACTTCAAGGTAGGTAGGGCTGTAGAGGCAAGAATGTGTTTTGGTTTTACAGATGGGGCACCCGACGATGTGGAGTTTGCTGATCTTGGCGATGGTGGGACCGGGAGAACTCCGCAGAGGCGAGACAGAAGAGTCCTTCGACTGACCGGGTTAGGGTGACTGAGGGCAGGCGGGTGTGTTCAACCTGTGAGGGGGACGTTCCTTTGGGGAGACGGTGGTGGCCCAGGAAGCTGAGGCTGGACATGAGGGATCGGTCCTCGGACTGGGAACGGACTGGACAACACCTAACGGACCATCACGGGGTCACCGGGTAGGATCACCGTTTGCGGGGATAAGGGGTGGGCTTCTGACCAGGGCATTTATTTGTGTTCATGGGGATCTACCAAGGCATGTCCACAAGGGGCATTAATCACTTTTGTAAGGTGGTGGCAGAACCCAGGGAACGGGATAAATTGACCGCAGTGGGGAGGGATGTGTAACGCCCAGGGAAGGGATGACTGTAGAAGCTACCGAACTGCTGGTTCAGGTAAAGCGACCCCTGCCCACAGCCCAACCGATCGACCCTCACAACTGTCCGATCACCACCAGGGGGGAGCCTGAGAATGGTTTAGTGTTTGCCCCCACAAAGGAAATGTTGTACAGGGGGTACATTATGCTGCCGCCTCAGTTGGACTAAACCTTTCAGCTGCAGGTATCGACGATGGAGGATAAATGAAGAGCCCTCAACGGGAAGAAGCGAAGTGCAGCCAAGAAAGGAGGATCCTTGATGAAATAAACAGATGCAATTGTAAATAGTTGTATGGATTCGCGGGTCCCAGTTACTTGACTGGGATATATGTACAGGGACCCTTACGTTTGGGGTTCCGGTGAAATGTGTACTTGAGTGGGATATATGTACAGGGACCCTTACGTTTGGGGTTCCGGTGCAATGTGTATATGTTACTGTCTGCTTGAATTAAGTATGGTCTTGTCTTTCCCTTTCATTGAAATCAGGGGTAGCCTAGATTAAGGGAACTGTCTTGGGACTTGTAGTTTCGCATGTTGTTGGGGGGGGGACCTACGGTCCACACAAAAGGAAATAATTGCCCTTCACCTGTGTCGATACGGTCCAAGCAGGTAGGGACGTATCGAAGGGGCATCTGTAAGGTTTTCGGGCAATTCGGCCCTTTTGGAGAAACTCAGAGACTGTAAACTGACTTTCCAGCCAAGGGAACAGAACCAGTTTTCCCAGCAGGCTTGGCCCGCTGAGCTGAGTGGGGACATAAGCACATAAATATTTACAAACACCCCCCTAGGAGCTACAAGGAAGAAGGAGCCAGACAACAAGATAACATCAAGACACAGACAAAGGGGCACGGGAATACACAGGAGGCTTGCATGCAAGCAGGACAATGGGATGGTCATAGCCCCATGCAAATGTAAATGACCTGGCCTCCACCAGAGCAGAATCCAATCAACACCCCATCAACATAGCAGCATCTCCGGAGCAGATGGAAGTCTTTGAAAATCTTCAAGGGAGCTCAACCTCGTTATCTCAAAAAACAGACTGGAGGCGGACCTAGGGGAGGTACTCCCATCTCGACAGCTCTGACCGGCTCAAAGGGGGCGGGACCAGCGGGAACTTTAAAACTTACCTTTTCAATGCAAAAGAGGCTGGCCGATCACAGAACAAAGCCAGGTAAAGCAATATAAAAGGGGCTGTGTTTTCAATTGGGGGACGCTTCGTTCCTGGCTCGACCTCTGCACCCCTGACTTGACCTCTGCAGCCTGTGACCGTAAGTAACCCGCAGCAGCTTGCGAAACTCCCTTGATTTTAATAGTGGTTGAGGCTTTGGGGAAGGGAACTTGTTTTGTGCCTTGTGATTTTGCTAAAACCTGTGTAACCGTAAGAATTTTCGTTGTGTCCGCTATATTACCTTTTGAATAGACTTAGTTGTATTAGAGCATAAGATTTTATTGTGTTTCTTCTGTTGATGATTTTGACCTGGGTTTTACAATAAATCTTGATTTGATGCTAATTGGAGTCGTTTAAATTCTTCAATCCTTCACCAGCGATCTCTGACCAAGTCATTGTTAAAAATACTCCTCACCTTAATTCCGGGTTCAAGAATCGAGGGTCATCTTGAGCGATTCACTCAGGACAGACTGCTGGTTAGGAAATAAACAGCAGTGTCCTATTCTCTCTCTTGGGAAAGCTACTCTAGTGAAGTAGGAACCGGGTGGGTGTTGTACCACCGGCAAGAGAGAGAGTCACCTGGGTATTGGTAGGGGTCTGGAGATCTGTGTGATATAAGTCTCAGGCTGTCGGTTAGGAATAAACGGCAGGCCTGAATCAGTGCTCTCTTCAGTGGAAGTGTCCCAGTGCGACATCCCCTGGCCTCTGAAGTTTCAGTGCCGGCTGGAGAGAGACACACACAGATATTCAAACCCCAGATATCGGCCCAGTAGTGGAGTAGCGGAGATGGCACCCTCTACACTCTCCTGATGACACGTCTGCCTTCCAGGATGCTGACTTCAGGGCACAACTCGACGCCATCATCGACCAGCACCGCGACGTCTTTGAAGGCATGGGCACGCTCCCATATATGTACAAGATCATACTCAAACAGAACACCACGCCTGTGGTGCATGCACCTCGCAGAGTCCCAGCACCCCTCAAGGACCGCCTCAAGCAGCAGCTGCAGGACCTCCAAGACCAAGGAGTGATCTCCAGAGTTACGGAACAAACCGACTGGGTCAGTTCCATGCTGTGCGTAAAGAAGCCTTCCGGCGACCTCAGAATCTGCATTGATCCAAAGGATATGAATCGCAACATAATGAGGGAGCATTACCCAATCCCCAAGCGCGAAGAGATCACGTGCAAGATGGCTCGGGCCAAGCTCTTCACCAAACTTGATCCTCGAAAGGATTCTGGCAAATTCAACTAGACTGATCCAGCAGGAAACTGTGTACCTTTAACACCCCTTTTGGCAGATATTGTTACAACAGGATGCCGTTTGGGATCACATCAGCATCAGAAGTATTCCACAGGATCATGGAACAAATGATGGAAGGCATTGAAGGTGTTCGCATCTATGTTGACGACATAATCATTTGGTCCACCACCACGCAGGAGCATATCAGTCACTCCAGTGCGTGTTCAAACGCATACGGGAGCAGGGCCGACGCCTCAACAGAGCCAAATGCTCCTTCGGCCAGACGGAACTCAAGTTCCTCGGGGACCACATCTCCTAGTTGGGTGTGCGGCCGGATGCGGACAAGGTGGCTGCCATCACAGCCATGAAAAAGTCAGAGGGCAAGAAGGCGGTCCTCCGATTTCTGGGCATGGTCAACTTCCTAGGGAAGTTCATCCCTAAGCTCGCCTCTCATACCACAGCTCTCAGGAACCTGGTCAGGAAGACGACAGACTTCCAATGGCTTCCTGCCCACGAGCGCGAATGGAGAGAACTTAAAACCAAGCTTACCACGGCCCCGGTATTGGCCTTTTTTGATCCAGCGAAAGAGACAAAAATTTCGACCGATGCCAGCCAATCTGGCATTGGGGCAGTGCTCCTGCAACGCGATGAGGCCTCATCATGGGCCCCTGTTGCATATGCGTCACGCGCCATGACCCCCACGGAACAGCGATACGCGCAGATAGAAAAGGAGTGCCTGGTTGACCGGTGTAGTCAAATTTCATGATATGTGTACGGCCTTCCCCAATTCACTGTCGAGACCGACCATCGCCCGCTGATCAACATAATACAAAAAGACTTGAACGACATGACGCCTCGCCTCCAGTGCATTCTGCTCAAACTCCGGCGATATGACTTTCAGCTATAATACACCCTGGGCAAAGACCTGATCATAGCCGACGCTCTGTCCAGGGCAGTCAACACCCCATGTGACCCAGCGGGATTCGTCTGCCAGGTTGACGCCCAAGTGGCCTTCGTGGCCTCCAATCTACCGGCCACGGCCCCTGCTACAGCATGTCATGCGCCACCTAACAGACGGGTGGCTCAAGGGCCAATGCCCGCAGTTCTACAACATCAGAGATGATCTGGCGGTAGTCGATGGTGTCCTCCGGAAGCTGGACCGCATTGTTATCCCGCACAGCATGCGCCAGCTCATCTTGGAACAGCTACACAAGGGCCATCTTGGCGTGGAGAAGTGCCGCTGACGGGCCCGAGAGGCAGTGTACTGGCCCGGCATCAATGACGGCATCGCCAACACAGTGCTCAACTGCCCCACCTGTCAGCGGTTCCAGCTGGCCCAACCACATGAGACCCTACAGCCCCATGAGTTGGTCACGTCCCCTTGGTCCAAGGTTGGCATCGACCTGTTCCACGCGCTGGGCAGGGACTATGTTCTGATTGTAGACTATTTTTCAAACTACCCGTAGGTGGTACGTTTGCACGACATCACATCGTCTGCAGTCATCCGTGCCTGTAAGGACACCTTTGCTCGTCACGGTATCCCACTCACTGTGATGTCGGGGAATGGCTCCTGCTTCGCAAGCCAGGAATGGTCCAACTTTGCCAGGAGGTACAACTTTGTGCATGTGACATCCAGTCCCCTGTACCCCCAATCCAATGGCAAAGCGGAGAAGGGCATCCACATAGTGAAACAGCTCCTTTGCAAGGCTGCCGATGCGGGATCCGACTTCTACCTTGCCTTGCTGGCCTATCGCTCGGCCCCACTTTCCACTGGCCTGTCGCCAGCCCTGCTGCTCATGGGTCGCACCTTGAGGACAACGGTGCCGTCCATTCACGTCCCAGACCTCGACCACCTTCCGGTCCTTCATCCAATGCAACTGTCTCGTGCACAGCACAAGGCGACTCATGACGCCCGTGCAGCTGATCTCCCTGCTCTGGCTCCAGATGACAACTTCCGCACCCATCTTCCGGATGGTGGCTGGTCTGCAACTGCTGTGGTTCTTCGGGAGGCGGCTCCCCGCTCGTTCCTGGTTCGTCTACCGGATGGTTCCATTCTGCGCCGTAATCGGCGTGCCCTTCGTCTTGTTCCGCGCTCGCTACGTGATCCTCCACCATTGCCACGCCCTCCTGTTGACCCTGACCTGGACTATGCAGAGATTCTGGTTACTCTGCATCCTCCTCCCTCTGACGCAGTCCAGCCCGCTCCTCAGCTGGTGGCTCCTGACCCTCCCTTGAGGCGGTCAACCAGAATTCGTCGCCGACCTCCGAAACTTGATTTGTGAACTTTGCACTGATGGACTCTCTGGTCGGTTCTGTTTTTCCGTTTAATCATTCAAGTGGTTTGTACATAGTGTTCATCTCGTTATTTGTGTGACACACTGTTTTTTTCTCACCAGGCACCTTCCCATGTAAATAGCTTAGTTTTATGTACACAGTCCTGTAAATATTTCGCACACACATAGTCAGGAACATTCACCACACACTATTTATTGTCACGCAGGCACATTTTTTTATATAAAAGGGGGGATGTCATAATATACACCAGTATGTCATTGTGCAGACACACACTGATGGACACACAGTGGGACCAATCAACATACACAACACCGTAGCCAATCACCAGTGAGAGCACACACACTATAAAGACAGGGGACATCAGAGTTCCCGCTGATTCGAGTAGCAGCTAGCTAGGAGCACAGAGCTCACAGCCTGCAACACAGACATTCACCATGTGCTGAGTGCATCAACTGGTTAGGACAAGGCAAAGGTCTTTAGTTAAAGCTGGTATCGTATTTACCCACAGTTCAAGTATGTTTAAATAGTTAACCTTTCAATAAAATAGTGTTGCACTACTTCAAGTGTTGGTGACCTGTATGTGATCCAGAACACCCAACACATCACTGACTGGCTGCTGGTTGGGAATGGGTGAGAAATAGGAATGCTTTGAGCCTAATTCCCTTTTGCCACTATCACTCACTTGGGCTGGTTACCACTGTGGCACTGTGGTGGAGAACACTTTGATGAAGATAAGTGACACGATAAGGCCAAGGTAAAGTATTTGGCAGTCTATTTAAGGTGGCAGGTATTTTGACATGCAGAGTCTGCACATAGAACACAGAACATACAGTGCAGAAGGAGGCCATTAAGCCCATCAAGTCTGCACTGACCCACTTAAGCCCTCGCTTCCACCCTATCCCCGCAACCCAATAACCCCTCCTAACCTTTTTGGACACAAAGGGCAATTTATCATGGCCAATCCACCTAACCTGCACGTCTTTGGACTGTGGAGGAAACTGGAGCACCCAGAGGAAACCCACGCAGACACGGGGAGAAGGTGCAGATTCCGCACAGGTAGTGACCCAGCAGGGAATCGAACCTGGGACCCTGGCACTGTGAAGCCACAGAGCATGCCACGTGTGCTACCATGCTGCCCATAAATAGCAGAGGATGGTTTTGAATCATCAACCTCTGGGTTATGGGCCCAGCACGCCTCCGCTGCGCCACACTGCTCCTGGTTGATGTTAAAGGTGTGTATGGACTCAGTTGATAACCACATTTGATGCTGCACAGTGTTGACAATTCTATTCCTGCACGAAGGCATGATCATAATACTTTGTGACATCAACCCACTCATGCTTGACATGGACATCCCCATTCTCTCAGCAATCAAAGTCATTGCTTTTGGACGGCCTGGCAGTACATGGCACATTTTCTGCTGCTCACTGATTCTCCTTTTCATCAATGGCCCCAGCAAAACAGCATCTTTATCCAGCTGATCAAAGCTTGGAGAGGGTAGCGCCTTCTGATAGAGCTTCTCGGTTGCCTCGGCAAACATCTGCTCTTGCTCACTTATGAATTAGTAAGTACAAATCTAACTACCAGTCGATGAGGTCCCACGGAAGTGCGAGCATCTTTGCAAATGGGTCACCTCTGCTTCTCTTGCAGTCCATTATGTTCAGTGCTTTTTTTTCTCTTGTAAGAAGAGAAAGAACAGCCCATGCGTGAGAATAATGTCATATATTCATCTGACAGATGGGGAATAGTTGGTGAGGGTAAGTATCAAGAAGAAACATGACGTTGCAGTAGGATGAGGGTGAATGGTTGTGATGCTTGGTCAAATTGTGATCTCTTACAAATGCATAAACCGAGGAAGATGGGTGCTATGCAGGAGTCGGCCTGAGAAAGCAAAGTAAGGAGGGCGGTGTAATGCACAAAGCAGGATGTTGGTGAATGCACAACTGTAATCACCTTTCCTAACCTGGTTAAGTCATTAAACTACTTCTTGAACTGCAGCCAGGACTGTGTGACGATGCTCCCACCGTCAGTACATGGACAAACTCCAAACTCACCAAATGCAAAAAACATCTTGTATTGGGTGTGAAAGGGATTATGGGATGTGGGGATAGCACAGGAAGGTGTAACTGAGGTTGAAAATCAGCCGAGAGTTGGCTCGAAGAGCTGGGTGGCCTATTCCTGCTGTTATTACTATGTTCTTACATTCACTCTGCCAGAGGTTTGTTGCTCCCATTGTTTGGGAATAGTACATCACTCCAGGGCCTAATAATGGTACAACAGTGTCATGGTTATGGTAGTAGATTGATCTAAAAGAAAACACAAATTGAAACCTGGCAAAGATAGTTTGAAGTTCTAAACAAACCATGAAATAAAATACACTGGCAGCAGAAAAAAAGGCCTTAAGAACACAGCTGGTTCATGAAGGCTCTTTACTGAAGGAAACCTGTTCTCCTCACGTGCTGTGTCCCAAATGTGACTTCAGGTTCAAGTTAATATCTGTATAATACAATTATGGAATGATTATAGCACAGAAAGAAGCCATTCAGCCCATCATAGCATGCTAGCTCGCTGTAAGAATAACTCAGCTGGTCCCACCCTTGCCCTGTATTCTTTCATATATTTTACCTTCAGGTGCTTTTAGTTACCTTTCGAAATCCAGATTGAATTTACCACTGACTACACTCAGGCAGTACACTCCAGACCCCAACCACCTGCCGTGTATAGAATTCTTCCTTATGTCACTGTTACATCTTTTGCACATCAGCTTAACTGTGATGTCTAGCTCTTTACCCATCCACCAATGGGATCAGTTCCCTACCCAGTCTGTCTGCACTCGTCATGATTTTGAACATCTCTATGAAATCTTCTCTTAATGTTTTTTCTGGAGAGAACAGCCCCAGCTTCTCTAATCTATCATTGTAACTGAAGGTCTGGATTTGCAGAGATTTGGGTTGACTCAGGAGCCCTTTATAAATTGCAGAGCATCCCAGTTCCTGGATTCTTAACCCCATTCACAGGCTGACTAGTTTTCAGGAGTGCCTTTAAAGGGTGTGGGCTGGTTCCTGTCACAAACCTGCAAAAGGCTCTATTGAATCCTACTTCTCTGCAATTTTCATGGTGTCAGGCCAACTTTTAAAAGTCATGGTTCACAGAGAGTTAGAGTAAATACTGAGGCTAATGCCTTTTTAATGGGCATTCACAGGGTTCCCCACACCAATAGAACATAGAATTTACAGTGCAGAAGTAGGCCATTCTGCCCATCGAGCCTGCACTGGCCCTTGGAAAGAGCACCCCATTTAAGCCCACAACACCACCCCATACCCGTAACCCAGCAACCCCACCCAACCCCTTTGGACACGAAGGGCAATTTATCATGGCCAATCCACCTAACCTGCACGTCTTTGGACTGTGGGAGGAAACCGGAGCACCCGGAGGAAACCCACGCACACACGGGGAGAACGTGCAGACTCCACACAGACAGTGTCCCAAGCCGGGAATCGAAACTGGGACCCTGGAGCTGTGAAGCGACAATGCTAACCACTGTGCTATCGTGCCGCCCAATACTTATTACGGTTTATATTATTAACATTCCCACCACCATGTCATGAAAACATGTCTGTGTAGATGTTGCCTTGCCCATCAGATTTACATTTTTGAGAACCTGTAGGAAGGGATAACAGTAGAACTGCAAATGATCAATCGCTAGCTTTTCCTCTCTGCAGCCTCTCCCACCAAGAAAAAACTAAGAGAAGAGATGCTATGAAACCGTCATGAGTTCCACGATCTCCTCTGAGTTACATGCTATTTGAATATGAATATCATCATTTCTGCATCATCATGAGTCAAAATCCTGCAATTCCCAATTTAGATCCATTGCGGGAGCTCCATCACCAGAGGTTGACTGTACATCAAGGGGAAGGCCTACCATTCTCTTCTCAGAACAATCTGAAAGCTAGTGATTCGAAGCAAACCTGTTGGACTTTAACCTGGCGTTGTAAGACTTCTTACAGAACAATAAGGAATGCAATAAATGTTTTCTTCAAAGCATCCCTGCACTCTGAGTAAACATTTTAAGAAAGAAAGCTTAAATAGAGCCAATCACCAGTAAAGTCTACATCAAGTTAACATAGAATAAGGATTGTGTTGCGCAAAGATCCAAGTGAAGAATTTTAAAAATGTTTATTGTCAACAAATCCATTCTAAATCAAAACCGGTTATCATTTATTATGCACCTTGAACATAACAAAATATCTAATAGAGCTTCCAAGGAGCATTGTCAAACAACAACAAGCCACATCGGCAGATATAAGGAGTTTGATCAAAGCGATTAGTTTTAAAAGGCCTCTTAAAAGAAGAAAGAGAAGTAGAGAGGGAGGGTATTCCAGACTTTCATACCTGGGCAGAGGAACACACAATGGTGGAGTATTTACAACTGGGGATACATCAGGGCTCTGAATTGGAGGACAGCAGAATCTCAAAGAGTTCAAAGAGGTTACAATCATGGGAAGCAACAAGGCTGTCAATGGATTTGAAAATAAGAATAAGCTTTTTAAAATTGAGGTGTTCCTGGACTGGGATCAATTGTAAGCTAGGGAGCAGAGGGCTGATGGGTGACCAGAACTTGATGTGAATTAGGACATGGGCGAAGGATTTAGGTTAAGCTCAATTTAATGTAGGGAGGAAGATGGGAGCCCGCCCAGGAGTATGTTGAAATAGTCAAGACCAGAGATAACAAAAGCACAATGAGTGTTCAGCAGAAGACGTGCTGAGACATGATGGAGTTGAGCAATGTTACAAAGGTGGAAGTAGTCAGTCTTGGTAGATCGGACGTGTCTAGAAATTAATCTCAGGATTAAGGCTGTGAAAGGCCTGGTTGGACCTCAGGCAGTTGTCTGGGAGGTGATGGGTTGGTGGCTAGGGAAGAAAGGAAAGTGGCTCAGTTTTCTTAATATACAGTTGAAAGACATTCCTGCTGATCCAGTACTGGATGACAGATAAGCATCAGAGAAGGTGGATGGGTTGAGAGAGATGTTGGTGAGGTAGTGCTCAATGTGGAACCTGTCATGTTTTTGAATTATGTCACAACATTAATATAGTTCAAGTGCAAGCAATCTTGCCATTTCCAATTGTGTATTGTGTTATTATTCAAAATGTTTTTTGTTTTGGAGGTCAATAATATGAATACCCTAAACTATAGACTGAAACCAAAATCCAAGGATCAGTAAGACAAAAAACACAAATATTCTCTTGCATTTGATAACAATGTAACTTTATTTTCTTTCTTTTACAGATGGGAGGTAGCTGTTGAAATTGAGCACTTGTGAAAACTGTAAACTGTTACAATTCCAGAGATAGGAAGTTAATTCAGGTTAAAGTACAAGTAATAATATAATGTAAATTTCAAAGTAATTCAGTTATTTCCTTTAGTTATTATCTTTAAAAAGAGATGTGTTAATTCATGCTGCTTCATTGACATCAGCTGTAATGCCAGATAGAAAAGTGACCTTAGCATGTCTATTATTAGCCTACGAGCCACCAATCAACTAGAGTCAAGCCATTGGTGAATGGAAGCTGAAAAGTGCCCTTTGCCCTATGCTCAGTCTATCCATTCTGAGTGATACCTGAATTGGGAAGGGATTCTAAAATTGTTGTTGGCTCAAATTGAGAAGTTATTAACTGATACCAGAGTCAATTTGAATGACAACAGTAAAATCAATACGTCTTTTCATACACATTTTCAAAAATCTGATACATTTTATCTCTGGCGGTGCTCAGAGCTGTGAACAGTGCCAACAATTTTTCTTCTTTCTGCTTGTCTACATTCTGGACAGGTTTCCCAAGAATGATGGTCCCAGATGGGACACTTTTGCCAGAGTAGACAATTGCAAAATACTGCTGCAAGAAGGCACTTTCCAGAATGTGTCCCACCTGCTATATATCCGACCACAATCAAGTCAATAGCTAAACAGTCGGTAAGCAAAATGCTGACACGTTTACTTCAATTTTAATGGTGATTCCTCCTAACTACAGCGACAAACATGGGTTTTAGAAACTGAAAAAAACCCACCAGGGCCAAATTGATCAGCTGCAAGCTTCTCATACATAGAGAAGATAGTGGCCTCCTAAATGTTGAAAAATACAACTATAACATAAAGTATAAAAGATTACTGAGGGAGATGGGGGAATGAAAACTCCCAAGTTTTCCTCGATCATGCTGTCCAATACATGAGCCACTAAACACTGCCAACTGTGAATACTTGGGAATCCAGACGAGAATAATTGCGCTTTTGGTCAGTAAATAAAAAATGAGTAACAGACACCACCCTGAGGTATCGGATCTCAAGATTCCTATTCACATGGCATGTGTGCTTTAACCTGTTAGCGGGTTTATTGGTAAAATGATTTGATGGAACGTATGAGTGTTTTTGATCGTTTTGAGTGCTTTACATCCTCGGTTACTAAATGATGGGAGATGTTAAAATGAATCTATACAAATGGAGTCAATTTACTCGTATTGTGTGAGTATATTAAACTATTTTTCACTAACATTAATGCATGTGGCTAAAATGATGTTGCCACAGCCCCAACTGTGGTAGGTCAGCAATTTCTATTGGCCAATATGGCCCTTGAATATTATTCTCTGTCTGCAGTGCTTATATTCCACTTCAGAAATTTCTAAATCAACCACTGTGAAAAATATCCTTCTGTTTTCTCTTCAATGCAAGTGATGGGATGTTATGATTTCATACCCTGGTGTGGAGCTTTGCCAAACAGAGGCACAAATCAGAAATTTGGGCATGCACTGTGCATGATCTTCTGATCATTTAAAATTATGATCAGAGAATAACTCATGACTTTCATCCAAATTTCTGGTATGCTTAGAGACACATAGGGAAAGCTCCCTGCAAGTTGCACTGACTTGGAGCATTATATCTGGAAAATATGCTGGCAGTTTAATTTATTCAAAGCCCATGTCCCACTGCACTTCAGTGCAAGTATTTTGGCTCTAGAATTGTGTGCTCCCATGCTGCCAAAATTGTGGGCACCAATGCCCATTGTTATTGCCTGATGTAGTGCAGATGTCTGCTGGCAACATAATATGTATCAGAAGAGGAACATTTTGAATGCTTGCCTGGGGAAGGGATGGAAATGTGGTGATGGCATGCTACAAATGCAGCCACAGGTACTTTACTGGACCTGAAATTTAATGGAACCTATGTTTGGAGGTGGGGGAGGTTTTTGGTTGCCACAGAGTTGATCTCTGTGAGGTGCATATTTTCTTTTCCCAAAAAGATTCACCATCTAGATGCTTACCTGGTTAACTGGCCTGTCCAGCTGTCAGGCAGGGAAATCTTGCAGAGAACAACATAGTCCAGGCGCAGGTATGCTTAGTGGTTGTCAGGAGTAGAAATTGTAGAGGGTGGGTAGAGCATAGTTGAGAGGCTAGAAAGGATTGTCGTCACATTGCGGGTTGGGGAGGTGGTGTCTGTTATGTACTGTGGTTCCACCGATGATGAAGGTGCACACAGAACATTCAACCAGAACGATGAGTTATTGTCAAACACGTGGAAAGATAACTAACAGATGTATATACAAACAAAGTTATTCAAATTCCTAGAGAGCTACTCTGAGTGCAACTGTCCTACTGTACATCCTCCTACCAACTGCTGAGTCACTTGGTGCATGTCTGACGCCACCCGCTGGTCGGAGGTCATAGCTACGATTATGTATACTGATAAACAGTTTTATATATTTATACAACTATATACATTTATGTGTGCATACATATCACCACATCCCCATCCATTGGAGGCATTGATGGCTGGCTCTGCTGGACGGTCTGTGTCTTCCTCAAGTTTAGGATTGCACCCAAACTCTTCCACTGGGTTCAGCATGAAAGGTTATTGTACTCTCAGTAGAAGTCAATAATTTCCTGCTTCTGGACTGTAGTGGAAAGATTCAACAATGCTTGTTAAGGCAAAATAACAAGGCTTTATTTACGAAAAGACTGCATGCAGTAATGGCTGAAACTTGAGGTCAGAGAGCAGTTAGTACCACTGCTGATTCCTTCCCAAATCCGTGCTTTCACAGAGAATCAGTTCAGTATTTATACATTATCATTATCAAGATTGCATGACTACAGCGGATCAGAAGTAGAAACGGAAGCAATGTCATGAAACAGGCATAACCTTGCTGACCTTCTAGGACTCTTTGTCTCATCACTCATACCATTAACTTGACCTTTGATGGAACATTAAAAGGTTGGAGGAGACTTATTCATTCCTGACCTTATCTCGTGTTATTCATACCGTCCTCGGTTATGATGAGTTAGCCTTATCAGGAGTTGCAGAGGTCAGGCATTTTGGAATAGCTTGACCTTCTCCGATCTTATTCATGCTTTAGGTCAGCTTTTCTTACATTGTACCAAATAGTTTGACCAGTCTTCCCATTGACCAGTTTTCCCATGATGCCATTACTTTATTCGTACAACATCACAACTCTTTGGTTCCTGTGCAGGTGTAAACCATCCTCAGTGATCACCATAAAGAGTGCGGACCTGCCAGTTGCACAACCTTCGCCAGTTTTACCCATCCCTTGCCATTGGGGTCCTCAATTCTGAAAGTGTCTCCCAGCTGCAGCGGCTGGAGTCTCCTTGTAGACCTATTATAAACCTCTTTATCTGCTTCCTCTTTTGAAGGACCAATTTCCTCTTGATTCGCCGATTTACAGGAGGAGTGACCATGGAAGGTAGGGTTGCCCATAGTTGCCTGTTCATGAGCAGCTGTGCTGGCGACAGTCCATTTACAAGTGGCGCCGAACAATAACAGAGAAGTGCCAAATAAATATCTTCCCGGCTATCAAGGACCTTCATCAGCAACTGCTTCACGATGTGTGCGCCCTTTTCCACCTTCCCTTTCGATTGGGGATAGAGAGGGCGTGAGGTGATGTGTCTGAAGTCACAGTGATGGGCAAATTCAGCCCATTGGTGATTTTTGAAACACGGACCATTGTCCATCACGACAATAGATAATATACCATGTTGGGCAAAAATCACTTTGGTATGTTATATGACACACCGGGCATTCAAATTCGCCAACTGTGCAATCTCTGGATAGTTCGAGAAGTAATCAATGACTACCAGGTAATGGAACAAGCCCATGCCCATTTTCTGCCATGGACTTGGCAATGATGTCCCCCACTTGTATTGGCTCTTTGGTTTGTTTTCAGCAAACTTTCTGACACATGACTCAGTGGCCGACCATACCTGCGATGTCTTGGGTGATGCTTGGCCAATAGATCATCTCCCTGGCCCTG
The DNA here is from genome assembly GCF_047496885.1 of Scyliorhinus torazame. Taxonomy (NCBI): domain Eukaryota; kingdom Metazoa; phylum Chordata; class Chondrichthyes; order Carcharhiniformes; family Scyliorhinidae; genus Scyliorhinus; species Scyliorhinus torazame. The sequence continues at coordinate 195,312,213 of NC_092709.1, forward strand.
CGTTTGCACTTCTCAATGCCCAGGTGCCCTTTGTGAATGTTCTTTATCATGAGCGGCCTCAACGAATGTGGGGTGACGATTCTGTGTTGCCGTAAAAGAAAACCATTTGCCTCACTGAATTCGGAGCATACTTTGTAGTATGCAGAACAGGAGCCCTTAGGCCAACTCTCTCTGAGACATTAGACTACCTTTTGCAGGACTGCCCCCTTGGCCGTTTCTGCCTTGTTCAGATGCGACTTCGCGTCGGAGACCGGAAGAGACGCAGCAACGAGGTTGACATGAAGTCGGACATCGTCATCGACCCGGTGAATCACATTGATACTTGAAAGAATGTGTCAATGACCGCCAGGTAATCGCCTAGCATATTGATGAGGTAAAAGTCGTAGCACTGGAGCTTCATCATGAGGCGTTGTATTCTAGGGGACATTTGACACAAGTTCTTTTGTACTATGGAAACCAGTGGCCTGTGGTCGGTCTCCACCAAAAACGTAGGCGGCCCATATAGATAGTTACAAACTTTTTCTAGGCCTATGACTAAATCCAAGCATTCCTTTTCGATCTGCGCATCCCTGCGCTCTGTTTCGGTCATAGCTCTTGACACGTATGCTAACAGCAGCCAGCTGTCATCTGCACCCTGCTGTGGTAGCACAGTGGTTAGCACTGTGCTTCACAGCGCAAGCATCCCAGGTTCGATTCCCGGCTTGGGTCACTTTCTGTGTGGATTCTGCACATTTCCCCGTGTCTGCATGGGTTTCCTCCAGGTACTCTGGTTTCGTCCCACAAGTCCCGAAAGACATGCTGTTAGGTGAATTGGACATTCTGAATTCTCCCTCTGTGTACCTGAACAGGCGCTGGAATGTGGTGACTAGGGGCTTTTCACAGTGACTTCATTGCAGTGTTAATGTGAGCCTATTTGTGACAATAAAGATTATTATAACGAAGGACCACTCCAAGACCATCCCTAGAAACATCAGTAGAAATCTTAGTCTTCTTTGACAGGTCAAAGAAAGGACGGGCGCTGTCTTCAATGAGATGCACAGCGCTTGCTACTCCTGTTCATGTTTTGGAAACCACTGAAAAGCTACGTCCTTTTTTATTGAGTCCGGTAGTTTGGACGTTTTGGAGGCCAGGTTCGGAATAAACTTTTCCACAAAGTTGATCATCCCAAGTCTGCGTAAGTCGCCATTTCTGTTTGTGGGCCGTGGCATCAATAAAATGGCTTTGATTTTTTTCATCATCGGGCTGCACACCTTTTGCCGAGAGCTTGTCCCCGAAAAAGGTGATGGTATCAACCCCGATTTGGCATTTTGCCTGACTGAGCTTGAGGCCATTCTTGCTAACTCTCTGTAGGATTTGAAGAAGCCTTTCATCATGCTCCTCACGCGTGGACGCCCAGATTATAGTATCGTCAACATAGACACAGACACCTGGTAATCCTTCCATTATATGTTCCATGGCACGATGAAAAATTTCAGACGCCGAGATTATGCCGAATGGCATTTGCAGGAAGCAGTAACACCTGAAGGGTGTGTTGAAGGTATACAACCTTGTTGAGCTTAAGCTGCCAAAAACCTTGCGACGCGTCCAACTTGCTGAAACATTTTGCTCCAGCCAATTCGCAAGCTATTTTTTCCCTCTTCGAGATAGGGTAGTGCTCTCTTTTAATGTTTAGGTTGAGATCCTTGGGGTCCATATATATCCTCAGGTCGCCATTCCCCTTTTTCACACATACCATGGAGTTGACCCAGTCGGTGGGCTCTTCTATACGCCTGATGATGCCTAAAGCCATCATTCTTTGTAACTCAGCCTTCAGCTTATCTCTCAGCGGGGCAGGCACCCTTCTGGCGCATGCACGACTGGCTTCGCATTCTCCTTTAGCTCGAATAGCGAAATTACAAGACTGGGCCTTCGACCTCAAGTCTGTCACAAAACTATCAAACAATTCATTCACATTTTTGGTACGGGTATGGAATAAGTGTCTCTCAAATGTCTCATTTTTTTTCCAGCGAGCAGTGCCGGTCAAAGTAATTAATCAGCTCATCATAACTCTTGCTTCCCTCTTCGTATTCAAAAAAGAAGGTATTATAGATTTCAAATACTTGAGGACCTGCTACCGTGAGCAATGCACCCCTCGTCAAGCTACGGCTTGAGGCCAAGGGCTGAGACACAGAGTCCAATCTGCTGTTTGAAAACACGCCTGTTTTCATCTAAGTTACCCGAGACTTGAAGCTGGTGGGGTGCCTTTAAATCTTCCATCTCAAACTTCACCGTTGTTTGTTGAGTTGCAAATAGCCATAGTTCACCAGGTTGTGAAAGAAATTTCTTCTTTTGTTTTTTTTGTAAGTCTTCGGCGTATTTCGCCTCATCTCATCTATTAAATGTTCAATACGCCTGGTACCATGTTGTGTTCTGTGGTTCCACCAATGATGACGATATGCACAGAACATATATGTGTTCAACCAGAACAATGATTTTTTTTGTCAAACACGTGAAAAGATAACAAACAGATTTATATACAAACAAATTTATTCAAATTCTTAGGAGCTACTCTAAGTGCGACTGTCCTACTGTACATCCTACTGCCAATAGCTGAGTCACAGGGTGGTACGGTAGCACAGTGGTTAGCACTGTTGCTTCACAGCAGCAGTAACTCAGGTTCGAATCCTGGCTTGAGTCACTGTCTGTGCGGAGTCTGCACATTCTCCCTGTGTCTGAGTGGGTTTTGTCCGGGTGCTCTGGTTTCCTCCCACAAGTCCCAAAAGACGTGCTGTTAGGTGAATTGGACATTCTGAATTCTCATTCTGTATACCCGAACAGGCACCGAAATGTGGCGACTCGGGGCTTTTCACAGTAACATCATTGCAGTGTTAATGTAAGCCTACTTGTGACAATAAAGATTATTATTATTAGTACATCAGTCACATGATGCATGTCTGGCGCCACCCGCTGGTCGGAGGTCATACTTACGATTATGTATACTGATGTATACTGATATATTTGTACAACTATATACATTTATGTGTGCATGAATATCACCACAGTGTCCAAGATTAAATGGTTGGGTGGGTTCAGGGAGGGTCGGAGAACCGCATCAGATCAGCTGTTAGGAATGGTGGGGTGGTCAGTGTTGCAGTGGGGTGTTGGTAATCATAGAAGGGTTGGTGAGCATGGGGAGAAGATTGTTTACAGGTTTCCTTATTGAGCATAGAGAACACCTGGCCCACAAATAGTACTGTGAAGACTATTACATGATAGTTCCAAATCTTCACACATGGCTAGCTGTAATGTTTCCTGAGTCTAGTGGAATTCAACCAACATGGACTAAAAATAGACACCCTATAAAAATAGCTCTACACAGTCTCCGTCAAAGATATAAACGACTGACCTGCCTCCTGACGGCAGACTAGACAACTGGCCTTGTCATGCCTGTGTTATAATCAAGAGTGGCAGGTGAGTGTTGTGGGGATATGAAGAATGAACTTCAAGGTGGGTTTTTGCTTCCCACCCAAGCTAATCATAACCATTTTGGGGAGATGAAATTACTCTATAATCTCAGTCGTATTCTTTAACAGTCCCTGACCTGTTGCCAAATAATTTAAGGGGTCAGGATTTTTCAAATATCCTGATAAAATGTTTAATTTTAAGCTAGGTCCAGTGGATTTTTCAACTCCTCCACTGCACTCCCAACAGTCAGATGATGACTCAAGTATATAGTACTCCAGAGCGTGGAAATGTAAAATATAGACAAAAAGTGCTGGAAATATGTCTTAGCGTTCCAAGATGTGCTCCCCCAGTGGACGCTGCATGGCTGATGATTAAGCTTGTGTAGCTCTGGCCTTAGAAGGCCTGGCACCAAATTGCACCATCTCTGCATGGGAGATGGCAGTCTGGGCTGGTTGGCTGGCAGGCAACAACAAAGGCACTGTTGGAGTGGCAGGGATGCTACTTGTCATGATATCCACATTAGCATATCATGGTGCAATCACACACACACTGATGGACAGGTAGTTGGACCGACCAACACACACATAACACCGCTAGCATATCATGGTGCAATCACACACACACTGATGGACAGGTAGTTGGACCAACCAACACACACACAACATCGCAGCCAATCACCAGTGAGAGCACACACACTATAAAACAGGGAACACCACAGTTCCCGCTCTTTCTACCAGGAGATAGCTCAGAGCAAAGAGCTCACGGCGTGCCACTCAGACATAAACCATGTGCTGAGTGCGTCACTAAGATAGTGCTAGGGCTGGGTCCACAGTTTAGCTGGTGAAGCCAGCAGTTATTAGTTGTTATTGTTCAAGACAATAAAACAGAGTTGTACCATCTACAACCGTATTGGTTCATTTGTGTATCGGAACACCCAACACGACACTACTATCATCCAGAGACGGGACACAAGGTTAATATTCCACAGAACCACTCCATTCCTCTGAGGCAGCACCTCAGCAATTCTCATAATGTTTTGGAGGACATTTTGCTGGACTCCTGCAAATCTTTTGAGCACTGATGACAGAAATCTGAGCTTAAACTAAAGTAAGCTGAGTTTGTGTGACACTGCTGCAGCCATATATTCAATAACTTCTGTTTGTGTGTCTTGGTCAACACAGGATTACATGTATGCTAAACAATGAAGGCAGCATGCTATCGATTAAAAACTCTTCAGTTTTGCTCTTGTGAATGGTGGTGAACAATGAAACAACAAACTAAAGGAGGAGGCCCAACAAATATTCCCATCCTCAGTGGTGAGAGAGCCTTGCACATCAATGCAAAGGTCAAGTCTGAAACACTTGCACCCATCTTCAGCCAGAAATGCTGGGTGGATGATAAATTTCAGCCTGCTTCTAAGGTCCCCAGCATTACAAATGCCAGTCTTCAGCCAATTCAATTCACTGGCACTATATACTGCAAAATCTATGGCCTCTAACAACATCCTGGCAGTAGTGCTGAGGACTTGTGCTCCAGAACATGGTATGCACCTAGCTAAGCTACAATAATCTATCTACCCGATCATATGGAAAATTGTTAATGTATGTTCTGATCATAAAAATAAGGGCAAATGTATTCTAGCCAATTACCATCAGTCTACTTTCAATCATCAGCAAATTGCTGCAAAATGTCACTCTCAGTGCTATCAAGCAGCACTTTGACAGCATTAACCCACTCATCAAATCACTGCCTCTGTCTGGACTGCTCTCCAGCTTCAAGACAGGGGTCTCTCTCTGGGGGGAGGGGGGGGGGGGGGGTTCCTGACAGGGGTCTCTCTGGGGTTGGGGCTACCTGACAGGGGACTCTCTCGGGGGCAGGGGGGCTTCCTGACAGGGGTTTCTCTGGGGGGGGGGGGGGGGTTCCTGAGAGGGGTCTCTCTCTAGGGGGCTTTCTGACAGGTGTCCCTCTAGGGGGGGAGGGGGGGGGGAGGGTTTCCTGACAGGGGTCTCTCTCTGGGGCAGGGGTCCTGACAGGGGTCTCTCTGTGGGCGGGGGGGGGGGTTCATGACAGGGGTCTCTCTGTGGGGGGGGGGGGGTCCTGACAGGGGTCTCTCTCAGGGGGGTGGGAGATTCCTGACAGGGGTCTCACTGTTGAGGGGGGGGGTTCCTGACAGGGGTCTCTCTCTGGGTGGGGGGGGGTCCTGACAGGGGTCTCTCTCTGGGGCAGGGGTCCTGACAGGGGGCTCTCTGTGGGTGGGGGGGGGGTCCGTGACAGGGGTCTCTCTGTGGGGGGGGGGGGAGTCCTGACAGGGGTCTCTCTCTGGGTGAGGGCGCTGAATGCTAACAGGGGCCTCTCTGGGGGGGCGATTCCTGGCAGGTGTCTCTCTCTGGGGGGTCCAGACAGAGGTCTCTCTCTGGGGGGAGGGGGGGTTCCCGACAAGGGTCTCTCTGTGATGGGGGGGGGGTTTCCTGACAGGGGTCTCTCTCTGGGGGCGGGGGGGGGGGGGGAGAGTTTCCTGACAGGTGTCTCTCACTGGGGGGGGTTCCTGACAGGGGTCTCTCTCTGAGGGGGGGGTGGGGTGCTGACAGAGATCTCTCCATGGGGGGGGGGGGGGGTAGGGGAGTGCTGGATCCTGACAGGGGTCTCTCTCTGGGGGTGGGGGGGGGGATTCCTGGCAGGTGTCTCTCACTGGGGGAGGGGGGGGTTCCTGACAGGGGTCTCTCTCTGGGGGGTTCCTGACAGGGGTCTCTCTGGGGTTGGGGCTACCTGACAGGGGACTCTCTCGGGGACAGGGGGGCTTCCTGACAGGGGTGTCTCTGGGGGGGGGGGGGGGGGGGGGGGGGGGGCGGATCCTGACAGGGGTCTCTCTGGGGTTGGGGCCACCTGACAGAGATCTCTCCCTGGGGGGGGGGGGGGGGGGGGGGGGGGTAGAGGAGTGCTGGATCCTGACAGGGGTCTCTCTCTGGGGGTGGGGGGGGGGATTCCTGGCAGGTGTCTCTCACTGGGGGAGGGGGTGGTTCCTGACAGGGGTCTCTCTCTGGGGGGTTCCTGACAGGGGTCTCTCTGGGGTTGGGGCTACCTGACAGGGGACTCTCTCGGGGGCAGGGGGGCTTCCTGACAGGGGTTTCTCTGGGGGGGGGGCGGATCCTGACAGGGGTCTCTCTGGGGTTGGGGCCACCTGACAGGGGACTCTCTCGGGGGCAGGAGGGATCCTGACAGGGGTTTCTCTGGGGGGGGGGGGGTTCCTGAGAGGGGTCTCTCTCTCGGGGGCTTTCTGACAGGTGTCCCTCACTGTTGAGGGGGGGGGGGTTCCTGACAGGGGTCTCTCTCTGGGTGGGGGGTGCTGAATGCTAACAGGGGCCTCTCTGGGGGGGGGGGGGGGATTCATGGCAGCTGTCTCTCACTGGGGGGGTGGATTCCTGACAGGGGTCTCTCTCTGGGGGGGGGGGGGGGAAGAGTTTCCTGACAGTTGTCTCTCACTGGGGGGGGGGGGGGTTCCTGACAGGGATCTCTCCCTGGGGGGGTGGGGGGAGTGCTAGATCCTGACAGGGGTCTCTCTCTGGGGGGAGGGGGGGTTCCCGACAAGAGTCTCTCTGTGGTGGGGGGGGGGGGGTTCCTGACATGTGTCTCTCACTGGGGGGGGGGGGGTTCCTGACAGGGGTCTCTCTCTGGGGGGGGGGGGTTTCCTGACAGGGGTCTCTCTCTGGGGGGGTTCCTGACAGAGGTCTCTCTCTGGGGGGGGGGGGGTCCTGACAAGGGTCATTCTCTGGGGAGGAGGGGGGGATGTTTCCTGACAGGCTTCTCTCTCTGGTGGGGGGGTGGGGGGGGGGGGGGGAGTTCCTGACAGAGGTCTCTCTCTGGGGATTTACTGACAGGGATCTCTCTCTGGGGATATACTGACAGGGGTCTCTCTCCCTGGGGGCGGATCCAGACAGAGGTCTCTCTCTTGGGGGGTGGGGGGGGGGAGTTACTGACAGGGGTCTCTCTCTGCAGGGGGGGGGTCCTGACAGGGGTCTCTCTCTGTGGCAGGGGTCCTGACAGGGGTCGCTCTGTGGGTGGGGGGGGGGGATTCCTGGCAGGTGTCTCTCACTGGGGGAGGGGGTGGTTCCTGACAGGGGTCTCTCTCTGGGGGGTTCCTGACAGGGGTCTCTCTGGGGTTGGGGCTACCTGACAGGGGACTCTCTCGGGGGCAGGGGGGCTTCCTGACAGGGGTTTCTCTGGGGGGGGGGGGGGGGGGGCGGATCCTGACAGGGGTCTCTCTGGGGTTGGGGCCACCTGACAGGGGACTCTCTCGGGGGCAGGAGGGATCCTGACAGGGGTTTCTCTGGGGGGGGGGGGGGGTTCCTGAGAGGGGTCTCTCTCTCGGGGGCTTTCTGACAGGTGTCCCTCACTGTTGAGGGGGGGGGGGTTCCTGACAGGGGTCTCTCTCTGGGTGGGGGGTGCTGAATGCTAACAGGGGCCTCTCTGGGGGGGGGGGATTCATGGCAGCTGTCTCTCACTGGGGGGGTGGATTCCTGACAGGGGTCTCTCTCTGGGGGGGGGGGGGGGGAAGAGTTTCCTGACAGTTGTCTCTCACTGGGGGGGGGGGGGGTTCCTGACAGGGATCTCTCCCTGGGGGGGTGGGGGGAGTGCTAGATCCTGACAGGGGTCTCTCTCTGGGGGGAGGGGGGGTTCCCGACAAGAGTCTCTCTGTGGTGGGGGGGGGGGGGTTCCTGACATGTGTCTCTCACTGGGGGGGGGGGGGTTCCTGACAGGGGTCTCTCTCTGGGGGGGGGGGGTTTCCTGACAGGGGTCTCTCTCTGGGGGGGCGGGGGGTTCCTGACAGAGGTCTCTCTCTGGGGGGGGGGGGGGGGGTCCTGACAAGGGTCATTCTCTGGGGAGGAGGGGGGGATGTTTCCTGACAGGCTTCTCTCTCTGGTGGGGGGGTGGGGGGGGGGGGGGGGAGTTCCTGACAGAGGTCTCTCTCTGGGGATTTACTGACAGGGATCTCTCTCTGGGGATATACTGACAGGGGTCTCTCTCCCTGGGGGCGGATCCAGACAGAGGTCTCTCTCTTGGGGGGTGGGGGGGGGGAGTTACTGACAGGGGTCTCTCTCTGCAGGGGGGGGGTCCTGACAGGGGTCTCTCTCTGTGGCAGGGGTCCTGACAGGGGTCGCTCTGTGGGTGGGGGTGGGGGGGGGGATTCATGACAGGGGTCTCTCTGTGGTGGGGGGGGGGGGGGGTCCTGACAGGGGTCTCTCCCTGGGGGGTGGGAGATTCCTGACAGGGGTCTCACTGTTGAAGGGGGGGTTCCTGACAGGGGTCTCTCTCTGGGTGGGGGGTGCTGAATGCTAACAGGGGCCTCTCTGGGGGGGGGGGGGAGATTCCTGGCAGGTGTCTCTCACTGGGGGAGGGGGTTTCCTGACAGGGGTCTCTCTCTGGGGGGTTCCTGACAGGGGTCTCTCTGGGGTTGGGGCTACCTGACAGGGGACTCTCTCGGGGTCAGGGGGGCTTCCTGACAGGGGTTTCTCGGGGGGGGGTTCGTGAGAGGGGCCTCTCTCTAGGGGGCTTTCTGACAGGTGTCCCTCTGGGGGGGGAGGGGGGGAGGGTTTCCTGACAGGGGTCGCTCTCCCTGGTGGGGGATCCAGACAGAGGTCTCTATCTGGGGGGGAGGGGGGGATCCAGACAGAGGTCTCTCTCTTGGGGGGGGGGGGGGAGTTCCTGACAGGGGTCTCTCTCTGCAGGTGGGGGGGGGTTCCTGACAGGGGGTCTCTCTCTGGGGCAGGGGTCCTGACAGGCGTCTCTCTGTGGGTGGGGGGGGGGGGGGTTCGTGACAGGGGTCTGTCTGTGGGGGGGGGGGGTCCTGACAGGGGTCTCTCTCTGGGGGGTTCCTGACAGGGGTCTCTCTGGGGTTGGGGCTACCTGACAGGGGACTCTCTCGGGGGCAGGGGGGCTTCCTGACAGGGGTTTCTCTGGGGGGGGGGGGGGGGGCGGATCCTGACAGGGGTCTCTCTGGGGTTGGGGCCACCTGACAGGGGACTCTCTCGGGGGCAGGAGGGATCCTGACAGGGGTTTCTCTGGGGGGGGGGGGGGGTTCCTGAGAGGGGTCTCTCTCTCGGGGGCTTTCTGACAGGTGTCCCTCACTGTTGAGGGGGGGGGGGTTCCTGACAGGGGTCTCTCTCTGGGTGGGGGGTGCTGAATGCTAACAGGGGCCTCTCTGGGGGGGGGGGGGGGGATTCATGGCAGCTGTCTCTCACTGGGGGGGTGGATTCCTGACAGGGGTCTCTCTCTGGGGGGGGGGGGGGGAAGAGTTTCCTGACAGTTGTCTCTCACTGGGGGGGGGGGGGGTTCCTGACAGGGATCTCTCCCTGGGGGGGTGGGGGGAGTGCTAGATCCTGACAGGGGTCTCTCTCTGGGGGGAGGGGGGGTTCCCGACAAGAGTCTCTCTGTGGTGGGGGGGGGGGGGGTTCCTGACATGTGTCTCTCACTGGGGGGGGGGGGGGTTCCTGACAGGGGTCTCTCTCTGGGGGGGGGGGGTTTCCTGACAGGGGTCTCTCTGGGGGGGCGGGGGGTTCCTGACAGAGGTCTCTCTCTGGGGGGGGGGGGGGGTCCTGACAAGGGTCATTCTCTGGGGAGGAGGGGGGGATGTTTCCTGACAGGCTTCTCTCTCTGGTGGGGGGGTGGGGGGGGGGGGGGAGTTCCTGACAGAGGTCTCTCTCTGGGGATTTACTGACAGGGATCTCTCTCTGGGGATATACTGACAGGGGTCTCTCTCCCTGGGGGCGGATCCAGACAGAGGTCTCTCTCTTGGGGGGTGGGGGGGGGGAGTTACTGACAGGGGTCTCTCTCTGCAGGGGGGGGGGTCCTGACAGGGGTCTCTCTCTGTGGCAGGGGTCCTGACAGGGGTCGCTCTGTGGGTGGGGGTGGGGGGGGGGATTCATGACAGGGGTCTCTCTGTGGTGGGGGGGGGGGGGGTCCTGACAGGGGTCTCTCCCTGGGGGGTGGGAGATTCCTGACAGGGGTCTCACTGTTGAAGGGGGGGTTCCTGACAGGGGTCTCTCTCTGGGTGGGGGGTGCTGAATGCTAACAGGGGCCTCTCTGGGGGGGGGGGGGGGGAGATTCCTGGCAGGTGTCTCTCACTGGGGGAGGGGGTTTCCTGACAGGGGTCTCTCTCTGGGGGGTTCCTGACAGGGGTCTCTCTGGGGTTGGGGCTACCTGACAGGGGACTCTCTCGGGGTCAGGGGGGCTTCCTGACAGGGGTTTCTCGGGGGGGGGTTCGTGAGAGGGGCCTCTCTCTAGGGGGCTTTCTGACAGGTGTCCCTCTGGGGGGGGAGGGGGGGGAGGGTTTCCTGACAGGGGTCGCTCTCCCTGGTGGGGGATCCAGACAGAGGTCTCTATCTGGGGGGGAGGGGGGGATCCAGACAGAGGTCTCTCTCTTGGGGGGGGGGGGGGGGAGTTCCTGACAGGGGTCTCTCTCTGCAGGTGGGGGGGGGTTCCTGACAGGGGGTCTCTCTCTGGGGCAGGGGTCCTGACAGGCGTCTCTCTGTGGGTGGGGGGGGGGGGGTTCGTGACAGGGGTCTGTCTGTGGGGGGGGGGGTCCTGACAGGGGTCTCTCTCTGGGGGGGTGGGAGATTCCTGACAGGGGTCTCACTGTTGAGGGGGGGGTTCCTGACAGGGGTCTCTCTCTGGGTGGGGGGTGCTGAATGCTAACAGGGGCCTCTCTGTGGGGGGTGGGAGATTCCTGACAGGGGTCTCACTGTTGAGGGGGGGGTTCCTGGCAGGTGTCTTTCTCTGGGGGGGGGGTCCAGACAGGGGTCTCTCTCTGGGGGGAGGGGGGATTCCCGACAAGGGTCTCTATGTGATGGGGGGGGGGGGTGTTCCTGACAGTGGTCTCTCTCTTGGGGGGGGGGGGGGGGGGAGTTTCCTGACAGGTGTCTCTCACTGGGGGGGGGGTTCCTGACCGGGGTATCTCTCTGAGGGGGGGCGGGGGCTGACAGGGGTCTCTCCCTGGGGGGTGGGGGGGGGTGGGGGGGGGGGGGGTGGGGAGTGCTGGATCCTGACAGGGGTCTCTCTCTGGGGGGGGGGGGGGATTCCTGGCAAGTGTCTCTCACTGTGGGAGGGGTGGTTCCTGACAGGGGTCTCTCTCTGGGGGGTTCCTGTCAGGGGTCTCTCTGGGGTTGGGGCTACCTGACAGTGGACTTTCTCGGGGGCAGGGGGGCTTCCTGACAGAGGTTTCTCTGGGGGGGGGGGGGGTTCCTGAGAGGGGTCTCTCTCTAGGGGGCTTTCTGACAGGTGTCCCTCTGGGGGGGGGGTTTCCTGACAGGGGTCTCTCTCCCTGGGGGCGGATCCAGACAGAGGTCTCTCTTGGGGGGTGGGAGGAGTTACTGACAGGGGTCTCTCTCTGCAGGGGGGGGAGGTCCTGACAGGGGTCTCTCTCTGGGGCAGGGGTCCTGACAGGGGTCTCTCTGTGGGGGTGGGGGTGGGGGGGGGATTCGTGACAGGGGTCTCTCTGTGGTGGGGGGGGGGTCCTGACAGGGGTCTCTCCCTGGGGGGGTGGGAGATTCCTGACAGGGGTCTCACTGTTGAGGGGGGGGTTCCTGACAGGGGTCTCTCTCTGGGTGGGGGGTGCTGAATGCTAACAGGGGCCTCTCTGGGGGGGGGGGGGAGATTCCTGGCAGGTGTCTCTCACTGGGGGAGGGGGTTTCCTGACAGGGGTCTCCCTCTGGGGGGGGGGGGGGGGGGGAGTTTCCTGACAGGTGTCTCTCACTGGGGGGGGGGGTGATCCTGACAGGGGTCTCTCCCTGGGGGGGGGGGGGAGTGCTGGATCCTGACAGGGGTCTCTCTCTGGGGGGAGGGGGGGTTCCCGACAAGAGTCTCTCTGTGGTGGGGGGGGGGGGGGGGTTCCTGACAGGGGTTTCTCTCTGGGGATTTACTGACAGGGATCTCTCTCTGGGGATATACTGACAGGGATCTCTCTCTGGGGATATACTGACAGGGATCTCTCTGTGGGGGAGGGGGAGGGGCGGGGGGGGGGGACGGTTCCTGGCAGGGGTCTCTTTTCTGGGAGAGCTCCCTAAAGGGTTCTCTCTGAGAGATTCCTGGCAGGAGTTTCTCTTCTGGGAGGACTTCCTGACATGTTACATCAAAATTCACTTTTCCTCCTGCTCAATCTCTCTTCCACTTAAAGTTCAACACCTGCTTAGACCATAATGCTCATCACCTATAGGTTGGATTTCGGGAGCGCAAGTTAGCTTTTAGTCATGCTGGCCTTATACAGTCATGGGGCTGTTTTTACTGGTGGCAACATCAGCTTTCAGCAGGACCCAATTTAGGATAATCACTCGCCTGCAAGCCAATCAGAGGGCCAGCATCTCAGCAGCTTCAGCAATTATGTCATTTAGCAGACAGCATGAAGTTGACAGGCTGCATCCTTCGGAAGCAATGGGTGGAGTTAATTGTGCATTGTAATCCTCATGTCGGTTTTCGAGGGCTTTCGAATGGACTTTGGTATGTACTTTCCTTCCTGAATCTTTCTACAATGTTTGGTTCTTTCACAGCTGGAAATCTATAGAAGACAAGAGTAAAGAGATCACTCCTGCAGCATGTTTACCAGCTGTGAGATTGCTCGGGAGCAGAGCAGAGATGGAAAAGATATTGGCTGACTTTCCAAAGGAATTTGAATTGCTGCATTAAATACGAAGACAGATGATTGTGATTGAAAGAAGCAAAACTGCGCCTGAATTTCTGTGCACATTATTTAATCTGTCATTAGATTTAAAAACTTGAATCATTTGCTGCAATGAACTTCTGCTTTAGAGCTAGTGTTGAGTGGGGCTGCAATAAGGGAAAGAAGAGCGACAAAAAGCTCGTTGAACAGTTCGCAGGCACCAACCGGTGTCAATTTAATGACTTCAGATCAGAAAGAAACTCGATCCCAAGGTAAACTTTCAAAGCACACAGAATAAAATAGCTGGTTTGGAAGTATTAATAAAGCTCCATGATCCAGATATTATTCCAGGGACAGGAAGCAGATGTTGCCAACACTGAAGTATTCCCAGAAGATTACATAGTTTTTTGGAAAGGTGAGCAAACAGATGGCCATGGAGAAGTTCTCTAAGATTAGAGGACTAAACTTGTCATGAGAGAACAGAAAGACCTGGGGCGTCATTCTCCGACCCCCCACCGGGTCGGAGAATGGCCGTTGGCCGCCGTGAATCCCGCCCCCGCCCCCGCCGAAGTCTCCGAGGGGAGAAAAGTCGGCGGGGCGTTAATGGCGCCGCTGCCGCGGAGAATGTCACGGGTCTGCGCAAGGCAGCCGATTTTCGGCCTGCCGATATTCTCCCTTCCGGATGGGCCGAAGTCCCGTCGACGTGATGACCGTTCACGTCGACGTCAATCAAACCTCCTTTTCATCGGCGTGACCCGGTGCTCCAGGCTCACGCCGACCAGCGAGGAGGTAAGTGACGGCCTGGGGGGTTGGCTCTGGGCAGGAAATGGCGTGGCCGCAGACTGATTGCCTGAGGAGAGGTGTGTCTCGGGTTGTGTGTGTTTGCGGCGGGGGGGGGGGGGGTGGTTAGAGTAGGCTGGGCTCCGGGGGAGTGCCGGGAGGGGGTCCGTGCCGGGGTGGAGGTTGGGGGTTGGGGAGGGGGTCCGTGCCGGGGTGGAGGTTGGGGGGGGGGTCCGTGCCGGGGTGGAGGTTGGGGGTTGTGGAGGGGGTCCGTGCCGGGGTGGAGGTTGGGGGGGGGGTCCGTGCTGGGGTGGAGGTTGGGGGTTGGGGAGGGGGTCCGTGCCGGGGTGGAGGTTGGGGGTTGGGGAGGGGGTCCGTGCCGGGGTGGAGGTTGGGGGGGGGGTCAGTGCCGGGGTGGAGGTTGGGGGTTGTGGAGGGGGTCCGTGCCGGGGTGGAGGTTGGGGGGGGGGGTCCGTGCTGGGGTGGAGGTTGGGGGTTGGGGAGGGGGTCCGTGCCGGGGTGGAGGTTGGGGGGGGGTCCGTGCTGGGGTGGAGGTTGGGGGTTGGGGAGGGGGTCCGTGCCGGGGTGGAGGTTGGGGGTTGGGGAGGGGGTCCGTGCCGGGGTGGAGGTTGGGGGGGGGGTCCGTGCCGGGGTGGAGGTTGGGGAGGGGGTCCGTGCCGGGGTGGAGGTTGGGGAGGGGGTCCGTGCCGGGGTGGAGGTTGGGGGTTGTGGAGGGGGTCCGTGCCGGGGTGGAGGTTGGGGGGGGGGGTCCGTGCTGGGGTGGAGGTTGGGGGTTGGGGAGGGGTTCCGTGCCGGGGTGGAGGTTGGGGGGGGGTCCGTGCTGGGGTGGAGGTTGGGGGTTGGGGAGGGGGTCCGTGCCGGGATGGAGGTTGGGGGTTGTGGAGGGGGTCCGTGCCGGGGTGGAGGTTGGGGGGGGGGTCCGTGCTGGGGTGGAGGTTGGGGGTTGGGGAGGGGGTCCGTGCCGGGGTGGAGGTTGGGGGTTGGGGAGGGGGTCCGTGCCGGGGTGGAGGTTGGGGGTTGTGGAGGGGGTCCGTGCTGCGGTGGAGGTTGGGGGGGGGGTCCGTGCCGGGGTGGAGGTTGGGGAGGGGGTCCGTGCCGGGGTGGAGGTTGGGGAGGGGGTCCGTGCCGGTGTGGAGGTTGGGGGGGGTGTCCGTGCCGGGGTGGAGGTTGGGGAGGGGGTCCGTGCCGGGGTGGAGGTTGGGGAGGGGGTCCGTGCCGGGGTGGATGTTGGGGGGGGGTCCGTGCTGGGGTGGAGGTTGGGGGTTGGGGGGGGTCCGTGCTGGGGTGGAGGTTGGGGGTTGGGGAGGGGGTCCGTGCCGGGGTGGAGGTTGGGGGTTGGGGAGGGGGTCCGTGCCGGGGTGGAGGTTGGGGGGGGTCCATGCTGGGGTGGAGGTTGGGGGTTGGGGAGGGTGTCCGTGCCGGGGTGGAGGTTGGGGGTTGTGGAGGGGGTCCGTGCCGGGGTGGAGGTTGGGGGGGGGGTCCGTGCTGGGGTGGAGGTTGGGGCGGGGGGGGGGTCTGTGCCGGGGTGGGTGATGGGAGGGCAAATGAGTTGGTCCACCTGGCCAGGTGCCAGCCTCCAACAGTTGGACCCATGCGGTCCATGCCACCTGGCTGGGGGGAGGAGGGGATATGGGCAATGATGACATGTCGTCGTTCCCCTCCCCCCCACCAGGTCGTCATGTTTTCAGATCATCCAGCGATGTTGGCCGCCGTGGTGGCAGCCGCTCATGTCTATGTTGCCCTGGATGAGGAGGAGGAGGAGGAGGAGGAGGAGCGTGCCAGAGAGGCGGCGCAGGCTGCCGCAGAGGGGCAGGCGGCAGCCGCCCAGGCTGGAGGGACACCTGACCGACAGGACGAGGAGGGGGAGGAGGACGTCGCGGCCCCACGGCAACGGAGGCACCCGAGGGCGCCCCGTGTGTACCGGCCCCGGCAGTCATACCAGGACCTCACGGACCGGGAATGCAGGAGGAGACTCCGGATGAGCCGGGAAACCGTGGCACACATCTGCCACCTGCTGGCACACCTGTCACCGCGTGGCACTGGCGGGGGACACCCTCTCCCCGTGTCCGTCAAGGTTACGGTGGCCCTGAACTTTTATGCAACGGGGTCATTCCAGGCACCGAGTGGGGACCTGTCCGGCATATCGCAGACATCGGTGCATCGGTGCATCCGGGCAGTGACAGATGCCCTTTATGCCATGGCGCACCGTTACATCCGCTTCCCCGTGGACCGGGCCAGCCAAGATGCCCGGGCCGTGGGCTTCTCTGCCATTGCCGGGTTCCCCATGGTCCAGGGCGCGATCGATGGGATGCACGTCGCCGTGCGGCCACCTGCAGATAACAGGGCCGTGTTCACTAATAGGAAGGGGACCTATTCGATGAACGTACAGGTGGTCTGCGACCACCGCATGATGATCCTGCACGTCTGCGCCCGTTACCCAGGCAGTGTACATGACTCATTCGTGTTGTCGCGGTCATCCATCCCCGGCATGTACGAGGGACGCCATCCCCGGCTGAGGGGCTGGTTGCTGGGCGACAGGGGCTACCCATTGCGATCGTGGCTGATGACGCCTATACGGAGGCCACGCAATGAGGCGGAGAACCGCTACAATGATGCCCATGTAGCGACAAGGGGAGTGATCGAGAGGTGCTTTGGCGTGCTGAAGATGCGTTTCAGGTGCCTGGACCTCTCTGGGGGCGCCCTCCAGTATCGGTCAGATAGGGTCGGCCGCATCATTGTGGTGTGCTGCGTCCTGCACAACATAGCCCAGCAGAGGGGCGATGTGCCGCAGGCAGAGGAGGGCGGAGTGGAGGAGCAGCAGGAAGAGGCCCAGTCCTCCCCAGATGAGGGGGATGGGGGCAATGGTCAGGGCAGACGGGGTAGACACAGACGGGTGGCTGTCCACCGTTACCGGCTGGCCCAGCGGGCACGGGACAGACTGATAGACGCCCGCTTCACTGACTAGATGGGCGTGGGAATCGGGTAGTATGGCCACAGACCGCACACCATGACAACAGCCGACCACCCACACCCCCCACCCATCCATCCACCCAGCACCATCACCCCCCTCCCCAACCCCACACACCCCACCCGCATGCACACCACCCCCCCACTCCCAATTGCCGATCCACCGGCGGCACAACGGGCCGGGCTCACCCAGTTGCGGGTGGACGCGTGTCTATCGCAGGCCATGGAGAATGATGACAGCCCGCCTCCGATGAGCTCCTGGCTCTACATCGTTGGACTATGTCTGACCCATGGCCACAGTACCACCATCCACCCGGACCATCCCTGCATGCGGCTGTGACACTGCAGCGCACGGTCCCGTCCTCTGCCCGGGGGATGTTGATGGCGGCCCAGGGGGAAGGGGGCAGACTCACCTGGGGCTGAGGTAAGACCACCCCTCACACACACACTTGCGCTCAACGTACATGACACCCCCGCACACTTTGGACAGAGCACAAAGGCAGCTTCGGTAGGTGTAACATTGACTTTAATAACCAAAGGAGTTCATGCACGTGCCCTAGCGCCTAAACCTCATCTGTGCCCTGCACCCGTGCCAACTTACTCAGTGTCTAATTGTTTGGCCTTACGGGCCCTTTGACTACGTCTACGTGGTTCCCCAGACGGTACAGCAGAACGGGAGGTGGACTCCTGTGATTCCTGCCCTCTGACACTGGATCCCTTTGGCGGCCGTTTCCTGGGGCGTCCTGGCCTAGATGGGCCAGGCTGCGGCCCGGGCGACTGGGATGGCGAGCTGCCAGCCTGTCCTGCCCGTTGCCCACCCGATGCACCTGGGACGGAAGGGGGGGAGTCCGAGGTGTCGCGGTGTACCGGGACCTCCCCTACAGAGGGAGCCGGGACGGACCACACCACCTCCTCCTCCCTCGGGGTGCCCGATGGCCCCCAGGCCTCTACATGGGTGGGGAATGCGAACGGACTGGCCATCCGACACGCCCCCGACATCTGGCGCTGCCAGTCCTGGAGGCCCGTGCTGGTATCGACAGGGGTCTGCAGGTTTGCAGCCATGGAGTCCAGGGGGTTGTCGAACCCTGTCTGCGACAGTGCGACGCCAGCTCGCACATGGCCACTGGCGCCGATGCCCTCAGCGATGGCCTGCTGAGACTGGGCCATGGCCTGCAGAGACTGGGCCATGGCCTGCAGAGACTGGGCTATGGCCTGCTGAGACTGGGCCATGGCCTGCTGAGACTGGGCTATGGCGTTGAGCGCCTCTGCCATCTGGCGCTGGCACTGGCTCATGGCCTCCTGTGAGAGGGCAGCCATTTCCTGGGCCACAGACGCCGCCTGCACGGAAGGCCCCAGGCCTCGCAAACCGTTCCCCATGTCTGACACCGTCGCACCCATTGCCTCCACCGCGGACGCCACCCGTGCGGTGTCAGCCTGGGTGGCACGCATGACCGGCACCACTCCCAGCTCCTGGACGCGGGTGGACTCCTCCACCTGCGACCGCAGCCGCCGCAAACCACCCGTCACCCTATTCGCTCGTCTCCGTGTCGGTGGTTGCATCGGATCTATGTGTGGGTGTGGTAACTGCAGGAACCCGGGATCCATCTGGGCGGCAGATGTTCGCTTGGCCTGGGCTGCCCTCCGACCGCCCGGTCCCTCTGCTGCTCCTACCTCCACCTGCTGTACCGGGACGGCTGTGTTGTGCGCACCAGTGAGTGTACCAGACGCCTCATCACTAAAGTGCCCAACCGTGGTGAGTGTTTCTGCGATGGTGGAGGGTGTTGGTGACAGCAGTGGCGTTGTGTCGTGCTCTTCGTCCCACTCTGAGTCCATGGCACTTTGGGGTGGGGGTTCGTCTCCACCCATCCACTCTGAGTCACTGTCCGGTATTTCGTCTTCCCGGGTAGGGGTGTCCTGGGTAGTGCTGTCCCGGGTAGTGCTGTCCCGGGTAGGGGTGTCCTGGGTAGTGGTGTCCCGGGTAGGGGTGTCCTGGATAGTGGTGTCCTGGGTAGTTGTGTCCTGGCTCGGATGTGACGGGGGCCTGTGGCTGCCCCCCTCATCGCTGGGTGGTCGCTCCCGCACGTGACGGGGGTGTCGTCTCCCTGTTGCTCCAGGTCTCTCCGTCTCCCGTGGTCTCCGAGGGGCATCCTGCGGGCGTCGCATGCTGGAGGGTTCGGGTCTCTCCGTCTCCCGTGGTCTCCGAGGGGCATCCTGCGGGCGTCGCATGCTGGAGGGTTCGGGTCTCTCCGTCTCCCGTGGTCTCCGAGGGGCATCCTGCGGGCGTCGCATGCTGGAGGGTGCGGGTCTCTCCGTCTCCCGTGGTCTCCGAGGGGCATCCTGCGGGCGTCGCATGCTGGAGGGTGCGGGTCTCTCCGTCTCCCGTGGTCTCCGAGGGGCATCCTGCGGGCGTCGCATGCTGGAGGGTGCGGGTCTCTCCGTCTCCCGTGGTCTCCGAGGGGCATCCTGCGGGCGTCGCATGCTGGAGGGTGCGGGTCTCTCCGTCTCCCGTGGTCTCCGAGGGGCATCCTGCGGGCGTCACATGCTGGAGGGTGCGGGTCTCTCCGTCTCCCGTGGTCTCGGAGGGGCATCCTGCGGGCGGTCTGCATCTGTGGGGATGGGTGCCTGGACGTTTGGTCCTGCGATACACAATGAAGCATGCATGGTTAGACATCAGGCAGTGATCAGGTGATACGGGAGAGGGGGATATAGGGAAGGGGGGATATGGGGACGGGCTGTTGGTGGCTCACTTGCTCGTGGGGCCCCGACCTCTGCATCAGCAACCTCCCGGTCGTCAGGTCCGCCAGCCAGTTCCAGGGCCCTTTCACCGTGTACGGTCAGTGGCCTCTCATCAGCGGGCCCTCCTCCAGTCCTCACATGCTCCCTATTGTTGTGTGCGCGCTTCTCCTGGGGGGGGGGGTGGTGGCAGGGGTAAAAGGCAACAGTGTTAGGCAGGTATATGAATGCACGCCATCGGTTGCGCGTGCATTGCAGAGGTTAAGGTTAGGGCTGGATTCACTTGGGGATATGGGGGATATGGGGGAGGGGGGATATGGGGGAGGGGGGATATGGGGGAGGGGGGATATGGGGGATATGGGGGAGGGGGGATATGGGGGATATGGGGGAGGGGGGATATGGGGGATATGGGGGAGGGGGGAATATGGGGGATATGTGGGAGGGGGGATATGGGGGAGGGGGGGATATGGGGAATATGGGGGAGGGGGGATATGGGGGATATGGGGGAGGGGGGATATGGGGAATATGGGGGAGGGGGGATATGGGGGAGGGGGGATATGGGGGAGGGGGGGGATATGGGGGAGGGGGGATATGGGGGATATGGGGGAGGGGGGGATATGGGGGAGGGGGGATATGGGGGAGGGGGGATATGGGGGATATGGGGGATATGGGGGAGGGGGGAATATGGGGGATATGTGGGAGGGGGGATATGGGGGAGGGGGGGATATGGGGAATATGGGGGAGGGGGGATATGGGGGAGGGGGGGATATGGGGGATATGGGGGAGGGGGGGATATGGGGGAGGGGGGGATATGGGGGAGGGGGGGATATGGGGGAGGGGGGGATATGGGGGAGGGGGGGATATGGGGGAGGGGGGATATGGGGGAGGGGGGGATTTGGGGGAGAGGGGATATGGGGGATATGGGGGAGGGGGGATATGGGGGTATGGGGGAGGGGGGGATATGGGGAGGGGGGATATGGGGGAGGGGGGATATGGGGGATATGGGGGAGGGGGGAATATGGGGGATATGGTGGAGGGGGGATATGGGGTAGGGGGATATGGGGGAGGGGGGATATGGGGGATATGGGGGAGGGGGGGATATGGGGGAGGGGGGATATGGGGGATATGGGGGAGGGGGGATATGGGGGAGGGGGGATATGGGGGAGGGGGGGATATGGGGGAGGGGGGATATGGGGGATATGGGGGAGGGGGGATATGGGGGAGGGGGGATATGGGGAGGGGGGGATTTGGGGGAGAGGGGATATGGGGGATATGGGGGAGGGGGGATATGGGGGAGGGGGGATATGGGGGATATGGGGGAGGGGGGATATGGGGGAGGGGGATATGGGGGAGGGGGGGATATGGGGGAAGGGGGAATATGGGGGATATGGGGGAAGGGGGAATATGGGGGATATGGGGGAGGGGGGATATGGGGGAGGGGGGATATGGGGAGGGGGGATATGGGGGATATGGGGAGGGGGGATATGGGGGATATGGGGGAGGGGGGATATGGGGGAGGGGGGGATATGGGGGAGGGGGGATATGGGGGAGGGGGGATATGGGGAGGGGGGATATGGGGGAGGGGGGATATGGGGGATATGGGGGAGGGGGGGATATGGGGGAGGGGGGATATGGGGGATATGGGGGAGGGGGGATATGGGGGATATGGGGGAGGGGGGAATATGGGGGATATGGTGGAGGGGGGATATGGGGTAGGGGGGGATATGGGGGATATGGGGGAGGGGGGATATGGGGGATATGGGGGAGGGGGGATATGGGGGAGGGGGGATATGGGGGATATGGGGGAGGGGGGATATGGGGGAGGGGGAATATGGGGGAGGGGGGGATATGGGGGAGGGGGGATATGGGGGATATGGGGGAGGTGGGGATATGGGGGAGGGGGGATATGGGGGAGGGGGGGATTTGGGGGAGAGGGGATATGGGGGATATGGGGGAGGGGGGATATGGGGGATATGGGGGAGGGGGGGATATGGGGAGGGGGGATATGGGGGATATGGGGGAGGGGGGATATGGGGGAGGGGGGATATGGGGGAGGGGGGATATGGGGGATATGGGGGATATGGGGGAGGGGGGAATATGGGGGATATGGGGGAGGGGGGATATGGGGGAGGGGGGTTATGGGGAGGGGGGATATGGGGGATATGGGGTATGGGGGATATGGGGGAGGGGGGATATGGGGGAGGGGGGATATGGGGGAGGGGGGGATTTGGGGGAGAGGGGATATGGGGGACGCTCACCCTGCCTGCTCTGACGAGGTCGTTCACCTTCTTGTGGCACTGGGTGCCTGTCCGTGGTGTCAGGGCCACAGCGGTGACGGCCTCTGCCACCTCCCTCCACAGACGCCGGCTGTGGCGTGGGGCAACTCTGCGTCCCTCCTCTGCTCCACCGCATCCAGGAGCATCTCCACATCGCGTGACTCGAACCTCGGGGCTGAGCGACGGCCAGCCATCAAGTCGGGTGTTGCGGTCGGCTGTTCCGGTCGGGTGGGGGGGAGCTGCGCGGCCTTATGAGCCGTCACGCCGTGCAGCGCGTATGACGCTGCACGGCGTGAACCACTGCGCAAGCGCGGATCCCGTTACGTCGCTGCTAGCCCATTTCGGGCCGGAGACTATCGGCCCATTTTTATGACGTGACGCAAGTGGGATTTGCGCCGTTTGTTGCGCCGATCGGCGGAGTTTCCGCCGATAACGGAGAATTTCGCCCCTTAGTAGCCAATGTGAGGATTGAAATATTATTAAATCAATTAGAAATCAAAGGGAGACACACAGTTATCATAGGAACAGTCCATAAACCAAAACATGATGATAATGATAGGGTAACTCAACAAAGCATTGAAAAGGATCTAAAGTCAGACTCCACCTGCTGACATTATCATACTAGGAGGAGATATTGGTCAGATAGAGTGCAGGAGATACTATCCCAAATCACTTTGCTTGTGGAAAGACTGCGGTAGATCCGTTAGATGTGATTGTTGATAATGGAATGGACTGTTGGTTAAATAACTGACAAGATGACCGACTGGACCTCATCCTTACCAACAATACAAGTTTGTTTAGAAGGGTGTCTGTAGAATCGGGGATTACTGATCACTCAGTCATATCTGATCGGCATCTCTTATATAAATATAAGAAAAAGCTCAAGAGGGAAAATATTGATTTGGAAGAAAGTCAACACGGAAGGAATAAGGAAACACCTTTGGGAATTTTAGCAATTGTTATTTCAATAATTGAAGTTCATTGTCAGTGCAAGAAAAATGGGACAAATGGCAACATAGCTTCACACAAGCCATGGATAAGTATGTCTATTCTAGGTTTTGATCCAAGAGGAGAAACCTCCATAGGGAAGACCATAAGCTATGCAGGAGGGAAGTGTTTTTACATCAAGGCTAATTTGACATCTTTGCAGGACAGAAAAACAGACTGTGCAGGATATAGGGCGAAATTCTCCGGAAACGGTGCGATGTCCGCCGACTGGCGCCCAAAACGGCGCAAATCAGTTGGTTACTGAGGTTCGATCATAACCCTTGAATCTGTGGACCTATTCCTAATACTATCTAGTAGTGGCACTCAGCACATGGTGGATGTCTGAGTGGCTTGCTATGAGCTCTGCGCCCTGAGCTGTCTCCTGCTGGAATGCCCAGGAAGTGTTGTGTTCCCTGTTTTGTACTGTGTATGTTCTTGCCTGTGATTGGCTGTCGTGTTGTGTGTGTTGATTGGTCCGTTGATCTGTCCATCAGTATGTGTGTATGTATGTGCTATGATGTTTACCTGACTATCATGACACAGCCCAGGGATTGGGTAGATGGTGGCCTCAGTGGCAAGGGCACCAGGCCATGTTGGATTGGCATGGGTGCTGGCATGTGGGGCAGGGTGGGGGTTCGGCCATCCCCTGGAGATGAGGGGCTGTGTTACGGGTGTGTGGGGTGTGGGCGGGGTTAGAGTCAGGGGCAAGGAGCCTGAGAAGATTGTGGAATGTCTTCCTGCACTGCATGCCAGTCCGGACGACATTGCTCATGGTGCAGGCCACCTCTCCCACCTGCACCCAGGCACAGCGAACAGCGGCACTTGGTGGTCTTCCTCCCGGGCCCGGGTACAGGATCATCCGTCTCTCCTCCACGGTGTCCAGGAGTGTGCCCAGCTCAGCGTCCCTGAACCTGGGCGCTGCTCTCCTTCCTGCCATCTTGTTGGCTGGGATGGTGTGTGTGGGGCGATGGATCGTTTAAGTGCGGCTGTGGCGTGTGAGCCTCATGTGCGCCAATCACGGACCCGGTGAATCCGGCACCATTTTCCATGGAATCGATTGTGTTCCACGTGGTAATGGTGCTAGCCCAATTAAAGTAGCTGAATCAGTGCAGGCGTTGCGCGATTTTTCTGTCGTAAAACGCCACACGTCCTCCGCTGGAGGCAACACTGAGCCTCAGAAATGGAGAATCCAGCCCGTCAGTTCTCAAATGAAGCATACACAGCAGTTTTTTTGTTTATTTATCGCAACACTCCTCAAGCTACCACTGGCAGAACTCCAGCAAAGTTGTTTCTTCAAAGCCAACCTGGGACTTAATTTTCATTGCTGAAGCCACATCCAGTACAGTCAGCAGAACAGAAACAATCCAGGCAGAAAAAGAGTCTCAATAAGGTTAGAGCCAGAGAAAGAAGTCTGAAGTTAAACCAGAAGGTTAAGGTGAAAGGATATCATCACCAGGAATAGTCCTGAATATGTTGACCTTGCACATATTTGGCCAAAGTATTTGGCACTGAAAAGATTGGGTTGATACATATAGATCATGAGCGGGATTCTCCGTTCCTGCGACTGGATTCGTGGACTTCCACGACAGCAGAACTGGTGCTGAATCTGGATCAATACAGCAACTGTGGAAGGGCTAGCACCAGCACCACATGGAACACAGTCGATTCCAATGAGAAACGGTGCGGGAATTTCCGGGTCCAGATTGACACTCGGGAAGCTGACAAGCTGCAGCTACATGCGCATATACACATTACAATCCCCACACACACTCATCCCAGCCAACACGGTGGCGCTGGTCATGCTGGAACACACCCATACTGCTGATGGGTTGGCTGAATACAGAGGGCACCTGGGGGGGTGCCCTGGGGGGGGGGGGGGGGGGGGGGGCACCCATATGACCTGTGGCCCTAAGTTCCCAGCAGGCAGTCAGCGGCATGCGCAGCTGTATGGCTGCCTTGCCGGCCGTGACAATGGTGCTCCATGTCCATCCACCCTGACCCCACAGCCCACCTTCTGGCTTTCCTCCACTATTCAACCCTGGCCCTGGCAGATGCCCCCAGCCAGCGGCATGACTGTCAGCAAACTATGGTGATGTTGGACATGTTCCGTACCCCCTCTCCCCCTCTCAGCAGCCACAACGCCGGTTTCACGATTTTTAAAAGCACAAGTGAACCTCGCCGTCGGGAACTCGGCCCATCGGAGACGGAGAATCGCAGAGACTCTGGAGAATACCGGTTTGGTGCTCACTGTACGTGCTTTCTGGAACACATTGACGCCGCTGTCGAGGCGACCGAGAATTGAAATTTAGCGTGAAATCGGTGTCAGAACCGATTCTCCGCCAACCGCGTTTTGCGATTCCAGCGTCGGCCGACGGAGCATCCGACTGCATGTTTTATCTACATGGTTTACAAAGAAGTAGTTCAAAAGAATAAAATTAGTCTGATGAAGTGGAGGTCAAGGGATATATCAATCTTTGTTGTCAAAAAATTACTCATCACACTCATATCAAAATGGGTCCAGGCCTTTCCCCAGGTTCTGGAAGTGTGGGTCAACAAAGGCAGTATCCTCTTTGGAATAGGACAGCAATGATTAAATTGGATTTGTAGATATATGATAAGCAAAAAATTCATTTTTGTATAACTTTTACATAAAGGAAGGAGGAATATAGTAACATCCGCTTCAGGTTATATATATATATTTTATAGTCAAACCGAATCTCGCCCATGATGTTCAAAGTATCCAACTGAAAAAAATAGTTTATTCTGGTTTGACTATAAAATACATATACATATATATATATATGACCTGAAGAGGGTGTTACTATATTCTATATTCCTCCTTCCTTTATGTAAAAGTTATACAAAAATGAATTTTTTGCTTATCATATATCTACAAATCCAATTTAATCATTGCTGTCCTATTCCAAAGAGGATACTGCCTTTGTTGACCCACACTTCCAGAACCTGGGGAAAGGCCTGGACCCATTTTGATATGAGTGTGATGAGTAATTTTTTGACAACAAAGATTGATATATCCCTTGACCTCCACTTCATCAGACTAATTTTATTCTTTTGAACTACTTCTTTGTAAACCATGTAGATAAAACATGCAGTCGGATGCTCCGTCGGCCGACGCTGGAATCGCAAAACGCGGTTGGCGGAGAATCGGTTCTGACACCGATTTCACGCTAAATTTCAATTCTCGGTCGCCTCGACAGCGGCGTCAATGTGTTCCAGAAAGCACGTACAGTGAGCACCAAACCGGTATTCTCCAGAGTCTCTGCGATTCTCCGTCTCCGATGGGCCGAGTTCCCGACGGCGAGGTTCACTTGTGCTTTTAAAAATCGTGAAACCGGCGTTGTGGCTGCTGAGAGGGGGAGAGGGGGTACGGAACATGTCCAACATCACCATAGTTTGCTGACAGTCATGCCGCTGGCTGGGGGCATCTGCCAGGGCCAGGGTTGAATAGTGGAGGAAAGCCAGAAGGTGGGCTGTGGGGTCAGGGTGGATGGACATGGAGCACCATTGTCACGGCCGGCAAGGCAGCCATACAGCTGCGCATGCCGCTGACTGCCTGCTGGGAACTTAGGGCCACAGGTCATATGGGTGCCCCCCCCCCAGGGCACCGCCCCAGGTGCCCTCTGTATTCAGCCAACCCATCAGCGGTATGGGTGTATTCCAGCATGACCAGCGCCACCTTGTTGGCTGGGATGAGTGTGTGTGGGGATTGTAATGTGTATATGCGCATGTAGCTGCAGCTTGTCAGCTTCCCGAGTGTCAATCCGGACCCGGAAATTCCCGCACCGTTTCTCATTGGAATCGACTGTGTTCCACGTGGTGCCGGTGCTAGCCCTTCCACAGTTGCTGTATTGATCCAGATTCGGCACCAGTTCTGCTGTCGTGGAAGTCCACGAATCCAGTCGCAGGAACGGAGAATCCCGCTCATGATCTATATGTATCAACCCAATCTTTTCATTGCCAAATACTTTGGCCAAATATGTGCAAGGTCAACATATTCAGGACTATTCCTGGTGATGATATCCTTTCACCTTAACCTTCTGGTTTAACTTCAGACTTCTTTCTCTGGCTCTAACCTTATTGAGACACTTTTTCTGCCTGGATTGTTTCTTTTCTGCTGACTGTACTGGATGTGGCTTCAGCAATGAAAATTAAGTCCCAGGTTGGCTTTGAAGAAACAACTTTGCTGGAGTTCTGCCAGTGGTAGCTTGAGGAGTGTTGCGATAAATAAACAAAAAAACTGCTGTGTATGCTTCATTTGAGAACTGACGGGCTGGATTCTCCATTTCTGAGGCTCAGTGTTGCCTCCAGCGGAGGACGTGTGGCGTTTTACGACAGAAAAATCGCGCAACGCCTGCACTGATTCAGCTACTTTAATTGGGCTAGCACCATTACCACGTGGAACACAATCGATTCCATGGAAAATGGTGCCGGATTCACCGGGTCCGTGATTGGCGCACATGAGGCTCACACGCCACAGCCGCACTTAAACGATCCATCGCCCCACACACACCATCCCAGCCAACAAGATGGCAGGAAGGAGAGCAGCGCCCAGGTTCAGGGACGCTGAGCTGGGCACACTCCTGGACACCGTGGAGGAGAGACGGATGATCCTGTACCCGAGCCCGGGAGGAAGACCACCAAGTGCCGCTGTTCGCTGTGCCTGGGTGCAGGTGGGAGAGGTGGCCTGCACCATGAGCAATGTCGTCCGGACTGGCATGCAGTGCAGGAAGACATTCCACAACCTTCTCAGGCTCCTTGCCCCTGACTCTAACCCCGTCCACACCCCACACACCCGTAACACAGCCCCTCATCTCCAGGGGATGGCCGAACCCCCACCCTGCCCCACATGCCAGCACCCATGCCAATCCAACATGGCCTGGTGCCCTTGCCACTGAGGCCACCATCTACCCAATCCCTGGGCTGTGTCATGGTAGTCAGGTAAACATCATAGCACATACATACACACATACTGATGGACAGATCAAAGGGCCAATCAACACACACAACACGACAGCCAATCACAGGCAAGAACATACACAGTACAGAACAGGGAACACAACACTTCCTGGGCACTCGAGGATGAGACAGCTCAGGGCACAGAGCTCACAGCAAGCCACTCAGACATCCACCATGTGCTGAGTGCCACTACTAGATAGTATTAGGAATAGGTCCACAGATTCAAGGGTTATGATCGAACCTCAGGAACCAGTTTACCACTGTAAATAAATGTTAGAAATAAAACTGAGTTGTACCATTCGCAACCGTGTTGGTTCGTCTGTGTAGCAGAGTACCCAACATATCATAGTACCAGGTGTAATTGTGGGACCTACCTACAAATCCTCCGGAATCTGCCATCCTGCGCCATGGACACCGTCAGCACACCGCAGCCGCTGCAAGTCGCTGGAAACCTCGGCGTTAATTGGAAGCTGTTCAAACAGCGCTTCCAGCTTGTTCTGGAAGCCACCGAAAGGGAGAGCGCTTCGGACACCAGAAAGATCGCCATCCTCCTCACCACGGCAGGTCAACATGCCATCCATGTCTACAACTCCCTGGTGCTCGCGGAAGGTGAGGACAAGACCAAATACAAGACGGTCCTTCTCAAACTCGACCAACACTTCAACGTCGAGGTCAACGAGAGTTTCGAGAGATATCTCTTCCACCAGCGCCTGCAGGTAAGGATGAGCCCTTTCAATCCTTCCTTACGCATCTCCGGATCCTCGCGCAGTCCTGCGGTTACGACACCACCTCCGATTCCATGATTCGGGACCAGATCATTTTTGGGGTCACCTCGGGCACCCTACGCCAGCAGCACTAAAAAATTAAAGGCCTCACCCTAGCCTCCGCAATCGAAGCCTGTGTCCTGCATGAAAACGCGACGAGCCGCTACTCCCAATTTCAGGCGGCCGAATCGGCGCGGCAGGGGTCCTACGTGGCCAGATCGGCGAGGCAGGTGTCCTACGAGGCCGAACGGGTCCAGGCGATCGGGTTCCACCCGGCCCGCGGCCCGGACGAGGGCGGCCATTTCGCGTGCTTTTCGAGGCCTCCCGCGTTTGTGCGCGCCAAAAACGACATCGACACTGAGGGACGTGATGCGCAGGCGCACTCGACGCAAGACCAAACTGCACATGCACGGTGGTGCAACGAATGCCATGACGCCACGACGTGCGGCAACTGCGGAGCCGCACATTTAAAGCGGCAATATCCCGCAAGAACCCGACAATGCCTCCGCTGTGGCAAGATGGGCCACTACGCTGCCTGCTGTCGAGCAGCTCAACCTGCCAATGTTCCCCAACTCCGACAACCTCGCAGGGACGTGCGGACCGTTCAGCCTCCTTACTACGAGTCGTGCCCAGACGATATCCAGACCAGTGACACAGACGACCGGGACGCCTTCCACGTTGCGGTCATTGATGGGAACCGAATGTCTCCAGCCAGGACCCACCAGCCGATGCAAGTGAACACTGTCAATCCGGGTGATGAATGGTGTGCCACCCTAACGGTCAACCGATCACCGATAACATTCCGTCTGGACACTGGCGCCTCCGCCAACCTAATAGCATGGTCAGCCTTCTACGCCATGAAGGTCAGACCACCAGTTTGGCCGTCCCGTTGCAAGATGGTCGACTACATTGGGAACGTTATCCCGGTTACGGGATCCTGCTAGCTCCAGGTGACACACAACACACACATGGCCACACTCTCATTCGAAATAATCGGATCATCAAATGACTCCCTGCTAGGTGCACAGGCATGCAAGGTTCTCCACCTCGTGCAACGAGTCCATGCTCTCTCTCCAGACGGCACATCTGACTTCCCGGATGCAGAGTTCAGGGCACAGCTCCAATCGCTCCTCGCCCACAACCAGGAGGCATTTGAGGGCATGGGAACACTGCCCTACACCTACAGAATTCGGCTCAAACCGGATGCCACCCCGGTCTTCACGCACCTCGCAGGGTCCCAGCGCCACTCAAAGACTGCCTCAAGCAGCAGCTGCAGGATCTCCAGGACCAAGAGGTGCTATCCCGGGTCACGGAGCCCACGCCTTGGGTCAGCTCCATGGTGTGTGTTAAGAAGCCCTCCGGCGAACTCCGGATCTGCATTGACCCGAAAGACCTGAACAACAACATAATGAGGGAACACACCCCATACCCAAACGGGAAGAGATCACGAGCGAAATGGCCCGGGCTAAAATCTTCACAAAACTGGATGCCTCAAAGGTTTTTTGGCAGATCTAACTGGATCAGTCCAGCCGAAAGCTGTGCACCTTCAACACCCCTTTTGGTAGGTTCTGCTACAACCGGATGCCATTTGGCATCATCTCGGCATCCGAGGTCTTTCACAGGATCATGGAGCAGATGTTGGAAGGCATCGAAGGGGTGCGCGTCTATGTGGACGACATCATCATCTGGTCCACCACACCACAGGAGCACATCTATCGTCTCCAGCGCATCGTTGCGCGCATACGGGAAAACGGCCTGCGCATCAACCGAGCCAAGTGTTCTTTAGGCCAAACCGAGCTGAAGTTCCTGGGGGACCACATTTCCCGGTCAGGGGTCCATCCGGATGTAGACAAGGTGAGCGCCATTACAGCCATGCCGCAGCAGGCAGACAAGAAAGCAGTGCTACGCTTCCTGGGCATGGTCAACTTCCTGGGGAAGTTCATTCCCAACCTTGCCTCCCACACGACAGCTCTGTGCCACCTCGTCAAGAAATCCACGGAGTTCCAGTGGCAACACACACACCAGCTGGAATGGGAGGAGCTCAAACTTAAGCTCACCACAGCCCCGGTATTGGCGTTTTTCGACACATCCCGTGACACTAAAATTTTGACTGATGCCAGCCAGTCCGGCATAGGGGCGGTGCTCCTGCAGCGGGAAGGATTGGCGTCATGGGCCCCAGTTGCCTATGCATCGCGAGCCATGACCCCCACAGAGCAGCGCTACACGCAGATCGAAAAAGAGTGCCTGGGCTTGCTAACCGGGATAGACAAGTTCCATGACTACGTGTATGGTCTCCCCCAGTTTACCGTTGAGACTGACCACCGCCCCCTGGTCAGCATCATAAATAAGAACCTGAACGAGATGACCCCCTCGCCTCCAGCGCATCCTACTTAAGCTCCGGAGGTATGACTTCCAACTGGTCTACACCCCGAATAAGGACATTATCATTGCGGATGCCCTATCTAGAGCAGTGAGCACACCGCCTGATTCGGAGGGGTTCGTCTGTCAGGTCGAGGCGCAGGTGGCCTTCACATCGGCAAATCTGCCAGCTGACGACTCCAGTCTGGCCCGTATTCGCCGAGAGACTGCGGCTGACCCCCTTCAACAGCGGGTGATGCGCCACCTGACGGGAGGGTGGCTCAAAGGGCAGTGCCCGCAGTTCTACATTGTCCGAGATGACCTGGCCGTCATTGATAGCGTCCTTCTGAAGCTGGACCGGATTGTGATTCCGCACAGCATGCACATGTTGGTCCTCGACCAACTACACGAAGGCCATCTGGGGGTCGAGAAGTGCAGACGGAGGGCCCGAGACGCGTTATACTGGCCGGGCATCAGTGATGGCATTGCCAATATGGTGCTCAACTGCCCCACCTGCCAAAGGTTTCAACCGGCGCAACCTCCTGAGACGCTTCAGCCCCATGAGCTGGTGACGTCCCCCTGGGCGAAGGTGGGTGTGGACCTTTTTCATGCGCTTGGCAGGGACTATGTACTCGTCATTGATTACTTTTCCAACAATCCAGAGGTCAGACGCCTGCACGATTTGACATTGTCCGCTGTCATAAGGGCCTGCAAGGACACCTTAGCTCGCCAGGGCATTCCGATGACTGTCATGTCGGACAATGGTCCCTGATTTGCCAGCCAGGAATGGTCATCCTTTGCTGCTTCGTATGGCTTCACACACGTGGCGTCCAGCCCTCTGCATCCCCAGTCCAATGGAAAGGTGGAGAAGGGCGTTCACATCGTCAAGCGGCTCCTCTGTAATGCTGCTCCTGCTGGATCGGATTTCTGCCTAGCCCTGCTGGCCTATCGCTCGGCCCCACTAGCCACTGGCCTCTCACCAGCCCAGCTGTTGATGGGTTGCGCCCTCAGGACCACTGTGCCATCCATTCCGGTACCCACAACCAACCATGCTCCAGTACTACACAGAATGCAACAACAGTGCATTCGCCAGAAGAGGGCATATGACACACGGGCAACTGATCTTCCCGCCCTGGCGCCTGGAGACTACGTCCGCATCCACCTACCAGAAGGTGGCTGGTCAGCACCTGCCGAAGTTCTCCGATGCGTGGCTCCCCGCTCGTTCCTGGTTCGCATGCCTGATGGATCCATTTGTAGGTGCAATCGCAGGGCTCTTCGCCTACTTCCACGCTCGCTACGGGAACTTACACCGACACCGCGCCCTCCTGTTGTTCCTGATATCGACTTCGTGGAACTTCCTGCCACCATGCCCCTTCCGTCGTCACCTGTGGCCAGGCCCATTCCTCAGCCGGTGGTTCTAGACCCAGCCTTGAGACGGTCAACCCGAATTCGGCGCCCACCTACTAGACTGGACTTATGAGCCTGTTTGTACATTGACCTCATACTGCCACTGTGTTAATATGTTTCTGTTCTTCCTTGTCGTTACAGCAGTTCATTTTGTCGTTCAACATTTCCCCGTTCGTTGTTCTGTCGCACCCGACATCGCCCCTTGTATATAGTTTAGCCCCATGTACATGCTGTAGAAATTGCACACACACACATTTAGCTGCACTCAGTATACATCTCTATTTATAACTACATAGGCACATGTTCTTGTAAAAAAGGAGGGATGTCATGGTATTCAGGTAAAACTCAGAGCACATATACACAC
Organism: Scyliorhinus torazame; assembly: GCF_047496885.1. Classification (NCBI taxonomy): domain Eukaryota; kingdom Metazoa; phylum Chordata; class Chondrichthyes; order Carcharhiniformes; family Scyliorhinidae; genus Scyliorhinus; species Scyliorhinus torazame. The sequence goes on from NC_092709.1 coordinate 195,344,937, forward strand.
ACATACTGATGGACAGATCAATAGATCAATCAACACACACAACACGACAGCCAATCACAGGCAAGAGCATACACAGTACAAAACAGGGAACACAACACTTCCTGGGCATTCCAGCAGGAGACAGCTTACGGCACAGAGCTCATAGCAAGCCACTCAGACATCCACCATGTGCTGAGTGCAACTACTAAATAGTATTAGGAATAGGTCCACAGATTCAAGGGTTATGATCGAACCTCAGGTAACCAGTTTGCCACTGTAAATAAATGTTAGAAATAAAAATGAGTTGTACCATTCGCAACCGTGTTGGTTCGTCTGTGTAGCAGAGTACCCAACACATCAGGCTGCATGCGTCGGACCATCGAACGGTTTCATTGCTTGTGTTTCCCCGCCCCTCCCCCTGGGGAAGGCCCCGCACCACCGCCGGGAGCGGGAGAAGACTGGAGGGGGACCAACAGAACTGTGGCCCCTCACCATGCCCGAACAGAGGGCCCTGAATTTGGCTGATGGCCCAGAGGAAAGGGATGGAGGTTGAGTGGGTCACGGGCGAGCAAGTGACACCTCACTGATTAGCGGTTGCCCATGACATGTGTGGGGGCACCTCACCCTCTTACCCCTTCGCCCCCCCACCCACCTCCCTCAACCCCTCACCCCCTTGCCCCCCCCAACCACCCACCTAAATCCCTCACACCCTCGGCCCTCCCACCTGCCTCCCCCTCATCCCACACCCCTCATCTGCTCACATCAGCCCTCACCACATCACGATTCACCCCTCCTCCCGCTGTCTAACCATACATGCCATCTTGTGTCTAACAGGACCTGCCGGAGATGGGCCTGGCCGATCCGGGACCCCCCGCCCCCGAGCCAGTGCCAGAGCCGGTGCCCCACAGACAGCCGAGCACTGGCGGGGAGAGCAGCCCGAACACCATGTAGCGCACAAAGACTTACGAGAGGCGAATAGAGATGAAGTCGATGAGGCTTTATTAAGCGTGACTTGTTCCCCGCAGTTCAGCAACAGACTGGAGCTGCGGGGAGAATTCCTAGTTCTTATACTCCGCCTTCAGGGCGGAGCTAGAGGTCAACAGCCAACCAGGACCCGGGATCTGTCAGCCAATGGCATCACGGCTTCACAGTCCCACATGACCCCTAATGCATACTACCACATTCACCCCTTGTTAAAAATGAACCCGGCGGGGTGGTGCTTCGCATGGTGGTAGGGGTTTACAAGGCTGGTCCTGGGAGGGAAAAAAACTTTTGTATGTCATTACAGTGCCCTACACTGGGCTATGTACAGGGTTTGTGAACTATTTACAATATTCGTAAGAAGAAAAAGAACATTCTCGTTAAAGTCCACGACATTCTTGTGTTACACCGACGCCACGAGTCGAGCGGGCGGTCTGGTCTTCCTTGTCGATCACCTCAGCCCCGGTGGTGGTGCAGTTGCTTGTTCCAGCGTTGTCGTCTCCGGGAGCTTTACGGTTTCTGCTTCAGCTTCACTCCTGGTCGGACCTGGGAGGGGGACCGATCCTCCCGGGAAGGGGGCGGTCGCAGGGTGCGCCGGTGACAGGGAGGGGGTGATTGGTGTCGGGGGGGGTGTGCGTGTTGCCGGTGGGCGCCAGGTCTCGCAGGGAGACCGTGTCCTGTCGGCCGTCGGGGTACTCCACGTAGGCGTACTGCGGGTTCGCGTGGAGGAGATGAACCCTCTCGACCAACGGGTCCGACTTGTGCGCCCGCACATGTTTCCAGAGCAAGATGAGTCCGGGGGCCGCCAGCCAGGTCGGCAGCGACGTTCCAGAGGAGGACTTCCTGGGGAAGACAAGGAGGCGCTCATGAGGCGTTTGATTAGTGGTGGTACACAGCAGCGACCGGATGGAGTGGAGAGCGTCCGGGAGGACCTCCTGCCACCGTGAAACTGGGAGATCCCTGGACCGTAGGGCCAGTAGGACGGTCTTCCAGACCGTGCCGTTCTCCCTCTCTACTTGCCCGTTCCCCCGGGGGTTGTAGCTGGTCGTCCTGCTCGAGGCTATACCCTTGCTGAGCAGGAACTGGCGCAGCTCGTCACTCATGAAGGAGGACCCCCTGTCGCTATGAATATATGCGGGGCAACCGAACAGTGTGAATATGGTGCTAAGTGGCCGCTGTCATGTCGGGGCAGGGGATGGCGAAAGGGAAACGAGAGTACTCGTCCACCACGTTCAGGACGTATGTGTTGCGGTCGGTGGAGGGGAGGGGCCCTTTGAAATCCAGACTGAGGCGTTCAAAGGGGCGGGAAGCCTTGATCAGGTGCGCTCTATCCGGCCTGAAAAAGTGCGGTTTGCACTCTGCGCAGATGTGGCAGTTCCTGGTGACTGTACGGACCTCCTCCACGGAGTAGGGGAGGTTGCGGGACTTTATAAAATGGTAGAACCGAGTGACCCCCGGGTGGCAGAGGTCCTCGTGGAGGGTTTGGAGACGGTCTATTTGTGCGTTGGCACATGTGCCGCGGGATAGGGCATCGGACGGCTCGTTCAGCTTTCCGGGACGGTACAAGATCTCGTAGTTGAAGGTGGAGAGCTCGATCCTCCACCTTAAGATCTTGTCATTTTTAATTTTGCCCCGCTGTGCATTATCGAACATAAAAGCTACCGACCGTTGGTCAGTGAGGAAAGTGAATCTCCTGCCGGCCAGGTAATGCCTCCAATGTCGCACAGCTTCCACTATGGGTTGGGCTTCCTTTTCCACTGAGGAGTGGCGGATTTCTGAGGCATGGAGGGTTCGGGAGAAAAAGGCCACGGGTCTGCCCGCTTGGTTAAGGGTGGCCGCTAGAGCTACATCGGAGGCGTCGCTCTCGACCTGGAAGGGGAGGGACTCATCGATGGCACGCATCGTGGCCATTTGCGATATCCGCTTTGATGCGGCTGAAGGCCTGGCGAGCCTCTGTCGACAGGGGGAAGGCAGTGGTCTGTATTAGGGGGCGGGCCTTGTCTGCGTACTGGGGGACCCACTGGGCGTAATATGAAAAGAACCCTAGGCAGCATTTCAGGGCTTTGGAGCAGTGGGGGAGGGGAAATTCCATGCGGGGGCGCATGCATTCGGGGTCGGGGCCTATTATCCCATTGCGCACTACATATCCCAAGATGGCTAGCCGGTTTGTGCTAAACACGCACTTGTCCTCGTTGTATGTGAGGTTCAAGGCTTTAGCGGTCTGGAGGAATTTTTGGAGGTTGGCGTCGTGGTCCTGCTGATCGTGGCCGCAGATGGTTACGTTGTCGAGATACGGGAACGTGGCCTGCAACCCGTGTTGATCAACCATTCGGTCCATCTCCCGTTGGAAGACCGAGACCCCGTTTGTGACGCCAAATGGGACCCTTAGGAAGTGGTATAATCGCCCGTCTGCCTCGAAGGCTGTGTACTTGCGGTCACTTGGGCGGATGGGGAGCTGATGGTAGGCGGACTTGAGGTCCACGGTGGAGAAGACCTTATATTGGGCAATCCGATTGACCATGTCGGATATGCGGGGGAGAGGGTACGCATCTAGCTGTGTGTACCTGTTGATGGTCTGGCTATAGTCTATGACCATCCTTTGCTTCTCCCCTGTCTTTACTACTACCACCTGTGCTCTCCAGGGACTATTGCTGGCCTGGATTATGCCTTCCTTCAGCAACCGCTGGACTTCGGACCGAATAAATGTCTGGTCCTGGGCGCTGTACCGTCTTCTCCTAGTGGCGACGGGTTTGCAATCTGGGGTGAGGTTTGCAAACAAGGATGGGGGTTCAACTTTGAGGGTTGCGAGGCCGCAGATAGTGAGTGGGGGTATTGGGCCACCAAATTGAAATGTTAGGCTCTGCAGGTTGCACTGGAAGTCTAATCCCAGTAATGTGGGCGCGCAGAGTTGGGGAAGGACGTAGAGCCTGTAGTTTTTAAACTCCCTCCCTTGCACCGTTAGGGTCACTATGCAGAACCCTTTGATCTCTACTGAGTGGGATCCTGCCGCTAGGGAAATCTTTTGCGTACTGGGACGGATGGTCAAAAAACAGCGTCTTACCGTGTCGGGGTGGATGAAGCTTTCTGTGCTCCCGGAGTCGATCAGGCATGGTGTCTCGTGTCCGTTGATCAGCACCGTTGTTGTCGTCGTCTGGAGCGTCCGGGGCCGTGCTTGGTCGAGCGTCACCGAGGCCAGACGTGGTCGCAGTGTTTCAGCGTCTTCTTCGAACCCCGTGGAGCCGTCGATGCTGGGGTCCATTGTTGTCGTCCAAGATGGCGGCGGGGCTGTACAAAATGGCCGCCCCCATGCATCGCACGTGGCTGGGGGGTCCCAAGATGGCGGTAGGGGTGGACAAAATGGCCCCCCCCCATGCATCGCACATGGCTGGGGGGTCACAAGATGGCGGCGCCCCTCCTCCCCTCGTTGTGGCCGGGACCCAAAATGGCGGCGCCTGCGGGTCTCACATGGGGCGCTGGGGGGGGGGCTGGGGAGCGTTTGGGATGCGCTGGACTCTCTCTTCTCCGGGGACAGCGGCGACCCCCCGGGACCGGCACACAGCCGCAAAATGGCCCTTTTTCCCGCAGCTCTTGCAAATCGCTGCGCGGGCCGGGCAGCGCTGCCGGGGGTGTTTCGCCTGGCCGCAGAAATAGCAGCAGACCCCCCCGGGATGACCTGGCGTCTGGACCGGGCAAGCCTGTGGGGGGGTTTTGTCGCGACGGGGGTCCACGGAGCCCAAGGGGCTGCCGCGCGGTCGGGGCCGTCCGCGCGGGCGTTTTGTGCGGCCGCATCTAGGGAAGCTGCAAGGGCCCGTGCCTCTAAGAGTCCTAGCGACTCTTTTTCTAACAGTCGTTGGCGGATTTGGGGCGAGTTCATACCTGCCACAAACGCATCGCGAATTAACATGTCCGTGTGTTCAGCCGTGTTTACCGGCGGGCAGCTGCAGGCCCGTCCCAAGATTAGCAGCGCGGCGTAGAATTCGTCTATCGATTCTCCGGGACTTTGCCGTCTCGTTGCGAGTTGGTAGCGTGCGTAGACCTGATTCACTGGGCGAACGTACATGCTCTTTAGTGCTGCGAACGCCGTCTGGAAATCCTCTGCGTCTTCTATGAGAGGGTAAATTTCCGGGCGTACCCTCGAGTGCAGGACCTGCAGTTTCTGGTCTTCTGTGATCCGGCCGGGGGCCGTTCGGAGGTAGCCTTCGAAACAAGTCTGCCAGTGTTTAAAAATTGCTGCTGAGTTCACTGTGTGGGTGCTGATCCTCAGGCATTCCGGGACGATCCTGAGCTCCATAGTCCTTTAAGTCACGCTTAATAAATTGTAGCGCACAAAGACTTACGAGAGACGAATAGAGATGAAGTCGATGAGGCTTTATTAAGCGTGACTTGTTCCCCGCAGTTCAGCAACAGACTGGAGCTGCGGGGAGAATTCCTGGTTCTTATACTCCGCCTTCAGGGCGGAGCTAGAGGTCAACAGCCAACCAGGACCCGGGATCTGTCAGCCAATGGCATCACGGCTTCACAGTCCCACATGACCCCTAATGCATACTACCACACACCAGCCCTCCGCCCGAGACTCAGGACACCCCAGAGCTGGGGTTGGAGAAGGACACGGACGTTCTGTCACAGGTGTCTCGTACATCCTCCACATCCCAGAGACCATCACCTCGGTTGGGTACATTAGTGAAGAAGATCCTGGGACACTATCTGGTGCGCACCACGCAGCTCATCCAGTACAGCAGGTGGAGGTAGGAGCAGCCGAGGGGCCGGATGGTCAGAGGGCAGGCCAGTCCCAGGAACCAGTTGCCTTCCAGATAGGTCTCGGGCTTCTGGAACATCCAGTCCCAGCCAATGTGCAGATGCAGTCAGGGACCCAGAGACCACAAGAGGGGATGACGGCGAGCATCCAGCACCTGTGGGCGCAGGTGAAGGAGTTCATCCGCGTGCAGGAACAGGGGGTGGTGCCACTCATGCGTGTCACCCAGGCTGACATCAGATGGGTGGCGTCCACGGTGGAGGCATTGGGGGCAACAGTTTTGGCTATGCATTAACGTGCCCAAGACTTGGGGCATTCTGTGCAGGTGGTGGCTGAGGCCCAGGTCAGGGCTGCCCTCTCACATGCATCAAACCAGAGCCACCCAGACATTGCAGCGGCGCTCCTAAGTATGGCCCAATCACAGTGGGCCATGGCTGGGAACGATGGCGGCATTGCCCAGGCGCTGGCCAGCGTGCGCAGACACAGAGGGAGGTGGCCCAGTCCCAGAGGGAGGTGGCCCAGTCCCAGAGGGAGGTACCCCAGTTCCAGAGGGAGGTAGCCCAGTTTCAGAGGGAGGTAGCCCAGACCCAGAGGGAGGTGGCCCAGTCACTGGCTGATGTGGCACAGGCCCACAGTGTGGTGACACAGTCGCAGTATGATGTGGTGCAGTTCCAGACGGAGATGGTCCACTCCCTGTGCTCCATGGCTCCGAGGGTGCAGACCTGGTTGAGACCAGAGCGGGCAACAAGGACTATCAGAGCCAAGTAGCGGGGATTCTCAGGGGATGGCTTCGCTCGCACCCCTTTACAATGGAGTAGCCTGGTGGATATCGGGCACCCCGAGGGAGGAGGAGGTGATGGAGCTCATGCCCGTGACTCGCGCAGGGGAGGTGCCGGAACACGGCAACATTTCGGACTCCCCCCTCCCCTTGGTGCATCTGGTGGGCAGTGGCAGAACAAGGTAGCACCATGCCACCCGGGACACCCGAGCATCTGCCGGGTCCATCTAGGCTGGGTAACCCCAGGAGACACGCAGCAACGGGGACCCTTGTTGCAGGGCAGAAGTCACAGCAGGCCGCCTCCACTCCTGCTGTACTGTCTGAGGAACCACCTAGGCGTAGTGTCATGTGAGAGTACCCTTTAAGAAATGAGTGTTTAAGAAATGTACCTTTAAGAAATGGAGCTGCTCATGTTACTGGAGTGATGTCAGAGTGGGTGGAGCTGAGCTCCACTTCTGCTTTTTAGTTTCAGTTTGAGAAAGAGCTTGGGTGTGTCTGTGTTTTTCAGTGAGCTGAATCTGAAGTTAAAAGTGAGCTGCACTGCTGTTGATCTCTGCCATCAAAAGACTATCTATGGATCATTTGGGTGAACTCAGAATTGTAAAAAGGTCTCAGTATTGAATATAAATTTAATGTGCTCCTGTTTGAAGGTTTGTTAAGCCTTTTGGATGTTAAAATGGCAGCATACAGATTACTTAGTGTTGTGTTCTTTGGGGGGTGTATTTATTTACTGGTTGCTAAGATATTCACTGTTTGTTTTAAAAAGGTTAACTTGAGTTCATAGAATAAACTTGTCCCTACTCTGCTCCCAGGTCCCCACCTGCTTCAAGAAGACCACCATCATACCAATGCCGAAGACAAACCAGGCAACGTGCCTCAATGACTACCGTCCGGTGGCCCTGACTTCAGTCGTAATGAAGTGCTTCGAGAGGTTGGTCATGAAGAGCATCACCTCCATACTCCCAGAACGCGTTGATTCACTGCAATTCGCATACCGCCGCAACCGGTCCACAGCAGACACCATCTCCCTGGCCCTACACTCATCCCTAGAGCATCTCGACAACAGTTCCTCCTACATCAGACTCCTATTTATTGACTACAGCTCCGCCTTCAACACCATAATTCCAGCCAAGCTCATATCAAAGCTCCAAAAACTATGACTTGACTCCTCACTCTGCAACTGGATTCTCGAATTTCTGACCCACAGACCACAATCAGAAAGCATAAACAACAAAAACTCCTCCACAATAGTCCTCAATACCGGGGCCCCGCAAGGCTGCGTACCTAGCCCCCTACTATACTCCCTGTACACACACGACTGCGTGTCAAAATTTGGTTCCAACTCCATTTACATGTTTGCTGACGATACGACCATAGTGGGCCGGATCTCGATTAACGACGGCTCAGAATACAGGAGGGAGATAGAGAACCTAGTGGAGTGGTGTAGCGACAACAATCTCTCTCTCAATGCCAGCAAAACTAAAGAGCTGGTCATTGACTTCAGGAAGCAAAGTACTGTACACACCCCTGTCAGCATCAACGGGGTCGAGGTGGAGATGGTTAGCAGTTTCCAATTCCTAGGGGTACACATCTCCAAAAATCTGTCCTGGTCCACCCTACCACCGTCGACGCTACCACCAAGAAAGCACAACAGCGCCTATACTTCCTCAGGAAACTAAGGAAATGCGGCATATCTATATTAATTCTTACCAACTTTTACAGATGCACCATAGAAAACATCCTATCTGGCTGCATCACAGCCTGGTATGGCAACTGCTCGGCCCAAGACCGCAAGAAACTTCAGTGTCGTGAACACAGCCCAGTCCATCACACGAACCTGCCTCCCATCCATTGACTCCATCTACACCTCCCGCTGCCTGGGGAAAGTGGGCAGCATAATCAAAGACCCCTCCCATCCGGCTTTGGCACTCTTCCAACTTTTTCCATCGGGCAGGAGATACAAAAGTCTGAGAACACGCATGAACAGACTCTAAAACAGCTTCTTCCCCGCTGTTACCAGACTCCTAAATGACCCTCTTATGGACTGACCTCATTAACACAACACCCCTGTATGCTTCATCCGATGCCGGTGTTTATGTAGTGACATTGTGTGGTATTATCAGGTATTGCGGTACCTAAGAGGCTGATGACCATTGGTTAAACCTAGGAGTTTACCATTGGCTGTTGATACGTAGCTCCGCCCTGACAGGTGGAGTATAAGAACCGGTGCCGTCCCAGCAGCCTTCACTTTCTGTACCGAAGCTGCTGGGGAACAAGTTCTCGTCGATTAAAGCCTTCAGTTATGAAATCACTTTGTCTTGAGTGGAATTGATCATGCATCACATTGTATACCTTGTGTTGCCCTATTATGTATTTTCTTTTATTTCCTTTTCTTTTCATGTACTTAATGATCTGTTGAGCTGCTCGCAAAAAAATACTTTTCACTGTACCTCGGTACACGTGAAAATGAACAAATCCTAATCCAATCCAATCAGCCACGGCCACAACGGGTAACCTCTGACACCCAGGAGCCAACCCCTCAGCCGTTGAGGGGGCCGTCGTTCATGTTAGGAATCACCGAGTGTGCCAGGATGAAGGACTCACTGCCTGGGTATCGGGCACAGAGGTGCATGATCATAGAATTTACAGTGCAGAAGGAGGCCATTCGGCCCATCGAGTCAGCACCGGCTCTTTGAAAGAGCACCCTACCCAAGCCCACACCTCCACCCTAACCCCATAACCCAGCAACCCCACCCAACACTAAGGGCAATTTTAGACACTAAGGGCAATTTAGCATAGCCAATCCACCTAACCCGCACATCTTTGGACTGTGGGAGGAAACCGGAGCACCTGGAGGAAACCCACGCACACACGGGGAGAACGTGCAGACTCCGCACAGACAGTGACCCAAGCCGGGAATCGAACCTGGGACCCTGGAGCTGTGAAGCAATTGTGCTAACCACCATGCTACCGTGCTGCCCTCGATGATGCCCTCGATGATGCGCAGCTGATGGTCACAACCAGCTGGATGTTCATCGAGTTATACCCAGATCAGTTATGTAGAGCAGCCAGTTATCCTGCATCCCGTCTGTCGCCCCCTGGACCCAAAACATTTGGCAGCAAAGGCCGCTACCCAGAGTTTGCACATTCTCCCCATGTCTGCGTGGGTCTCACCCCCACAACCCAAAGATGTGCAGGGTAGGTGGATTGGGCACGCTAAATTGCCCCTTAATTCAAAAAAAGAATTTTGTGCTCCAAATGTATTTTTAAAATAAAGACATCAAATGCATGCTTATCTGGTTCTCGCCCTTTCTGGATGAGATCTGGATCATGCCAGCTTGAAGGGCTCAGGAAGATTGTGAACTGATTTGCGCCCAGTGCAAACCCTGTTTTGAGCCTCACGCTGGATTTTCCCAACAGAATGGGATTTGCGACGGATGTAATGCAGCTGGAATTCATCCCCAATATTTCACACTTCATTTTTATATTAATTTAGTGTACCCAATTATTTTTTCCAATTAAGGGGCAATTTAGCGTGGCCACTCCACCTACCCTGCACATCTTTGGGTTGTGGGGCGAAACTCACGCAAACATGGGGAGAATGTGCAAACTCCACATGGACAGTGACCCAGAGCCTGGATCGAACCTGGGACCTCGGCGCCGTGAAGCATCTGTGCTATCCACTGCGCTACTGTGTTGCATGTATATTTCACATTTCTTACGTATTTATAAAACTTTTTTGGATTTTTCTTGATTTTATTTGCCAATATATTTTCATCCTCTCTTTGCTTTTCATGTTTCCTTTTAGTTTCATCCCCTGCACTTTTCATACTCCTCTGAACCTTTTGCAGTTCAATGCTCTTGGTATTTGACATAAACTTCTGATTTTGTGTCTTATCCTACCCGATATGCTCTTTGACATCCAAGTGGTGCCCAGATTTGGGAGTCCCACCCTTTTTCTTTGCAGGAACATGTTTGTATTGAACAATTTTTATCTCCACCTCGACTATCTCCCACTGTTCTGCCTGCGATTTACCTCCCAAGTCGCTGTTTCCAGACCACTTCTGATAAAATACATGTTAACTTAGTAAAAGCTGTCTTTCTGCAACTAATAACTTTGAATCCTGATTTAACCTTTGTGTCTTTGCATAACTATGCTCAATCTGATTAATGATCACTAACATCAAAATGCTCCCCCACTGCTACTCCTTCACCTGCCCAACTTCATTCTCCAAAATTAAAGCCCTGAACATCCCTTTCTCTTCTTATCTTATTGTGAATGCTGCCTAATAAAATGAATGCATTAAAGAATGCTGACTCTCTCTTTCATTAATTCCTTCCCAGTTATTAAAGGCATTTGAGCAATTACTACCCTATTGTTTTTTGCCATTCGCAATGATTTGCTGACATATTTGCTATTTTATCTCCTGTCGACTGTTTGGGGGGTCAATAGTATGCTCGCAGCAGTGGTATTGCCACTTTTTACATCCGTCAATTTAATCCAAATGGCCTCATTTCATGATCTTTTCACCATATCACCTCTCCTCCCAACTGCAATTGTTAATTTAATTAATATTGCAACACCCTTATTTTTTAACCCACTCCCTATCTCATCAGTAAACACTGTAACCAGAAACATTGAGCTGCCATTTCTGCTTTTCCCTAAGCCATGTTTCAGTAGTAACCATGATATCATACATTCCAGTGTTTAATTTTGCCCACAGCTTAGTTGCCTTATTCACAAGCCTTCTTGCAGTTAAATTTATATCATTAGGCACTGCTCAGCTGCTTTGTTGTCTATTTTCTAGCATTTGTTTCCTCTGTAAAAGGTAAGAGAGAGGCAAGAATGGACATTGGACCACTGAAAGATGATGTTGGGGAAGTAGTACAGGGAAACAAAGAAATGGCAGAGGAACTGAATAGGTACTGTGCATCAGTCTTCACGGTGGAAGACCCCCTTCAGTTATGTAGAGCAGCCAGTTATCCTGCATCCCGTCTGTCAAGAGAGTCAAAGGGCAGAGATGAATGAAGTGGATATCACTATGAGAAGATGCTGGGGAAGCTGAAAGGTCTGAAGGTGGATAAATACCCTGGACAAGATGGACAAATACCCTGAATAAGATGGACTACATCCCAGAATTCTGAAGGAGATAGCTGAGGAGATTGTGGAGGCATTGGTGGTGATCTTTCAGCAGTCTTTGGTGTCGGTGAGTGTGCCAGAGGACTAGAAAATGGCTAATGTTTTATAAGAGAGAGAGGCAGAAGATGGGAAATTATAGGCCAGTTAGTCTGACTTTGGTCATTGGTAAGATTTTAGAGTCCATTGTTAAGGCTGAGATTGTGGATTTGCTCCTATATCTTATGGATTTATGGCCCATACTCATTTACTAATTTCATGCCTCCTATTTCCAGCTTTGCTTCTCTCCTTTTTGAATCTACACTTTGCTTCCCATTCCACTGCCAAGCTAGATTATACCTGTGCTGCTCCACACCTTTTGCTAAATTAGGTGATACTTTTTAAGATTTTCCTTTTGTTTTCTGTTGACCCCCTGATAGCCTCAGCTGCTTCCAGCCAGTGCATGCTGTTCAAATATGCCATCCTTCTCTTGATAGGCTCTGCTGCTACTGGCTCCGGCAAGCCTATTAAATCTGTTGTTTTGCTCCTGATAGCCTCTGCTTTTTTTGAATGTTCAAATTTAAACTCTAATTATTTGGGCGATTTGCAGGAGAGACTTCCAAACTTCTACCAAATTTTGCATGATGAAGTATTTCCTCATTTCACTCCTGAGAGGCCTGTCTCTAATTTTTCGATTATACTCCCCACCACCCCAGTCCTAAACTCCCCAATCTACAAAAATACTTTCCTCCAATATATCCTTTCCCCTAAATAATTTGGAAGTCTCATGTCTTGGACTTCTAAATTCCAGAAGATGCAAAATGATTTGTGTAATCTCTCCTCATAATTTAATCCTTATAGTCCAGGTATCATCCTGGTCAATCTATGCTGCACTCCCTCTAGGGCTATTATATCCTTCATTTGGTGTAGTACTTGGAAGTGCTGCAGGCATCGTCGAACATGGCTTTATGCAGCTGAAGCATAGTTTCTACACACTTATATTCTAGTACTCTAGATATAAAAAGAAGCATTCAATTAAACTTTTTGATTATTTTCTTCTCCCGCTCTTGACATTTTAATGATCTATGTACCTGAATCCTCAGAGTCTGATTGAATGTCAATGATTTTTAGCTTATCACCATTTAGAAAGTATCCTTTCTATCCTGAAGGAGATGGCCTCATGTTTGCCTCCATTGAAATCCATTTGCCACAGTTTCGCCTATTCACTTAATCTCACAATATCTCTCTGTAACTTATGCCTTCATCATATTCATCAATGTCTTGATGACCACAAAATGTTAAATATAGTCACGATAATATATTGTCAGCGGCAAGCATTGGGTTGACTGTAACAACTAGAATTAATGGGCCTGTTTAGGCATAGGGAGGTTATTTATGGCTTTGGGCAATAGTGTAAAACAATCAATGTTGGCTCAGTCATCTGTTAAACAGCTCTCCCCATTAACCAGGAGAGGTGTTTATTGAGTTGCTGTGCCAATTTAACCAATTGTAAACTATCATCCAGAGTCAGAATTACCCCCACAGTAAACTTGCCGGTTTCTTTGGTCTTTATATATTGTTATACTGGTACTTGTTTTACCTCCAAACTCAGGACCTGAATTATTGTATCATTAATTAAATATGATAATGATGATAGGATTGAGCATTTCATCTATTCTGTAGAATATGCAAATACTTTGCATCCTCAGTATAACCCAAAAATAAGTCCAAAGATGTGCAGGTTAGGTGCATTGGCCATGCAAGATTTCCCCTTCATGTTCGCGGATGTGAAGATTAGGTAGGGTCACGGGGATAGGGTGGGGGAATGGGCATAGGTAGGATGCTCTTTTAGAGGGCTGGGCAGACTCGATGGACCGAATGGCCGTCTTCTGCACTGTAGGGATTCTATTCTATTTTAAATCTTAATTTATTTTGATGGCAGTGGGTGAACAACGTCAAATAAGTCATTTCTAATCATTTAAACAACCATCTTTCTGTTCTCATTAATCCATTGGATTTGACTATTGTATTGCACACCCTCCAGGGAAAAAAACTTATGTAACATTTGTGCAAAATTCCAGAAATATAATTATTGCTATTATTCAACGGTATGATAGGTACAGTGAAATGAATTAGTTGAGACTTGATAAATACATAGAGTGCTTAAATATCCTTTGGCAATGTATGACATATGTAAAGGTTCAATGTTATCCTGTTGTTTTCCTATTAATAATGCCAATCTTCTCCAGTGTAACTGTGATAACGACAATATACAACAAGAACTATTTTACTGAATTATTCCTTTGATCTGCTCAGTATTATTTAACGATGAGAAAATGTTTTTTTTTAAATATATGAACCAATTTACTCCAGTATGGCATGCCTGAGGTGGAATCGCTGCATGTCAATCTTTCACAATACTAACTCGACCATTATCTGTGGTATCAGGTCATTTTGACCTCCATCAGTGGTTGCATAGCACAGATTCCATGTAAAACAGGAGTATCAGGCTGGAAGAAGCTGAATTAGCAGTGCAGCCTTGAAAGACGCAAGAATGACAAAAGAATGCAGCAGTAGGTAAGAGGAATGGCAATTAAATAAGAGTGTTTGCCTCTGTGGATAGAATTCAATGGTTGCAATGGTGTTCTAGCCCTGAGTGTTTGCTCAGGTGACTAGAATAGGTGGCCCATGTGATATTTTAATCCATTTTTGAAGTGGATCTGGCATAGGAACCCAAAGAAGGGAACAGAGCAAGGAAACACTTAAGAACACTACTGGATAAGATGCAACCAAGATTACTGGAGCAAGACAGAGAAAATCAGAGAAAAATGTGTTATTTTGAAGGAGATGACATTCAATGGCACTGCTCACACCTTGAGAAGCGTAGAATAATGCCAGAAGTAGGAGAATGGCACAACAAATGCAGCCAATATCACACATCGCTCATTTTCCTTTTCCTCCTTGGCTAACATGACACCAACACACTTTTTAGTTTCTGAATAATTGCATTCCAAACTCCACATTAAACACAATGCACTAAGTGGTCCTTCGCTGTCAGTTTTTTCTTTTGTTCAAACAGCATTGCTTACAAACAAAACTTTACAATCCTTGCTGCTCTCTAACAGGATGAAGGCATCCTGATATCTTCCTGATCTCTAACCACAGAAGATGGCGCCGGAGGGAGGTGACTCTCTGTGAGCTCTCCCCAACAGATCCACTTTTTACTTAACTTATACTTGTTCTAATCTTTTAAAATTTAATTCTAAGACCAACATTATGACTAACCTCTCTCTTTTATCTTTTCTTGCATGCTTGAACATCCTCCGAGGCCGTGGAGACCATATGACCCTGATATGCCATCAATAAACACACGACGAGTGATGAACGTAACTGGGGCTTTAATACACTAAACAGCAAGCCTCCTGGCCTCTGATCACGAACTGGATCGGAGGCAGAACCTAGCTACCTTTATACATGAGCCCGAGGGGAGGCGCCACAGGCAGAGCCAGCCGGCATGCCCAGGCATGTAACAACACAATACAATGCAATACAGTGGTTTACCTCATTCACCCCCTGCTAAAAAAAAAAGAGTCCAGCGGGGGTGAAGTGGTCTTAAAGGTCAAGTCTGTCGGGGGCCTTGACCTTCCGCCGTGATCGCCTCAGTCCCGGCTGTGGTGTGGGCACCGGTGTTGAGACCTGCACGTCCAGGAGCGTGTTGTCCTCTTCTTCACCCAGTTGAGATGGTGGAGGGGGGTCGCTGTACGGTGTATGCGGAGGTGGTGGTGATGGTCGCCGGTGGGCCTGCGGGTGCCAGTTCTTGAGGTAGGTGGGGAGAGGTGGGGGAAGATGGTGTAGGGTCGGGGGTGGTGGTGATGGTCGCTGGTGAACCTGCAGGTGCCAAATGCCGGAGGGAGACTGTGTCCTGTCACCCGTCCTGATGTGCCACATGGGCATATTTTGGATTGGCATGGAGGAGCAGGACATTCTCGACGAGGGGATCTGATTTATGGCTCCTCGCATGCTTCCGGAGGAGGACAGGCCCTGGGACTGCCAGCAGGATGGAAGCGAGACCCCGGAGGTGGACTTCCTGGGAAAGGCAAACATACGCTCGTGAGGAGTCTCGTTGATGGCTGTACACAGGAGCGACCGGATGGAGTGGAGCGCATCGGAGAGGACAGTGGTAATACCAGGTATTGCGGTACCTAAGAGGCTGATGACCATTGGTTAGACCCAGGAGTCTACCATTGGCTGTTGTACGTAGCTCCGCCCTGACAGGCGGAGTACAAGAAACGGTGCCATCCCAGCAGCCTTCACTTTCTGTACCGAAGCTGCTGGGGAACAAGTTCTAGTAGATTAAAGCCTTCAGTTATGAAATCACTTCGTCTTGAGTGTAATTGATTGCGCATCAATTTAATCTACTACAACTTAAGTTGGAAGGATGGATCTCCGAATCAAACCGGAGTGCCTCCAGCTCAGCCCCCACACGGATAACTCTGCTGCTATTTTTAAACACTGGCTGGCGTGCTTTAAAGGCTACCTCGAGACGGCCGTAGGCACCCCCACAGAAGGACAGAAAATGCATCTCCTGCGCTCACGGGTCAGCCCTGGGATCTACCCCCTTATCGAGGAGGCGGAGAACTATGCTGCCGCGATCGAACTGCTAGAAAGACATTATATCCACCCTGTAAACCAGATCTACGCTCGTCACCTGCTTGCGACTAGACGGCAAAGCCCCGAGGAAACGTTGGAAGATTTCTACCGGGCGCTACTGGTGCTGGGCCGAAACTGTGGCTGCCCGCAAGTTTCGGGGAGCGAGCACACGGAACTTTTAATCAGGGATGCTTTCATAGAGGTATGAAAGAGCTCCCCAGATATCCGCCGAAGACTCCTGGAAAGGGACACTCTGGGACTTACAGAGGCACGGGCCCTGGCAGGGTCCATGGATGTTGCCTACAAAAACGCGCAGTCCTTCGCGCCCGACCGCGCGGCGGCCCCCTGAGCTGCGTGGCACCCTGCAGCGGCAGCCCCACAGACCTTCCCCCTGACCCCGCAGGCCTGCGTTACGAGACAGCCCGCTAACGCCGCCGGGCCCCGCTGTTTCTTCTGCGGGCAGGCGAATCATCCCCAACGGCGCTGCCCGGCCCGCACCACCGCCTGCAAAGGGTGCAGCAAGAAGGGCCACTTTGTGGGAGTCTGCCAGGCCCGCGCCGTGGCCGCGGTCTCCAGTGACTCCGGACCGCCGCGGCAACCCCCCCTCAGGCCCCTACCGGCCAGCGCTCACCGCCACCCCCCTATCCTAGGGCCACGTGCGACCCACGGGCGTGGCCATCTTGCCCCCCGGACACCACGCTGGACGGGTGGGCACCGCCATTTTGTCCATCGCCGCCGCCATCTTGTTCATCCCCCGGACACCATGTGCGACCCATGGGTGACGCCATCTTGGATGGGGCCCCAAGCCCCCAGCACGGCCGACTACATGCTGCATGATCAGAACTCGCAATTGCTTCATCTGGCCTCGGTGACACTGGACCAAAGTCGACCCCGGACACTCGCAACAGCTACAACGACGGTCTTCATCAACGGCCACGAGACATCTTGCCTGATTGACTCTGGGAGCACGGAAAGATTTGTTCACCCCGACATGGTAAGGCGCTGTTCACTTGTCACCCACCCTGTAAATCAAAGAATCTCCCTGGCCTCTGGGTCACACTCGGTGGAGATAAAGGGGTTCTGCCTAGCGAACCTCACTGTCCAAGGCAGGGAATTCGACAATTTCCGCCTGTATGTCCTGCCGCACCTCTGCGCGGCTACCCTCCTGGACTGGACTTCCAATGCCATTTGCAAAGCCTGACCTTTAAATTTGGCGGCCCTATACCTCCCCTTACTGTCTGCGGCCTCGCGACCCTTAAGGTTGACCCGCCTTCCCTGTTTGCGAACCTCACCCCGGATTGCAAACCCGTCGCCACCAGGAGCAGACGGTACAGTGCCCAGGACCGGACCTTCATCAGGTCAGAGGTCCAAAGGCTGCTGGGGGAAGGGGTCATCGAAGCGAGCAACAGTCCCTGGAGAGCTCAAGTAGTGGTGGTAAAGACCGGGGAGAAGCATAGGATGGTCATTGACTATAGCCAGACCATCAACAGGTTTACGCAGCTGGACGCGTACCCTCTCCCCCGCATAGCCGACCTGGTAAACAGGATCGCACAATACAAGGTCTTCTCCACGGTGGATCTCAAGTCCGCCTACCACCAGCTACCCCTCCGCACTAGTGACCGCAAGTACACTGCCTTCGAAGCAGATGGGCAGCTCTATCAATTTTTAAGAGTTCCCTTTGGTGTCACTAATGGGGTCTCGGTCTTCCCACGAGAGATGGACCGAATGGTTGACCGGTATGGCTTACGCGCAACGTTCCCGTATCTGGATAATGTCACCACCTGCGGCCATGACCAGCAGGACCATGACACCAACCTCCGTAAATTTCTCCAGACCGCGAAAATCCTTAATCTGACATACAATAAGGATAAATGCATGTTTAGCACCGACCGTCTAGCCATTCTCGACTACGTAGTGCGAAATGGAGTTATAGGCCCCGACCCTGAGCGCATGCGCCCCCTTATGGAGTTCCCCCTCCCTCACTGCCCCAAGGCCCTGAAGCGCTGCCTCGGGTTCTTCAGCTATTATGCACAGTGGGTCCCCAACTACGCAAACAAAGCCCGACCCCTGATCCAGTCCTCAACCTTCCCCCTGTCGACGGAGGCCCGCCAGGCCTTCAGCCGCATCAAAGCAGACATTGCAAAGGCCACAATACGCGCCATCGATGAATCCCTCCCCTTCCAGGTCGAGAGCGATGCGTCCGACATTGCTCTGGCGGCCACCCTCAACCAAGCGGGCAGGCCTTTGGCTTTCTTCTCCCGTACCCTCCATGCTTCCGAAATTCACCATTCCTCAGTCAAAAAAGAGGCACAAGCCATAATAGAAGCTGTGCGACACTGGAGGCATTACCTGGCCGGCAAGAGATTCACTCTCCTCACGGACCAACGGTCATTCGATAATGCACAGCGGGGCAAGATAAAAAATGACAAGATCTTGCGGTGGAGGATAGAACTCTCCACCTTCAACTACGAGATCTTGTACTGTCCGGGGAAGCTAAACAAGCTTCCTGATGCCCTGTCCCGCGGCACTTGCGCCACTGCACAAGTGGACTGCCTGCGATCCCTCCACGAGGACCTCTGCCACCCGGGGTGTCATGATATTCAAGTGAACATCACAACACATACATAATGATAGACAGAGCAACGGACCAATTAGCACACATAACACGACAGCCAATCACAGACAAGAGCAGATACAGTACAAAACAAGAAACACAACACTTCCTGGGCAGTCCATCAGGAGACGGCACAGGGCCAGTACCTCAAAGCAGGACACTCACAGTCACCACGTGCTGAGTACCAAGTTTGTTGTATAAATAGTTTAACAGAATAAAACTGTGTTGTACCAATCGCAACCGTGTTGGTTTGTCTGTATCTCAGAGCACCCAACACTTCACGGGGGTCACTCGCTTTTTCCATTTTGTCAAGACCCGCAACCTGCCCTACTCCATCGAGGAGGTCAGGTCAGTCACTAGGGACTGCCAAATCTGCGCAGAGTGCAAACCGCACTTCTACCGGCCAGAGAGGGCGCACCTGATAAAGGCTTCCCGTCCCTTTGAACGCCTCAGCATGGATTTCAAAGGCCCCCTCCCCTCCACCGACCGCAACATGTATTTCCTGAACGTGATTGACGAGTACTCCCGGTTCCCATTCGCCAGCCCCTGCCCAGCCATGACCACAACCAACGTCATCAAGGCCCTCCAGGGTATCTTTACACTGTTCGGTTTCCCCTTTATGAGCGACGAACTGCGTCAATTCCTGCTCAGCAAGGGCATCGCCTCGAGCAGAACGACCAGTTACAACCCCCGGGGAAACGGGCAGGTAGAAAGGGAGAACGGAACGGTCTGGAAGACCGTTCTACTGGCCCTACGATCCAGGAATCTCCCAGTCTCCCGCTGGCAAGAAGTCCTCCCGATGGCCCTCCACGCCATCCGGTCGCTGCTCTGTACAACCACAAATCAGACACCTCATGAACGTCTCCTTGTTTTCCCCAGGAAGTCCTCCTCCGGGACCTCACTCCCAAGCTGGCTAGCGACACCCGGACCCATCCTGCTTCGGAAGCACGTGCGGGCGCACAAGTCGGACCCGTTGGTCGAGAGGGCCCACCTGCTGCACGCTAACCCCCAGTACGCCTACGTAGCATTCCCTGACGGCCGGCAAGACACAGTCTCCCTTCGGGACCTGCCGCCTGCCGGAACCCCACGCGCACCCGAACCATTGCCCCTACCCCCACCTACCCCACAGCACCTCACTGGAGGGTCAGCACTCCTGCCGCTCCTGCCTAGGCCCGACCAACCACCGACGCCCACTACAGGTGCCCCCCCACCCGTGTCAACCTTTTTGCCCCCACAGCGCCGCCTAGGGGTGACGAAGCTGCCAGGGAGGACAAAACCACGCTCCTGGAGTCGCAACCGCCGGGACCCCCATCAGAATCACCGCTGAAACCCAGAAGCTCCAGAAGGACGACTAGGCCAACCGATCGACTGATTGCTGCACTGTGAACACTTTGTAAATATCCTCGACATCACGGTACCTCCATACCTGATCATACCATGCTAAAGGCGACGATTAACGCTGGCCACCATCCCCGCCGGGTTCTTTTTTAACAGGGGTTAATGTGGTAGTACCAGGGATTACGGTACCTAAGAGGCTGATGACCATTGGTTAGACCCAGGAGTCTACCATTGGCTGTTGTACGTAGCTCCGCCCTGACAGGCGGAGTACAAGAAACGGTGCCATCCCAGCAGCCTTCACTGTCTGTATCGAAGCTGCTGGGAAAAGAGTTCTAGTAGATTAAAGCCTTCAGTTATGAAATCACTTTGTCTTGAGTGTAATTGATTGCGCATCAAGGACCTCCTGCCAGTGGGAGACTGGGAGATTTCTAGACTGTAGGGCCAGGAGGATGGCCTTCCAGACCGTCGCGTTCTCTCTCTCCACCTGTCCGTTTCCCCGGGGGTTGTAGCTGGTCGTCCTGCTGGAGGCAACTCGTCGCTGATGAAGGAGGAACCCCGATCGCTATGGATGTAGGTGGGGAACCCTAACAAGGCGAAAAGACTGTGCAGGGCCTTGATGACAATGGCAGAGGTCATGTCAGGGCATGGGATGGCAAAGGGGAATCTTGAGTACTCGTCAACAATGTTGAGGAAGTACACGTTACGATCCGTGGAGGGGAGGGGCCCTTTGAAATCGATGCTGAGGATCTCAAAGGGGCGCGAGGCCTTTACCAGATGCGCTCTGTCTGGCCGATAGAAGTGCGGCTTGCACACCGCGCAGACCTGGCAGTCCCTGGTCACAGTCCTGACCTCCTCGATGGAGTGAGGCAGATTGCGAGCCTTGATGAAGTGAAAACAAAGGGTGACCCGCAGGTGACAGAGGTCGTTGTGGAGGGTACGGAGTCGGTCTACTTGTGCGCTGGCACATGTACCGCGGGATAGGGCATCTGGGGGCTCATTGAGCTTCCCGGGTCGATACAAGATATCGTAGTTGTAGGTGGAGAGCTCGATCCTCCACCTCAGAATCTTGTCATTCTTGACCTTGCCCTGCTGTGTGCTATTGAATATGAAGGCAACCGACCATTGGTCAGTGAAGAGAGTGAATCGCTTGCCGGCCAGGTAATGCCTCCAACGTTGCAGAGTTTCTACGATGGCTTGGGCTTCCTTTTTGACGGAGGAGTGTCAAATTTCGGAGGCATGGTGGGTACGGGAGAAGAAAGCCACGGGCCTGCCCGCCTGGTTGAGTGTAGCGGCCAGAGCAAAATCCGACGCATCGCTCTCCACCTGGAATGGAATGGACTCGTCCACAGCGGGCATCGCGGCTTTGGCAATCTCTGCCTTGATGCGATTGAAAGCCAGTCGGGCCTCAGCCGTCAGGGGAAAAATGGTGGATTTGATGAGTGGACGGGCCTTGTCCGCGTAGTTGGGGACCCACTTGGCATAGTACAAGAAGAACCCCAGGCATCTCTCAGGGCCTTGGGGCAGTGGGGGAGTTCCAGGAGGGGGCGCATGCGGTCGGGGTCGGGCCCTAGGACTCCGTGTTCCACGATGTAGCTGAGGATGGCTAGGCAGGTTGTGCGGAAAACAAATTTTTCCTTATAATAGGTGAGGTTCAGGAGTTTAGCGATGTGGAGGATGTGCCGGAGGTTTTCGTCATGGTCCTGCTGGTCATGGCCGCAGATGGTGACATTGTCTAAGTACGGGAACGTGGCCCGCAGCCCGTACTGGTCAACCATTCGGCCCATTTCTCTTTGGAAGACCGAGACCCCATTGGTGATGCCGAAGTGGGCCCGGATGAAATGGAGGAAATGGTAGAGGCGGCCATCTGCCTCGAAGGCAGTGTATTGGCGGTCCTCCGGGCGGATAGAGAGCTGGTGGTACGTGGACTTCAAGTCAACTGTGACGCAGACTCGATACTGCGCAATCTGGTTGACCATGTCAGATATGCGGGCGAGGGGTTACGCATCGAGCTGCATGTACCGGTTGATGGTCTGGCTATAATCGATGACCATCCGGTGCTTCTCCCCAGTCTTGACGACCACCACTTGGCTCTCCAGGGGCTGGTACTCACTTCAATAATCCCCTCTCGCAGGAGTCGCTGGACCTCCGGCCTGATAAAGGCCCTGACCCGGGCACTGTATCGTCTGCTCCTAGTAGCGACGGGCTTACAGTCCGGGGTGAGATTTGTGAAGGGTCGCGAGGCTACAGATGGTGAGGGGGGGCAGGGGTCCACTGAACTTTAAAGTAAGGCTTTGGAGCTGGCTCTGGAAGTCGAGCCCCAGTAATAGGGCAGCGCAGAGATGGGGAAGGACGTAGAGTTTGAAGTTAGCGTACTCTACGCCTTGTACAGTAAGGGTCGCAACACAGTACCCCCGGATTTCTACTGCATGGGATCCGGAAGCCAGGGAAACTTTCTGGGTCGCGGGTAAAATTGGGAGGGAGCAACGCTTTACCGCATCTGGGTGTATGAAACTGCCTGTGCTCCCGGAGGTGAAAAGACAGGCCGTCTCGTGCCCGTTGATCCGCACGGTCATCGTAGACTTCGTGAGGTGATGAGGCCGGGACTGGTCTAGCGTGATGGAGGTGAGCTTCGGAAGGCGGTTGGTAGGCCGGTTGGAGGTAGTGGCGGGAGGCTGCTGAGTGATCCCAAGATGGTGGCCCCCATGAGTCGCGCGTGGCGGGAGGCATCGGTGATAGCGTCCAAGATGGCGGCACCCATGGGTGGCGGGTGACAGCGGCGATGGCGGCTCCCGAGGGTCACGCGTGGCTGTGGAGAACACAATTGCGTTAAAGGTGGTGGACCCCATGGGTCGCACGTAGCGGCCAAAATTGAAGATGGCGGCGCCGCACATGGCGGGTGGCGCGGTAGCTGGGGACGGGCCCGACAGGCAGCAGGCAGCGCTTCTCGGCCTAGAAGTTTTAGGGGGAGATCGGGCCTGGCAGGCTTTTGCAAAATGGCCCTTCCTCCCACACTCGTTGCAAGTCGCGTTCCATGCAGGGCAGAGTTGTCTTTGGTGATTACCCTGGCCGCAAAAGTAGCACCTTGGGATTCCGGCGTTGGCGGGCTGCTGCACGGCACAGGCTTGCGTCGCACTCGGGTCAGATGATGGCGGCGCCCACGAGGTCCACGAGGGTGCCGCGCGGTCGGAGGTGTAGGCCTCTATATTCTGGGCGGCCACCTCTAGCGGGTTTCAGAGTTGCACTGTCTCTGGGCGGCCAAGTGTACTCCCTTCTAGTAATCGCTGGCGGATTTGGTTGGTTTCATGCCCGCGACATAAGCGTCCCTGATCAGCAGCTCCGCGTGCTGGGTAGCCGATATCGCCTGGCAATCACAGTTCCGGCAGAGTACCCGCAAGGCGCGCAGGAATTCTGCAAGTGATTCCCCAGGGCGTTGTCGTCTTGTGGCAAAGAGGTGCCTGGCATACACCTTGTTAACGGACTTCACATATTGTCCCTTCAGCAGCATTATTGCCTCCGCATACGAGGGGGCATCCCTGATGAGAAGAAAGACTCGTGGCCTCACCCGTGCGTGGAGGATCTGCTTCTTCTGGAGGTCTGTGAAGTCTTCGGTGAAGGATCCGAGGTACGCTTCGAAGCAGCTTAGCCAGTGTTCGAATGTTTCCGTGGCGTCAGCTGCCTGTGGGTCCAGCTCCAGGCGATCAGGCTTGAGTGATGAGTTCATCTTAGAAGTTTAGTGTATTAAATTGATACACCATCAAATACACACGACGAGTGATGAACGTAACTGAGGCTTTAATACACTAAACAGCAAACCTCCTGGCCTCTGATCCCGAACTGGATCGGAGGTGGAGACTAGTTAGCTTTATACATGGGTACCGAGGGGAGGAGCCTGATACACCTTCAGTAATAGGCGACGAGTGATAAACGTAACTGATGCTTTAATACACTAAACAGCAAGCCTCCTGCCTCTGGACCCGAACTGGGTCCGGAGGCGGAGACTTGCCACTTTTATACAGAAGCCCTGAGGGGAGGAGCCACAGGCAGAGCCAGCCTGGACAAGCTCAGGCATGCACGATACAGCACAATGCATATAATACAATGAACACAATAACGTGGTTTACCACATTCACCCCTGTTTAAAAAAGGTCCGGCGGGGGTGAAGTGGTGTTAAAGGTCAAGTCTGTTGGGGGCCTTGACCTTCCGCTGTGACCTCCTCAGTCCCGGCTGCGGTATTGGTGCCGGCGTCGAGACCTGCGTATCAGGGAGCGTGTTGTCAACCTCTTCACCCAGATGTTGAGTCGGCGAAGGGGGGGGGGCGGTGTATGGGCAGGGGTTGTGGTGCTTGTCCTCGGTGGGCCTGCGGGAGTCAGTTCGTGAGGGAGGTGGGCGGAGGTGGGGGGAAACGGTGTAGGGTGGGGTGTGGTGGTGATTGTTGCCGGGGAGCCTGCAGGAGCCAAATCCCGAAAGGAGACCGTGTCCTGCCGCCCATCTTGGTGTGTCACGTAGGCATATTGGGGGTTCGCATGGAGCAGCAGGACCTTCTCGACGAGGGGGTCGTTTTATGGCTCCTCGCATGCTTGCGGAGAAGGACGGGCCCCGGGACTGTCAGCCAGGACGGAAGCGAGACCCCGGAGGTGGACTTCCTGTGGAAGGCAAACAAACGCTCATAAGGAGTCTCATTAGTGGCCGTACATAGAAGTGACCGGATGGAGTGGAGCGCATCGGGGAGGACCTCCTGCCAGTGGGAGACTGGGAGACTTCTAGACCGTAGGCCCAGGAGGACGGCCTTCCAGACCGTCGCATTTTCCCCCTCCATCTGTCCATTTCCCCGGGGGTTTTTGCTGGTTGTGCTGCTGAAGGCGATGCCTTTGCTGAGCAGGAACTTACGCTACACATCGCTCGTTAAGGAGGAGCCCCGATCAATGTGGCTGTAGGTGGGGAACCCAAACAGGGTGAAAAGACTGTGCAGGGCCTTGATAACGGAGGAAGAGGTTATGTCAGAGCAGGGGATGGTGAAGGGGAATCTGGAGTACTCGTCAACGATGTTGATGAAGTACAGGTTACGGTCAGTGGAGTGGAGGGGCCTTTTGAAGTCCATGCTGAGGTGCTCAAAAGGACAGAAGGCCTTTACCAGATGTGCTCTGCCTGACCGATAGAAGTGCGGTTTGCATTCCGCCCAGACCTGGCAGTCCCTGGTAATGGACCTGACCTCCTCGATGGAGTAGGGCAGGTTGCAAGCCTGGAGGTCGTTGTGGATGGCCCTGAGTCGGTCTACTTGTGCGCTGGCACATGTACCGCGGGAGAGGGCATCTGGGGTCTCACTGAGCTTCCCGGGCCGATACAAGTTGTCATAGCTGTGGGTGGAGAGCTCGATCCTCCACCTCAGGATCTTGTCGTTCTTGATTTTGCCCCGCTGTGTGTTATTGAACATGAAGGCAAACGATCGTTGGTCAGTGAAGAGAGTGAATCGCCTGCCGGCCAGGTAATGCCCCCAATGCCGCACAGCTTCTACTATGGCTTGGGCCTCTTTTTCGATGGAGGAGTGTCGAATTTCGGAGGCATGGAGGGTAAGGGAGAACAAAAGCCACGGGCCTGCCCGCCTGGTTGAGTGTAGCGGCCAGAGCAAAGTCCGACGCATCGCTCTCCACTTGGAATGGGATGGACTCATCCACAGCGTGCATCGCGGCTTTGGCGATGTCAACTTTGATGCGATTGAAGGCCAGTCGGGCCTCAGTCGTCAGGGGAAACGTGGTGGACTTGATCAGTGGGCGGGCAGGCACTGTGGGCGGTGGGCGGGCCTTGTCCGCGTAGTTGGGGACCCACTGGGCATAGTAAGAGAAGAACCCCAGGCATCTCTTCAGTGCCTTGGTGCAGTGGGGATAGGGGAGTTCCAGGAGGGGGCACATGCGGTTGGGGTTGGGCCCTAGGACTCCGTGTTCCACAACGTAGCTAATGGCCAAGCGCGTTGTGCGAAAGACGCATTTCCTCTATTATAAGTATGGTTCAGGAGTTGTGCAGTGTGGAGGAAGCGCCGGAGGTTCTCGTCATGGTCCTGCTGGTCATGGCCGCAGATGGTGTCGTTGTCTAGGTACGGGAACGTGGCCCGCAGCTCGTACTTGTCAACCATTCGGTCCATTTGCCTTTGGAAGACCGAGACCCCGTTGGTGACATTGAAGGGAACCCTGAGGAAGTGATAGAGGGGGCCGTCTGCCTCGAAGGCAGTGTATTGGCAGTCCTCCGGGCAGATAGGGAGCTGGTGGTACGCAGACTTCAAGTCGACTGTAGCGAAGACTCGATACTGCGCAATCTGATCGACCATGTCAGATATGCGGGGCAGGGGGTACGTATCGAGCTGCGTGTATCGGTTGATGGTCTGGCTATAATCGATGACCATCCGGTGCTTCTCATTCTTGACGACCAGCACTTGGGCTCTCCAGGGGCTGTCGCTAGCCTCAATGATCCCCTCTCGCAGGAGTCGCTGGACCTCTGACCTGTTGAAGGCCCTGTCCTGGGCAATGTAGAGTCTGCTTCCGGTAGCGACGGGCTTACAGTCCGGGGTGAGGTTTGCGATGAGGGAGGGTGGGGCGACCTTAAGGGACGCTAGGCTACAGATGGCGAGGGGGAGGCAGGGGTCTATTGAACTTTAGGGTAAGGCTCTGGAGGTGGCACTGGAAGTCGAGCCCCAGTAATAGGGCAGCGCAGAGATGGGGGAGGACGTAGAGCCTAAAGTTGGTGTACTTGACGCCTTGCACAGTGAGGGTCATGACACAGTACCCCCGGATCTCCGCTGTGTGGGATGCGGAAGCCAGGGAGATTTTCTGGGTCACGGGTAGGATGGGGATGGAGCAACGCATTACCGTATCTGGGTGTATGAAGCTGTCCGTGGTCCCGTAGTCAAAAAGGCAGGCCGTCTCGAGCCCGTTGATCCGGACGGTGATTGTAGACTTCGCGAGGTGGCGCGGCCGGGACTGGTCCAGTGTAACGGAGACGAGTGTCGGAAGACGGTCAGCGGACCGGTCGGCGGTAGTAGCGGTCAGCGTACGGTCGGGCGAGCTGGGTTCCCGTGAGGAAGCGGAGGGGTCCCAAGATGGCGGCCACCATAAGTCACACGTGACGGGCGAGGTGTAAGATGGCGTCCAAGATGGCAGCCCCCGTGGGTCGCACGTGGCAGGCGATGTGCAAGATGGCATCCAAGATGGCGGCCCCCATGGGTCACACGTGTCGTCTGAGATTAAAGGTGGTGGCGCCCATGGGTCGCACATGGCAGATGTGCGCAACTGTGGGTGGCCCCGACCGATAGCAGGCAGCGCTGCTGGGCCTAGAAGATTTAGCGGGGGTGGGGGGGTCGGGCCTGGCAGGCTTTTCTGAAATGGTCCTTCTTCCCTCAGCCGTTACAAGTAGCATTCCGTGCCGGGCAGCATTGTCGGGGTGAGTACCTTGGCAGCAGAAGTAGCATTTTGGGCCTCGTTGATGGCTGCACCCATGAGGCCCACGAGGGTGCCATGCGGTCGGAGGTGTAGGCCCCCATGTTCTGGGAGGCCACCTCCAGTGAGTTGGAGAGCTGGACTGTCTCTGGGAGGCCGAGTGTCCCCCTTCTAATAAACCATGGCGGACATAGTTCGAGTTCATGCCCGCGACATAGGCATCCCTGATCAGCTGCTCCGTGTGCTGGGTAGCCAATATCGCCTGGCAGTCACAGTTTCGACAGAGGATGCGCAAGGCACACAGGAATTCCGCAAGTGATTCCCCCGGGCTTTGCTGTCTCGTGGCGAGGAGGTGCCTGGCATATACCTGGTTAACGGATTTCACGTATTGTCATTTTAGCAGCGTTATTGCCTCCGCATATGAGGGGACGTCCCTGATGAGGTTAACGACTCTTGGGCTCACCCGTGCGTGGAGGACATGCTTCTCCTGGAGGTCCGTGAAGTCTTCGTTGAAAGATGCGAGGTAGGCCTCAAGGCAGCATAGCCGGTGTTCAAAAGTCTCTGCAGCGTCAGCTGCTTGTGGGTCCAGGTGCAAGCGATCAGGCTTGAGTGCGGTGTTCATCTTGAGTGAAGAGTCCATCTTTAGAAGTTTAGTGTATTAAATTGATACACCATCAATAATGGACGACGAGTGATAAACGTAACTGAGGCTTTAAGACACTAAACAGCAAGCTTCCTGCCTCTGGACCCGAACTGGGTCTGGAGGTGGAGACTTGCCACTTTTATACAGAAGCCCCGAGGGGAGGAGCCACAGGCGGAGACAGCCTGGACAAGCCCAGGCATGTAACAACATAATACAATGCAGTACAGTGGTTTACCACAGACCCGACCCGACCTGACTGATGTGCTGAGTGTTCTGGATCACATACAAGTCACCAACACTTGAAATAGTGCAACATTATTTTATTGAATCATTAGCTGTCTAAACATACTCAGACTGTGGGTTAATACGATACTAGCTTTAACTAAAGATCTTTTCCTTGTCCTAACCAGTCGATGCACTCAGCACATGGTGAATGTCTGTGAGCTCTGTCCTCCTAGCTAGCTGCAACTCGAATGAGTGGGAACTCTGATGCCCCCTGTCTTTATAGTGCGTGTGCTCTCACTGGTGATTGGCTGCGGTGTTGTGTGTACTGATTGTCCCACTGTATGTCTGCATCATGTATATTATGACATCCCCCTTTTATAAAAAAGTACCTGTGTGGCAATAAATAGTGTATGGTGAATGTTCCTGACTCCGTGTGTGCGAAATATTTACTGGACTAGGTACATAAAAACTAAGCTATTTACATGGGAAGGTTCCTTGTGCAGAAAAACAGTGTGTCAGAAGAATAACGGGGTGAACACGATATACAAACCACTTGAACGATTAAATGGAAGAACAGAACAAATCAGAAAGTCCATTTGTCCACAAAGTTCACAAATTAAGTCTCTGAGGTGGGCGACGAATTCTGGTTGACCACCTCAAGGGTGGGTCGGGAGCCGCCGGCTGAGGAGCGGGCTGGACTGCGTCAGAGTGAGGAGGATGCAGAGTGACCGGAATCTCTGCATAGTCCAGGTCAGGGTCAACAGGAGGGCGTGGCAATGGTGGAGGATCACGTAGCGAGCGCGGAACGAGACGAAGGGCCCGTCGATTGCGCGCAGAATGGAGCCATCCGGTAGACGAACCAGGAACGAGCGGGGAGCCACCTGCCGAAGGACCACAGCGGTTGCAGACCAGCCACCATCCGGAAGATGGATACGGACATTGTCATCTGGAGCCAGAGCAGGGAGATCAGCTGCACGGGATTCATGAGCCGCCTTGTGCTGTGCACGAGACAGTTGCATTCATTGAAGGACCGGAACGTGGTCGAGGTCTGGGACATTAATGGACGGCACCGTCGTCCTCAGGGTGCGACCCATGAGCAGCTGGGCTGACGACAGGTCAGTGGACAGTGGGGCCAAGCGATAGGCCAGCAGGGCGAGGTAGAAATCGGACCCAGCATCGGCAGCCTTGCAGAGGAGCCGTTTGACTATATGGACGTCCTTCTCCGTTTTGCCATTGGATTGGGGATACAGGGGACTGGATGTCACATGCAGAAAGTTGTACCTCCTGGCAAAGTTGGACCATTCCTGGCTTGCGAAGCAGGGGCCATTCCCCGACATCACAGTGAGTGGGATGCCGTTTGGCAAAGGTGTCCTTGCAGGCACGGATGACTGCAGACGATGTGATGTCGTGTAAACGTACCACCTCCGGGTAGTTTGAAAAGTAGTCTACAATCAAGACATAGTCCCTGCCCAGCACGTGGAACAGATCGCTGCCGACCTTGGACCAAGGGGACGTGACCAACTCATGGGGCTGTAGGGTCTCACGTGGTTGGGCCGGCTGGAAGCGCAGACAAGTGGGGCAGTTGAGCACTGTGTTGGCGATGTCGTCATTGATGCCGGGCCAGTACACAGCCTCTCGGGCCCATCGGCGGCACTTTTCCACGCCAAGATGGCCCTCGTGTAGCTGTTCCAAGACGAGCTGGCGCATGCTATGCAGGATGACAATGCGTCCAGTTTCAGGAGAACACCATCGACTACCGCCAGATCATCTCTGATGTTGTAGAACTGTGGAAATTGGCCCTTGAGCCACCTGTCTGTTAGGTGGTGCATGACACGCTGTAGCAAGGGGTCAGCCGCCGTCTCGCGGCGAATTTGGACGAGGCGTTCATCCGAAGCAGGTAGATTGGAAGCCACGAAGGCCACATGAGCATCAAACTGACAGACGAATCCCGCTGGGTCACACGGAGTGTTGACTGCCCTGTAGAGAACGTCGGCAATGATTAGGTCTTTGCCCGGGGTGTATACGAGCTGGAAGTCGTATCGCCAGAGCTTGAGCAGAATACGCTGGAAGCGAGGCGTCATGTCGTTCAAGTCTTTCTGTATTATATTGACCAGCGGGCGATGGTTGGTCTCGACGGTGAAATGGGGAAGGCCGTACACATAATCATGAAACTTGACTACACCGGTCAAAAGGTCCATGCATTCCTTTTCTATCTGCGCGTAGCGCTGTTCCATGGGGGTCATGGCGCGTAATGCATATGCAACGGGGGCACATGGTGAGGCCTCATCGCGTTGAAGGAGCACTGCCCCAATGCCAGGCTGGCTGGCATCGGTCAAAATTTTTGTCTCTTTCGCTGGATCAAAAAAAGCTAAGACAGGGGCCGTGGTGAGTTTGGTTTTGAGTTCTCTCCATTCGCGCTCGTGGGCAGGAAGCCATTGGAAGTCTGTCGTCTTCCTGACCAGGTTCCTGAGAGCCGTGGTATGAGAGGCAAGGTAAGGGATGAACTTCCCTAGGAAGTTGACCATGCCCAGAAATCGGAGAACCACCTTCTTGTCCTCTGGCGTTTTCATGGCTGTGATAGCAGCCATCTTGTCCGCATCCGGCCGCACACCCAACTGGCAGATGTGGTCCCCTTCGGAACTTGAGTTCCGTCTGACCAAAGGAGCATTTGGCTCTGTTGAGGCGTAGGCCCTGCTCCCGTATGCGTTTGAACACGCGCTGGAGGCGACTGATATGCTCCTGCGGGGTGGTGGACCAAATGATTATGTCATTGACATAGACGCAAACACCTTCAATGCCTTCCATCATTTGTTCCATGATCCTGTGGAACACTTCTGAAGCCGATATGATCCCAAACGGCATCCTGTTGTAACAATATCTGCCAAAAGGGGTGTTAAAGGTACACAGTCTCCTGCTGGATTTGTCGAGCTGGATTTGCCAGAAACCTTTCGAGGCGTCAAGTTTGGTGAAGAGCTTGACGCGAGCCATCTCACATGTGATCTCTTCGCGCTTAGGAATCGGATAATGCTCCCCCATGATATTGCGATTCAGATCCTTGGGATCAATGCAAATTCTCAGCTCGCCGGAAGGCTTTTTTACGCACACCATGGAACAGACGGTTGGTTCCGTAACTCTGGAGATCACTCCTTGGTCTTGGAGGTCCTGCAGCTGCTGTTTGAGGCGGTGCTTGAGGGGTGCTCGGACTCTGCGAGGTGCATGCACCACAGGCGTGGCGTTCTGTTTGAGTAGGATCTTGTGAGTATATGGGAGCGTGCCCATGCCTTCGAAGACGTCACGGTGCTGGTCGATGATGGCGTCGAGTTGCGCCTTGAAGTCAGCGTCCTGGAAGGCAGACGTGTCATCAGGAGAGAGAGAGTGAACTCTTTGAACGAGGTTCAACAGCTTGCACGCCTGTGCGCCAAGCAGGGAGTCCTTCGAGGAGTCCACGATCTCGAAGGGAAGGATGGCTTTCCGTGACTTGTGCGTCGCTTCAAGTTGGCACGAGCTGGTAGCAGGGATGATGTTGCCATTGTAGTCCAATAGCTGGCAGGCCGATGGAAGGATGGCTGGTTTGACACGAAGGCTTTGGAAAGTAGACCACGCCATGAGATTGGCGGAGGCACCAGTGTCCAGGCGGAATCGTATTTGGGACCGGTTGACCGTCAGGGTGGCACACCACGCATCGTCTGGATCGATGCTGTATACCAACAGCGGTTGATGTCTTTGCTCCGGGGACAGCCTGTTTTTCGTTATGACACCAACTCGAAATGGCGCCTTCGGGTCCTCGGTGTCACTGCTGTGTGGGTGGTCGGAATCGGACTCGGTGACCGTGGGTTGAATTGCCCGAACATTCCTGCGAGGCTGGTTGAAGCGATATGAATTGGAAGGCTGAGCTGCTCGGCAGAAGGCAGCTTAGTGGCCAAGTCTTCCACATCGTATGCATTGTCAAGATTTTGCGGGTCATTGCAGCTTTAAGTGGGCAGAGTCACAGTTGCCGCACGTCGTGACGTCAGCACGTTCGCTGTGTCACCGCGCATGCGCAATGCCTGCGCATTACATTCCTCAACGTCGCCGTCCCCTCGTTTGATGCGTACAAGCGCGGGAGTCCGCAAAAAGCACGCAAAATGGCTGCCCTCATCCAGGCTGAGGCCCTGGAGGTGCTCAATCACTTGGACCCGTTCTGCCTCGTGGGGACCTTGCCGCGCCGTTTCAGCCGCTTGTATATGGGAATACCGTCTCATGGCGTTTTCATGTAAGACACAGGTCTCGATGGCGGTCGCTAGGGTGAGTTACTTTACTTTGAGGAGCTGCTGACGTAGGGGGTCCGACTGAACACCGAAAACGATCTGGCCGCATACCATAGAGTCAGAGGTGGGCCCGTAGCTGCAAGATTGCGCAAGGATGCGGAGGTGCGTGAGAAAGGATTGGAAAGATTCATCCTTACCCTGCAAACGCTGCTGGAACACATAGCATTCAAAACTTTCATTCACCTCTACGCTGCAGTGAGTTTCAAACATGAGGAGGATCGTCTTGAACTTCGTGTTATCTTTGTCATCTGCAAAGGGGAGAGAGCTGAAAATGTGGATGGCATGGTGCCCGGCCGTGGAGAGGAGAAGAGCAATCTTTCTGGTGTCTGAGGCTGTCTGGAGCTTCAAGGAAGAGCTGGAAGCGCTGTTTGAATATCTTCCAGTTGGCCCCTAGGTTGCCAGCGATGCGGAGCGGCGGCGACGGGTTGATGTTGTTCATGTTGCAGGATGACGGAATGCTAGCGGAATGCAGATCACTTGCAGGTAGGCCTAAGAAGTGCTAATATCCCTCAACTCCTGGTATCATGATGTGTTGGGTGTTCTGGATCACATACAGGTCACCACTTGAAATAGTGCAACATTATTTTATTGAATCATTAACTGTCTAAACATACTCAGACAGTGGGTTAATATGATACTAGCTTTAACTAAAGACCTTTTCCTTATCCTAACCAGTCGATGTACTCAGCACATGGTGAATGTCTGTGTTGCAGGCTGTGAGCTCTGTCCTCCTAGCTAGCTGCAACTCGAATGAGTGGGAACTCTGATGCCCCCTGTCTTTATAGTGCGTATGCTCTCACTGGTGATTGGCTGCAGTGTTGTGCGTGTTTATTGGTCCCACTGTGTGTCCATCAGTGTGTGTCTGCACCATGATATACTGCAGTATATTATGACACTGACCTCCACGACCTGGAAGTGTATCGGGCCCAAACCGGAAGTGAAGCCTCCACCTCGATTTGGAGCCGACCCGGACCTCGGAGCTCCCAAAATGGCCTAACAACCGACGCCAGTCCCTGGATAGCCCAGCCCAGTCCCTGGAGCTCCCGACCCCCGACGACAAGATCCAGCCCAACTCAACCCCGAGAGACCTGCCCAACGACCTGACCCGGAGACGCCCGCCCAGCAATCCGACCTACCTGGAGATGGAAGAAAGAAAAATCCACATGGAGGCCCGACCAGGCCTACTTCAAGACACGACCCCAGGAGCGCCCAGGGAGGGAACAGAGCACGGGACTCAGCCCAACCTGCCTTGGGAAGTCCCTGCCCACGACCCAGGACCCCCAAAATGGCGGAGACCCCGCGCGAGGACCCGAACGCACTGCAAGGTATTCACGTGCCCGCAGAACGCTGGGACCCATCCGGATCACAAAAATGCCCCCATAGCAACCCCTCTACCTCAACCAGTGCACGGAACTCTGCCAGACGTAACCCCGTAACCGTAACCAGCGCCGTGGTCCCCCGGTGGGGTGGTCGGAGAATCCCGCCCTATCTGTTCCTTCATTGTCACTGATGGCTGCATTGCATGCTCCCAATTGATGTGTTTAAAGGTGGGGGTCTTGTGAAATCCAGCATGTGGCCTGCCAGTTGCCAACCTGTCCACCAAAACTCTCAAACTTTACGGGGGATGATGGAGGAGTCGAGTGGCTTGCCCACTCTTATGCCTATTGAGCCTCCTTAAGTGGCCAATTAAAGGTCACTTAAGGGCCAATTAAAGGTCACTTAAGGGCCACATTCCACCCTTGATGTGATTTTTTTTGTTGGCAGGGCGAGGCCCACACCATGTGGGAAACCTGGTAGATTTAGCTTCAGGGGCTGGTGTTGAGGCAGGGGTGGAAAGAACAAATTTGCCAGACCCATGTGCTCATCAGAGGCACCCTCCCAACTTCATATTTCACTCTTTGCCCTTACCTTTAAGTCTCTCATACCTGTCTCCCCAGACCTCTTGCCGGGGCTTGCCAGCCTGGCCCCGGAGAAGCCCCATACTCCCCTTCAGTCCAGGATCCTCTTTGCCAGGGCTGCCTACAGTCCACTTAGTTGTCACAGCTCCTGCCTAACACTATAGAGTTGGATTTTCTCCTGAAATAAGGATGGAAGTCTCACCTGAGAGCAACTGGACTACAATGAAAGCACTGCGCCTGGCTTTAAATTACGAGGGGCAGCTGTCACTCTGGTGAGCAGGCTCACCGCTGACATTTTAGCTAGGCAGTTGGAGACCATAGAATTCCCTCGTCAACAGCACTGTGAGTAAGAATACTTTCACTCCACAGACTGCCACGGTTCAAGAATACTCATTACTAGCTTTTCAAGAGCAACCAGGGACGGGCAATAAATTCTGGCCTTGATAGCACACCTACATACTGAGAATTTATTTAACAGCGCAATACCTATATACTGAGAATTAATTCAACCGCATTTACCTACACACTGAAAATTTATTCAAAACGCAAAACCTATATACTGAAAATTTATTCAGCAGTGCAATACCTCTATACTGAGAATTAATTCAACTGGACTTAGATATACACTGAGAATTTATTCAACAGTGCAATACCTATATACTGAGAATAGGGCAGCATGGTAGCATAGTGGTCAGCACAATTGTTTCACAGCTCCAGGGTCCCAGGTTCAATTCCCGGCTTGGGTCACTGTCTGTGCGGAGTCTGCACGTTCTCCCTGTGTGTGCGTGGGTTTCCTCCGGGTGCTCCGGTTTCATCCCACAGTCCAAAGATATGCAGGTTAGGTGGATTGGCGATGCTAATCACCCTTAGTGTCCAAAATTGCCCTTAGTGTTGGGTGGGGTTACTGGGTTATGGGGATAGGCTGGTGGTGTGGGCTTTAGGTAGGGTGCTCTTTCCAAGAGCCGGTGCAGACTCGATGGGCTGAATGGCCTCCTTCTG
The DNA here is from genome assembly GCF_047496885.1 of Scyliorhinus torazame. NCBI lineage: Eukaryota > Metazoa > Chordata > Chondrichthyes > Carcharhiniformes > Scyliorhinidae > Scyliorhinus > Scyliorhinus torazame. Next base: position 195,380,642 of record NC_092709.1, read on the forward strand.
CACTGTAAATTCTTTGAAAAATTTATTCAACAGTACAATACCTATATACTGAGAATTTATTCAACAGCGCAATACCTATATACTGAGAATTTATTCATCAGTGCAATACCTATATACTGAGAATTTATTCAACAGTGCAATACCTATATACTGAGAATTTATTCAACAGTGCAATACCTATATACTGAGAATTTATTCAACAGCGCAATACCAATATACTGAGAATTTATTCAACAGCGCAATACCAATATACTGAGAATTTATTCAACAGCGCAATACCTATATACTGAGAATTTATTCAACAGTACAATACCAATATACTGAGAATTTATTCAACAGCGCAATACCTATATACTGAGAATTTATTCAACAGCGCAATACCTATATACTGAGAATTTATTCAACAGCGCAATACTTATATACTGAGAATTTATTCAACAGCGCAATACCTATATACTGAGAATTTATTCAACAGTACAATACCAATATACTGAGAATTTATTCAACAGCGCAATACCTATATACTGAGAATTTATTCAACAGCGCAATACCTATATACTGAGAATTTATTCAACAGCGCAATACTTATATACTGAGAATTTATTCAACAGCTCAATACCTATTGTCATGAGAATGTCGCTTTCAGAAATGTTTGGCTGCTCATATTACTGCAGTGATGTCAGAGAGTGGGTGGAACTGGGCTGTCTGTCAGCTTTTTACTTTTGTTCTAGCCTGTTTGCTGCAGGGTGTGTTTTAGTTTCGTTTTCAGAGCTGGATAGCTGCAGTCACAGCCAGAAGGTGTATTGGAGTCTCTCTCTGTAATCTAAAGATTGTAAATTGATCCTGGTGATTTAAAACTAATAACTGTAGTGACTTTAACCTGATGTACTTCTGGTAAAAGGTGTTTTAAGTCTTATAGATGTTAAAAGGAAAGCTTAAAGGATTAATTAGTGTTGTATTCTTTGAGGGTTGTATTTGAATTGATGGTTGCTAAGATGTTCACTGTATGTTTTAAAAAGTTAACTTGAGTTCATAGAATAAACATTGTTTTGCTTTTAAAAATACTTTTCCATTTCTGCTGTACCACACCTGTAGAGTGGGCCATGTGCTCCCCATACCACATCTATTAAACGTTGTGGGTCAGGTGAACTCCATGATACACTTTGGGGTTCTCTAAACCTTGGCCCATACATTATATACTGAGGATTTTTTCAACAGCGCAATACCTATGTACTGAAAATGTATTCAACAGTGCAATACCTATACATTGAGAATTTATTCAACAGTGCAATACCTACACACTGAGAATTTATTCAACAGTGCAATACCTATAGAATGAGAATCTCCACCTAGGCCCTAGTTGATGCTGACAGGGGTGAGTACAGTGCTTCCTGAAATCAATGACCAACTCTTTAGTTTTGCTGACATTGAGGGAGAGATTATTGTCGCTGCACTACTCCTCTAGGTTCTCTGGGCGGGATTCTCCACTCCCACGCCGAAGTGGCCGCGCCGTCGTGAACGGCGTCGAGGTTCACGATGGCCGGAACGGCCCCGGTCCCGACCGATTCAGGCCCTGACAATGGGCCAGGATCGGGGCCGCGTCATCTACACGCACCAGGCCTTGTGGCCCGCGTAAAAGCGGTGCTGCATAGATGACGCGGCCGGCGTCGCATAACGGACGTAATCCGCGCATGCGTGGTTGTCGTCCTCTCTAAATCCGCCCCGCAAGAAGATGGGGGACGGATCTTGCGGGGCCGCGGAAGGAAGGAGGTCCTCCTTCAGAGAGGACGGGCCGACGATCGGTGGGCACCGATCGCGGGCCACCCCACATTCCAGGTGAAGCCCGGTGCAGGATCCCCCCTCGCCCCCTCACAGGCCGCCCCCCACCAGCGCTCACACACCGCCCACGACTGCAGCAACCAGGTGTGGACGGCGGCGGGGGGAACCCGTCATTTTGGCCTGGCCGCTCGGCCCATCCGGGCCTCAGAATAGCGGGGGTGCCGGAGAATCGCCATTTTGGGTGTCTCCGACGATTCTCCGGCCTGCGGCCCGCGAAACTCGACCGGGCCGTTCCCGCCGCTTGGGAGAATCGCGGGAGGGCGTCCCCGGAAATTTTGGCGGCCCAGGCGATTCTCCCAACCGGCGTGGGAGTGGAGAATCGCGCCCTCTATTTCCCTCCTGTATTCTGGTCGTCGTTATTCGAGATCCGGCCCACAATGGTCGTGTCGTCAGCAAACTTGTAGATGGAGTTAGAACCAAATTTTGCCACGCCGTCATGTGCTGGAGGGAGTATGGTAGGGGGCTAAGTACGCAGCCTTGCTGGGCCCTGGTATTGAGGACTATTGTGTGTCATAATATGCACCCAAGCACATCTTGAGGTAAAAGCAGGCAGTGACAGACACCCAGGTGAGCCAATCAACATACAGAACAGAACATGACCAATCACTAGACAGAACACCAGAGGGGGGCTTCCAACTATAAAACACACGAGGCATCAGCACTCTGCCTCTTTCCACTGGTGACAACTGGGTGTACAAATCATTCAACACCTTCTACACGTGGATCAGAGCTAGCCTGGTCTAGATAGTTAATGTTAGTTTACTTAGAGTAGTAGAGAGTCAACCCACAGGCAGCTGTGTGCTTCGTTACTGAAGTTCAATGAATCTTATTGGGTCAACGCCTCCGTTTGGTGTATGCTTGATCATTTAACTGCATCGTGTTGCAGTCTGTGTTACCCCAGGGTGAAGAACACGACATGTGGAGGAGGTGTTGTTGTTTATTCTTATGGTCTGTGGGCCATAATGTTGAGGATCCAGTTGCAGAGTGAGGAGCCAAGTCCTAGGTTTTGGTGCTTTGACATTGGCTTGGCTGGAATTATGGTGTTGAAGGCGGAGAATTTATTCTGAGAATTTATTCAACAATGCATTTGAAAAACAATGGGCGGGATTCTCTGACCCCCTGGCGGGTTGGAGATTCACCGGGGGGGCGGCGTGAATCCCACCCCGCCGCTCCGATGCCGGCCGCCATATTCTCCGGCAGTCAAAAAATCGCGCCGACAGGAATCGCACCGCCCGCCTCGCAGAATGGCGAGAATCGGCGCGACGCAATGGGCCCCGGGGCTGCTCCAAATTTCTGGCCCGGATGGGCCGAAGTCCCGCCGACGTGACCGCAGGTCCCGCTGGCTTAAATCAAGCAATCTTTTTAACAGTGTCAACCAGTCGTGCTGGCTGACGTCGGCGAGCGCGGAGGGAGGGGTCGGCGTGGAGCGGCCGCCGGAGAGGAGACGGCATGGCTGTAGGTGGGGGGGGGGGGTCGCGGGTGCCGGTGGAGGGTGCTCCCCAGAGCCGACGGTGCATGCCGGTGATTGTGGTCGGTGCTGAGTGTGGGGGCGGGGCGGGGTTAGGGTGGGAAGGGGATGAGTGGTGCTGTGGCTCGAGGGTGCTGGTGATGGGAGTGCCGGGGATGGGAGTGCCCGCCCGACTGGATGAGGAGGAAGAGGAGGAGGTGGAGGAGGTGGTGGTGCCACAGCGACGGAGGCGCCCAGTGAGGCCTCGTGTGTACCGGCGCCACGCGTCGTACCAGGACCTCACGGACCAGTCATGCAGGATGAGACTCCGGATGAGCAGGGAAACCGTCGTCCAAATCTGCCAGCTGATGGCGGATGTGGCACCGTGTCGGACTGGGAGAGGACACCCTCTCCCGGTGGCCGTCAAGGTTACGGTGCCCTGAACATCTATGCCACAGGGTCGTTCCAGTCACCGAGTGGGGACCCGTCCGGCATCTCGCAGGCATCGGTGCACCGGTGCATCTGTGCAGTGACTGACGCCCTGTATGCCTTTTAGGACCGCTACATGCAGTTCCCTGTGGACCGGGCCCACCAGGATGCCCATGGTCCAGGGGGCGATCAATGGGATGTCTTCACGAACAGTAAAGGGACCTACTCCATGAACATTCAGGTGGTCTGTGACCACTGCATGAGGATCCTGCACGTCTGCGCCCGGTACCAGGGCAGTGTGCATGACTCGTTCGTATCGGCCCAATCGTTCATCCCCCCGGCTGAGGGACTGGTTGCTCGGCGACAAGGGTTACCCATTGCGGTTGTGGCTGATGACACCTATACGGAGGCCACAGACCGACGGGGAGAACCGCTACAACGTTGCCCATGCAGCGAGCAGGGGTGTGGTCGAGAGGTGCTTTGGGCTGCTGAAGATGCGCTTCAGGTGCCTGGACCACTCTGGAGGGGCCCTCCAGTACCCATTGGAGCGGGTCAGCCGCATCGTTTTGGTCTGCTACGTCCTGCACAACATAGCCCAGCAGAGGGGCGATGTGCTGGAGGCAGAGGAGGGGGAGGAGCAACACGATGAAGGGCAGGCCGCCCCAGATGAGGAGGATGGGGGGCAATGTACAGACAAACTGGCTGGATATGGACGGGAGGCTGCCCACCGTTCCCGGCTGGGCCAGCGTGCACGGGACGGGTTGATAGCTGCACGGTTCACAGACTAGGCGGGTGTGGGAATCGCCGAGTATGGGCACAACAGCACAGTACGGCACCAGCCCACCACCCTCAACCCACCCTCCACCAACCACCGTCACCCTTGTCATAATATACACCAGTATATCATGGTGCAGACACACACTGATGGACACACAGTGGGACCAATCAACACACACAACACCACAGCCAATCACCAGTTAGAGCACACACGGTATAAAGACAGGGGGCATCAGAGTTCCCGTTCATTCAAGCTGCAGCTAGCTAGGAGGACAGAGCTCACAGCCTGCAGCACAGACATTCACCATGTGCTGACTGCATCGACTGGTTAGGACAAGGCAAAGGTCTTTAGTTAAAGCTAGTATCGTGTTAACTCACAGTCAGAGTATGTTAAACAGTTAATGATTCAATAGTGTTGCACTATTTCAAGTGTTGGTGACCTGTATGTGTTCCACGGATCCAGAACACCCAACACATCATGATACCAGGAGTTGAGGGATATTAGCACTTCTTAGACCTACCTGCAAGTGATCTGCCTTCCGCCAGCATTCCGTCATCCTGCAACATGGACAACATCAGCCCGCCGCCGCCGCTCCGCATTGCCGGCAACCTAGGGGCCAACTGGAAGATATTCAAACAACGCTTCCAGCTCTTCCTTGCGGCCACAGACAGGGAGGACGCCTCGGATACCAGGAAGATTGCTTTCCTCCTCTTCACGGCCGGAGACCATGCCATTCACATTTTCAATTCTCTCACCTTTGCGGATGATGAAGATAAAACGAAGTTCAAGACGGTCCTCCTCAAGTTTAACACTCACTGCAGCGTAGAGGGGACTGAAAGTTTTGAGCGCTACGTGTTCCAACAGCGTTTGCAGGGTAAGGATGAAACTTTCCAATCCTTTCCCATGCACCTCCGCAACCTTGCGCAGTCTTGCAGCTACGGGCCCACCTCCGACTCCATAATACGCGACCAGATAATTTTCGGTGTTCAGTCAGACCCCCTATGACAGCAGCTCCTCAAATTAAAGCAGCTCACCCTAGCGACCGCCATTGAGACCTGTGTCTGACACGAAAATGCCACGAGTCGGTATTCCCACATCCAAGCGACTGAAATGGCGCGGCAAGGTCCCCACGAGGCGGATTGGGTCCAAGTGATTGAGAACTCCAGGGCCTCAGCCTGGATGAGGGTGGCCATTTCGAGCGCTTTTCGCGGACTCCCGCGCTTGTGCGCACCAAACGAGGGGATGGCGACTCTGGAGAACATAATGCGCAGGCGCGCGCCACGCACGACCGCACTGCGCATGTGCGGTGGTGCAGCGAACGTGCTGACGCTACGACTTACGGCAACTGTGGCTCCGCCCATTTAAAACGGCAATGCCCTGCCAAATCTCGACAATGCGTACGATGTGGCAGACTTGGCCACTATACTGCCTTCTGCCGAGCAGCTCAGCCTGCCAATTCATATCGCTTCAGCCAGCCTCGCAGGAATGTCCGGGCAATTCAACCCACGGTCACCGAGTCCGATGCGGACCTCCCACACAGCAGTGACACCAAGGACCCGAAGGCGCCTTTTCGAGTCGGTGTTGTGACAAAAAACAGGCTGTCCCCAAAGCAAAGACATCAGCCGCTGTCGGTATACCGCAACGATCCAGACGATGAGTGGTGTGCCACCCTGAAGGTCAACCAGAATTTGTCGCCCACCTCAGAGACTTAACTTGTGAACTTTGTGGACTTATGGACTTTCTGATTTGTTCTGTTCTTCCGTTTAATCGTTTACACGGTTTGTATATAGTGTTCATCTCGTTATTCTTGTTGCATACTGTTTTTCTGCACCAGGCACCTTCCCATGTAAATAGCTTAGTTCTCATGTACATAGTCCTGTAAATATTTCACACACACGTAGTTAGGGACATTCTCACCACGCACTATTTATTGCCACACAGGTACATTTTTTTATAAAAGGGGGATGCCATAATATACACCAGTACATCATGGTGCAGACACACACACTGATGGACACACAGTGGGACCAATCAACACACACAACACCACAGCCAATCACCAGTTAGAGCACACACGGGATAAAGACAGGGGACATCAGAGTTCCCGCTCATTCGAGCTGCAGCTAGCTAGGAGGACAGAGCTCACAGCCTGCAGCACAGACATTCACCATGTGCTGAGTGCATCGACTGGTTAGGACAAGGCATAGGTCTTTAGTTAAAGCTAGCATCGTGTTAACCCACAGTCAGAGTATGTTAAACAGTTAATGATTCAATAAAATAGTTTTGCACTATTTCAAGTGTTGGTGACCTGTATGTGTTCCACGGATCCAGAACACCCAACATATCAACCCTGCCCACCACCAACCGCCCTCACCCCGCCCACCACCGCATCACCCGCATGCACACCAGCCCTCCATTGCACATCCACCTGCGGCACAACGGGCAGGGGTCACACGGTCGCCAGTGGAAACGGGTCTGTTGCAGGCCAAGGAGGATTGACAACCCGCTCTGCGATGAGCCCCGGGCTCTACATCGTTAGACAATGTCTGACTCATGGCCACAGAAACACCCTCCACCTGGACCGTCCCTGCATGCAGCCTTGACACTGCAGTGCATGGTCCCATCGTCTGCCCGGGGGGGGTGGCGAGGGCGACCCAGAGAGGGGAGGGTCGCACACTCACCTGAGCTCGACGTCCTATCACCCCTCACACACACACTGGCGCTCACCTCACACCCCACCCCCGCATGCATTGGACTGAGCACAGAGGCAACTTCTGTAGGTGTGGAAGTGATATAATGACAAACAGTTCATACACGTGCCCTAGCCCCTATGACTAGTCTGTGCCCTGCACCCGTGCCAACTTACTCAGTGTCTAATTTTCTGGCCTTACGGACCCAATGACTACGTCTAGGTGGTTCCCCAGACGGTACAGCAGAACTGGAGGTGGACTCCTGTGATTCCTACCCTGTGACTAGGGATTCCTTTGACGGCTGTTTCCTGGGGCGGCCCGGCCTGGATGGACCAGGCTGCGGCTCGGGTGACTAGGATGGCGAGCTGCCAGCCTGTCCTGCCCGTTGCCCACCAGGTGTACCTAGGACGGGGGAGGGGGGAGTCCGAGGTGTCGCGGTATTCCGGGACCTCCCCTGTAGGGGGACCCGGAACAGGACCCAGCACCTCCTTCTCCCTCGGGGTGCCCGATGGCCCCCGGGCCTCTCCATGAGTTGGGGGTGCGAACGGATCCAGCAACCGACGTTCCCCGGCACCTGGCGTAGCCAGTCCTGGAGGCCCGCCCTGTTATCAACAAGGGTCTGCAAGTTTGCAACCATGGAGATCAGGGAGTTGGCCATCCCTGTCTGCGTCTGTGCGATGCCAGCCAGCACCTGGGCAATGGTGCCAATGCCCTCAACGATGGCCTGTTGAGAATGGGGCATGGCCTGCTGAGACTGGGCCACGGCATTGAGCGCCTCTGCGATCTGCAGCTGGCTCTGGCTCATGGCTGCCTGTGAGAGGGCAGCCACATCCTGGGCCACAGGCGCAGCCTGCACGGAAAGCCTTGTCATGATATGGAGACATGCAGATAATGATATACAGACAGGCACAGACAGGCAGCTAATAAACACAGCGAACAATGCCAATGAGCAGGCAGGACACTCGGGGTGGTATCTCACTATAAAAGGCACGAGGCACTCACACTCCGCCTCTTTCCAATGATGAACATCTACAGATTGAGTCAGGGTGTATTTACAGTATCACATCTCCAGCACGTGGCTAAGAGCTAGTCTGGTTCAGTCAGACAGAGTAACCACACTTAGGTTAGCAGAGAGTCCAACTCATAGAGAACTGTGCTAACTGTGCTACTGGTTCAAGAAATCAGATTGAACTAACTTCAAGGTCTGGAGTGTCTTTTGGCTAAAGCTACATCCAGTTGCAGCCTGTGTTATCCCAGAGTACATAACATGACAAGCCCCAGGCCTTGCATACTGTTAGCCATGTCTGACACTGTCACCCCCACTGCCTCCACTGCGGACGTCACCCGTGCGGTGTCGGACTGGGTGGCACGGATGAGTGGCACCACTCCCAGCTCCTAGACGCGGGTGGACTCCATCACCTGCGGCTGCAGCTGCCGCAAGCCGGCCGTCACCCCCTTCGATCGTCCCTTGGTCCGTGACTGCATCGGGTCTATGGGTGGGTGTGGTAACTCCAGGAACCCGGGACCCATCTGGGCGGCAGGTGGTTGCTGGGGCCGGGCTGCCCTCCGACCGTCCGGCCCCTCGGCTGTTCCTAACTCCACCTGCTGTACCGGGCGGCTGTGTTGTGTGCAAGAGTTAGTGTACCAGATGCCTCATCGCTAAAGTGCCCAACCGAGGTGAGTGTCTCTGCGATGGTGGAGGGTGTAGGAGATAGCAGGGAAGTAATGGCGTGCTCCTCATCCGACCCGAAGTCTGGGGTCCCCTGGAATGGTATGTCCTGTCCGTCCGTCCCCTGTGTGTGAGTGTTCTGGGGGGTTGTGTCCTGTGTGTGGGTGTCCTGTGTGTGGGTGTCCTGTGCGTCAGTGACCTGTGCGTCAGTGACCTGTGCGTCAGTGTCCTGTGCGTCGGTGTCCTGTGCGTCAGTGACCTGTGCGTCAGTGACCTGTGCATCAGTGTCCTGGGTGTCAGTGTCCTGTGCGTCAGTGTCCTGTGCGTCAGTGTCCTGTGCGTCAGTGTCCTGTGCGTCAGTGACCTGTGTGTCAGTGCCCTGTGCGTCAGTGTCCTGTGAATCCGTGTCCTGTTCGTCAGTGACCTGTGCATCAGTGTCCTGTGCGTCAGTGTCCTGTGCGTCAGTGTCCTGTGCGTCAGTGACCTGTGCATCAGTGACCTGTGTGTCAGTGTCCTGGGTGTCAGTGTCCTGTGAATCCGTGTCCTGTGTGTCAGTGTCCTGGGTGTCAGTGTCCTGTGTGTCGGTGTCCTGGGTGGGTGTGTCTTGGGGGCATGTGTCCTGGGTGGGTGTGTCCTGGGTGGGTGTGTCCTGAGTGGGTGTGTCCTGTATGTGGGTCTCTTGGGTGCTTGTGTCCTGTGTGTCAGTGTCCTGAGTCAACTGGGACAGGGGCCTGTTGCTGTTGCTGCCCACCTCGTCGCTGGGTGTGGCCCTCCGGCGTCGCCGCACTGGCACTAGATGGGAGCAGCGTACGCCTGACGCTTCGGGTCTATCCCTGGCTTGTGGGTGCCCTGGCACTGGGTGGGGGCATCTTATGCCTGACGGGCCGAGTCTATCCCTGTCTTGTGGGCACCCTGGAACGTCCTGGGGGCGGTCAGCATCCGCAGGGACGGGTGGGTCGATTTTTGGCCCTGCAATACACAATGCAGCATGCATGGTTAGATACGCAGACGGGAAGGGGGTTGGGGGGAACGGGTGAAATGGGGGATGGGGGAAGGGAAAGGGAGGATGGGGGAAGGGGGCAGGGGGAATGGGAGGATGGGGGGATGGGGCGATTGGGGGATTGGGGGATGGGGGAAAGGGAGGTTGGGGGAAGGGTGGATGGACGGAAGGGGCAGGGGGGGAAAGGGGGATGGGAGGAAGGGGGGAAGGGGAAGGGGAGATGGGGGGATGGGGGGAAGTGGAGGGGGAGGGGGGCAGGTAGTGGGGGGTCTCACTTGGTGATGCATCCCCGACCTCTGCATCCGCAACCTCCGGTCCCTGGGTCCGCATGCAAGGTCCAGGACCCTATCTTCATGAACGGTGAGGGGGCGCAATTCACGTGGACCCCCTCCGGTCCTCTCAAGCTCCCGGTTGTTATGAGCGTGCTTCTCCTGTGTGTGTGTGTGTGTGTGGGGGGGGGGGGGGGGGGGGGTGACAGGGATAAAGGGCAACAATGTTAGGCGGACATATACTTGCGGACGAGCGGTCGTGTGTATGTTGGCATAGGTTCACACCCCATCCTGCCAATGCAGCCTGCATGGGTGGGTGCAGCCATGTCGGTTGCAGCTAGGGCTGTGCCGCCCATCCGGGGGGAGGGGGGGGCACAAGGGGGGAATGGGGGAAGGGGGGACTCACCTGGCTGCCCTGACTAGGTCGTTGACCTTCTTGTGGCACTGGATGCCTGTCCTTGCTGTTACGGCCACGGCGCTGACGGCCTCTGCCACCTCCCTCCACAGGCGCTGGCTGAGGTGTGGTGCGACCCTGCGGCCGTGTCTGGGGTACAGGGAGTCCCTCCCATGCTCCACTGCGTAAAGGATTTCTCGTTCCTGGAACCTCGGCTCTGTGCGGTGGGTGGCCATTTTGCTTGGTCTCCAGCGGTGCCGTCTTTTGTGCTGCAACGCCGTGCGGCATCAATGACGGGTGACGCCATCGTGATTGGACCTTTCGGGTCGGAGGTTTTCCGACGTTCCAGGTGGCCCGACGCCGGAGTGGTTCGCGCCATTCTTGGTGCCGGCGATGGGCCATCCTGCCAATTTCGGGAGAACCCCGCCAATGTTTCATAAAAGTTTTGCTGCATTTCTTCTCAGTAAATGTGAATTTACGATCCAACCTCACATTGTCTACAATGTATAAAACGACTGTAAATTTGTTTATGCAGGTTAAGTCTGTAGGAAAAATTACCAACCTTATAAGTAATCATGAATTTTTTTCCCAACTTCTTGAATATCAAGCTCAGAATAACTGCTGCAGCAGAATTACTTTGAGATTTTGGAGCAGAGGGATCTGGATATCAGATTTTATAAAGTAGTTGATAAATATTTGTAGACGTTTATTGGCTGTTCCTCTTATTTCCGTGCAATATGTTCTATTCACTGAAGTTGGAACCAGTGAAGATGGTTTCTGATAAGGATTATTGCTTCACTTGAAAGTGGACACTTGGCTCAGTGAAAGCAGCAGTCCAATTAATTTTAAGTCTAATCTGATCACAATCAGTGAAATAGCTTTTCATTCAGCATTCAGGAATCTGCCCAAGAAGCGATGTGTCGCAATCAAAAGTGAAATTGTAATAATTTAGTTGCTGTCACGTTTTCTTCAGTTTGATGTCTGTTGCCTGATTTATATTTTAGGTTCACACTTTGATTTTGGAATTCCTTGCTCAATGAGATAGTGGGGTACAAATTGTCCCTGAGTGGGGGTGTAGAATGGATGACAATGAATGGTCAGTCAATTTTACAGACTGACTATTTTTCTTTTCCATTAACTATAGACTGCCAATTCACTATTATCTATTTTGTACTATTATCCAAGATGAATATTTACCACAGTGTTTACTTCATACATGTTTGGAAGCAAGTATTTTTTATATGCTTTGACTCCCTCTTAGATTAGAGCTGCCGTCATCTTGCATACTAAAGCCGTGTTCAATAAAAAATATGACTTCCTTGGATGACACACATCTTAGTCATGATAAGTGCATAACAATTTTCATTAAAGGGGGCACAGAGAAGTGTTCTAAGCTTCACATTTCATTGCCTTCAAAAGTGCTGCTCCTTTTGCAAATGCCATTACCTTCTACATAAAGGTTAAATCATCTTCTGACAAGCAGTGACCAAATTGCTTCTGGTAGATGTGAACACAATTGGAAGCTAAGTCCTGTCTCCATTTACCAGGAGGTAAAATCTATCAAGAAATCTTAGCTGAAAAGCAGGTGGTCAGAACCCTGATAAGGGAGCACAAGAAAGAAAAAGGCCACTTGACAATTTGGTCTCTCAAGCCTTCTCTGCCATTCAAAGAAGATCCTGATTGATCTTCTACCTCAAGACCACTTTCCCACTCTATCCGCATATCCCTTGATTCCCTCAGTGCCCAAAAATATATGAATCTGAATCTTGAATATATTCATCGACTGAGAATCTTCTGAGGAAGAGAATTTCAACGTAAGAGTGAAGAATCTTTTTCTCTTCACAGCCCTAAATGATTAATTCCTTATCCAGGGACTATGACTCCTAGTTCTATATTCTCCAGCCAGGGAAAACAATCTCTCAGTACCTACCCTATCAAACCTTTTAGATGTTTTATATCATAGAGTGGGATTATCTGTCATTTTTCTAAACTTCAGGGAATATAGAACCTTTCATTTATGAAATCAAATTCAGTTCAGATTGATGTGATAAAAGTGTTATCTTTGAAGTAGTTTTGTTTTTTGCACTTTTGGAAATGATTTTTGCAAAGATTAATACAGACCTCCGTCGCCAAATCATCCCTTTCTCCAGAATCTTTAAATGCACTGCCTTGTCCAAGATTTGTGTTCAACTTACCCATAACTTTATTCAGATCCTTTCAATCAGATTTCTATATCAGTACCTCGCCGTACTAAGGTGACCCAAATCAAAGTCACAAACAACGTTCTCTGTAACTGTAACATTTTCTCTGCACATTGTCCTACCCCTCTCTACAAACTTCAGCAAAGTCACACAATGCTTGTGTTCCATTGTCAAGCTCTGTAGAAATATTCTTGCTTGATTCCATCTTATTTATCCAGTGACAATTGCAATATCTGTAACAATTGGCTTCTCTTCCCACATTCGCAGCATCATTTGGGTATTCCCCACAAGGATCAATCCTTGGCCCTTCCTATTCCTCAAATGTAAGGTTTCCCTTAGTAATGTCAGAAAAAGCAATGAATCAGCATCCACAGGTAACACTGAATTGTACCTATCAACCACTTCTCTTGGCCTCTCCACCTCTTCATATTTGTGGAGAGAACACCAGTATTATGTTAGTCAAAGCTTCCTCCGATTAAATCATAGAATTCTACAGTGCAGAAGGAGGACATTCGGCACATTGAGTCTGCACCTGCCCTTGGAAAGAGCACCCTATTCAAGCCCACACCATGACTCTATCCCCGTAACCCAGTAACCCCACCCAACCTTTTTGGACACTAAGGGCAATTTAGCATAGCCAATCCAACTAACTTGCACACCTTTGGATTGTGGGAGCAAACCGGAGCACCCGGAGTAAACCCACGCAGACATGGGGAGAACGTGCAGACTCCGCACAGACAGTGACCCAAGCCGGGAATCGAACCTGGGGCCCTGGAGCTGTGAAGCAACTGTGCTAACCACTATGCTACCCATTAGCATTTGGAAAACCAAAGTCACCATCTTCAGGTCCTATCACAAACTCCTTGAGGGATTTTCAGCCGCACCTCACCCCCCCCCCTCCCCCCATGGTGTGTTTTGAGGTGGTGGAGGCAGCCCGGAATCGGCCTGCGGTGGAATTTCCCAATCCCGCCACCGCCAATGGGTTTTTCTGTTGTTCACAGCTTCCACCACCAGGTAACCAATGTTGGGAGTTGGGCAGGGGAGTCAACCGTGGGACAGAAAGATCCCGCCTGCAGGAACGGCCGGACAATTTTGTCCCTTATCTCAGCCAATCTGTACTCAACCCATTGAAACCCTCACTTGTGCCTTGACTCAGTAATCCCAATGCTCTCTGGCCAGCCTCTCATTCTCCACACTTCTTAAACTTCAGTTAATTCTACAATATATTACCCATGTCCTATCTTATATCAAATCCTCCAGCATACCCATTAACAATGCCCTACATTGCCCATCACTATCTAATGCATTAGATTAAAATTCTGATACTTGTGTTTAAATCTCTCCATTAATCTTCCTATACTCTCAGTTCCAATGACTGACTATTTTCTGCATAATTCCCCATTTTGGCTGCATCAGTTGCTCCCTGGAATTCCCTTCTTAGAAAAGTTCCTAAATCTTTCAACCACTTCAAGTTCTTCTCCTCCTTTACAAAGAACAAAACTACAGCACAGGAACAGGCCCTTCAGCCCTGCAAGCCTGCACCGGCCATGCTGCCCGTCTGAACTATAAAACCCTACCCTTCCGGGGACCATATCCCTCTATTCCCATCCTATTCATGTATTTGTCGAGATAGCCCGTATCTGCTTCCACGATGTCCCCCGGCAGCGAGTTCCAGGCTCCCACCACCCTCTGTATAAAAAAAGTCCCTCGGACAACTCCTTTAAACCTTGCCCCTCTCACCTTAAACCTATGCCTCCTAGTAATTGACTCTTCCACTCTAGGAAAAAGCTGCTGACTATGTACTCTGTCCATGCCCCTTTTGTGGACTTCTATCAGGCTGTCCCTCAACCTCTGTCTTTCCAATGAGAGCAAACCAAGGGCGGGATTCTCCGAGCCCCCGCCGGGTCAGAAAATTGGCGGGGGGCGGTGTGAATTCCGCCCCGCCACTCCGACGCCATCTGCCGAATTCTCCGGTGTCGGTTTTCGGGCGGGGCGGGGACTGTGCCGCGCCAGTCGGGGGCCGTTGGCAATGGCCCCCCCCGGCAATTCTCCGGGCCACGATGGGCCGAGTGGCCGTCCGTTTTCGGCCAGCCCCACTGGCGCAAAATAGACAAGGCCCATACCGGTGTGACCTGGCTTGGAGGGCGGCTAGCGGAGTCCTCGGTGGGGTGCGGGGGGATCCGATCCCGGGGCAGCCCCCACGGTGGCCTGGCCCGCGATCGGGTCCCACCAATCCCCGGGCGGGCCTGTGCCGTGGGGGCACTCTTTCCCTCCGCGCCGGCCTGTGTAAGGCTCTGCGATGCCGGCACGGAGAAGATACCTCCTGCGCATGCATAGGAAACACGGCAGCGGTTCTGCGCATGCGCCAGAATACACTGCCGGTCCTGCGCATGCGCCAATTTGCACCGGCCAGTGGGGGCCCGTCGGTGCTGGTTGGCGCAGCTCCAACCCCCCCCAATGCCGGCCTAGCCCCCGGAAGTGCGGAGGATTCCACACCTTCCGGGTGGCCCAATGCCAGATTGATTCACACCACTCTTTGGCGTCGGTACGGGCTGCCCTGCCGATTGCGGGAGATTCCCGGCCCAAGTTTCTCCAACCTCTCCTCATAGCAAATGTCCTTCATACAAGGCAACATCCAGGTGAATCTTTTCTGTACCCACTCCAAAGCCTCCACATCCTTCTGGTAGCGTGGCGCCCAGAATTGAAGACTATGGGCGAAATTCTCCAGTATCGGCGCGATGTCCGCCGACCGGCGCCCAAAACGGCGCAAATCAGTCGGGCATCGCGCTGCCCCAAAGGTGCGGAATCCTCTGCATCTTAGGGGGCTGAGCCCTAACCTTGAGGGGCTAGGCCCGCGCCGGACTGATTTCCGCCCCGCCCGCTGGCGGAAAAGGCCTTTGGTGCCCTGCCAGCTGGCGCGGAAATGACATTGCCGGGTGGCGCATGCGCGGGAGCGTTAGCAGCCGCTCACGGCATCCCCGCGCATGCGCTGTGGAGGGAGTCTCTTCCGCCTCCGCCATGGTGGAGACCGTGGCGAAGGCGGAAGGTTAAAGAGTGCCCCCACGGCACAGGCCCACCCGTTGATCGGTGGGCCCCGATCGCGGGCTAGGCCACCGTGGGGCCAGATCACCCCGCGCCCTCCCCAGGACCCCGGAGCCCGCCCGTGCCGCCTTGTCCCGCTGGTAAGAGAGGTGGTTTAATCCATGCCGGCGGGACTTCGGCACATCCGGGCCGGAGAATTGCGGGGGGGGGGGGGGGGCACCAACCGGCGCGGCGCGATTCCCGCCCCTGCCGAATCTCCGGTGCCGGAGATTTCGGCAACTGGCGGGGGCGGGATTCACGCCAGCCCCCGGCGATTCTCCGACCCAGCGGGGAGTCGGAGAATCTCGCCCTATATTCCAAGTGTGGTACAACTAAGGTTCCATAAAGCTCCAACATGACTTGCCAATTTTTAAACTTAATTCCCCGGCCAATGAAGGCAAGCATGCTGTATGCCTTCTTGACTACCTTCTCCACCTGCGTTGCCACTTTCAGTGGCCTGTGGACCTGTACACCCAGATCCTTCTGCCTATCAATACTCTTAATGGTTCTGCCATTTACTGTATATTTCCAATCTGTATTCGACCTTCCAAAATGCATTACCTCACATTTGTCCAGATTAAACTCCATCTGCCATCTCTCTGCCCAAGTCTCCAACACATCTATATCCTGCTGTATCCTCATCAGTATCCTAATTCCACAAACCTTTGTGTCATCCGTAAACTTACTAACCATACCAGTTACATTTTCCTGCAAATAATTTTTTATATTACAAACAGGAAAGGTCCCAACACTGATCCCTGAGGAATGCCACTAGTCACAGCCCTCCATTCAGAAATTCACCCTTCCACTGCTACCCTCTGTCTTCTATGACCGAGCCTGTTCTGTATCCATCTTACCAGCTCACCTCTGATCCCGTGCAACTTTACCTTCTGTACCAGTCTGCCATGAGGGATCTTGTCGAAAGCCTTACTGAGTCCATAGTTGACAACATCCACTGCCCTACCATAATCAAGCATCGTCACTTCCTCAAAAAACTCCATCAAGTTAGTGAGACATGACCTCCCCTTCACAAAACCATGCTGCCTCTTGCTAATGCGTCCACTTATTTCCAAGTGGGAGTAAATCTTGTCTCGAAGAATCCTCTCCAATAATTTCCCCACCACTGATCTAAGGCTCACTGACCTGTGATTACCTGGATTATCCTTGCTACCCTTCTTAAACAAAGGAACAACATTGGCTATTCTCCAATCCTCTGGAACCTCCCCTGTAGCCAGTGAGGATACAAAGATTTCTCTCAAGGCCCCAGTAATTTCCTCCCTTGCCTCTCTCAGTATTCTGGGATATATCCCATCAGGCCCTGGGGACGTGTCTACCTTAATGTTTCTCAAGACCTCCAATACCTCCTCTTCTTGGTCTCAACATGACCCAAACTATCTACATGCCCTTCCCCAGACTTATCAACCACAAAGTCCATCTCTTTGGTGAATACTGATGTCAAAGTCCTCATTTAATACCTCGCCCATTTCCTCTGGCTCCATGCATAGATTCCCTCCCCTGTCCTTGAGTGGGCCAACACTCTCCCTGGCTACCCTCTTGCTCTTTATATATGTATAAAAAGCCTTGGGATTTTCCTTAATCCTGCTGGCCAATGACTTTTTGTGACCCCTTTTAGCCCTCCTTACTCCTTGCTTAAGTTTCTTTCTACTTTCTTTGTATTCCACACTTGCTTTGTGTGGTCCCAGCCTCCTAGCCTTGACAAATGCCTCCTTTTTCTTTTTGACTTAGCTCACAATATCTCTCATTATCCAAGGTTCCCGAAACTTGCCATACTTATTCTTCATCCTTACAGTCCTGAATTCCTATCAACTTAAACTTGAAAGCCTCCCACATGCCAGATGTTGATTTGCCCTCAAACATCTGCCCCCAATCTACATTCTCCAGTTCCTGCCTAATGTTGTTGGCATTGGCCTTCCTCTAATATAGCACCTTCACCTGAGGACTACACTTATCTTTATCCATCAGTACCCTAAAGCTTACTGAATTGTGGTCACTGTTCCCGAATTGCTGTCCTACTGAAAGGTCGACTACCTGGCCGGGCATATTCACCAATACCAGGTGTAGTCCTTAGTTGGACTATCTACATATTGTTTCAAGAAGCCTTCCTGGATGCTCCTTACAAACTCTGCCCCATCCACGCCCCGGGCACTAAGTGAGTCCCAGTCTATATAGGGGAAGTTAAAATCACCCATCACAACAACACTGTTACCTTTAAACCTTGCCAAAATCTGCTTACATAAATGTTCCTTTTTCCCTCGCTGGTTGTTGGGAGGCCTATAGTAAACCCCCAACATAGTGACTGCATCCTTCCTATTCCTGAGCTTTGCCCATATTGCCTCACTTATGAGCCCTCCGTGGTGTCCTCCCGCAGTACAGCTGTGATATTCTCCCTAACCAGTAGTGCAACTCCCCCACTCCTTTTACATCCTCCTCTATCCCTGAAACATCTGTATCCTGGAACATTAAGCTGCCAATCCTGTCTTTCCCTTAACCAAGTCTCTGTAATGACAACAACTTCATAGTTCAAATTGCTAATCCAAGCTCTAAGTTCACCTGCCTTACCTGTTACACTTCTCACATTGAAACAAATGCACTTAAGTCCACCAGACCCTCTTTGATCAGCAACCACACCCTGCCTACTCTTCCTCAGAGTTTACTGGCCCTGCTCTCTAGTTCCCCTCAACCACACCCTGCCTGCTCTTCCTCGGAGTCTTACTGGCCCTACTCTCTAATACCCCACAACCATACCCTGCCTGCTCTTCCTCTGAGACTTACTGGCTCTTCTCTCTCGTTCCAGTTCAGTTACCTCACCTTTTCTTTGGTTCCCACCCCCCTGCCAAACTACTTTAAATCCTCCCGTATGACACTGGCAAACCTCCCAGCCAGAATATGTATCCCCCTCCAGGTTAGATGCAACCTGTCCTTCTTGTATCGGTCCCCCTGCTCCGGAAGAGAGCCCAGTGGTCCAGATATCTGAAACCCTCCCTCCTACACCAGCTGTTTAGCCACGTGTTGAGCTGTACTATCTTCCTATTTCTAGCCTCACTGGCACATGGCACAGGGAGTAATCCAGAGATTACAAACCTAAAGGTCTTGCTTTTTAACTTTCTACCTAACTCCCTGTAGTGCTGCTCCAGGACCTCATCACTTTTCCTACCTATGTCGTTCGTACCAATATGTACCACAACTTCTGGCTATTCACCCTTTCCCTTCAGAATGCTTTTTGTCCGTTCAGAGACAACCTGGGCCCTGGCACCAGGGAGGCAACCTACCATCCTAGAGTCTCTTTCACATCCACAGAAGTGCCTATCTGTACCCCGAACAATAGAGTCCCCGATAACTATTGGTCCAGTGCTCTTTGTCCCTTCCTGCTTCACAACAGAGCTAGCCGTGGTGCCACTGCTTTGGCTGCTGCTCTTATCCCCTGATTGGATTGGATTTTGGAAATGATTTTGTTTATTGTCACGTGTACCAAGATACAGTGAAAAGTATTTTTCTGCGAGCAGCTCAACAGATCATTAAATACATGAAAAGAAAAGGAAATAAAGAAAATACAAAATAGGGCAACATCCCCTCCCAACCGTATCCAAAACAGTATACTTGCTAGAGAGGGGACAGCCACAGGGGATTTCTGCACTGACCGCCTGCCCCTTTTAGAGGTCACCCATCTATCTGCCGGCACCTTGGGTGTCACCACATCATTAAAACTCCTGTCCATGAAGCTTTCCACAACCTTCATGCTACTAAGTTTATCCAGCTGCTTCTCCAACCTATCCATGCAGTCTATGAGGAGCTGTAATTGGGTGCACTTCCTGCAGATGTAGTCGTCCGAGATGCTGAAAGCATCACAAATCTCCCACATCTCACAAGTGCAGCACTTAATCCCACTGACCGACATTTCTATCACCAATTAAATTATTTTAGAAAATTTATTAAACTCTTACCTTCTCTTAACGCTGAAGATACCCGAGGTAGGTCTTTATATCACTTACCTTCCCAGGATGCTCACTGGATCTCTCCCTGCAGATTAACAGTTACAAAGCAAGAAGAAAGAAAACAAGACAAAAAGGCAAAAAAAAACTCCTCCTACTCTGCACCAAATTACCACACTGCTCCAAATTACCAAATTTCAATCCAACTCAGGCTGCCTCACTCATGTTGTCTCCCAATTCAAATGCACAAAGCTTAAGATCCTCCTCAAAAAGTATCTATTTGACAAAGCCTTTGGGTGCCTCTCCTATTACTTCCTTCTTTGCCTCAGCTTGGTTGGGCAGGATTTGTTTGAAGCAGCGGTAGAAATTATGAGGTTTTTATATTTGTTAAGATTGTTAAGTTTAGGGCGGTGCCTTTGGGCTGGATTCTCTGATTCCTTAACCATGTGTTACTTGGCGGCATGACACTCACTGGTGGTGGGATGCCACGACACTCACTGGTGGTGGGATGCTATACTCCTGCCCTTTGTCAATGGGATTTACCATTGAAGCCACCCCATGCTATCAGGTAACCCGTGGGCTGGTGCGTGCTGCTGGTGTGCTACGTGGATCACAAAAGCCAGAGAATTCCGCCCTTTAATCTAGGATAAAATGAAGTGTGCCACATAACTGGTTGTGAAGACTGTGTGCGAAGAGGGAGTGAACATAGAAGTGATTTGAATCCCAGAGCAAGACAATTGCCCAAAAATTTGCAGTTCCTGGAAAATTACCATTCAAACCTTCGGGGTGGGGTCTTGTTCCCACGCATCTTCGGGACACCCCCTAAATCTGACTGTCTGGAGCTTGGACGTTATGGCTCAATTTAACATAAAACTGACAGTAGTGTTTTTATAACTGTTACAAGTTTTTGTCCGTAGTTTAAGCTACCGGGTGCGCCAATCAAGTTGCACCAATCATCCTCCCCGTTTCAGTCCCTTTCCTCACCCCAACCTCAGAGAGGCCTCTTGCAACACACTGCCCCCTCCTGCCAAGGACCCCTGGGCCCGATCCCGAGAAGTGCCATCCTTGCACCCGAGCACCCTGGTACTGCCGTCCTGGCACCCTGCAAATGCCCCTTCCAGCCTTGCAGTGCCACCCAGATACCCTGGCAGTGGTACTGACAAGGTGCCTGGGTGACACTACCAGGGTGCAGGATGGCAGTGCTGAAGTGCCAGGGTTCCAGAGGGAATGTCAGGGTGCCACCGTGCCTTGTCCCCAACCACCCAAAGGTCTCTAATGGTGTGGGAGACCCCCGGGTGCCATTACGACTGGACCACACTTGTGGAAACCAGCACTAAACAATGCCCTGGTGAGGTCTCCTAGGTGCGGCCGTTAGGTCCCGGGCGCCAAGAGAACCCTGTTAACTATTATTAAAATGAGTCAGATCATGACTTCTCACAAGACTCCATTAACTCTTGCGAGGCATTTAGTGCATCACAAATCTCATGAGAGGCCTCTCGCGTAATTCAGCAGCCTTCTTCCAACACCAAGTCAGGTGCAACAAAGCCGCTAACTTGAGTCCATAAGTTGCATTCAAAAATAGCATTTTCTCAACAGTACTTTCAGTCAGTTTGTTGCAGTGAACGTCCTAAAACATGAAATCTTGGACATGATTCATCCATCTCATTGTGCCAGGCATGATGGGTAACTGCCGCAAGCAGCCAAAATCGGACTTTGTTCTGGGCACTGGGCCGATAGCAATTCATCCAACCCTCGGTGCCCAGAAATCTGGATCTGCCCTCACTGGGGGTGGTCTAGATAATGATATGACTCATTTAAATATATCTACGCTGCATTTGCCTGGCACCCAGGATTCACTGACTGCACAGGCAAGACTTCATCTGGATACCGATTAGTACTGTTATCCACAGTGGAAGCCAGTCATGATGGCCACTTGGAGGTCTCAGACGCAATTAGATCTGCAAGGTTGGTCAAGGAGGGGCAGGTCATTACCCTGGCATCCCTCATGGCACCCAGGCAACATGGCAGTGCCAACCATATACTCTGCCAGTGCTAACCTGGCACTGCCAGGTTGTCCAGTTGGCACTGCCAGGGTGCCATGGGCACAGTCCTGATGCCAGGCTGGCAGTTCAAGGATGCCCGGGTGCCAGGTTAGCACTGCCAAGGACCAGGGTCTGAGCGGGGCCATGCCCATGAAAGGGAGGTTGATGGGAATATTAAGGGTTGGGGTGAAGGGGAGGAATAAACGCAGAACATAAAACGTAGAACATAGTGCAGAAGGAGGCCATTTGGCCGATCGAGTCTGCACCCAGCCACTTAAGCCCTCACTTCCATCCTATCCCCGTAACCCAGTAACCCCTACTAACCTTTTTGGTCACTAAGTGCAATTTATCAAGGCCAATCCAAACCTGGACTGTGGGAGGAAACCGCTGTGAAGCCACAGTGCTATCCACTTGTACTACTGTGCTACTTTATGAAGGGGCTTCTTAAAGGTTGTGGAGGTGAAGGGGGGTTGTCCTGAAAGGTGGTGCCAAAATTGGAGGTGGAAGCCTGAAGAGGAAGCCCTCAGCGACTCCATAGCGGGTTGTCCTCATTTGAGGGGGGATAATGTCCATGTATGTGTGGGTGGCATGACCCATGGGTAGGGGGCCCTAAAGCCCACTTAGAGATCAGGGCACCCTTTCAAAATGACGTACCGATCTCTGAGGAGCCGGTCTCGCTGCGAGTTCAGCTCACTACTATTGAAAACATTTCTAATTGTGGGCTGGACCGGGGAGAAAGTCTCCAAATGCACCAAAAAATGTCTAAATGTGGATGAATCCAGGTTTGGATCTCACCCAAAAAACTGACGAGAAACACCCCACCAAATTTGTCCAAAATGACACTTCATTTTTTGGGGAGAAATGTGTCCCTTGTTGTTTCATCCTCTCAGTGTTACGACACCCTGGGCTAGTGCACAGTCGATTCCAGCCCCGCAGACCCCGGAGTCCAACACAAGGGAATTAACCAATAGTTTGTATAACATGTCTGAAATTTCTGGCCATTGGCTGCTCCAATGACTTACAGTCACCAGATTTGTAAGTAAAACACAAAACTGTTTATTTATAACAGAAATTAAGCTAAGACATGCAATACTTATAATAGAAAAATGAATAGCTAATCTACTTCTCCCCGCTTGTACTTCCCACCCTCTACTCAAACACCTACAAGACAGACACACACCGAGAGGGAGGGATGGTAAAAAATAATAGGAATTAAAACTTGAAATGAAATTTGAGTGTTCCTGCTTCCAATGTCGAGGTCGCTGCAGCGGCTGTCATCCCAGGAAGTGGAGTGATTGTAACTATCGGTTGGATTGGCAATGAGAGTCTGCTGGCAACGGCATTCAGTCAGAACTCCCAGGCTGTAGGGTTTCCTCTGGAGAGTCACGTTAACTTTAATTAGCCTGGGACATCACTCAAAAGAACAGCCGCAGGCCTGCATAATTCGTATTTGTTTCCAACTGGCCCCAGATTGACAAACAGCCTTTCTGCGATAAGAACAGAGTTCCACACACAAGATTTTTAAAAGGGTTTTTAAACACCTGACTCAACATTCAGCTGCTGCTGGACTGGATATTCCTGCAGTTCAATCTGGCTGTGTGGAGAGAAAGGTCTTTACTTTGGATCTTTAGACAGAAACCATCAGGTGATAGAGAGCGAGATCAGGGTTGTGGCCCAACAGCTTCTGATCAAAAATAAAATTATAAGCAAGATGAAACCCTCCTTGCTCTGCAGAACATTCCAGAATGATCAGCACCAATCAGCATTGACTATCAGCTCAGGCTCGGCAATTTCAAAACAGCCATTGGCCGCCAGCAAAGTCCATCAAGAGGTGACATCACTGATGTCAGACCAAGTAGCACACCCTGCTAGAATTTTCTGTTTTAAAATTAAAGGTGAAGTTCATCTTAAAGGCATTGATCCCATTAATTGTCCAGGAACAAAATTTGAAATAGCAGATTAACAGAAATTAAAAGGAAAAAACAAGGGACAGACAGGGGGTGGAATTCTCCGACCCTCTGCGCCGGAATCTCGTCCGGCGCGGGGGCGGAGAATAGCTGTTCACGCCAGAAATCCAGCACGACGGCGCTTCCGCGATGCTCCGCGGACCCGCCAGTCGCACGCGGTCGACTTGGCGCCGGCTGGAGGCCGCTGGAACAGGCCCCCGCGGCGATTCTCCTCGGTCGACAGGCCGAATTCCCGCCTCCGTGATTTACATCTGGTACCACCCGCCGGGAGCTGGGACCTGCAGACGGGGTGGCGGTTCTGGTGGGGGGTGGGGGAATTTGACTCGGGGGGGCCTCAGCGGTGGCGAGGCCCACAATCGGGGGCCACCGATCAGCGGGCCATCATGATCTGGGAGGGACCTACCTTACTCCGCGCAGGCCCGCTGTGTGGCTCAGCCATGTCAGCGGCGCCCGCTTGAGGCTGCCGTGAGCATGCTCGACCGCGCGGTCTGGACGGCAGGGTCCCGCCAGCAGCCAGAGCCGCGGGACCCATGCCGGGGCCCTGCTAGCCCCCTGGAAAATGGAGAATCACCCCGGACGTTTGAGGAAAAAGTCCGGAGTGATTCTCGCCCGTTTTCTAGCGGGCATGGGGTCTTACTCCCCGCCCAGGGAGTAACAGGAGGATCCTTACATTGCCGATTAACTGGAAGTTTGAATTTCTTCCTAAAGGTTATCAGTCTCCATGGACATCATAACACAATTTTAAATACATGGATGATTTTATTGCAATTTTGAACAAATATTCAATCATACCAAAGCATTGAATATTACTACTGTAATTATATATTTTCTGGACTATCAGATATGATGGGTAATTTATTTTTCCTCTCAGTGTGATGGTGTTTTCAGCAAAACCCCTAACTTCCATATATTTATATTGTCATAAACCGCACAAATAAAAATGAAGTCCAGCACAAAGAATTTACTAAGCTAAACCTTTTCAGTGTTAGCTTTGGAACTGAGTGGAAAAGAAAATTGCTCCTAATCCTCACAACTGAAGAAATTCTATAAATGAGAAATAATTTCTAACATTTAAAAAAAGTTATCTGCATTCGTATATCAGTTGTGCAAGAGTAATATTTTGTTTAATTAATCTGAATTTTTCACAAAATTTATTTTTCTCTATTGCTTTCGATTGCTATTTGGGAGTTTTGTTTTATTATCATAACAGATACTGATAAGATGACAGCTGAATGCTTTTGCAATTAGCTATTACAGTTAATTTTGCAAATACGACCCAACAGTTCCTATAGATCACATTATCATGAAAATAAAATAATACCTCTAACATTTTGGTTCAAGTAATTGCACGGTGGCACAGTGGTTAGCACTGCTTCCTCACAGCATCAGGGACCCAGGTTCAATTCCAGCCTTGGGTGAATGACTGTGTGGAGTGTGCACTTTTTCCCCGTGTCTGTGTGGGTTTCCACCGGATGCTCCGGTTTCCTCCCCCAGTCCAAAGATGTGCAGGTTAGGTGGGTTGGCCATGTTATATTGCCCCTTAGTTTCCAAAAGATGTGCAGGGAAGGTGAGGTTACAGGGATAGGGCGGGGGTGGGCCTGGGTGAGGTGGTCTTTCAGAGTCAGTGCTGACTTAATGGGCCAAAGGGCCTCCTTCTGCACTGCAGAAAATGTTTGACTCTTCCATGGTTCTAATTGTGAGTTTTCTGAATGTTGTACCAGAAATTTGTTATATTTCATCCATGTTCCTCGAAGTATTGATGTATGTAATGTTAGTATTGCACAAGCCCACTTGCCTCAACATGAAATGTGCCCATGATGAGTGTCAAAGGAATCATTATTTAGTTATTTGGTTGTTTAAGTATAGGAAATGATTTTTAAAAAACAATAGTTCATTATTTATGCAGTAATTAGTTAATATATTAACTTATGAAATGACATGCAATAATTATTAAGTCTATTAATTTCACTCATTGATTAAACTTGCAACAGAGAGATGAAATTGGTCTTCAGCAAAAGCTTGAAATAGACAATAGCAAGCCCGGAGTCCCTTTTGCATTGTGTTCAGTTCATATTTCTTTTGACTTCCATTGGAAGAAAACCAAACATTGGGCAGGAATCTCAGTCCCCCAGGTCATGTGTTTCTCAGCACCGTTCCATTCCCTAGCAGTGGGATTCTCTTCTCCCACCGCTTGTCCATGAGATTTCCCATTGAAGCCACCCATGCCGCCAGAAAACCCGCGGGCAGGGAGGCGCTGCCAGCGGGAACAGTGAATTGCAATGGCCAGAGAATGCTGGCCATTGTTTAAAGCAGGCTGCCAGTTTACAGCATGTTGGTAAGTAGCTTTTTAACCCAGTGTTACAACCCTGAGCGAGTGCTGTGGTAAACCACTGTGTTCTTATATTAAGGGTTGTATGGTAGAACCTGCACGACAGGTTCACCTGGGCCCCTGCATGCTAGCTCCACCCAGGAGCCGGGTTATAAATATGTGTAGCCTCCAGCTCGCAGCCATTTCGTCAGCTGCTGTGGATGGCCACACATCTGATACTAATAAAGTCTCAGTTTGGATTCAACTACGTCTCCAGTCAAATTGATCGTGCCTCAATTTATTAGCATCAGATTCAGAAGATGGACCTCTGGATTAAACCAGATCGTTTGCAGCTGGATCCACACACAAGCGACGCCAGAAAGGACTTACAGCACTGGCTAGCTTGTTTTGAAGCGTTTATCAACGCGGCACCGACCCCTGTTCCAGAGGCTCAGAAGATTCAAATATTGTTTTTGTAACTGGGATTGGGTCAGATGTTATCAGGCAGTGGCTCCTAGAAGGGGCCACGCGCGATCTTGCAGAGACTAAAACACTAGCTCTTTCCATGACGGTCGCCCTGTGCAATGTCCAGTCCTACGCCCCCAACTGCGTGGCCCACTCCTCCTACACTTCATGTGCCCCACAAGCAGCCGCCCCAGCGGGGGCGCTACCCACCCAAGACGCCTGCGCTACATGCCAGCCAGTGATCTCCGGGGGGCCCTGATGCTATTTTTGTGGCCAGCAAAGACGCCCCCGCCAACGCTGTCCGGCCCGCGCTGCCCTTTCTAAGGCCTGCGGGAAGAAGGGCCACTACGCTGCGGTGTGCCAGGCCCGTTCAGCAGGCACGGTCGCCCCGACCCCCCCCCCCCCGGCCACGGACAATGGGCGCCGCTATCCTCCTCTCTGCCCAAGACCTTGTGTGAGCAATTGGCGCCGCCATCTTCTCCCCCACACAACACATGCGTTTCATGGGCGCTGCCATCTTGCTCCACCCCTGCAACGTGCGTTCCATGGGCGCCGCAATTTTGTGACAGCCAGGACCTCCGGGCGCCGCCATCTTGTCCACCCCGCAGCACATGGATACCAACGGCCTTTCAGGACCCCAACTCAACGGCCGCCTCACTACCCGATGATCAACCACGGCTCGCACCCATGGCAATCGACCAGACCCGACCACATACTCTGACCAACGCATCCACCAGCGTGAAAGTCAACGGCCACGTGACCTCCTGCCTACTGGACTCCGGGAGCACCGAGAGCTTTGTACACCTGAATATGGTAAGGCGTTGCTCCCTGAAGGTACACCCTACCAATCAAAGTATCTCCCTGGCCTCCGGATCCCATCGCGTAGTGATCCGGGGGTACTGCACGGTCACGCTCACAGCCCAAGGCGTAGAGTTCCACGGTTTTCGCCTGTACGTCCTCCCTAACCTCTGCGCTGCACTTATCCTCGGCCTGGATTTTTAGTGCAACCTCCAGAGCCTGACCCTCAAATTCGGCGGACCCTTACCACCCCTCACTGTGTGCGGCCTCGCGACCTTAAAGGTCGATCCCCCTTCTACAAATATATAAAACAAAAAAGAGTGGCTAAGGTAAATATTGGTCCTTTAGAGGATGAGAAGGGAGATTTAATAATGGGAGATGAGGAAATGGCTGAGGAACTGAACAGGTTTTTTGGGTCGGTCTTCACAGTGGAAGACACAAATAACATGCCAGTGACTGATGGAAATGAGGCTATGACAGGTGAGGACCTTGAGAGGATTGTTATTACCAAGGAGGTAGTGACGGGCAAGCTAATGGGGCTAAAGGTAGACAAGTCTCCTGGCCCTGATGGAATGCATCCCAGAGTGCTAAAAGAGATGGCGAGGGAAATTGCAAATGCACTAGTGATAATTTACCAAAATTCACTAGACTCTGGGGTGGTCCCGGCAGATTGGAAATTAGCAAACGTGACACCACTGTTTAAAAAAGGAGGTAGGCAGAAGGCGGGTAATTATAGGCCAGTGAGCTTAACTTCGGTAATAGGGAAGATGCTGGAATCTATCATCAAAGAAGAAATAGCGAGGCATCTGGATGGAAATTGTCGCATTGGGCAGATGCAGCATAGGTTCATAAAGGGCAGGTCGTGCCAAACTAATTTAGTGGAAATTTTTGAGGACATTACCAGTGCGGTAGATAACAGGGAGCCAATGGATGTGGTATATCTGGATTTCCAGAAAGCCTTTGACAAGGTGCCACAGAAAAGGTTGCTGCATAAGATAAAGATGCATGGCATTAAGGGTAAAGTAGTAGCATGGATAGAGGATTAATGGTGTTTTTCTGGTTGGCAATCAGTAGCTAGTAGTGTTCCTCAGGGATCAGTGTTGGGCCCACAACTGTTCACAATTTATATTGATGATTTGGAGTTGGGGACCAAATGCAATGTGTCCAAGTTTGCAGATGACACTAAGATGAGTGGTAAAGCAAAAAGTGCAGAGGATACTGGAAGTCTGCAGAGGGATTTGGATAGGCTAAGTGAATGGGCTAGGGTCTGGCAGATGGAATACAATGTTGACAAATGTGAGGTTATCCATTTTGGTAGGAATAACAGCAAAAGGGATTATTATTTAAATGATAAAATATTAAAACATGCTGCTGTGCAGAGAGGCCTGAGTGTGCGAGTGCATGAGTCACAAAAAGTTGGTTTACAGGTGCAACAGGTGATTAAGAAGGCAAATGGAATGTTGTCCTTCATTGCTCGAGGGATGGAGTTTAAGACTAGGGAGGTTATGCTGCAATTGTATAAGGTGTTAGTGAGGCCACACCTGGAGTATTGTGTTCAGTTTTGGTCTCCTTACTTGAGAAAGGACGTACTGGCACTGGAGGGTGTGCAGAGGAGATTCACTAGGTTAATCCCAGAGCTGAAGGGGTTGGATTATGAGGAGAGGTTGAGTAGACTGGGACTGTACTCGTTGGAATTTAGAAGGATGAGGGGGGATCTTATAGAAACATATAAAATTATGAAGGGAATAGATAGGATAGATGAGGGCAGGTTGTTTCCACTGGCGGTTGAAAGCAGAACTAGGGGGCATAGCCTCAAAATAAGGGGAAGTAGATTTAGGACTGAGTTTAGGAGGAACTTCTTCACCCAAAGGGTTGTGAATCTATGGAATTCCTTGCCCAGTGAAGCAGTAGAGGCTCCTTCATTAAATGTTTTTAAGATAAAGATAGATAGTTTTTTGAAGAATAAAGGGATTAAGAGTTATGGTGTTCGGGCCGGAAAGTGGAGCTGAGTCCACAAAAGATCAGCCATGATCTCATTGAATGGTGGAGCAGGCTCGAGGGGCCAGATGGCCTACTCCTGCTCCTAGTCCTTATGTTCTTATGTTCCCTCTTTGCCAATCTAACTCCAGATTGCAAACCCGTCGCCGCCAGGAGCAGACGGTACAGCACCCAGAATAAGGCCTTCATCAGGTCCGAGGTCCAGCGGTTGCTTCGGGAGGGAGTCATCGAGGCCAGCAACAGCCCCTGGAGAGCTCAAGTGGTGGTGGTTAAGTCTGGGGAGAAAAACTGAATGGTCGTGGACTACAGCCAGACCATCAACAGGTACATGCAGCTCGACGCGTACCCCCTCCCACGCATATCTGACATGGTTCACCAGATTGCACAGTACCGGGTCTTCTCAATGGTGGACCTGAAATCCGCTTACCACCAGTTCCCCATCCGTAAATCGGACCGGCCATACACCGCCTTCGAGGCAGACGGCCGGCTATATCACTTCCTTAGGGTCCCCTTCGGTGTCACCAATGGGGTTTCTGTCTTCCAAAGGGAGATGGACCAAATGGTCGACCGGTACAGCTTGCGGGTCACATTTCCGTACCTAGACAATGTGACCATCTGCAGCCATGATCAGCAGGGCCACGACACCAACCTCGCTAAATTTCTCCGCACCGCCACTCTCCTCAACCTCACGTATAACAAGGAGAAGTGTGTGTTTCGTACAAACCGCTTAGCCATCCTCGGCTACGTAGTCCAGAACGGAGTTCTGTGGCCCGATCCCGACCGCATGCGCCCCCTCATGGAGCTCCCCCTCCCCCACTGCCCCAACGCCCTCAAATGCTGCCTGGGGTTCTTCTCGTATTACGCACAAACTATGCGGACAAGGCCCACCCACTCATACAGTCCACTTATTTCCCCCCCGACGGCCGAGGCCCAACACGCTTTCGCCCGCATCAGAGCTGATATTGCCAAAGCTGGAATGCACGCTGCAGACTAAACATTTCCTTTCCAAGTAGAAAGCGACACATCGGACGTCTCCCTTGCTGCCACCCTCAACCAGGCAGACAGGCCCATAGAATTTTTTTCCCGCACCCTCCATGCCTCCGAAATTCGGCACTCATCCGTCGAAAAGGAGGCCCAGGCTATCGTTGAGGCTGTGCGACATTGGAGGCATTACCTGCCGGCAGGAGATTTACACTCCTCACTGACCTTCATGTTCAACAACACACAGCGGGGCAAGATCAAAATTGATACAATCTTGTGGTGGAGAATCGAGCTCTCCACCTTTAATTACGAGATTAAGTATCGCCCTGGCAAACTCAACGAGCCCCAGACACCCTATCCCGAGGTACATGTGCCAGCGCACAGGTAG
Source organism: Scyliorhinus torazame (assembly GCF_047496885.1). NCBI lineage: Eukaryota > Metazoa > Chordata > Chondrichthyes > Carcharhiniformes > Scyliorhinidae > Scyliorhinus > Scyliorhinus torazame. The sequence goes on from NC_092709.1 coordinate 195,411,336, forward strand.
ACCGACTCCGGGTCCTGCACGACAGCCTTTGTCACCCAGGGGTCACTCGGTTGTACCACTTCATTAAGGCACAAAATTTGCCCTACTCCGTCGAGGAAGTAAGGACAGTCACCAGGGACTGCCAGGTCTGTGCGGAGTGCAAGCCGCACTTCTACTGGCCGGACCGCGCACGCCTGGTGAAGGCCTCCCACCCCTTTGAACGCCTCAGCGTGGATTTCAAAGGCCACCTCCCCTCCTCTGATCGACACACATATTTCCTCAGTGTGACCGATGAATACCCCCGGTTTCCCTTCGCCATCCCATACCCCGAAATGACGTCTGCCATCATCATTAAAGCCCTTAATTCTATCTTCACTCTGTTCGGCTTCCCCGCCTACATCCACAGTGACAGGGGATCCTCATTCATGAGCGATGAGCTGTGTCAGTTCCTGCTCAGCAGGGGTATCGCCTCAAGCAGAACGACGAGCTACAACCCCCGGGGAAACGGACGGCTAGAAAGGGAGAATGGGATGGTATGGAGGGCCGTCCAGCTGGCCCTACGGTCCAGAAATCTCCAGGCCTCCCGCTGGCAAGAGGTCCTCCCTGATGCACTACATTCCATTTGCTCATTACTCTGCACTGCTACTAACAGTACACTGCATGAACGTCTTTTTACCTTCCCCAGGAAGTCCACATCCGGGGTATCGCTCCCAACTTGGCTCACAGTTCCGGGAACCGTGCTTCTCCATAAACATGTGCGGCTCCACAAGGCGGATCCATTGGCGGAAAGGGTGCACCTGCTCCACGCAAACCCACAGTGGAGCTCCACACAAACTCCACGCCTATATGGAATTCCCCGACGGCCGCCAAGATACTGTTTCCCTCAGGGACCTGGCACCAGCAGGTTCCACCCCCACACCACCCCCGTCATCCCGGCATCACCCTCCCCTCCCCCGCGGCCCCCATCACCCCCCCAGGACTGTCTGTCCTCCCCCTGCCCACCCCCGTTGATGTAGAGGATTTCGGCACGCTCCCGGAGTCGTCTTCGACCACGACAGCACCAACATCGCCGGCTCCACTTCGTTGATCTCAAAGGACGACCAAGGCGCCGGACCGGCTGAACCTCTGACCGGCCACTGCTCTGTAAATATTAAAGATTGCGAATTGTATATAGTTATCCACCACCCCCGCCGGACTCAATTTTAACAGGGGGTGAATGTGGTAAACCACTGTGTTCTTATATTAAGGGTTGTACGGTAAAACCTGCACTACAGGTTCACCTGGGCCCCTGCATGCTAGCTCCGCCCAGGAGCCGGGTTATAAATATGCATCGCATCCAGCTTGCAGCCATTTCGTCAGCTGCTGTGGGAGGCCACACATCTGATACTAATAAAGCCTCAGTTTGGATTCGACTTCGTCTTCAGCCAAATTGATCGTGCCTCAAGTGCTCAGTCAGTTCCTGCCCCAGAGACCCCTGAGTCCCAACATAAGTGAATCAACCAATAATTTGTGTATTTTCCTGAGATCTTTAATCCTCGACTGCTCCAATGAGTTTCAGGCATCAGATTTGTGAGTAAAACATTAACAAACTGTTTATTTATAACAAGAGTAAAAGATGAAATTATTATGGGAATAATGGAACAATGGTCAACTAGTTTCACTATTCCCAAAACCGGCACACCCACCACCAAGGCACACATAAGGCAAAGATGAGTTAGCGGGTAGGGAAAGGATTAAAAATAAAAGGGATTAAAACAGTATGAGAGATTTGAGAATCTTTGCTGCTGAGGTTGTGGTTCTTATAGGCAGTTATCTCTTCAGATTGCGAGGTGTTTCAGACCATCGGAAATTTTGGATCTTTTAAGGCCCACCATTCATTGGAACTCCCACTTCCTGTGGGGAATGGCCTTCACACAGGAGATTCAGGCCTGTGCAATTCTATCATGCGACCACCAGATGGACTCTCTGGGCAGGATTGTCCGACCACCGGTCGAGTCGGAGAAGCGCCGGGGGGCGGCGTGAATCCCGCTCCCGCCGGCTGCCGAATTCTCCGGCGCCGGAGATTTGGCGGGGGCGGGATTAACGCTGCGCCGGTCGGCAGGCCCCCACCGGCGATTCTCCGACCCGCGATGGGGCGAAGTCGCGCTCGTTCTATGTAGGTCCCGCTGGCGTAAATTGGAGTTGGTCCCTTACCGGCGGGACCTGGTTGCGTGGGCGGCCTCCGGGGTTATTGGGGGGTCATGGGAGGTGCCCCCACGTGGCCTGGCCCGCAGTCGGGGCCCACCGATAAGGGACCAACTCCAATTCACGCCGATGGGACCTGCATAAAACAAGCGAGACTTCACCCATCGCGGGTCGGAGAATCGCCGGGGGGGCGGGGGGCGGGGGGGGGGCGCGGGGGGTGGGGGGGGGCGCCGACCGGCGCGGCGTGATTCCCGCCCCTGCCGAATCTTTGGCGCCGGAGAATTCGGCAGCCGGCGGGGGCGGCATTCACGCCGACCCCCGGCGATTCACCGACCCAGCGGGGGGTCGGAGACTCCCACCCTCTGTCTCCCAGGGATATTACTGGAGTTTTCTACCGAGAGTTTACAGCAGATTTTACACCCACTCTGCTGATCAACTGCTTGCCTGGTCTCTGTGCAGAGATTCATGCTGTGTTGTGAAGAGAGTTCTCAGACTGGGCCCCAGCCATTTAGACAAAGGATTAAACTGTTACAGACCTGGTGGGAGAACCTTCTTGCAGCCTTACAAACCAGTAGTTCCCTTCACAGGTCTAGCTACTGCCTGAAGTCTTTTAAATAGGAGTGCCTTCCACAAGTCTGGCTGGGAGTTTCTTTAATTGTCTGGCAGAAAGAATGTTGAGAGAGGGTGCATTAAAGCTGCTTCATGCTTGGATCTTTCACAGAACTGACAAGACCGAAAGTCTGTAATTTTAAAACCGGCCGGCAGGACAGACATTAAATGAAAAACACAAATCAGATCAGGATTTTAGCAAGTTCCTTACACCAGTCACTGTATTATTTTTTAATCATTAATGTTCTTGAGCAGCATCCCTGACAAGATTTGAATTTATTGTCCATCCCTAATTGCTCTTGAGAAGTTGGTGCAATGTGGGAGAGGGCAGTCATTTTCAAACACAGGATCTCGACCCACTGGTGGGTCATGGGACGGTCACCGAGCCATGCACGCGGCATTCCCGATCACGGGGCCATGCGTCTGTGTTCCCGATTGTGGGAAGAAGTGCCCAACGGCGCGACCGGCTTTTAAAAATGCCGGCTGTGACCGTCTTTCAGAATGCCAGCCATTCCGCGCATGTGTGCCCCCTCAGCAGGGTGCAGGCCCGGAGCCCATATGGGCAAAACGCCTCCTTTCGACATCAGCACATTGATGCAGAAGCAGATTTCTTTTTTAAATCGCTGGAGTCTTCCTGGCGGCAGAGAGCAGGTCATGCTGATGTCATGTGTTCTGGGCACAAGAGAGATTCCTCAATTTTGCAGCTGCCAGCAGTGTGTAAACTCCACGGCCTCTGGTGAACAACCCATGAGGAAGAAGCTGAAATCAGCAACAAAGCAGCATAAAGGTGATTACTTGAGGTGGGGGCTATTAATTGTGCCATTGCAAATCAGGATTCAAAGTTCATGACCGGGATTCTCCGAGCCTCATCTCCGCAATCACGCTTGGCGCGGGGGCAGGGAATCGGTGTGAGACCCACGATTGGGTCCAACGCCACTCCCGCAATTCTCCGGGACTAGAGAATCACCTTCAATTGCCCACCCGCGGTCGACACGGTGCCGGTCAGGGGCCATTGAAAAAGGCCCCCTCAGTGATTCTCCGCCGACAACTGGACGTGTTCCTGCCGGCGTGGTTCACTCATGGTTCCACCCGGCGGGAGCTTGGAGTGACGGCTGCGGACTCAGTCCGCGGCCGCCCTGGTGGGGGGATCCATCAGTGGAGGGGGGCTGCCAGGACTGCCAGGCGCGCAATCGGGGGCCACTAATCGGTGGGCGCACGCGTTCACAGGGAGGGGGGGTATATTGTCGGGGCCTGCCCACAGTGTGGATCCGCCATGTTGTGCGAGGCCGCCGCCATAGGCGGCTTCCGTGCACATGCGTGGACCCGCTGCCGGAAGTGCAAGGCCTCATATCGGCAGCCGGAGCTGCAAGGACTACTCCGAGGCACTGCTAGCCCCCTGCAAAATGAAGAATCACCCTGGAGTTTCTCCAGGAAAGTCCAGAGTGATTCGTGCCCGTTTTCTCACGGGCGTGGGGACTTAGCCCCATGATCAGAGAATTCCGCCCCCTTTTTCAACGGATTCAGTGAGATCTTAACTCAACAACTGAAGTCATTCTCAGAAAAGTAGCTTTGAATAACAAAGCAAGTGAGATCAGGAGGACCAAGCTGGTTCACCTGTCATATTAAAGGTAAGTAAAAACGGTGGGTCGATAAGTTTGGGCATTGTGGGTCGCAAAGATCGTTCGGCATGAGTCACGAAGGTTGGCTGGCATGGGTCCCGAAGGATAGCCGTTTGGTAAAAATGGGTCCCGGGCAAAAAAGTTTGACAAACACTGGTGTAGGTACATCCAAAGTGCTGTTTTGAAGAAAGTTTCAAGATGTTGACCCAGCGACAGTGAATGATTAGCATTGTACCTTCAAGTCAGGATGATATGTGTGGTTTAAAGGGGAACATGCAGTTAGTGGTGTTCCCATGCATCCACTGCTCTCGTCCTTCTAGGTGATAGACGTCACAGGTTTGGAAGGTGCTGTCAAAGGTTGATTGGTGAGTTGCTACTTGTTAATGGTGCACACTTCAGCTGCCATACCTTAGTAATTGAGGGTGGGTATATTTTAAGGTGCTGGTTGGGGTACCAATCCAGGGGCTGGTTTTCTGTTCATTTCAGTGCTTTTGCCCCTCCTCCTGCTCCCAAAACGCACTCGCTCCTGTAAAAAGTAAAAATTACTGCCAAATGTTACTTGCACCTTCTCCAATGTCTCATTTTAAAATCCCAGCAGGGACATGCAACTTGGACAATGCAATGGCACATCAATTTACAGGATAAACTTTATTAAATTGAAGCAACAAATAGCATCATAAAGGATGCAGTGTGGTATAATAGAATCCTGTTGCACAGAAAACCATTCATCCCATTATGTACAAAATTATGAAGGAAAGTGATAGAGTGGACAGGATAAAATTATTTCCCTTGGTGGGGATGGTATGGGCCAAGGTTTAGAGAACCCCAAAGTGTATCATGGAGTTCACCTGATCCACAACTTTTAATAGATTGTGGTATGGGGAGTACACGGCCCACTCGACAGGTGTGGTACAGCAGAAATGGAAAAGTATTTTTTAAAGCAAAACAATGTTTATTTTATGAACTCAAGTTAACCTTTTTAAAACATACAGTGAATATCTTAGCAACCATCAATTCAAATACAACCCCCAAAGAATACAACACTAAATAATCCTTGATAACTTCCCAAACAACATCCAGAAGACAAAGGAAACACCTTTTAACAGAAGCACATCAGGTTTACATTCACGACTGAAAACATTTATAATTCTTAATTCACCAAATAATCAAGAGATAGTATTTTCATGGCAGAGAGAACAGCAGTACACCTGCTTTGTCTGGCTTCAGCTCCAACACTGAAAATGAAACCAACCAAAAACAGACACACCCAAGCTTTTCTCAAAGTGAAACTAAAAAGCAGAGCCAGAGCTCAGCTCCACCCACACTCTGACATCACTGCAGTAACATGAGCATTCAACTATTTCTTAAAGTGACATTCTCATGACACCTCCCCCTAGAATAAAAAGCCATCAACTTAAAGATGGTTTCATTTTTCACCTTTTCACTATCCTTTTCGAAATGCACACAGTATATATACGTTTTCGTTTCAAAAAACAACACACGCAAACAGGTATAATAATATAGTCCATTTTCTTTTGTTGTTTTTACATAGATTACATAGAACATACAGTGCAGAAGGAGGCCATTCGGCCCATCGAGTCTGCACCGACCCACATTAATCCCTCACTTCCACCCAATAACCCCTCCCAACCCTTATGGACACTACGGGTAATTTAGCATGGCCAATCCACCTAACCTGCACGTCTTTGGACTGTGGGAGGAAACCGGAGCACCCGGAGGAAACCCACGCGGACACGGGGAGAACGTGCAAACTCCGCACAGACAGTGACCCAGCGGGGAATCGAACCTGGGACCCTGGCGCTGTGAAGCCACAGTGCTAATCACTTGTGCTACCGTGCTGCCCATCACGGTTCTTCTTCTTCCAACTGAAATCCCACTTGATTGACAGTCTCTTTGAACAAGAAGGTCTCTGCACGATCCGTCCATTTCGCTATGCCTCGGCGTTTCTCTTTAAAGTCAGATACTTTAGTTCAGTCTGATCACACAGTCCCTTGCAATTTTCCAACAAGAGAGCATTGGTTATCACAGCTTTCAGGCAATCAAATGCCTGTTGAAACTCCGCTGTCCACTGATATTTTCGACATTTCTTCAGCAAGTCCATCAGTGGAGCAACCACGCTACAAAATGTTTTCACAAATGTTCGATCAAATCCACTCATGCCAAGAAATTGCATTATTTCCCGCTGTGTCGAGGGTATCGGAAACTCCTCAATAGCTGTTGTCTTCACATCCCGTGTGTCCGTTTGTATGGCCAAGGAAAGTGACTTGGGCTTTTCCAAATTCACTTTTGGCTTGGTTTATCACCAAACCCACCTCCTGAAGTCGATCGAATAACTCCATCAGATGCTTCAAATGTTCTGTCCATGTCTGACTAAAAATGACCAGATCATCGCTGTATACCGCACAATTGGGTAATCCTGAAACGACTTTGTTAGTTAACCGTTGAAATGTGGCTGGGGCATTTTTCATGCCAAATGGCATAACTTTGAATTGGTATATACCATCTCGTATCTCCTTCACCCTTTCGGATAAAGGTACCTGCCAGTAACTTTTAAGTAAATCCAGTTTGGAAATAAAAGCTGATTGTCCCACTTTCTCAATGCAATCCTCCAAACGTGGGATAGGATAAGAGTCCATTCTTGTAACTGCATTAACCTTTCTATAGTCCACACACAACCGTTGGGTACCGTCTGGTTTCGGTACCATCACTATGGGTAAGCTCCATTGGCTGCAACCCACTTCAATTATGCCAGTTTTAAACATACTCTCAATCTCTTTGTTAACCTGTGCCAATTTTAAAGGGTTAAGTCTATATGGATGTTGTTTGATTGGAACAGCACTTCCAACATCTACATCATGTATAGCCATTTTAGTACTTCCCAATTTATCTCCACAAACTTGCCCATATGATATCAATAACTCTTTCAGGTCAGTCCGTTTTTCCTCTGGAAGGTAATTCAACAATTTATCCTAATTTTTAAGAACATCCTCGTTTTCCAATTTAATTTGAGGTATGTCAAATTCACAGTCATCTGGATTTGATTCGTCAAATAGAGTTAGAATCATTCAAACCTCCTCCTTTTTCTCTCCTTCCCTTTCAAAGTACCTTTTAAACATACTCATATGACACACTCCGTGAGTCTTCCTTCTATCTGGTGTTTTTAACCACATAATTCACCTCACTTAATTTCCTTTCAACCTGATAAGATCCACAAAACCTTGCTTTAAAGGTTCACCTACCACTGGTAACAACACTAAAACTTTATCTCCACTGGCAAAACTACGAACTTTGGATTTCTTGTCCGCTACCCGTTTCATCACATTTTGTGCAACTTTTGAATGTTGTCTAGCCAATTTACCTGCTCTATTTAATCATTCCCTAAAATTTGAAACGTAATTCAATAATGTAAGTTCCGATTTCTCACTCACCAATTTTTCCTTAATCAATTTAAGTGGTCCTCTTACCTCATGACCAAAAATTAGTTCAAAAAGACTGAATTTGGTTGACTCATTAGGTGCATCCCTAATTGCAAACAGTACGAATGGAATTCCTTCATCCCAATCCTCTGGATAATCGTGACAATAAGCCCTCAACATTGTCTTTAATGTCTGATGCCACCTTTCTAACGCTCCCTGCGATTCTGGATGGTATACAGATTATTTAAATTGTTTTATTCCTAAGCTATCCATAACTTCTTTGAATAACCTTAAGGTAAAATTTGATCCTTGATCCGATTGTATTTCTGTGGGTAGTCCATATCCAGTATAGAATTTAAGTAACTCCTCCACAATCTTTTTAGCTGTAACATTACGTACTGGAATGGCCTCTGGAAACCTAGTAGACACATCCATTATCGTCAAAAGATATTGATTCCCACTTTTCGTTTCAGGAAGCGGTCCTATGCAATCAATTAGGACCCTTGTAAAAGATTCCTCAAATGCTGGAATGGGTATTAAGGGTGCTGGTTTTATCACTGCTTGAAGTTTCCCTGTCACTTGACATGTGTGACATGATTGACAACATTTAGCTACATCTTTATGTAGTCCAGGCCAATAAAAATGTTTCTGGATTTTAGCTTGAGTTTTCCTTATTCCCAAATGACCTCCCACTGGTACCTCATGTGCAACTCGCAACACCTCCTTTCTATACCCTACCGGCAATACTACTTGATGAACTTCTGCCCACTTTACATCCGCCTGCATATGTAAAGGTGTCCATTTTCTCATCAAGACATCACTTTTACGGTAATAACACTCTGGTATACACTCAGATTCCTCTTCTGTATATGCTTTCTGATACATCTGTTTTATTTCTACATCTTTCTGTTGTAACTCCGCCAATTTTCCTGAACTAAAAATATCCGCCTCATCCTCCACCTGTTCTTGTCCTTTTTCACCATCTGATCAAAGCTTTGCCCACACAAGTAAATCCTTTAAAGACATCTGACACCTTCTGGGAATAGAGGGATACGGACCCAGGAAGTGTAGAAGATTGTAGTTTGGTCGGGCAGCATGGTCGGCACGGGCTTGGAGGGCTGAAGGGCCTGTTCCTGTGCTGTACATTTCTTTGTTCTTTGTTCTTATCATTCACCTCTTGAAAGGCTCTACAATCTTTTGCACCTCCTTCGCTTCACTTGGGCTTTCCTTCACCACTTTAACAAACCCCACTGTCTTCTCCTGTTTTACCACATCAACCTTCCCAGTGCTTTACTTCAACCACCAACACTGTGACTTTACATGGCCTAGTTTATTACAGTGAAAACATTTGATATTTTTCATTTCTTTTCCACCGTCCTGGATTTCTTTTTAGTCTGAGGTACATTCTCCTTATTATCTCCCATCAGATCACCTTTACCACTTGAGTATTTCTCATGTCCCCAGTTTCTATCCCTCACCGGCTGAAACTGATGTCGGAAACCAAGCTTTGATTTATGAGCTAATTCATAATCATCTGCCAATTCTGCTGCTACCCCCGCAGTTTTAACCCTCTGCTCTTCCACATGAGTTCTCACTACATCAGGAATTGAATTTTTTAACTCCTCCAAAAGTATAATTTCTCTGAGAGCTTCATACGTTTGATCTATTTTCAAAGCCCTTATTCACCTATCAAAATTACTCTGTTTGATCCTTTCAAACTCCATGTATGTTTGATCAAATTCTTTCCTTAAATTTCTAAACCTTTGTCTGTAGGCTTCAGGCACTAGTTCATATGCACCCAAGATGGATTTTTTCACCTCCTCATACGATCCAGATACCTCCTCCGGTAGTGATGCAAACACTTCACTCGCCCTACCTATCAGCTTTATTTGAATCAGTAATACCCACATGTCCTGTGGCCATTTCATTTGTTTAGCTACCTTCTCAAATGAAATGAAAAAGGCTTCCACCCCTTCTCGTCAAACCTTGGCTATGCTTGCACATATTTAAATAATCGACTATGACGCTCTTTCTCACTATCCTCATCACTATCATCCAACTGTACGTTTCCCTTTACATCTGCCAATTTTAACTGACTGTCATGTTTCATGGCCATTTTCTGAAGTTCAAACTCTCTCTCTTTATCTTTTTCCCTGATCTGTATCTCCCTTTCTCTTTTGTTTTGTTCTGCTACGGCTATTCTTTCTTTTTGTCTTTCTTCTCTCTCTCTTTCTTTTTCCTCTCTTTCTCTTTTGTATTCAAGCTGCTTTAATTCTTTCTCATGTTCCATTTGTTTCAGTTGCAACTGAATTTTTGCCTTTTCCCATAAGTCAAACTGTATCTCAGGCAACTTTAAATGCTTAGCCACCGCCATAATGACCTCATCTTTTTGCATTTCGTCAGGTAATGTTGACTACAATGTTTTTGCCAAATCTAACAGTCTGCTTTTAGTGTCTGTCCGCAAGGTACTGCGTGTGACCGTCTCCAACCCCAAAAACTTCAGAGCCTCTGAAAGAGCCATTGTCCACAACACACTCCCTTCTTAAACTAGAATACCACTCCTGAAATTCTCATGACAGCGAATTCTAGAACCGGGGTCATAGATTCACGATAAGTGGCAGAAGGTGTAAAGGTAATGAGGAAGAACTGATTTTGCAGAGGGTAGTGGGAGCGTGGAATTCACTGCCCATGTTGGTGGTGGAGGCAGAGACCCTAAACTCTTTTAAAAAGTAATTGGATCTGCACTTTAAGTGCTATAAGGCTTTGGACGAGGTGCAAGAAGGTGTGATTCGAAAGGGCTGACATGGACAAAATGAGTCAAATGGCCTCCTTCTTTGCTGTAAGTTTTCTGTGGTTTCTATGTGTATGCCAGCTCTTGAAAGGGACATCCAAATTGACCCACTCTCCTAGACCTTCTCCACAGCCCATGCGATTTTTGAAATAGATTTTTCAAATTCCGTTTTGAAAGTCACCTAATTCTTTCATATTATTCTTTCATACTGTGCATTCCAGATTTGCTGCCCTCTGTTCTTTTCGCCAATTATCTAACATCTGTGCCCTCTTGTTATTGACCATCCTGCTAGTGGAAACAGTTTCACCCCGCCTATTCCATCAAAGCTCTTCATAAATTTGAACATCTTCATTAAATCTCCCCTTAACCTTCTCTATTGTAAGGAGAACAATCATCAAAGCTTTACGAGTCACTCCATATCACTGAAGTACCTCCTGTCTGGTATAATGTTCGCAAATCTTTCCTGCACCTTTTCCAATGCCTGGAAATTCTTCATACAGTGTACTGCTCAGAATTGAACACAACATTCCAACTGAGGTCTAACCAGTGATTTATAAAAGTTCAGCATAACTACCTTGCTTTTATACTCTAGTCTTCCAGGAATAAAACCAAAGATTCTAGCTTTATCACCTCCTCATAACTCCTGAGTCTGATATTTCTTAAAGTCTCGATGCTTTGGTTCTGCAAGTTCAGCCCTAAAACTGGCACTCACCATTCTCATGGAAAGGAGAACTGGGGGGGGGGGGGGGGGGTGGGGGAGAGATATTTCACAAATTCATAGTTCATAGAGACAGTGGTAGATTTAAAAATGCAGCTGCCTTCAGTCAGAAGAAATTTTGGTCACTCAGGTTTCTGAAATGTGGCTTCAGAAATTTGTGGAAAATGTCTCAACTTGTCAGTCAGAGTTATTTGGGAAGCTAAGATATCATTTGGAAAAATTGGGTCACATTTTGGAGAGGCCAGGTACCGCTTTGCAGTAATTAAGGGTAGACATTAATGCATGTAAAAAGTGGATATGGTTTTTGGAACTGTCAAGCAGTCAAGTCATTTAAATACCCTACCCGTTAATTTTTGAGAAACAAAATCAACAATTATGCGGTTGAAATAAAAATCAGCACTTACAATTTCAACAGATGCTTTTTGACATAAGCCTGAGAGTTATCAGTACAAGATTAGGGCTGAATGACGTCCACAATCATTTTCACAGTGTGGTCATTAATGTGGGGCTATGAACATAAATGCTTGCTTTTATAAAGGATTAAGTACTTGATGGAAATGTTGTTTTAAATGAATTAAGGACTTGGAGGAATTTAAATGAAATGAATGAGATTTTATCAATGAGAGTGCATTTTTCTTAATAAAGTGAGGTCTGTGATAGGTACTTTTTAAAAATCTCATTACAGCTCCTGATATCTGCCCATGGAGACTAGCTGAGTTGTTACCGGGTATAGGGAAAGAGGGTGGTGGGCATTGGTTGTCATGAGTTGGATCAAATTTGACATGGGGCCATTGAGGGTGGGTGGATGGGCATAGGTTGGCATAGAAGGTGTGAGGTACTTTAGGATTGTATGGTGTATTAGGTAACATGAGCTCGGATAGTGAGGCGTAGAATATGTAGTGGGGGGGAGGATTTGAGAGCTAGTTTTGATGTTAATGCTTTTTCTTTACATCTGGGACAAAGTTCCAGTGCACTGAGGTGGGCCTTTTATCCAGCCCACCTCGGCACCTGACAGCCTCTGCACGGTAGAACATTGGTTAGCACTGTGAACTTTGCACTTTCTTCCCATGTCTATGTCGGACTCCTCCGGTTGCTCCGGTTTCATCCCACACTCCAAAGCTGTGCAGGTTAGATGGATTGGCCATGCTAAATTGCCCCTTAGTTTCCAAAGGTTAGATGGGGTTATGGGGTTGCAGGGATAGGGTGGGGAGTGCGCCTAGGTAGGCTGCTCTTTCAGCGGGTTGGTGCAGACTCAATGGGCTGAATGACCACATTCTGCATCGTAGGTGGGCCCCAAATCCAATTAGCACCCAAACTGAAACTCAACCGTTCAGGGCAGTTTCTCCTGAGTTGGGTTTGCAGAGCCAGGAATATTCTCATCATGTGCCTGTTAGGCCACAGTGGTAAAATTTGAGGGAGGAGGCAAACTTCACCATAACCAACAGAGTCACACCAGTGGAGTAAGATAACCACAGTTGTTCTTGCAGAAGGAGACATAGACTGACTGGATTTGTAATGACCCTGAGCCTGTGAAGCTAATTCCCCCTATTGGTGTAGCAGGTAATTCCAGACTCTGCCGATATGGCTGCTGGCATCATGGCAGTTGTAAGTAGACATGCTCTGGTGCATGGCGGCATTTTTTCAATCCACCCAACATGCACAGCTTTGGACTGTGGGACGAAACCAGAGGACCCAGAATAAACCCATTTGGCGTTTCTTCATCAAAAGCAATTCCTACCATAAACTCCCCCTTCACATATACCATCAGTGTCTTTTAATGGTTCACCTCACGAAGCCCTGAACCTCCTTTAAAAGAACTCCATTTCATGGGCCATTTTTTCCCTTGTTCCTTTTCTGTTGAAATCCTGTAAATCACTGTAATCACTGACAGTCCAGTGTCTATTGATGTCATATACAAGAGTAGTCTTTTTATTTGAAGATATTTAATAAACTAACTTTGTTAAAATTCTGGAATTCTAAAACAGTATTTTGTTGCAAAGTTACAGATGTGTGCACTTGCCTCATCACTTAAATAACCACATTGTGAAGATTTGAGATGGTCAAGTCCAGGAGAAGGTAATGAGTTCACAACTGTATCAAGAAAGCTTTCCAGGGGCAACAGGGTGCACAGTGGTTAGCACAGCTGCCTCACGGCGCCGAGGTCCCAGGTTCGATCCTGGCTCTGGTTCACTGTCCGTGTGGAGTTTGCACATTCTCCCCGCGTTTGCGCGAGTTTCGCCCCCACAACCCAAAGATGTGGATTTTGCCACGCTAAATTGCCCCTTAATTGGAAAAAATGAATTGGGTACTCCAAATTTATTTTTTAAAAGAAAGCTTTCCACATTCAAGATCATGAGCTGGAAAGTCACATCATCCACGTCCAACATTTTGTCATGGAAACCTATGATCTTAAAGTCCTCTTGCTTATCAAACTGTGTGGAATAAGATTCAAAAAGTATCTTAATCCCCTGTGGATGGAATCTCTTTTTATGTTTAAATATTGTTTTGTTAGTATCTTGCTGCATATCAAATTTATTATGTAATTGGAAATACGTTTCGCTATTAGTTTCAGCCTGTAGACGTTGCTTAACAGTCTTTAGTTTTTGTATGAGTCAGGAGAATATAGTGATCTCCAGTGTTTAATAATATCATGGGTAAGAAGTAATTATTAGATAACCTATCTCAGGCTCAGCAGAGACAAGGCAAAGATTTATGTGCACAGAATAATATAGAAAGTGCCTTCATAGAAATAAAAGATGGGACAGTGTGAAAACAGTAACAATACCTGTCTGGTATTGCAAGCTCCTCATAAGATCATGACCATGCAGATATAAATGACAAATGCTAAATGCTCACTGTTTAATTTGAATAATCTATGTATGAAAGCTACAAATTAAAAAAAAAACTGAATCAGATTCTGTTGGTTAAATATTCAAACTAGAACCTAACCCTCATCACATCTTCAACGTCACGCTAATGTTCCTGAAAGACCAACTTGAGATTATTGATTTTAATGTGAGATGAGTCAAATGAAATTTTAATTTTCCACTGAGGATTTCACATGACACTAAATAATATTTATTGTCCCAGAGGATCCAATTTCACTGTAAATTCTGCAACACACAAGGCATCTTTAAAATAAAATGGATTTTATTCTCCAGGCAAGTAACCTACCTGAATGCCGTGATCCTCCCAACCGGGGAAAGTTGAGTGCTTCTGAAAGGGCATAGAACATAATGTGGGACAGTTACTGGCCGCTGAGGTTTCAGCAAAGCGTCCCATACTCCCGAGTAACAAAAACTCAGTGACCCCCATCTATCACCCACAGTGCCTCCACCCACCCCCGCACAAACTTACAGACTGCAATGAGCCCCACTACCCTCCCCCATACACTGTAATCAGCCCCTTTAACCTCTCACACACTGTTATCAACTTTTCTACACCCTCCAACACTGTAATCAGCCCCTCTACTCCTCCCACATGGTAATCAACCCCTCAACTCACTCCCACATCGTAATCGAACCCTCTACCCCCTCCCACATCGTAATTAACCCCCTCCCACATCGTAATCTACCCTTCCCACACTGTGGTCAGCCGCTCTAACCCTCCCACATCAAAATCGACCCCTCTACGCTCTCCCACACTGTAATCAGTCCCTGAGCCCCCTCACTCACTGTAATTACCCCCACTATCCACCCACATCATAATCAGCCCCTCTACCTCTCCTGCACTGTACTCAGCCCCTCTATCCCCTCCACCACACTTTGTGTGGTAAACACCACTAGTGATATATTGTATGTATTACGGCACTGTCCGTGTATTACAAGTACTACAGTTTATCTCTGCCTGCTGGCTCCTCCCAGCAGGTGGTGTATAAAAGTGTGTGCTCTCCTGCGCTGCTCCCATTCTGGTTCCAGCTGCAGGAGGCACAACATCTTGTGCAATAAAGCCTCATTTTTTCAGCATTCTCGTCTCGTGGTAATTGACGGTGCATCAATTTATTGCACAAGAATTTAAAAGATGGACTTCCTAATCAAGCCTGATCACCTGCAGCTGAGCCCTCACGCAGCCAACGCCACATCCACCTTCGACCACTGGCTAGCCTGCTTCGAAGGCTACCTCAGAGCAGCCACTGAAGAAATCTCGGACCCACAGAAGTTCCAAGTCCTCTACTCACGGGCGAGCCCTGAAATGTTTTCCCTCATCCGGGATGCGCCCACCTACACAGAAGCGATGACGCTCTTAAAGGGACATTATGTACGTCAGGCACTTCCTGGCCACGAGACGGCAACTCCCGGGGGAGACTCTGGACGATTTCTTGCGGGCCCTACAGATTCTCGGTAGGAACTGTGACTGCCAGGCAGTTTCGGCAGTCCAACACACCGAGCTATTAATCAGAGACGCTTATGTCACGGGCATGAAGTCTACGTACATTCGCCAGCGACGACTGGAAGGGGGTACGCTCGATCTTGCGGAGACTAGGCAGCTTGCTAATTCACTCGTAGTGGCCTCCCGTAATCTGGAGGCCTACGCCCCCGACCGCCCGGCACCCTCATGGGCATTTTGGGCCCCACCTGCTGCCGACTCCAGCTCACCGCAAGCCTGCGCCACGCAGCAGCCAGCCAACTCCGGGGCGCCCAAGTGTTATTTTTGTGGACAGAGAAAACACCCCAGGCAGCATTGCCCGGCGCCGACCTGCAATGGGTGTGGAAAGAAGCGACACTTTGTTTTTGTTTGCCAGGCCCGGTCGGTCGCCGCTGTTTCCAGGCCCGGCATTTCTACACCCCCGACATGCGATCCAGGGGCACCGCCATCTTCTCCACCGCAAGCCAGGTGCGCACGTGCGGCCCGTAGGCGCCGCCATCTTTGATGCCGCCCGCCATGTGCGCCCCGTGGCCGCCGCCATCTTCAGCGCCAATTTTGGACCGCGCCTCAGGACCCCTGCTCGTCTGGTCGTTCACTGCCTACTGATACCTCTGCCACCGCTGATCAGCCCGGGAGCTCCCAACATCTTCCGCAGCTCGCCTCCATCACCCTGGATCAGTCTCGGCCCCGCAACCTCGCGACCGCTACGACAACGCTGAAGATCAACGGGCACGATACGACTTGCCTCTTTAACTCCGGGAGCACAGAGAGTTTCAGCCACCCTGCTACGGTAAGGCACTGCTCCCTCCCAGTACTCCCCGTAACCCAGAAAATCTCCCTGGCCTCCGGATCCTATTCCGTTGAAATATGGGGGTACTGTGTCACGACCCTCACCGTTCAGGGCGTAGAGTTCAGCAACTTCAGGCTCTACGTCCTGCTCCACCTCTGCGCTGCCCTGTTGCTAGGCCTTGATTTTCAATGCCATCTCCAAAGCCTTCCTATGAAATTCGGCAGACATCTGCCCCCCCCGTCACCATCTGCGGCCTCACGACCCTTAAGGTCGATCCACCTTCACTGTTTGCGAACCTCACCCCGTACTGCAAACCCGTCGCCACTAGGAGCAGACGGTACAGTGCCCAGGACAGGATCTTCATCAGGTCGGAGGTCCAACGGCTTCTGCGGGAGGGGATCATTGAGGCCAGCAACAACCTCTGGAGAGCTCAAGTAGTGGTAGTGAAGACTGGGGAGAAGCACAGGATGGTCATTGACGACAGTCAGACCATCAATCGGTACACGCAGCTCGACGCGTACCCCCTCCCACGCATATCTGACATGGTCAATCAGATTGCGCAATATCGAGTCTTCTCCACAGTTGACTTGAAGTCCGCCTACCACCAGCTCCCCATCTGTCCAGAGGACCTCCAAAACACTGCGTTTGAAGCAGTTGGCCGCCTCTATCATTTCTTCAGAGTTCCCTTCGGCATCACCAATGGGGTCTCGGTCTCCCAGCGAGAGATGGACCGAATGGTTGACCAGTACGGGCTGCGGGCCACCTTCCCGTACCTCGATAATGTCACCATCTGCAGCCATGATGAGCAGGACCACGACGCAAACCTCCAAAAATTCCTCCATACCGCCAAACTCCTTAACCTCACCTACAAGAAGGAGAAATGCGTGCTCCACACCAACCGCTTAGCCATCCTTGGCTACGTTGTGGAAAATGGAGTCCTAGGGCCCGACCCCGACCGCATGTGCCCCCTCCTGGAACTCCCTCTCCCCCACTGCCCCAAGGCCCTGAAACGATGCCTGGGGTTTTTCTCCTCTTCCGCCCAGTTGGTCCCAAATTATGCGGACAAGGCCCGCCCACTCATCAAGTCCACAGTTTTCCCCCTGTCGGCTGAGGCCCGCCAGGCCTTCAACCACATCAAGGCGGACATCGCCAAGGCCACGATGCACGCGGTCGACGAGACCCTCCCTTTCAGGTGGAGAGCGATGCATCGGGCGTGGCTCTGGCCGCCACCCTCAACCAGATGGGCAGACCCATGGCTTTCTTTTCCCGCACCCTCCATGCCTCCGGAATTCAGCACTCCTCCATCGAAAAGGAGGCCCAAGCCATTGTGGAAGCTGTGCGGCATTGGAGGCATTACCTGGCCGCAGGAGATTCACTCTCCTCACTCACCAACGGTCGGTTGCCTTCATGTTTAACAATATGCAGCGGGGCAAGATCAAAAATAATAAGATCTTGAGGTGGAGGTTCGAGCTCTCCATCTATAACTATGAGATCTTGTATCGCCTGGGGAAGCTCAATGAACCTCCTGATGCCCTATCCCGCGGTACATGTGCCAGTGCACAAGTAGACCAACTCCGGGCTCTCCACTATGACCTCTGTCACCCTGGGGTCACCCAATTCTTTCATTTTATCAAGGCCCGCAACCCGCCCTACTCCATTGAGGAGGTTAGGACCGTAACCGGAGACTGCCAAGTCTGCGCAGAGTGCAAGCCATACTTCTACCGGCCAGAGAAAGCGCACCTGGTGAAGGCCTAGCCTCCCCTTTGAGCCCCTCAGCATGGAGTTCGAAGGGCCCCTCCCCTCCACCAACCGCAATGTGTACTTCCTCAACGTAATTGATGAGTACTCCCGGTTCCCCTTCGCCATCCCATGACTACTGCCACGGTCATTAAAGCCCTGCACAGCATCTTCACTCTGTTCAGTTTCCTCACCTACATCCACAGCGATCGGGAATCCTCTTTCATGAGTGATGAGCTGCGTCAGTGTCTGCTCAGCAATGGCATTGCCTCAAGCAGGATGACCAGCTACAACCCCTGGGGAAACGGGCAGGTGAAGAGGGAGAATGGGACGGTCTGGAAGGCCGTCCTGCTGGCCCTTCGGTCTAGAACTTTCCTGGTCTCCCGCTGGCAGGAGGTCCTCCCCGACGCGCTCCACTCCATCCGGTCGCTCCTCTGCACAGCCACTAATGAGACCCCTCACGAACGTGTGTTTGCCTTCCCCAGGAAGTCCACCTCCGGGGTCTCGCTCCCAACATGGCTGACAGTTCCTGGACCCGTCCTCCTCCGGAAGCATGTGCGGAGCCATAAATCGGACCCCTTGGTCGAGAATGTCCACCTCCTCCATGCAAACCCGCAGTACGCCTACATGGCACACCCCGACGGGCGCCAGGACACAGTCTCCCTCCGGGACCTGGCACCCATTGGGTCCCCACCCATGGCCCCCGACCTGACACCGCTCCTCCCCCACCCCGGTTGCCTCATTCATCCCTGCGCCATTCACCCTCCCTCCAGCGAACCTCACCGCAGCCCCCCCCCATCACGATCCATCCTCCCACTGGATCCACTCAGGGGTGACGAAGACGAGGACAACACTCTCCCGGTGTCGCAGGTGACCACGCCGGCGCCCACATCACCACCAGGACTGGGGCGATCGCGGCGGAGGGTCAAAGCCCCCGACAGACTTAATCTGTAATCTTTTCGTCACCCCCGCCGGACTCTTTTTTTAATCAGAGGGTGAATGTGGTATGACTACCACAAACACCACTAGTGATATATTGTATGTATTACGGCACTGCCCGTGTATTACAAGTACTACAGTAAATCCCTGCCTGCTGGCTCCTCCCAGCAGGTGGCGTATAAAAGTGTGTGCTCTCCTGCACTGCTCCCATTCTGGTTCCAGCTACAGGATGCACAACACTTTGTACCATAAAGCCTCGATTGTTTCACCATTCTCGACTCGTGGTAATTGACGGTACCTCACTTTGCTCAGCCTCTCTACCCCATCCCCCATTGCAATCGACCCCTCCACCCTTCCCACACTGTAACCAGTCCCTCCACCCTTCCCACACTGTAACCAGTACCTCTACCCCTCCTACAATGTAACTGGCCCCTCTACTCCCTCCCATACTGTAATCAGCCCCTCTTCCTCCTCCCATACTGTAATCAGCCCCTCTACCTCCTCCCACACTGTAATCAGCCCCTCTACCCTCTCCCACACTGTAATCAGCCCCTCTACCCTTCCCACACTGTAACCAGTCCCTCTACCCTTCCCACACTGTAACCAGTCCCTCTACCCTTCCCACACTGTAATCAGTCCCTCTACTCCCTCCAACACTGTAACCAGTCCTCTACCCTTCCCACACTTTAATCAGCCCCTCTACCCCTCCTACAATGTAACTGGCCCCTCTACTCCCTCCCATTCTGTAATCAGCCCCTCTACCTCCTCCCACACTGTAATCAGCCCCTCTACTCCCTCCCATACTGTAACCAGTCCCTCTACCCTTCCCACACTGTAACTAGCCCCTCTATCCACTCCCACACTGTAATCAGTTCCTCTACCCCCTCCCACACTGTAATCAGCCCCTCTATCCCTCTCACTTGGAATTTGATCCTTCTACTCCTGTTACACCATAATTGGCCCACCCACTTCCTCCTGCACTGTAATTAGCCTTCAATAAGGCTGGGAAAGACAAATGTAAGCAAAAGCTTACTTTTTACAGAAGTATACAACAATTATATACATGATTACTGTTAGAACCTGATGAGATACTCTTTCCTGTCGGTCTACTCCAGATTGGCCAACCTTTTATACAAGTACGGGTAAGCAATCCCGCCACTAGCGGAGGAACCCATTCTGCTCGAGGAGCATGCGGTAAACAATCATCCCCACACCATCAGCGGAATTCTCTATTGTCTGACGTCGAAATCGGGAAACATGATTGAGTGGAGAATAGAATTCCGATGGCAAATCGCAATTTTCCACCACCTTGACAGCGGTGTCAGTGTGGTCGGGAACGCATGCACAGTAAACACCGTTTGTATATAATTAGCGGGCCCGACCCCGTATTGTCCGGGGCCTCCGCGATTCTTCGCATTCAGTGGGCCAAATTCCTGACGCGCGGTTCACTTTTGCATGAAACCGGCGTTGTGGCTGCTGAGGGAGAGAGAGGGGGTACGGAAAGTATCCAACATTGCCATTGCTGACAGTTGCCCCGCTGGCCGGGGGCGTCTGCCAGGGCTGGGGAGAGTAGCATGGGTGGCCAGGAGGTGGGCTGTGGGGTCGGGGTGGACAGACACAGAACTCCATTGCGGCAGTCGGAAAGGCAACCATGCAGCTGCGCGCATCGCTGACTGCCCACTATGAACCTAGGGCCACGGGTCGTATAGGTGTACCCCCAGGGCACCCCCCTGGGTACGCTCTGGCCCCAGCCAACCAATCAGTTGTATGGGCACGCTCCAGCGCAACCAGTATGACCTTGTTGGCTGGGGTGAGTGTGTGTGGAGAGGGTAATGTGTACATGCGGCTGCAGCTTGTCAGCCTCCCGAGTGTCAATCACGGACCCAGCAAATCCCGTACCATTTATCATTGGAGTTGGTCATGTTCCACGTGGTGCTAGCCCTTTCCGGGAGCCAAATCGTTCCAGGTTCAGCACCAGTTTTGCTCTCTGGAAAGTCCACAAATCCTGCCCTGGTGTCAAAACCTGGGGCGGGATTCTCCGACCCCCCGCCGGGTCGGAGAACCCCCGGGAACGGCGTGAATCCCACCCCACCACTCCAACGCCGGCTGCCGTATTCACCGGCGCCGGTTTTCAGGGGGGGGGGGCGGGGATCACACCAGGCCAGTCGGGGGCTGCTGGCAGTGCCCACCCCCCCCGGCAATTCTCCGGGACCCGATGGGCTGAGCGCCCGTCGGCTTTTGTCCAGTCCCACCGGCGTGCGTTAGACATGGCCCCACATGGCGGGACCTGGCTGGTAGGCCAGCTGGTACGGTCCACGGGGGGACGCGGGGGGATCCGGCTCCTGGGGGCCCCCCCCACGGTGGCCTGGCCCGTGATCGGGGCCCACCAATCGGCGGGTGGGCCTGTGCTGTGGGGGCACTCCTTTCTTCCCCGCCGGCCTCTATAGGTCTCTGCCATGGCTGGAGCGGAGAAGACACGCTCCTGCGCATGTACGGAACCACACTGGCGGTTCTGCGCATGTGCGAACTTGAGCTGGCCCTTCGGCGCTGGTTGGCACAGCGTCAACCCCTCTGGCACCGGCGTAGCACCCAGAAGTGCGGAGGATTCTGCAACTTCCGGTCGGCCCCACGTTGGAGTGTTTCGCACCGCTTTTTACGCCGGCGTTGGGCCATCGCGGGGATTCGGGAGAATCCCGGTTTTAGTCTCATGATGGGAGGATCCCGCCCCATATGTCCCGTGCTGTCCTTACACAACCCCTCTGTCCCCCCACCCACAAACAAATCAGATCCTTTTGCCCCACCCGCACACACATGCAATGTAACCAAGACCTCTATCCCCCCCCCCCCACCTCCCCCATCTCCCCCCCCCCCCCCCCCGACACACACACATACACTTTATTCAGTGCTCTCCCCCGTCGATACACACAGGTCCACCAATGCTAAGGTGTGTCGGCTCAGGCAGCCAAAGGCGCAGCCAGAATGTAGCCATTTTAAATGGCCTTGAGAAAGAGAAAAATATACTGAGGCGAAGTCTGGGAGCAGGTGGGGGAGTTGGTGACACAAATTGCTGTTTCTGCAACGTGAATTGGGATCAGGTCCCACAGTTTGGGAACCACTGCTCTACAGCTTATGATTAAAGGCATTAAGTACATTGTATCAACTGCGAACAATCTAATGCGGCGCAGTAGCACAGTGGTTAGCACTGTTGCTTCACAGTGCCAGGGACCCGGGTTCGATGCCCGGCTTGGCTCACGGTCTGTGTGGAGTCTGCACGTTCTCCCCGTGCCTGCGTGGGTTTCCTCTGGGTGCTCCGGTTTCCTCCCACAAAGTCTCGAAAGATGTGCTTGTTAGGTACATTGGACATGCTGAATTCTCCCTCTGTGTACCCAAACAGGTGCGACGAGGGGAGTTTCACAATACTTCATTGCAGTGTTAATGTAAGCCTACTTGTGACAGTAATAAAGATTATTATTAATTGCTTAGTTAACGCAAAACTCTAAAACCAATATACCTGTAAGTTACTGAAGGAACATGAAATGTTGAACTATCTCTGGAGCATTTCAAAGATTGCACAATCAACAGGATATGTAATCTACTGGTTTGATGTTTCCCACTAGAACCATTTGTTCTGAAGATGTCAATGCTCTAAACCATAAAACCAAATTCTCATTGTTCAGCAAAAACAAACAACCCAAGAGAAATGCCTGCTTTTTGTGGGAATTGACAGCCTGTCAGCAAAATTGCAATGTGAGATTATGGTTTATTTTATTGTAACAACAGCGTTTAATTAAGTTGCACCTTAAGAATGATCCCGAAGAGCTCTCGAAAATGAACCAACTAGTCACTTAGTGGTATAATGTATGCAATTAAGGGGGCAACATCCTGAATGGACATTACAATTGCACAGTGAGCTTACTCACAGCTCAGTTGTGACCTACCTGGCTACACAGTTGACTATTTTGCCACAGAACAATCATTTGCATTTTTACAGCATCTTTAGTCTAACAAAGAACAAAGAACAAAGAAAAGTACAGCACAGGAACAGGTCCTTCGGCCCTCCAAGCCTGCGCCGACCATGCTGTCCGTCTAAACTAAAGTCTTCTATACTTGTGGGGTCCGTATCCCTCTATTCCCATCCTATTGTATTTGTCAAGATGTCCCTTAAATGTCACTATCGTCCCTATTCCACCACCTCCTCCGGCAGCGAGTTCCAGGCACCCACTACCCTCTGTGTAAAAAACCTGTCTCGTACATCTCTTCTAAACCTTGCCCCTCGCACCTTAAACCAATGCCCCCCAGTAATTGACCCCTCTACACTGGGAAAAATTCTCCGACTATCCACTCTGTCTATGCCCTTCATAATTTTGTAGACCTCTATCCGGTCGCCCCTCAACCTCCATCATTCCAGTGAGAATAAACCAAGTTTATTCAACCTCTCGTCATATCTAATGTCCTCCATACAGGCAACATTCTGGTAAATCTCTTCTGCACCCTCTCTAAAGCCTCCACATCCTTCTGGTAGTGTGGCGACCAGCATTGAACACTATACTCTAAGTGTGGCCTAACTAAGGTTCTATACAGCTGCAACATGACTTGCCAATTTTTATACTCAATGCCCTGGCCAATGAAAGCAAGCATGCCCTATGCCTTCTTGACTACCATTCATATAGTAAACCATTCAAAGTTGCTTCACACAATCTTTATAGGATAGGAGAGAGAAGAGTATAAAAGGAGACGAGGCAGGTAGAGAGATGTGGAGAGAAAATTCCAGAGCTGAAGGTCCAGGCAGCTGAAGGTACTATCACCAACGATCTCAGACCCAGGAAGGTGTTTTTCAACACACTAAAGATGCTGACCGCTGCTTACTCATTCGAGGTTGTTAGTATTACAATCCCGGAACAGACCCCAAATGTTGCTTGGATACTGGTCGGAAACCCAAATATTTAATTTAATTTGTAAGACTGTAAGGAAAGGACATTTCATTACAGGAGTGATTCCACGCATCAAAAGGGATATGGCATATTAAAACAAACATTATAACAAACACAAGATTTAAATAACTTTAATATCATACAAGAAAATAGCACTAACTCCTAAATGCTACCTTTTATCTCCACTCAGGTCAAAACACAGTTAACCAAACCAGGAATACTTGGAGTAAAGAGATGTCTTGGATAAACGGTTTTGAGAAAGAGAGATCATTCAGGAACCAGCTTGCAGATTCTTGCTTATGTCAAACTAGTGTTTACCTTGCCAGCCTTTTCAGAAACTGCTATTCTGTTCACAGGCAAAGTCTTCTGAACTAAACTATTTTGATAGAAACTGCTGGTTTGTTCAGATTTCAATTTTTAGCTGAACTCAACCCTGAAACACTGCACTTGATTGCTTCAGCCTCTGGCTCCTCCCATTAACTACATCATCTTACTAAAGCCAAACACAATGGGCTGGATTCTCCATTTCTGATGCCGACGCAGAATTCGTGGAGTTCCACTACAGCAAAACTGGCACCCCACCTGGACACATTGAGCTACTGCTAGCACCGGCGCCACGTGAAACACAATCAAAACGATGCAGCATTTGCCGGTTTGGCGATTGACACTCAAGAGGCTGACAAGCTGCAGCCGCACATACACACTTCACTCCCCACACACACCATCCCAGTCAACAAGATGGCAGCAAGGAGAGTGGCCCCAAGATTCACTGACCCTGCCAAAGGAGAATGACCCACCAAGACCTGTGGTAGTCTGTTTTCACAGCTATCAGATGAAGGAGAAGGTCTTGAGATGGGCCGAGTGGAATCGGGAGGTGAAGTGGGAAGGCAGTGGTATTCGTGTACATCAAGACATCATGGTGGAGTTGGCAAGAAGGCGGGCGGCCTTTAACTGGGCGAAGGCAGAACTTTATAAGAGCTATGTGCAGTTCGGGGTGGTCTAGCCGGCGAAGTTGAGAGTTACGTATCACTCCAAGGATAGGCGGCGAGATTCTGGGACTAAGCGTTGACGCCAACGCAGAATCCATGGACTTTCACGACCACACCTGGACCGATTCTGCTACTGATGAGGGGCTAACAGCAGCAAACACATGGAACACAATGGATTCTAACAAGAAATGGTGCAGGATTCGCCGGTTTTGCGATTGACACTCAGGAACCTGACAAGCTGCAGCCGCATATACACACTTCACTCCCCACACACACCATCCCAGCCAACAAGGTGGCAGTAGGCCGCCGTTTCGCAGATGCAGTGCTGGAGCCCTTCCTGAACACCGTGGAGGAGAGGAGAATGACTCTGTACACCAGCGTGGGAAGGAGGCTGCAAGCCGCGGCTGTTCGTTGTGCAAGGGCGCAGGTGGCAGAGGCGGTCACCGCCGTGGGTAACGGAGTCCGGACCGGTCAACAGTTCAGAAAAGAATGGCATGACCTCCTCAGGGCGGCCAGGGTGAGTAGGCAGCACTGTGCCCCTGGTACCAACACACGTCCCACACATCCATAACCCAGCCACAACACCACAACATCATCCTGCACCACATGCTGGCACCCATACCGGCTGCCATGGCCGGGTGCCCTGGACACTGAGGCCACCAGCTACTCACCCCCTGGACTACATGAATCAGGCTGTCTAACACTGTCGTCTTCTGCTTCTATCCCCCCAGGAGAAGGCTGCGCTCAACAGTCGGAAGCGGGAGAAGACAGGAGGGAGACCGCCAGACCTGCGGCCCCTCTCCATGGCACAGCAGAGGGCCTTGGACCTGGACGGTGGCCTGAAGAAAAGGTAGGTCGTCGAGGTGGATTTCAGCTGAGGGTGAGGAAGTTAGTTGCAGTTCCCCATGACAGAATTGCCAACGCCCCCCACCCTCATCCCCACACCACCCTCACCCTGCACCACCCGCACCCCCAAACCACCAGCACACCCACACTCACCCTTACACCACCCTCACCATACACCACCCCATACCACCACACCTATCCCAACACACATGCCCACTCTCACCTCACTCCTCCGCAGACCCCCCCCCAACCCCGGCTAGCGGTCTAATCATACATCTTATCTGTCTTACAGGACCTGCTGGAGGTGGGGTGGGTCCATCTGGCAACCCCGCCCCCAGCCAGTTTCACAGCCGAGCCTTCCTGTGAACCGAGTAGTGACGAGGAGAGCAGCTCGGACACCAGCCCTCCACCTGAGACTGAGGAGACCTCAGAGCTCGGGTCGGAGGATGACAGTGATTTCCCGTCTCAGCTGTCTCCTCCACCCTCCACCATTCCAAAGACACTAACCTCAGTTTGGCACTTTAGTGAAGAGGCTCCTGGGACATTATCTGGTACCCACCACACAGCTGACCCGGTAGAGCAGGTGGACGTAGGAACACCCGAGAGGGCAGAGGGTCGGAGTGCAGGCCGATCACAGGGACTGTCCAGATGGGTCTCGGGCTTCTGGAACGGACAGTCCTATTGATTGTGGAGATGCAGTCGCAGAGCCAGGGATTGCATGAGGGGTTGTCGGCGAGCATCCAGTACCTGCAGGTGTAGTTGGAGGAGTCCAACCGCGTGCAGGCGCAGGAGGTGGTACCGGCAATGCGTCCCATCCAGGCCAACACCGCATGGGTGGCGTCCATGGTGGAGGCATTGGGGGCGACGGTTTTGGCTATGCATCAGTATGTCCAAGGCCTGGGGCATTCTGTGCAGGCGCTGGCTGAGGCACAGTACAGGGTTGCTGCCTCACAGGCAACCATGTGCCAGAGCCACCTAGATATCGCAGCGGCGCTCCTGAAAGTGGTGGCACAGTCAATGGGAGATGGCCCACTCCCTATTCTCCATGGCCGCGAGAGGTCTGTTCTGGTCGAGACCAGAGCGGGCCTCTAGGACTGGCAGCGCCAGGTGGTGGAGGCACCTCACAGGATATCTCCCCTCACATTACCGCCCCGTGGAGTAGCCCGGGGGCCATCGGGCAGTGGAGGTGATGGGGCCAGTGCCGGTGACTCTCGCAGGGGAGGTACCAGAGCACTGCAGCACCTCGGACTTTCCCCCCCCTCCTGACCTTGATGCATCAGGTGGGCAGCAGGCAGAATGGGCGGCAGCATTCCACCCGAGACACCCGAACAGCAGCCAAGCCCATCCAGGCCCAGATGCCTCAGAAGACGTCCACCAATGGGGACCCAGGTCGCTGGGCCGCCTCCAGTCCTGATGTACCATCTGGGGAACCACCTAGATGTAGTGTGAGGGCCCGTAAGGCCAGGAAGTTAGACACCAGTTAGGTTGGCATGGGTGCAGGGCACAGTTTAGTTACAGGGGCGAGGGCACAAATCTGTAAATATTTGTTCACATTAAACACCTGTTACCACTTTTACAACCTGCTTCGGTGCTCTGTCAGATGGGTGTGAGGAGTGGGCTGGTCTGGAGTGGCCAGGGAATAGGATGATGTTGTGGGTTTTCTGAGATCACCCCATCCCCCCACCCCCGACCGTCCCCACCGCTGTCACCCCAGGGATCCGATGGGACCATGTGATGGAATGGCCAGCTCGCATGGGGCAGCATGGTAGCACAGTGGCTAGTACTGTGAATTCACAGCACCAGGGTCCCAGGTTTGATTCCCTCCAGGGTCACGTGTGGCATCTGCACGTTCTCCCTGTGTCTGCGTGGGTCTCCTCCGGGTGCTCCGGTTTCCTCCCACAGTCCAAAGACGTGCAGGTTAGGTGGATTGGCCATGATAAATTGCGCTTAAATGTCCAAAAAGGTTAGGAGGGGTTATTGGGTTACGGAGGTAGGGTGGAAGTGAGGCCTTAAAGTGGGTCGGTGCAGACTCGATGGGCCAAATGGCCTCCTTCTGCACTGTACGTTCTATGTCCTTGTCAAACGCATGTGGGGATCACCTAAGTTGACAGTGGAAAGTGCTACTGTGGGCAGGTGTCAGACACTGTCATACAATGCGGAGCACCAGAGCCCATCGCAGAGCGAGTTGTCATCATCCTCCATCCCATGGACCAGACTCAGTGTTACTGCCGACCCAGGGCCCCCACCCCGTAGTGCAGCAGGTATGTATCATGGAGGGAGTTGCAGGTGGGGGTTGGCCAGGGCGGGGGAGTGAGGAGGCGTAGGGGTGGGATGCGGTGTCCGTGCCCCTTGCCAGTCCCCCAACCGCCCCCCCCCACACCCCCCCACTCCCCCCCACTCCCCCACCGCCCCCAGTTGGTGAACCTGGAGACAGTTAGAGCATCCCATGCCCGTTGACCCTGGCCGACACGCCGTGCAGCCTCCCTTGACTGCCTGGGCTCCATGTTCTGCCCACCCTCGCCCTCCTCCATATCCTCCTCGTCAGATGAGGCCTGATGTTCCTCCTCCTCCTCCAGCACATTGCACCCCCTCGGGTGTGTTCCTACCTCCACCTGCTGAACCAGAGCAGCTGTGTTCTGTGAACTAGATAGCGACCCAGGAGAAGAGAGAAAGAGAGAGAGAACGAGAGAGAGAGAGAGATATTGATTGATTGCTGTCACAGCTGCTGACCACCATCACCTCCCCGGAGCCATTGGCCTTCCACACCTGGAAGCAGCCAGTTTCACAACTTCACTGGCGGTGACCCTCACATGCCCTCCCATCTCCAGAGCAGGCCTGGCGCCAGCCTAAAGCCCTGCCTACTTAGGCCTGGCGTTAGACTCCTGTCTGGGTTTCCTCTCGCATCGGCTCACTACCACTGGGGGTTCTGACAGGACGGTTATCTCGTCGCTTATCCAGGCTCAACTGGATGGTTATGTCCACCTTGGGGGACTAATGGGTCCTGACTGGCAGGCATTTGAGCCTTGGCAGAGATCCCAGTGCTCTTGATCCCGTGCAACCAAGCTTTGAGTCCTGAACCCTGAGGATTCATTTCATCTCTTGCCTTTGAACAATTTTGTAATTCAACCAATTAAACTAAAATAAACAAACTGAGGGACAAATTAAAAAGGGCCGCTCTGTAATGGGCACTGCCCCCCCAAAAATAAATTAAACCTAAAAACTTCAACCAAAAGGTGATTTAAAGGGTCAATAAAGTACCCTAGACACTGCAGTGCACACCAGGCATGGGAGGCTTCCTTGACTTTGAGACTGTGGGAGTTGACATTCTTGATGGCCAAGTAGTGTGATGAGCACTAATCTCAGGAATGTTAGAGGGAATAATTGCTTTATCCTTCAGGGAGAGTTAGAGCTAGATGCCATCCTTCTTACTCAGGCTGCATTAGATAGAGATCTCACTGCTGTCATGCCTCTGCACTTAACCCACCTGGACATCTACTCCAGAGGTTGAGGGGGGGAGGAAGATCGATCTCCAAAATCGCCCTGTGCAAATCCTATTTTTGGCCTCTTGCGATATTTAGTGTCCATTGTGGGATTTGTGCCCATGATTGATGCTAAATCGCACCAGGAGGTTAAAGTTTAATCACTAAGCCACAAAGAGAACTCACAGTTGCACGTTGTAAAATGCCGTAGCAGCACAACTTGGCTACCTGCCCCAGAAACGGGCCAAAATCTATTTTTTAATTCATTAAAATGCACTAACAGTGGGAGTGTAGTGACTTATCCTGCAAATTATTCCACTTCCTTGAGTGGATTTCAAGTCTGATGCCATAGCAACGGCATATATCTGGAACCAAAGATGTCCCAAGCATCCAATGCACCAATGGCACAAAATAATGGAGACAATGTTGTATAACATATTGAGTGCGACCTGACGGTCACCTCGCACTGGGTGCGAATCCGAGCGAGCCGGTAAAATCGCAGGAGAATCCAAAATCGGGAATCGCGCCAGGTGACAATCAGTTTCCGATCTAACTGGCTCGATCCTGTTGCCGTGATCCGGATCCTGCTGCAGTGTGGCAAGTAACCAATAGTCACCAATTAAAGCCAATCTCCATCCCATTAATGGGAAGGACCCCTATCTACCAGCCTCCAGTGATCCACATGGCCTGCCCGCGAGCGGTCACGCTGGCGCCTTTTAGCACACCTATTTAACGGGATGCGGACGTCCCGGTCAGTGGGTCAGCTGCCGTTGGTGGGTAGTCGCCCTTGGGCCAGGGGGCGAGGGGCGAATCAACCGTGGTTCCAACATGCCACGCCAGATTGTGTATACCCATAACAGGGGCAACTTAAGCTGCTCCCTGTTCATCCCACACGTCCGTGGTAATATAGTGAAGGTCATTTTAAGCCCCATTGACTGTGGCAGCCTTTGGCCGCACACTGAACACTATCACTGATAGGAAATGGTCAATGTTCGTAATGTGAGCACTTCACAGCTCCCAAGTGGATTCCCGTGGGTAGACGTGCCATGTCGCAGGGGAGTGTTACTGTCTGGCATCCCGATCAGACTGTAAGACGTGGACACTTTGACTGAACACTGGAGGTTTCAACACCAAAAGGTAGTAGCCAACAATCAAACACCCAAGAGCTGGTCCCTGCAACCAGAGAGTGGGTGTGTGTATCAGGGCGACAAAGGGTGGTGGACCTGAGCCCCGTCCCAGTACGGTTCCCAGCAGGGGTTTGGGGTCCGGTGCCCAGGGGCCCCTTCTGTGGCCGGGGGTGCATGTGATGTGCAGCGTCCCCCAGCACAACCGTCTCATTGGATGTCACCTGAGAGATGGTACAGAATGTAAGGGTGGGGAGGCTCGGGGGATTCGAGGGTCTGGGGGTGGAAGCAATAACTGATTGTCGGTCTCTCATCCTCTCCAATTCTTCACAGATATCACAATATGGATGATATTGTGGACCCCACAACAGCTGCCCTCGCGGTGGCAGTGGCAGTCCAGGCGGCCAAACGCTGGAGAAGGTGGCAACAGCAGCATCGCCAGAGGCTCGAGACAGTAGTCCATGTACAGGGCCCTTTCCCACACCCTGAGGACTGGGCCGCCCATCAGACCAGGGAGGGACCCAGAGGGGGAGGCCGGCGACAGCCCAAGGTGTACAGGCATTGCGGGTTGTTTGAAGAGATAGAACAAAGAACAGTTCAGCACAGGAACAGGGCATGGTACCTACCACCCTTGCCAACACCCTCAGCACTTCCTGATGCCATATCCCTCTGTAGCCATCCTATCCATGTATTTGTCGAAGTGTCTTTTGAATGCTGTTAATGTATCTGCTTTCACAATCTCCCGTGGTAGTGCATTCCAGGCACTCACCACATTCTGTGTAAAAACCTGCCTCGCACATCTCCTCTAAACTTTGCCCATGGGCCTTAAACGGATGCCCCCTAGTAACTGACCCATCCACCCGAGGAAAGAGTGCCGGTCCACCCTTGCCTCTTATAATCTTGTAAACCTAACGTCGGACAGCATATGATGCAGGAGGCTCCGCCCCAAGAAGGGGATAGTGCGCCACCTGTGCCATGTCTTTGCGGACTTGGCACCATGTGGAGGAGGGGGATGGCTCCTGCCATTGGCCGTCAAGGTCACTGCTGCCCTGGTTTATTCCAGAATTCGAGCAGAGACTTATGTGGCATATCACAGCCAACAGACCACAAGTGCATCCGTGAAGTCACGGAAGCTGGGATATGCTGCATATTGCCCGGGCTACTGACTATATGAACTTTGACTTGGACCAAGCCCATCCAAATACCCGGGCAACAGGATTCTCCACCATCGCCGGGATGCCCCAGGTTCAGGGATTAATAGATGGCATGCATGTCACCTTGCACACACCGGTGGCGGTCCAGGAGTGCACTTCAATAACAGAAGGGGTTCCACTCCCTAAATGTTCAACTTGTGTGCAACCACCACGTGAAGGTCATGCACATGTGTGCACGTTTCCCAGGGAGTGTGCACAACAGTTACATCCTAGGGCATTCGGAGATCCCCGTCATCTTTGAGGGACACCACAGGATGACAGGCTGGCTCTTGGGGGATAAGAGGTTCTGGATAATGACCCCATACGGAGGCTGGTGACCGATGTGGAGACCCAATATAACAAGTTCCTTGTGGCCATCCAAGCCATCACTGAGCAATGCATTGGACTCCTTAAAATGTGGTTCCGATACTTCGACCGCTCTGGTGGTGCACTACAGTACACCCCCTGCAGGGTCGCCCGCTTTGTGGTGGTCTGCTGTATCCTCCACAACCTGGCACAGCAGCAGGGAGATATGCTGGAGGTGGAGGAGGAGGAACATGTAGCCTCGTTAGAGGAGGTGGACAAGGAGGAGCCAGACCAGGAGGAGCTGAAGGACGAGCCTGTGGAGGATCCACAGCAACAGCCGGAGGATAGAGACCAAGTGGCGACAGAAAGGGACCAGCATGCCCTGAGGGCCAGGGCGGCTCTTATGCTTTCCAGCTGCTCATGGAATGTTGCTTTGTCCGTCATGTTATGGGCCAGGGTTGAGAGAACCCCAAAGTGTATCATGGAGTTCACAACTTTTCATAGATTGTGGTATGGGGAGCACATGGCCCACTCAACAGGTGTGGTACAGCAGAAATGGAAAAGTATTTTTTAAAGCAAAACAATGTTTATTCTATGAATTCAAGTTAACCTTTTTAAAACAAACAGTGAACATCTTAGCAACCATTAATTCAAATAAAACCCCCAAAGAATACAACACTAAGTAATCCTTAAGCTTTCCTTTTAACATCTATAAGACTTAAAACACCTTTTACAAGAAGCACATCAGGTTAAAGTCACTACTGTTATTAGTTTTAATTCACCAGGATTGATTTGCAGTCTTTAGATTACAGAGAGAAGCTTATAGACCTTCTGGCTGTGGCTGCAGCAATCTAGCTCTGAAAACGAATCTAAAACACACCCTGCAGCAATCAGCCAAAAATGAAAGTAAAAAGCTGACAGGCAGCCCAGCTCCACCAGATCTCTGACATCACTGCAGTGGTAAACATCCATTTCTTAAAGGTATTCTCACTACAGATATTTATATACATACCCATTTATAAACACACATTTCTTAAAGGCACTCTCACATGACACCTCCCCCAAGAAAAAAAAACCCATCAACTTCAAGATGGTTTCATTTTTCATCCTTTCACTATCCTTTAAGAAATGCACACAGTAAATATACCTTTTGTTTTTAAAGAAACAACACACGCAAACAGGTATAATAATATAGTCCATTTTTTTTCCTTCTTCCTCCAACTGGAATCCTTCTCGATTGACAGTCTCTTTGAGCAAGAAGGTCTCTGCACGATCCATCCATTTCTCTACGCCTCGGCATTTCTCTTTAAAGTTAGATACTTCAGTTCAATCTGGTCACAGAGTCCCTTGCAATTCTCCAATAGAGGAGCATCGGTTACCACAGCTTTCAGGCAGTCAAATGCATGTTGAAACTCCACTGCCCATTAAAATTTTTGACGTTTCTTCAGCAAGTACATCAGTGGAGCAATCACGCTACAAAACTTTTGCACAAATGTTCGATCAAATCCACTCATCTCGAGGCTATCGGAAACTCCTCAATAGCTGTTGTCTTCACATCCCGTGTGACCATTCGACCCTGTCCGATTGTATGGCCAAGGAAAGTGACTTGGGCTTTTCCAAATTCACTTTGGGCTAGGTTTATCACCAAACCCGCCTCCTCAAGTTGATCGAATAACTCCATCAGATGTTTGAAATGTTCTTTCCATGCCTGGCTGAAAATTACCAGATCGTCGATGTATACCGCACAATTGGGTAATCCTGAAACAACTTTGTTAGTTAACCGTTAAAATGTGGCTGGGGCGTTTTTGATGGCGAAAGGCATAACTTTGAATTGGTATATACCATCTGGAGTCACAAAAGCTGAAATCTCCTTTGCCTTTCGGATAAAGGTACCTGCCAGTAACCTTTAAGTAAATCCAGTTCAGAAATAAAAGCTGATTGTCCCACTTTCTCAATGCAATCCTCCAAACATAGGATAGGATACGAGTCCGTTCTTGTAACTGCATTAACTTTTCTATCGTCCAGACACGACCATTGGGTACCGTCCGGTTGGGCACCATCACTATGGGTGAGCTCCACTGGCTGCAACCCACTTCAATTATGCCATTTTTAAGCATACTCTCAATCTCTTTGTTAACCAGTGCCAATTTTAAAGGGTTAAGTCTGTGTGGATGTTGTTTGATTTGATCAGCATTTCCCACATCTACATCATGGATAGCCATTTTAGTACTTCCCAATTTATCTCCATAAACTTGCCCATGTGATATCAATAACTCTTTCAGGTCAGTTTGTTTTTCCTCTGGAATGTAACTCAACAATTTATCCCAATTTTAAGAACATTCTCATTTTACAAATTAATTTGAGGTATGTCAAATTCACAGACATCTGGATTTGGTTCATCACTTTGAGATAGAATCATTAAAAATTCCTCCTTTTTCTCTCCTTCCCTTTCAAAGTAGCTTCTAAGCATATTCACATGAAAGACTTGGTGAGTCTTCCTTTTATCTGATGTTTTTACCACAATTCACCTCACTTAATTTCCTTTCTATCTGATAAGGTCCGCAAAATCTAGCTTTTACAGGCTCACCTACCACTGGTAACAACACTAAAACTTTATCTCCACTGGCAAAACTACGAACTTTGGATTTATTGTCCGCGACCCGTTTCATCACATTTTATGCAGCTTTCAAATGTTGTCCAGCCAATTCACCTGCTCTATTTAATCATTCCCTAAAATTTGACACGTAATCCAATAATGTAATTTCCGATTTCTCACTCACCAATTTTTCCTTAATCAATTTAAGTGGTCCTCTTACCTCATGACGAAAAATTAGTTCAAAAGGACTGAATTTGGTTGACTCATTAGGTGCATCCCTAATTTCAAACAGTACGAAAGGAATTCCTTTATCCCAATCCTCTAGACAATCTTGACAATAAGCCCTCAACATTGTCTTTAATGTCTGTTGCCACCTTTCTAACGCTCCCTGCGATTCTGGATGGTAAGCAGTTGATTTAAATTGTTTTATTCCTAAGCTATCCATAACTTCTTTGAATAACCTTGAGGTAAGATTTGATCCTTGATCCGATTGTATTTCTGTGGGCAGTCCATATCTAGCAAAGAATTTAAGTAACTCCTCCACAATCTTTTAGCTGTAACATTACGTATTGGAATGGCCTCTGGAAACCTAGTAGACACATCCATTATAGTCAAAAGAAATTGATTCCCACTTTTTGTTTTAGGAAGCGGTCCTATGCAATCAATTAGGACCCTTGTAAAAGGTTCCTCAAATGCTGGAATGGGTATTCAGGGCGCTGGTGTTATCACTGCTTGAGGTTTCCCTATCACTTGGCATGTGTGACATGATTGACAAAATTTACCTACATCTTTATGTAGTCCAGGCGAATAAAAATGTTTCTGGATTTTAACTTGAATTTTCCTTATTCCCAAAAAACCTCCCACTGGTACCTCATGTGCAACTCGCAACACCTCCTTCCTAAACCCTACCGGCAATACTACTTGATGAACGTCTGCCCACTTTTCATCCACCTGTCCATTGCTTTTACGGTAATAACCTGGTATAATCTGGTATACACTCAGATTCCTCTTCCGTATATGCTTTCTGATACATCCATTTTATTTCTATATCTTTCTGCCGTAACTCCGCCAATTTTCGTGAACTAAAAATATCCGCCTCATCCTCCACCTGTTCTTGTTCTTTTTCAACCATCTGATCAAAAATCGTTTCTGATAATTGCACTTCAACTTCATCTTCACTCTTTGATTACTCCTCTTGTCTTAACCCGTGACTTTGCGACCTTGGGCGGGATTATCCCCTACCCGGTGGTGCGGGGGGTCCCGGCGGGACGGAGTGGCATGAACCACTCCGGCGTCGGGTCGCCCCAAAGTTGTGGAATCCACCGCACCTTCAGGGGCTAGGCCCGCCCTGGAGTGGTTGGCGCCCCGCCGGCTGGCGGGATAGGGGCTTGGCGCCACGCCAACCGGCGCCAAAAGACCTCCGCCGGCCGGCGCATGCGCGGGAGCACCAGTGCCTGCTGGCGTCATCCCCGCACATGCGCAGAGGGATTCGCTTCCGCACCGGGAATGGCGGAAGACCACAGCCTCCGGTGCGGAAAAATTGAGTGCCCCCACCGCACAGGCCCACCCGCGGATCGGTGGGCCCCAACAGCGGCCAGGCCACCATGGGGCACCTCCCGGGGCCAGATCCCCCCGCAACTCCCCCAGGAGCCACGGAGACCACCCGCGCCGCCAGATCCTGCCGGTAAGGGACCTACTCTAATTTACGCCAGCGGGACCGGCTACAGACTGGTGGGACTTAGGCCCATCGCGGGCCGGACAATTGGGGCGGCCCCAACGCCCATTGAGTCGCGGCAGACCCCACCATTCTCCGAGACAGGCGGCGTGACTCACGCCGGGCCATTTTTTGGTGGGTGGGAGAATTGTGAGGACGGCGGGGGCGGGATTCACGCCGACCCCCCCGGCGATTCTCCCACCTGGTGGGGGGGTCGGAGAATCCTGCCCCTTGTTTCTACACAATCCGGAAAAATCCCAGGATGGTCGTCCTTCAACACTTCAGTTGTCTAATTTTTCACTGGCTTATCAACCACAGTAGGCATCACTCCCACCTGCGATCCAGCTCTATCATTATCCAAGATAAACTGTATTTCTGGACAAGATTGTTTCTCTATTACTCCTACTACCATTCACCACTCTTCACTGGACTTTCAAACCTTATCTTATATAATGGAACACTACTCCTCCCACCCTGAATTCCACATATTACCACCTTTTCTGGCAACATTCTTCCCAAACTACAGAACTCCTCATCTCTTACCATTAACAATTGACTAGCTCCCATATCTCTTAAAATTGTGACTTCTTTCCCTGCACCTCCTGATACACATGAGTAAACTTTACCCACACAAGTAAATTCTTTAAAGAGATCTGGCACCTTCTTATCAATCACCTCTTGATCAGGCTGTACAATCTTTTGCAGCTCCTTTGCTTCACTTGGGCTTTCCTTTACCACTTTAACAAACCCCACTGTCTTGTCCTGTTTTACCACATCAGCCTTCCCAGTACTTTTTTTCAACCACTAACACTGTGACTTACATGGCATTGTTTATTACAGTGAAAACATTTGAAATTTTTCATGTCTCTTCCAGCCTCCTGGATTTGTTTTTTAGTCTGAGGTACACTCCCCTTACTATCTCCCATCAGATCACCTTTACCTTTACCACTTGGGTATTTCTCATGTCCCCAGTTTCTATCCCTCACAGGCTGAAACTGATGTCGGAAACCAAGCTTTGATTTATGAACTAATTCATAATCATCTGCCATTTCTGCTACAAATCTCGCAGTTTTAACCCTCTGCTCTTCCACATGAGTTCTCACTGCATCAGGAATTGAACCTTTAAACTCCTCCAAAAGTATAATTTCTCTGAGAGCTTCATACGTTTGGTCTATTTTCAAAGCCCTTATCCATCCATCAAAATTACTCTGTTTGATCCTTTCAAACTCCATGTATGTTTGACCAAATTCTTTCCTTAAATTTCTAAACATTTGTCTGTAGGCTTCAGGCACTAGTTCATATGCACCTAAGATGAATTTTTTCACCTCCTCATACGTCCCAGATACCCCCACCGTAGTGAGGCAAACACTTCACTAGCCCTACCTCTCAGCTTTGTTTGAATCAGTAATACCCACATGTCCTGTGGCCATTTCATTTGTTTAGCTACTTTCTCAAATGAAATGAAAAAGGCTTACACCTCCTTCTCATCAAACCTTGGCAATGCTTGGACATTTTTAAATAGATCCCCACCAAGCCTTCGACTTTGATGCTCTTTCTCACTATCCTCATCAGTATCAACCATATGTTTCCCTTTATGCCTGCCAATTTTAACTGACTATCATGTTTCATGGCCATTTTCTGAAGTTCAAACTCTCTCTCTTTATCTTTTTCCCTCTTCTGTATCTCCCTTTCTCTTTCTTTTTCCTCTCTATCTCTTTCGTATTCAAGCTGCTTTAATTCTTTCTCATGTTCCATTTGTTTAATTTGCCACTGAGTTTTTGCCATTTCCAATGAATCAAACTGTATCTCAGGCAACTTTAAATGCTTAGCCACCGCCATTATTACCTCATCTTTTCGCATTTTGTCAGGTAATGTTAACTGCAATGTTTTTGCCAAATCTAACAGTCTGCTTTTAGTCTCTGTCCGTAAGGTACTGCGTGTGACCGTCTCCACCCCCAAACACTTCAGAGCCACTGAAAGAGCCATTGTCCACAACACACACCCTACTTAACTGAAATACTACACCTGAAAAGCAACCACAATATGCTCACACCTCACCGTCTTTAAATTCACAAAACCAATTTGTTATGGGCCAGGATTTAGAGAACCCCAAAGTGCATCATGGAGTTCATCTGACCCACAACTTTTAATAGATTGTGGTATGGGGAGCACACGGCCCACTCTACAGGTGTGGTTCAGCAGAAATGGAAATGTATTTTTAAAGCAAAACAATGTTTATTCTATGAACGCAAGTTAACCTTTTTAAAACAAACAGTGAACATCTGAGCAACCATTAATTTAAATACAACCCCCCAAAGAATACAATACCAAGTAATCCTTTCAGCTTTCCTTTTAACATCCATACGACTTAAAAGACCTTTTACCAGAAGTACATCAGGTTAAAGTCACTACAATTATTAGTTTTAATTCACCAGGATCGATTTACAGTCTTTAGTTTGCAGAGAGAAACTCATACACCATCTGGCTGTGACTGCAGCTATTCAGCTCTGTAAACAAAACTAAAACACACCCTGCAGCAAGCAGCCTAAAATGAAAGTAAAACGCTGACAAACAGCCCAACTCCACCCACTCTCTGACATCACTGCTGTGGTAAACACCCATTTCTTAAAGGTACTCTCACTGCAGATATTTATATACACACCCATTTATAAACACCCATTTCTTAAAGGCACTCTCACATGACAGTCATCTCATACCCCTCTTTCCATCGCAAATCTCCCAGGGCCTGTGTTACATCGCTCCAGCATGATGGGCCTTTGTCGGCACTGTCTGTGGGTCAATAATCAAGGCAGGAGGGTGATGATAACTCGCTGTGAGCTGATCTCTGGTGCTCCTCAATCTATGCCATTGTCTGACTCCTGTCTGTCCACTGACAGCACAGTCACACCCATCACCTCCATCACCTGCACGTGGTATGCCTTCGTTGGGGGGGCAGACTGAGGGCCACCGTGCCCGGAGGTCTGGGGCTGGAGGAGGGTGCAAGGCAAATGGGGGAGGGGAGTGGAGGCCGGGCTGCAGAGCAAAATAACGTGGCAGAGGCTTCAGATGCCTCAAGTCTAACATGTTTTATTGGTCTTCAGTCGTGACATTAACTGTCCCTAGCTCCCGATGGTGCCGCCCCCACTCCCCCCCCCAGTGCCCTCACAGTGATCCTGAATCTTCTTAGCCTTCCGTGCTCTGCCGCTACATCTAGGTGTGTCCCCAGGATGCACATCAAAAGTGGGGGCTGCCTGCTGCTTATCGCACTCTGTGGCCTTCGATGCCCCTGGCGAGCGTCCTCTGGAGGGCCTGGGGCCGATGGGCCCAACCTGACTTGCTGATAGCACACCCCTCATTATGCCACCCTGTTCCGCCCGCTGATCTCAAGACACGCCGTTGTCAGGAGGGGAGGACACTCGGGAGAGCTGGAGACCGGCGTTGTCTCCCTGTAGGGTAGATCCGGGTTGGCCTCCAGTGCTCCGTCATCTGCATTATTGCCCATAAGGCCCTGGGGGGTCACCTTGCAATGCGAGGTCAGCAGGACTGAGCTCCAGAGGCCCTGCTTCATCTCGCTCTGCCAGCCCTGGCGGCTCCCCATTTTTCCAAAATTGTGACCGGGCTATTCTCTGCAGTGCCTGGCCAATGTCGGATTGTGTCTTGGAGATGGTCCTCAGCAATTGGGACATGGTCTGGAGTGCCTCAACAGTGCCCACCTGTGACTGAAACACCTTCCTCAGTGACTGGGAAATGCTCTGGAGCACCTCGGCAATGCCCACCTGAGACTGGGACATGCTCCGCAGCACCTTGTCAAGGTCCACCTGCGTCTGGGACAATTCACCCAGTGAAAGGGATATGCTGCTGAGGAGCTCAGCCATGGCCATCACTGACTGAGCAACGCCATGGACACCGTCATTCAAGGTGCTGACATTGTGCTCCAGGCTCTCCACTAGGTTGCCACCCTAGCAGTGTTGGCCTTGGTGCCACACATTGCGGGTGCCATCTCCTATGACTCTGGGACTCCTCCAATCATCTATGGACCCAGTGGAGTGTTGTTAACACCCCCTCTGAATCTCATGGCCGCACCCTAGCATCTGTATAAGGTCCGGGATAACCGTCGAGAGGCTCAGCATCTGACTGGGACCCAGCTGGATTCTCGGATCCAGCAGACCTCCGACTGCTGTCCCCTTTGGACGTTCCTGCCTCCACCCAATATGCATCAACAACTGTGTGATGCTCACCAGATTATGCCCCAGGGGATGTCCACTACTTTCGCCCACCGAGGTGTGTGTCTCTGCACTGGTGGAGGGTTGGGTTGACGGCTGTGACTCCTCGACGGTGGCATCCCCACAGCTTTCCTTTAAAGTGTTCTCGTGGGAGGCAATGGGGGGGGCACCCCGTATGGGATAATGGACATGTGCTCAGTGGAAGGGAAGGATCATTATGTCTAGCATGAACAACACACGTGTGACACGTGTGATAGGTCATTTGGGTGGGGACGATGGATACTCATGTCTGCGGCGCAGGACAATCTCGACATCGGTGACCGAACTGTCCTCTACCCTGAGGCATCCTCACAACCTCCAGTGACAGTTCCTCGTAGGGGTTGAGCACTCTGATAACCAGCACCCCGCTGCCCGTCTGGGTCTCCATCTGGTGTGGGTCAACTTTGAATGCGGGGACAAAGAGAGGGCATCATGAGCCACACGGTTCATGCATCACGTGGTGGGTGCGCTTTGGCAGAAGTCAGGTATGGGCACTGCTGCTGTGCATGGGTGGAGCGCACAGGTGGGTGCCAGGGTGTGCTGGGGCACAGGCGCTGTGTTATGCTGAAGGTGGTGGGGGGTTTGCTGTGCAAAGTGCAGGTTTGTCAGGGGGTGGCAGTTGGGACCAGTGCCAGGGGGCTGATGCCAACTCACCCGTGCAGCCCCATGGAGGTCACTGAGCTTTAAGAAATGTTTTGTCTTGCAACGTGGCTTCAGTGATGTCGTTGTGTGGGTGGAGCTGGGCTTTGGCGGTGGGAGATGGTTTTACTTTCGCTTTGGTTTGGGGCTTGTTTGTGGCTTTGAGTTTTTGCTTTCGTTTTCACATTTGGTTGATGTACTCAGAAATCGAAGTATCTTGCCCTGTCTCTCTATCTTCATTTCAGAAGCTGTTTCCAGCTTACTTGAAATAATTGCTTTCTGGAAGGAATACAAACCTGCTGTTTTGGAAAGGAAACAAGAGCATCCATACCAGGTCTTGAGTGCTATTGCTGGGCCACACCTTTGAAAAGGGGGTACTGGTTTATGGAATCGTGTTATTAAATTGGAACAGTTAAAGGGAGGCATTTATTAAGCGTTATACATAGATTACTGTAGCTCTGTGGAGTATTTATGTTTGTAGTTGATAAAAATGCTTACTGTGTGTGTTTATAAAAATGTTAACTAAATTTGTAGAATAAAGCTTATTTTTGATTAAAAGTGCTTAAGGCCTCTGTTGAATAACAGCTGAAAGGCAGGCCCCAGTGCTCATCATAACCAAAATCAATTAACAGTTGTAGGTCAGGTGAACTCCATGATATACTTTGGAGTTTTCTAAACCCTGGCCCGTAACAATATTCTGAGTCTGGGCAGATGGAAATGGGACTCCCGCCTCGCAGCCAATCCACAGTGGGATAGTAAAATCCAGCATCATGTTTCTTTAAGTTGAATCTTAACATTTACAGTCTCAGAAAGGGGGCTTAACTATTTAGGATTGAGATGAGGAGAAATTTCTTGTTGTGAATCTTTGGAATTCTATACTTTCGAGAATTGTGGATACTCACTTGTTGAGTGTAGTAAAGTCAGAAATCAATAAATATTTGGGGACTAAGAGAATTAGGGATCTGGGGATAGTGCAGGAAGGTGCAGCTGAGGTAGCGGATTAGCCATGATCCAATTGAATAGCAATCCAATTTCACCTCAGTCCTGGATGTTGTGGGATCTTAGTGTAGCAATGCTTCATGCACCAGTATAGAATTAATTTGCTATTTTTAACAGAAGATTTCAACTCATTATATAGAAACAGGGTAACTCCTCCTTAAATAATAAATACATTTCAGACAAATGCATTCATCATGCAATACGGTCGTTTCTCAGAGTTTAATTTTGAGGCCTACCTTTTGAAGTGTAAATGCACCTTCAGAAATCAGCTTGCAGGAGCCCCCCAGCGATTCTACGGCCCGTGATGGGCCGAGTGGCCGCCCGTTTTCGGCCAGTCCCACCGGCGTAAATCAAACCAGTTCCATACCGGCGGGAGCTGGCTCTTCAGGGTGGCCTGCAGAGTCCTCAGGGGGCGGGGAGGGGGGGGGCATAATGGCCCCAGGAGGTGCCCCCAAGGTGGCCTGGTCCGCGATCGGGGCCCACCGATTCGCGGGCGGGCCTGTGCCGTGGGGGCACTCTTTCCCTCCGTGCCGGCTGCTGTCAACCTCTGCCATGGATGGCGCGGAGAAGAACCTCCCTGCGCATGCGCTGGGATGACGCCAGCACACGATGGCGCTCCCGCGCACGTGCCAATTTGCGGAAGTCCTTCGGCGCCAGTTGGTGTGGCACCAAGCCCTTCCGCGCCGGCTGGCGCGGCGCCAACCCCGCCGGCGCCGGCCTAGCCTTTGAAGGTGCGAAGGATTCCGCACCTTACGGGCGGCCCGACGTCAGAGTGGTTGATGCCACTCCTCGGCGCCGGTACGGTCCGCCCGGCCGGGTAGGGGAGAAACCTGCCCAATGTGTTCCACTCTGCATGTACAGTAAACACCCTTTGCTTTTCATTAGTGGGCCTGACCTGATATTCTCCAGGGCCTCCGCAATTGTCCACCTCCACCGGGGCGAATTCCCAACAGCGAGGTTCACTTGTGCTTTTAAAAATCTTGAAACAGGAGCTGTGGCTGCTGAGGGAGAGAGAGGGGTACGGAAAGCGTCCAACATCGCTATAGTTTGCT
The DNA here is from genome assembly GCF_047496885.1 of Scyliorhinus torazame. NCBI lineage: Eukaryota > Metazoa > Chordata > Chondrichthyes > Carcharhiniformes > Scyliorhinidae > Scyliorhinus > Scyliorhinus torazame. The sequence goes on from NC_092709.1 coordinate 195,454,634, forward strand.
GACAGTTGTGCTGCTGGCCATGGGGCTTCTGTCAGGGCCGGGAGGAGTAACAGGGGGTGGCCAGGAGGTGTGCTGTGGGGTGGGGGTGGACGGGCACGGAACACCATTGCTGCAGCCGGCAAGGCAGTCATGCAGCTATGCACGCCGCTGACTGCCCACTGTCAACTTAGGGCCACAGGTCTTAATGGTGGCCCCCAGGCCACTCCCCTAGGTGCCTCTGGTCCCAGCCGGGATGGGCGTGCTCCAGCACAAACAGTGCCATCTTGTTGGCTGGGATGGTGTGTGTGGGGAGTGAAGTGTGCATATGCAGCCTGTTAGCCTCTCGAGTATCAATCATGGATCCGGCGAATTCCGCACCGTTTCTCATTGGAATCGCCTGTGTTCCATATGGCGTCAGTGCTAGCCCCTTAACAGTGCCTGAATCGGTGCAGGTGCGGCACCAGTTTTGCTGCCATAGCAGTCCACGAATCCTGTCCCGATACCAACACATGAGGAATGGAGAATTCCGCCGATTATATAGCTACAAGTCAATTCGTATTTGATTACTTTAAATTTATTCCCTCTTGTAATAAATGTGGATCTGATGTACATGTATATTTGGAATGTCTTTGACAAGGTGTTAATTACACCAGAAAATAATTGGAAAAGATTAAAAGTATGGAACTGGGCATCGGGGAACAAATCGGATTAAAAAATGATTAGAAAGGGAAAAGTATCGGAGAGCAGGAATTAAGGAAAGTTTTGCAGTGATTAGAAGTACGAGTGATGGCCCAGTTTCCATGTGCGACTATTTCTATTTGCTGTGTACAGTAATGGTAGGTATTTGAGAGTGTTGCGCAAACTTGCAACCAATGATAAAATCGGAGGCATAGTAAAGAATTTTGAGAAGCAAAGGAAGCTGCAGAGATTGTATTCTCTGATGGACTTCCATATTCTCTTACCTTCATTCTCAGCTTTCTGTCCCTCTACAAAAATTCTAATTCTCAGGTTTCATCAATCTGTTCCTTCTGGTTGCCATCCTGCTCTAGATTCCACTCTGAATGACCTTTGATCAGCAACTTTCTGGTTTTTGTCCACAACTGATAAATTCACTCACCCTTCAGAGTTTCTCCATCGCCTTTTACATGTAATCTGAATTCCCTCTCTGTCCACTTACACACTCAATTTGGCTGCTGTTCCAGATCCAAGTCTATTACGTCCACCGTCCTCAGTTCCATAGAATCGCTACAGTGCAGAAGGAAGCCATTCGGCCATCAAGTCTGCACCAACCCTTCGAAAGAGGCCCACTCCCCCGCCCTATCCCCGTAAACCCCGCACATTGATAATGGCCAATCTACCTAATCTGTACATCTTTGTGCTGTGAAAGGAAATCGGAGCGTGCAAAGGAAATCCACAAAGACACGGGGAGAACATGCAAACTCCACACAGACAAGGTCAGAATCGAATCCGGGTCCCTTGCGCTGTGAGCCATGCTAACCACTGTGCCACCTCTTTTGTTCTTGTCCCTTGAAACCTCCTGTCTTGTCTTCTCCTTTACCTTGTATCCAATCATGAAACCCACATGGTAGCACAGTTGCTTCACAGCGTCAGGGTCCCATGTTCGATTCATGGCTTGGGTCACAGTCTGTGTGGAATCGGCACATTCTCCCTGTGGCTGCGTGGGTTTCCTCTGGGTGCTAAAGTTTCCTGCCTCAAGCCCTGAAAGACATGCTTGTTAGGTGAATTGGATATTCTGAATTCTCCCTCAGTGTACCCGAACAGATGCTGGAGTGTGGCGACTAGGGGCTTTTCAGAGTAACTTCATTGCAGTGTTAATATATGCCTACTTGTGACCATAATAAACATTATTGCTATGTTATTATTATTATATTTTTCCCCTTTAGTTACTTCCACTCCCCCCGCCCCCCCCCCCCCCCCCCTGCTAATCCCCACCAAATTCCTTTTACTATTCCTCTGCCTTCCTCTTTTCCTATTGTCAGACCAGGTGGTGTTCATCTCATCCACTTCCAGCCAAGCTGCTCATATCTGGCTGAAATTCTTCAGTTCCACAGAAGCCCACCCTGATTGCAAGACTTCCTAAAGCAAGAGCACCAAGGTTTGTTGGGTGAATAGAACAAAGCTGATGGGTGCCCTTGCTCCAGCCATTTCAACCCTTCCTCAGCTGTAGGGGTGCACAGCAGCCCCATAGGAATCACTGACACTGGAGAGTCAACTCTTTGAGTATATCCTGGCCCTTATGCCAAGAGTGCCACCATTTTGTATTCATTCCCTGACCTTACATTTTAGTCCTGCTAGCACAACACTCTGATCTCACTTCGAATGAAGGGTTCTAATGAAGTATCATTGACCTGAAACATTGGGCTGGATTCTCCATTTCAGGAACTATGTCCCCACGCCGTCATAAAAACTGTGGCCTTTCACGGCAGAAAAACTGGCGTGAAAAGGCCACATATTCATAGCCCTGCAGGAGGCTGGCAGGGATCCGTCGGCAAGCTCGCGGCTTTTGCTGCAGATATGGCCCCCCGCACTTCCGGGTCAGAGGCCGCGCATGCGCATGGCAGCGGCCTCCAGCGGCCGCGCGTGCTCTATGGAGGACTCAGACTGCTGAGCTGGACCTCCCAAATAGTGCCCCCGGTTAGCGCGGTGCGGTATGAGGCCACCCCTGCCCTCCGAATGGCCTGCTCCCGACCATGGGGCCGCGGGCTGAGTCCGTAGCTGCCACGCTAGTATCCTGGCTTCCAGGACCATGTTAGATCCACACCTCTGGGGCTTCGGCTGGACAGGGGTGGAGAATGGCGGGGCGGGCCTCCAGCAATGGCCACCGATAGGGGATATGCAGGGCGAGTACGCCGCTTTTCGGAGCCCGGAGAATCGGGGAACCGGCGTCGGTCCTGATTCCATGCGCGGAAATGGCTTCTTCGCCCCGGCGCCGGACAAGATTTCAGCGTCGAGGTGCGGAGAATCCAGCCCATTAGCTCTGTTTCTTGACATGTGTGCTGCCTGACCTCTTTTTCTTTTTTTTATAAATTTAGTGTACCCAATTCTTTTTTCCAATTAAGGGGCAATTTAGCGTGGCCAATCCACCTACCCTGCACATCCTTTGGGTTGTGGGGATGAGACTCACGCAAACACGGGGAGAATGTGCAAACTCCACACAGACAGTGACCCGGGGCTGGAATGCTAACCACTGCGCCACCGTGCCGCCTGAATGCTGCCTATCCTGCTGTGTATTTCAAGCTCATGCAATAGGAGCAGGAGTAGATCATGCGGCCCCTTGAGCCTGCTCTGCCATTCAATAAGATCATGGCTAATCCGTTTATGTTTGAAATTATTCCCATCTAACCCCGATAACCTTTGATTTTCCAGCCTAACAAGAATCTATATTTAATTCCACCAGCTGCAGTGGTGAGATTTGAACCTGTGTTCCGAGAACATTGTCCTGGTTCTCTGGTTCACCAGCCTAGTGACATTAGCATTACGCCACCACTTGTCCAGCATTTTATATTTTTATTTCAGATTTCCAGTGCTTGCAACACTTTGTTTTTGTAATCAGATCACATTATTGTCAAAAAAATGCACGGTAAAAACTGCTATGTCAACACACCTAACTTCAAATTCCAAAATTAGAGTCATGCTATGATTCCAGCCTTAAGTCCATGTTCCATGTGAAGGCTTCCCTTTCTGAACCCACACTGTTGTTTCTAGTGTTCTCCAAAGACCGATCCTCGGTCCCTCCTATTTCCCATCTACAGGCTGCCACTTAACGACATCATCTGAAGGTATGTAAGCGTTAGTCTTCTAATGTCCCCAAAGGACACCTAGCTCTACCTCTTGACTCCTCCACTGTTGCTAAATTATGAGTCTGTTTATCAAACATCCAGTATCGGATAGGCAGAAAACTCCTCCAATTAAATATTGGGAAGACTGAAGCCATTGTTTGTGGCCCCCTCTGCAAACGCTGTTCCGTGGTTACTGACTGCATTTCTCTCCGTGACAACAATTTTTTAAAAATTCATTCAAGGGTGCGGGTGGTGTTGGCTAGGCTAGCATTTATTGCCAATCCCTAATTGCCCTTGGGAAGGTAATGGTGAGGTGCAGTCCATGTGGTGTAGGTTTTTTAAAAATTCATTTATGGGATGTGGGCGTCGTTGGTTAGGCCAGCATTTATTGCCCATTCCTAGATGCCCTTCAGTAGATTGTGGTGAGTTGCCTTCTTGAACCGCTGCAGTCCTTGAGGTGTAAGTACATTCACTGTGCTGTTAGGGAGGGAGTACCAGGATTTTGCCCCAGCGACAGTGAAGGAACGTCGATATATTTCCAAGTCAGGGTGGTGAGTGACTTGGAGGCAAACTTCCAGGTGGTGGGGTTCCCAGGTATCTGCTGTTCTTTTCCTTCTAGATGGTAGTGGATGTGGGTCTGGCAGGTGCTGTCTAAGGAACCTTGCTGAGTTACTGAGGTGAATCTTGTAGATGGTACACACGGCTGCCACTGTTCATCGGTGGTGGAGGATTTGAATATTTGTGGAAGAAGGAGCAATCAAGCGGGCTGCTTTGTCCTGGATGGTGTCGAGCTTCTTGAGTGTTGTTGGAGCTACACTCATCCCTGCAAGTGGAGAGTATTCCATTACACACCTGACTTCTGCCTTGTAGATGGTGGACAGGGTTTGGGGAGTTAGGAGATGAGTTACTTACCACAGGATTCCTAACCTTTGACCTGCCCTGGCAGCCACAGTATTAATATGGCTGGTCCAGTTCCGTTTCTGATCAATGACAACCTCCAAGTTGTTGATTGTGGGGGATTCAATGATTTGATTTGATTTGATTTATTATTGTCACATGTATCAGTATACAATGAAAAGCATTGTTTCTTACATGCTACACAGACAACGCATATCGTGCGTAGGGAAGGAAGGAGAGATTGAAGAATGTAATGGTACAGTCATAGCTAGGGTGTAGCGAAAAGATCAACTTAATACGAGGTAGGTCCATTCAAAAGTCTGATGGCAGCAGGGAAGAAGCTGTTCTTGATTTGGTTGGTACGTCACCTCAAACTATTGTATCTTTTCCTATTGGAAGAAGGTAGAAGAGAGTATGACCGGGGTCCTTAATTATGCTGGTTGCCTTTCCGAGGCAGCGGGAATTGTTGACAGTGTCGATGGATGGGAGGCTGGTTTGCGTGATGGACTGGGCTACATACATGACCTTTTGTAGTTTCCTGCGGTCTTGGGCAGAGCAGGAACCATACCAAACTGTGATATAACCTGAAAGAATGCTTTCAATGGTGCATCTGTTAAAGTTGGAGAGAGTAGTAGCTGACATGCCAAATTTCCTTCGCCTTCTGAGAAAGTAGAGTCGATGGTGGGCTTTCTTAACTATAGGGTCGGCATGGGGGGACGAGGACAGGCTGTTGGTGATCTGGACACCTAAAATCTTGAAGCTCTCGACCCCTTTCTACTTCATTCCCATTGATGTAGGCAGGGGCATATTCTCCACTCCGCTTCCTGAAGTCGATGACAATCTCCTTCGTTTTGTTGATATTGAGGGAGAGATTATTGCCATCGCACCAGTTCACCAGATTCTCTATTTCATTCCTGTACTCTGTCTCGTCATTGTCTGAAATCCGACCACTACGGTGGTGTCATCAGCAAATTTGAAAATCAAGTTGGAGGGGAATGTAGCCATACAGTCATAGGTGTATAAGGAGTATAGTCGGGTGGTGATCCCATTGGATATCAAGGTACAGCAAATGTGCTGCCAGGGAGGGAATTCCAGGATTATGACTCAGTGACTGTGAAGGAACAGCGATATATTTCCAAGTCAGAATAGTGAGTGATTTGGAGGAGAACAGGTGGTCTTCCCAGGTATCTGATGCCCTTAACCTTCAAGATGGCAATGGTTGTGGGTTTGGAGAGTGCTGCCTAAGGAGCCTTGGTGATTTCCAGTGGTGCATCTTGTAGATGGTACATGCCTCTGGTATTGTGCATCGGTGTTGGAGGATTGAATGGTTGTGGATGGGGTGCCAATCAAGCAGGCTGCTTTGCCCTGGTTGGTGTCAAGTTTCTTGAGTGTTGTTGGAGATGCACTCATTATAGCAAGTGGAGAGTAGTCCATCACACTCTTGTCTTGTGACTTGCAGGTTGGGAACAGGCTTTGCGGAGTCAGGAAGTGAGTTTTTCACCTCAGAATTCCTAGCCTCTGACCTGCTCTAGTCGCCATCGTATTTATAATATAAGGATCCTTCCTGCTTGTTCCTGTTTGTTCCTTCTTTCCCCTTTCTTTTATTTTTGCTGTTATATTTTTGATCCATGGATGTTTAATGGACCTGAGACACTAAGGCAAAGCAGCCTATAAGCAGCCTTTAAGTCAAACAGCAGGATCCAAAAGGCTGTGCTCTGCCCAGTAACAGGTGGTGATTGCATCTGATCCCACTGGAATGTTTCAGAGCTTCAAGGATTATGTTTCACTTTTGATACTGCAGCTAGGATGGAGGATTCTAAATAATTCTCTCCAGATGATCCAGCCAAACTCTCTTCAGAAGGCCATTGTGAGGACTCTCACTCTCTCCAGTAATTCTGGGTGCCATTTTCACGAGACTGCAAAGGCATAAGTTCAAACCACAAGCTGGAAGCAGGGTTTAATGCGAGATAAGGGCTGGATTCTTCCGCCCCTCCTGATGCAAGATTACCATGGGCGAGACACGGACAATGGAAAAGTCCATTGACCTCGGGCTGGATTCTCCAGCCCCGCCCGCCCAGTGATCGGAGAATCCTGCCCGATGTATTTTAAACTCTGTTGTTTAAGAGTGTCCTTGATGTAATGTTTATCCTTACAAGCTTGTGATTACTTCAAATGCTTTAACAAAGTATAATGCCTGAGTTGATGTATGTCCTGTGAGCTGTCTCTCTGACGGGTATTGCAGAATCCAGTGCAGATTCAAAATCTGTAGTCATGCTTCACCTCTGCTGTGACATCCACTTATGGCTTGGCTTCTTAAAATCCTTGAAATTGTTTGGAGGCTTCTACATAGGTGCAGGGATCACAAGTGAAGAGTCAGGCTACATCTCTGCCTGGTGAGGAAGTAAATCAATTACCCACCCCTAAGAATATGCAGGCAAATGACATCATGAAGTTATGTCAGAGGTGATGTGTGCCAGGATCCTGCGCTTCAGCAGCTGCTGCTTTCGAACTTTGAACTTGTAAAATTAACAATTGATATGTCTAAACCCTCTCTTCCTCCTTATCTCTCACCTTCCCTGTCTGCTTTCCCTTCTCCCTCTACTTTCCCCTTGCCTCCTCTTCCCCCCTACAAATAAACAGAAAATATATGTTTATGTGGAAAATATATTTTATTTACTAATGTCGGGGCTGTTTAGCACAGGGCTAAATCGCTGGCTTTGAAAGCAAACCAAGGCAGGCCAGCAACACGGTGCAATTCCCCGAACAGGTGCTGGAATGTTGCGACTAGGGGCTTTCACAGTAACTTCATTTGAAGCCTCCTTGTGACAATAAGCAATTTTCATTTTCATTTAAGTGAGAAAATATATCTTATTGCACAAAATGTAATTGTTCAGCTGATAACTTTAACTGGTTTCAAAGATTGGTATTTATAAAATTACTTTTGTTAATACATGTTTCATATTAAACTTTACATCCTTCTAAAAATGTCTTAATCAGAACACAACATTTAATTGTGAGATAATTATAAATGAATAAGACAATATAAGTAAACAATGGAGAAATATAATAACATGTGTAACATGGTAGCACACTGTTTAGTACTGTTGCCTCACAACACCAGGGACCATGCTCAATTCGGACCATGGGTGACTGTGCTGTGTTTGCATATTCTCCCCGTGTCTGCTTGGGTTTCCTCCGGGTGCTTTGGTTTCCTCCCACAGTCCAAGATTTCCAAGTTACTGGACTTCCCACATTGCCCCTTAGTGTCCAAAGGTTAGGTGGGGTTACGGGGATAGGGCCGGAGCATGGGCTTGGGTAGGTAGCTTTTTCGGAGCATCAGTGCATACTCGATGGGCCGAATGGCTTTCTTTTGCATTGCAGTGATTCTATGAACGCAAATTTTAAAAAAATCAAATGTTACAAGGACAGTGACAGCAAAAAGCCTTGGGTGCGCTTTTAAAATATGACCATAATCTAAATTAAAACATAGAAACACTTTTCAGCATGTCATACGAAAAATTAGACAATAATATAGTGCAGATTTCAGTAGTTTCACAGATTTAAAACAAGTAACAAAACCTATGTTCACGTATAAAAGGGCGGCATGGTAGCACAGTGGGTAGCACTGTTGCTTCACAGCCAGGGTCCCAGTTCAATTCCTGGCTTGGGTCACTGTCTGCGGAGTCTGCACGTTCTCCCTGTGTCTCCCTGGGTTTCCTCCGGTGCTCCGGTTTCCTCCCACAAGTCCCGAAAGACATGCTGTTAGGTGAATTGGACATTCTGAATTCTCCCTCAGTGTACCCGAACAGGCGCCGGAATGTGGCAACTAGGGACTTTTCACAGTAACTTCATTGCAGTGTTAATGTAAGCCTACTTGTGACAATAAAGATTATTATTATATAAATGATCACCTTTAATCAATAAAAATAGAATTACTTTAAAAGAACCAATAACAACAGCAATGCCTGTGTAAAGATAAAACAAAACTGTAAAAAAAAAATCTCCATACCTTTAAAACACTTGTTAAACATGTTGCCTGTTGTTTTCCATTTAAATCTACAATTTAAATGCCTGCCCTCAATGGTAATTCCCGTAGCTGCTTTGTCACAAGGGGGTGTGGTTACATGGAAACTGCGCCGTGCTGGAGCCTGCGTAGAGTATCATTGGAGGCCCACTGGAGCAGGAAGGTTTGTCGCGCTTTCTGACGGCCGGTAAGTGCGCAGTTTTCTCGCTCCGTATTGGCGACCCGTGGCTTTCCGTCGGATGTTATGGACCAATATCTCCTTATGTGGCTCGGTGTCATACTTTGTTTCATAATGCTCCTTTGAAGTGCCTTGGGATATTTCATCACATTCGAGGCATTATAAATAGAACTTGTTTTTGTCTGACATGTTCTGCCAATTCAGAGAGAATTCTCAAAGTTGTTGTGAACCAGTTGTGGAATAAAGCCACAGCAGTGAAAGCCCTATGCCTGGATGATATGTCAGAAACCAGCGGCAGTCCATATTACTCTGATCATTCCCCATGAAGAAAAGAACCAAAAAGTAAAATAAGAAATAAGTGACATTTAAGTAAAAACCAACTGGTATATTGGTATGAATGGAGATTTTTGAATAAAGTCAATCTTCCTCAGAAAAGGACTTATTTAAGAGAATGTTTATGACTGCCAGAATTGATTAATTGATTGTTCCAAGTCAAATGGATCATTTGCTCAATTAATTTCATTAAAAGTCCCATTTGTTGCGTCACACAACTATGTCATCAATTTGACAAATTAAGTTAAAAGACTGACATGTTGAGTAACATTAGATTTGCTTCATATGCGTAAGTTGTAGGACATCTCACATCAGATATTATTAATCGTTGGAAGCAAATGATCATTTCAGGGGACATTTTCTGCCAAGTGTTAATGGGAATGAATGGATGTGGTTAGCAGATAGAAAGTGACATTTTCATCTCTTGTTTCAATAATCCCGAAGTCTTCGTGCACAGTCTGCAATGTGTTATGGGTGAGGTGTTTTCAGAACCCCAAAATGTATCATCGAGTTCAACCAACCTCTCCCTTTAATGTATTTGTTGCTTTTCCTAGCACACGGCTTGTTCCCTAGGTGTGGGATTACAATTATGGACACGTGGGTTTTTAAACACAAAACAATGTTTATTCCATGAACTCAACTTAACATCTTAAATAAACATTGGATCTCTTAACACCCCTTACTTCAAAGATAACTCAGAAAATATTGCAACAATAAATAATTCCTCAAAATGTTCCTTCAAACTTCCAAGAGACTTAACACCCTTAAACAGTATCACATCAGGTTAAAGGCTTTACTATTATGAATTTAAATCACCCAAATGATCCAGGGATAATCTTTCATGGCAGAGATCCAACTCACTGTAAACACAGGCACTCCCAAGCTCTTTTCATCCAAACTGCAGCTCTCTGGAAACACACAGACACACGCAAGCTGCTTTTTCAAACTGAAACTTAAAACTGCAAAATGGCTGATCTAAAGCCCAGCTCCACCCACTCTCTGACATCACTGTTTTCTTAAAGGTACATTGCTTAAATATCCATGTCTTAAAGGTACTCTCACATGACAAATGGGTAATCAATAAAAAAAAGACTGGTCAGCAGCATGACAAGCTTGTCAAAGAGATGTGACAAAGTATTGCAGAATTCTACAGGTGGGCAAAACAAATCTAAAATTAGATCTGAGAATTCAAAATGGGGATTCATTATAGATGGAAAATTCTGTGGCCCACAATAATAATTCCTTTGTATATTATGCACAGCAACCCCACCTTCACTGGTCATGGAAGCCCAACTGGATTTTACTTTGTTCAGGCAGTTCATCCCTGCGGTCATTGCTTCTGTCCCCTTAAGACAGGATGTTCCACCCCAAGTGCTGCCGACTAATCAGATGGCAATAGTTGACCACTTAACGGCCTCAATTGGCCTAAGGGTTGGCAGACTGTCCACACCCCACCCCACTGCTTGTAGCAACAGGAATGGCAACCCCACTTATCATCGCCAGACTCTGTGGCCTGAATTTTGCACATATCAGGGGTGGGAGGGGTGAGGTTGGCGGGGCTGAATGTGGATGGAGAATCCGGTCCCGGGCGACATCACATTGTGAACTCGATTTCACGCTGGGTGGTCAACTAAGACCCGCCCAGTGTGAAGCGAATTCCGCAATTAACCTGATGGTGCAGGTGGGGGTGGGAGCAAGTCAGGTACCAGGTCCAATGCCAACCCGGAAACAGCTTTAAAAAGGAGGAAGCTGAGGGAGCGAGCTGAAACAATAAAAAGAAGGACCCTGTTCAATGGCAATGGCCTCGGCATCCAGTGGGAAGGCAGAGGGCAAGGCCGCTGGGCACTCTACCCACTTTTCTCCGACGGGTGTCTGTGCATATTCATTGAGGAGATTAGTAATAATAATAATAATCATTATTAGTGTTTCTTTAAGTCGGCTTACATTAAAACTGCAATGAAGTTACTGTGAAAATCCCCTAGTTGCCACATTCCGGCGCCTGTATGGGTACACTGACGGAGAATTCAGAATGTCCAATCACCTGACAAGCACGTTTTTCAGGACTTGTGAGTGGAAACCGGAGGAAACCCACGTAGACACGGGGAGAACGTGCAGATTCCGCACAGACAGTGGCCCAAGCCTGGAATCGAACCCAGGTCCCTGGAGCAACTAAACCACAGTGTTAATCATTGTACTACCATTAGTGCAAGGCATGAAGTTCTGATGCCCATGTCCATGGTACCCTGGACATGGGGAAATCCTGCAAAGGCGGCAAAGCCTCTGGCTTACTCCACATGTCTGGTCTTATCCACATGGAACTAAATGAATGTCATGAGCTGTCGGAAGAGAATTTCAATGATCAGTTTCACGCAACTGTGGGCAACTGATTGAGACACACCACACAGAACCCCCACTGACACCTCGAAAGAACTGAAGTTGTAGAGATCGAGGGCCACCAAGACCTTTGGAGCCACTTGCCTCTTGCGTGGGATTCTCCACGACCCCCCACCAGGTCGGAGAATTCCCTAGGAGCGGCGTGAATCCCACCCCGCCGCTCCGGCGCCGGATGCTGTATTATCCGGCGCCGGTTTTCGGGCTGGAGCAGGATTTATGCCACACGTCGGGGGCCAGTCCCGCCGGCGTGAAATGGACATGGTCCCACACGGCGGGACCTGGCTGGTAGGCTGGCTGGTGCAGTCCTCGGGGGGGGACGACACACGGGGGGATCCGGCTCCGGGGGGGGCCCCCATGGTGGCCTGGCATGTGATCGGGGCCCACCGATCTGCGGGCGGGCCTGTGCCGTGGGGGCACTCCTTCCTTCCGCACCGGCCTCTGTAGGGTTCTGCCATGGCCGGCATGGAGAAGAAATCCCCTGCGCGTCAGAACCCGCTGGCGGTTCTGCGAATGCGCGGGATCATGCCGGCCCTTCGGCACCGGGTGGCGCGGCGCCAACCCCTCCAGTGCCGGCCTAGCCCCTGGAAGTGGGGAGGATTCCGCAAATTCCGGGTGGCTCGATCCCAGAGCGGTTTGCGCCATTCTTGGCGCCGGCGTCGGGCCATCCCGCCGATTGCGGGAGAATCCCGCCCCACTGGTATCAGCCACACAGTTGGAGACGATTTCCAGCCCAATCATCTGACATACGGTGATGACAGTGTCCCTGGACAGGCAGAGCCTCCTTCACAATTGGACCTTCAACGTGTTGAAGTAGCTGGAGCACTCTCTGCTTGTAAACTCAGACTGCAGGGTAGTGGTGTGCTCTTTGGACACTTTTGCCTTGAACTCCCGGCTGGCCCTGCACTTCTTGTGCCTCTCCTCCAACAGGCCATTCCCTGGGTCGCTACCTGGGACTCCTGGCATCCTCTCCCTTCTTTCCCTCTATTCCTCGTCAGAGAAGGTTCCATCAGCTGAGTGTATAGTCCTCATCAGCAGAAATGCACAAGGGACTGTCTCTTGATGAAATCCTCTGAGAAAGTGGGCAAGACAATTTAGGGCTAAAAAGAAAGCTAGCCAGGCATAGAAAGCAGCATAAATCAAAGAGGAACCTTTGAAATCCCAGAAGTCTGACAGCACCAAACTCTCACCTAAACTGACACTGGTTATACTCTGGAGACTATTTATCCCACCCTTGATTGAGAAATTAATGAAATGTCATGGTCACCTGCCCATGTGACAACTACAAAATTACAGAGGCAATTGTCTTAACTGGCCCTTTAATGGTTGGTGGGCATGATTCTGACTCCTCTACGTGCCCAAAAATCTTACCTTATATTTGTACGTGAAGACATTGGGGCGCACGCCCGACAGTTTCTCATGTGATTTTACACAAGTTTGGGTCGGGCGTGCACCCACTTTAATCATGTAAAATTGTGGCCTATGATTCCACATCTGCCGCCACACCCACCACCCCCAACCCCTTACCCCCACCACCTCCCTGCACACTTCCTTGTAAAACCTGAGCCAATGAGAATGGCTTGGAGAATATTTAAGCATGTTCCCACCCTGGTTTAGTCATGCCAGAACACTCCATATGGAAAGAAGGGAATTGTTATAAATGTGGGTTATTGTAGTTCTGTGCAACGTCTCTTTAAGAATGGAGTCACTTGATGTCATCGGTTACTTCGCAAGCTTTTGGGGAGTGTCTTACTAAACCTTGTATCGTGAAGACCTATTCAATAAGTGTAATCTTGCATCAAAACCATCTGGATCTGCCATCCAGTTTCTTTTGTACTGTTAGCCTGATGATACAACAGTTTAAAAAAATAAAACTGACAACGAGGAATGGATGAAAAGAAAGAAAAATATATTGGGTCGGATTCTCCGTTGGTTGACAGCGAAATCGGGAAACGCGATTGGGCAGATAATCGGTTCAGACGGCGAAATCGCGGCTGGTGCCGATTTGACGTCAAATCGCAATTCTCCGTCACTTCGACAGCAGCATCAATGTAGTTCAGAACACACGTGCAGTAAACACAGTTTGCATATCATTAGCAGGCCTACCAGGTATTCGCCAGAGCCTCCGCAATTCTCCGCCAACAATGGCCCGAGTTTCCGACCGTGCGGTTCACTTATGCTTTTAAAAATCGTGAAACCGGAGTCGTGGCTGATGAGGGATGATGTGTTGGGTGCTCTGGATCCGTGGAACACATACAGGCCACCAACACTTAAAATCATTCACTGTGGGTTAACACGATGTTAGATTAAACTAAAGACCTTATGCCTGTCCTAACCAGTCTATGCCCTGTTTAGCACAGGGCTAAATCGCTGGCTTTGAAAGCAGACCAAGGCAGGCCAGCAGCACGGTTCAATTCCCGTAACAGCCTCCCCGAACAGGCGCCAGAATGTGGCGACTAGGGGATTTTCACAGTAACTTCATTTGAAGCCTACTTGTGACAATAAGCGATTTTCATTTCATTTTCATTTCATTTCAGCACATGGTGAAGATCCGTGCTGTAAGCTGTAATCTCTGTCCTTCGAAGAGGCTGCATCCCGAATGAGCGGGAATTCTGATGCCCCCTGTCTTTATAGTGAGTGTGCTCTAACTGGTGATTGGCTACTGTGTTGTGTCTGTTGATTAGTCTTGCTGTGTGTCCATCAGTGTGTGTGTATCTGCACCATGATATACTGGTGTATATTATGACATCCCCCCTTTTATTTAAAAAAAATGCATGTGTGTGGCAATAAATAATGTATGGTGAGAATGTTCCTAACTACGTGTGGGGTGCGAAGACATATTTACAGGACTATGTACATGAGAACTAAGCTATTTACATGGGTAGGTGCCTGGTGCAGAGAAGCAGTATGCAACAAGAGTAACGAGATCAACACTATATACAAACCAAGGAAACGATCAAACAAAGCAACAAAACAATTCATAGAGTCCATCAGTTCGCAAAGTTCATAAAATTAGTCTCTGAGGTGGGCGACAAATTCTGGTTGACCGCCTCAAGGGTGGGTCGAGAGCCGTCGGTTCAGGAGCGGGCTGGACTGCATCACAGTCAGGGGGAGGCAGAGTGACAGGGAGCTCTGCATAGTCCGTGGCAGGGTCAGCAGGAGGGCGAGGCGGCACTGGAGGATCACTTGACGAGCGTGGAACGAGACGAAGGGTGCGACGATTGCGGCGCAGAATGGAGCCATCCGGTAGACGAACCAGGAACGAGCGGGGAGGCCACCTGCCGAAGGACAACAGCGGTTGCAGACCAGCCCCCATCTGGAAGATGGACGCGGACGTTGTCATCTGGAGCCAGAGCAGGGAGATCAGCTGCACGGGAGTCATGAGCCGCCTTGTGCTGTGCACGAGACAGCTGCATCTGGCGAAGGACCGGAACGTGGTTGAGGTCTGGGACATGGATGGACGGCACCGTTGTCCTCAGGGTGCGACCCATGAGTAACTGGGCTGGCGACAGGCTAGTGGATAGTGGGGCGGAGCGATAGGCCAGCAGGGCAAGGTAGAAATTGGACCCAGCATCGGCAGCCTTGCATAGGAGCCGTATGACTAGATGTACACCCTTCCCCGCTTTGCCATTAGATTGGGGGTACAAGGGACTGGATGTCACCTGGGCAAAATTGTACCGCCTGGAAAAGTTGGACCACTCTTGGCTGGCGAAGCAGGGGCCATTGTCCAACATAACTGTGAGCGGGATGCCGTGTCGAGCAAAGGTTTCTTTACATGCACGAATGACTGCAGACGAGGTGAGGTCGTGCAACCGTATCACCTCCGGGTAATTCGAAAAGTAGTCCACGATCAGGACATAGTCTCTACCCAGCGCGTGGAACAGCTCGATGCCCACCTTGGTCCATGGTGACGTGAACAACTCATGGGGCTGCAGGGTCTCACGCGGTTGGGCCGGCTGGAAGTGCTGACAAGTGGGGCAGTTGAGCACTGTGTTGGCTATGTCCTCATTAATGCCGGACCAGTACACTGCCTCTCGGGCCCATCGGCAGCACATTTCCACGCCAAGGTGGCCCTCGTGTTGTTGTTCCAGGACAAGCTGACGCATGCTATGCGGGATGACAATGTGGTCCAGTTTTAGAAGAACCCCATCTACTACCGTCAGATCATCTCTGACATTATAGAATTGAGGGCATTGGCCCTTGAGCCACCTGTCCATGAGGTGGCGCGTGACACGCTGTAGCAAGAGATCAGCCGCCGTCTCGCGGCGAATTTGGGCAAGGCGTTCATCCGAGGCAGGTAGATTGGAGGCCGCGAATGCCAACATGGGCGTCAACCTGGCAGACAAATCCCGCTGGGTCACATGGAGTGTTGACTGCCCTGGAGAGAGCGTCAGCAATGATGAGGTCTTTGCCTGGGGTGTATACCAGCTGGAAGTCGTATCATAGAACATAGAACATAGAAAAATACAGCACAGAACAGGCCCTTCGGCCCACGATGTTGTGCCGAACCTTTGTCCTAGATTAATCATAGATTATTATTGAATTTACAGTGCAGAAGGAGGCCATTCGGCCCATTGAGTCTGCACCGGCTCTTGGAAGAGCACCCTACCCAAGGTCAACACCTCCACCCAACACTAAGGGCAATTTTGGACACTGAGGGCGATTTATCATGGCCAATCCACCTAACTTGGACTTTGGACTGTGGGAGGAAACCGGAGCACCCGGAGGAAACCCATGCACACACGGGGAGGATGTGCAGACTCCGCACAGACAGTGACCCAAGCCGGAATCGAACCTGGGACTCTGGAGCTGTGAAGCAATTGTGCTATTCACAATGCTACCGTGCTGCCCTTAAGAACAAATTAATCTACACTATATCATTCTACCGTAATCCATGTACCTATCCAATAGCTGCTTGAAGGTCCCTAATGTTTCCGACTCAACTACTTCCACAGGCAGTGCATTCCATGCCCCCACTACTCTGGGTAAAGAACCTACCGCTGACATCCCCCCTATATCTTCCACCATTCACCTTAAATTTATGTCCCCTTGTAATGGTTTGTTCCACCCGGGGAAAAAGTCTCTGACTGTCTACTCTATCTATTCCCCTGATCATCTTATAAACCTCTATCAAGTCGCCCCTCATCCTTCTCCGTTCTAATGAGAAAAGGCCTAGCACCCTCAACCTTTCCTCGTAAGACCGACTCTCCGTTCCAGGCAACATCCTTGTAAATCTCCTTTGCACCTTTTCCAAAGCTTCCACATCCTTCCTAAAATGAGGTGACCAGAACTGTACACAGTACTCCAAATGTGGCCTTACCAAAGTTTTGTACAGCTGCATCATCACCTCACGGCTCTTAAATTCAATCCCTCTGTTAATGAACGCTAGCACACCATAGGCCTTCTTCACAGCTCTATCCACTTGAGTGGCAACTTTCAAAGATGCATGAACATAGACCCCAAGATCTCTCTGCTCCTCCACATTGCCAAGAACTCTACCATTAACCCTGTATTCCGCATTCATATTTGTCCTTCCAAAATGGACAACCTCACACTTTTCAGGGTGAAGCTCCATCTGCCACTTCTCAGCCCAGCTCTGCATCCTATCTATGTCTCTTTGCAGCCGACAACAGCCCTCCTCACTATCCACAACTCAACCAATCTTCGTATCGTCTGCAAATTTACTGACCCACCCTTCAACTCCCTCATCCAAGTCATTAATAAAAATCACAAACAGCAGAGGACCCAGAACTGATCCCTGTGGTACGCCACTGGTAACTGGGATCCAGGCTGAATATTTGCCATCCACCACCACTCTCTGACTTCTATCGGTTAGCCAGTTCGTTATCCAACTGGCCAAATTTCCCACTATCCCATGCCTCCTTACTTTCTGAAGAAGCCTACCATGGGGAACCTTATCAAAAGCCTTACTAAAATCCATGCACACTACATCCACTGCTTTACCTTCATCCACATGCTTGATCACCTCCTCAAGGAATTCAATAAGACTTGTCAGGCAAGACCTACCCCTCACAAATCCGTGCTGACTATCCCTAATCAAGCAGTGTCTTTCCAGATGCTCAGAAATCCTATTCTTCAGTACTCTTTCCATTACTTTGCCTACCACTGAAGTAAGACTAACTGGCCTGTAATTCCCAGGGTTATCCCTAGTCCCTTTTTTGAACAGGGGCACGACATTCGCCACTCTCCAATCCCCTGGTACCACCCCTGTTGACAGTGAGGACGAAAAGATCATTGCCAACGGCTCTGCAATTTCATCTCTTGCTTCACATAGAATCCTTTGATATATCCCGTCAGGCCCGGGGGACTTGTCTATCCTCAAGTTTTTCAAAATGCCCAACACGTCTTCCTTCCTAACAAGTATTTCCTCGAGCTTACCAGTCTGTTTCACACTGTCCTCTCCAACAATATGGCCCCTCTCATTTGTAAATACAGAAGAAAAGTACTCATTCAAGACCTCTCCCATCTCTTCAGACTCAGTACACAATCTCCCGCTACTGTCCTTGATCGGACCTACCCTCACTCTAGTCATTCTCATATTTCTCACATACGTGTAAAAGGCCTTGGGGTTTTCCTTGATCCTACCCGCCAAAGATTGTTCATGCCCTATCTTAGCTCTCCAAATCCCTTTCTTCAGTTCCCTCCTGGCTATCTTGTATCCCTCCAGCGCCCTGCCTGAACTTTGTTTCCTCAGCCTTACATAAGTCTCCTTTTTCCTCTTAACAAGACATTCAACCTCTCTTGTCAACCATGGATCCCTCACTCGACCACTCTCTGACTTCTATCGGTTAGCCAGTTCGTTATCCAACTGGCCAAATTTCCCACTATCCCATGCCTCCTTACTTTCTGCATAAGCCTACCATGGGGAACATTATCAAATGCCTTAGTAAAATCCATGTACACTACATCCACTGCTTTACCGCTGGAGCTTGAGAAGAATACGCTGGAGGCGAGGCGTCATGTCGTTCAAGTCTTTCTGTATTATTTTGACCAGCGGGCGATAGTCGGTCTCGACGGTGAATTGAGGAAGTCCGTAGACATAATCGTGAAACTTAACCACACCGGTCAGAAGGCCCAGGCACTCCTTTTCTATCTGCGTGTAGCGCTGCTCCGTGGGGGTCATCGCACGTGACGCATATGCAACGGGGGCCCATGATGAGGCCTCATCACGTTGAAGGAGTACTGCCCCAATGCCGGACTGACTGGCATTGGTTGAAATTTTGGTCTCCTTTGCTGGATCAAAGAAGGCTAAGACCGGGGCCGTGGTCAGTTTTGTTTTGAGTTCTCTCCATTCGCACTCGTGGGCAGGGAGCCATTGGAAGTCTGTCGTCTTCCTGACCAGGTTCCTGAGAGCCGTGGGATGAGAGGCAAGGTTAGGGATGAATTTCCCTCAAACATTGACCATGTCCAGAAATCGGAGGACCACCTTCTTGTCCTCTGGTGTTTTCATCGCTGTGATGGCAGCTACCTTGTCCGCATCCGGCTGCACACCCAATTGGGAGATGTGGTCCCCAAGGAACTTGAGTTCCGTCTGACCAAAAGAGCATTTGGCCCTGTTGAAGCGGAGGCCATGCTCATGTATATGTCTGAATACGCGCTGGAGGCAACCAACATGCTCCTGCAGGGTGGTGGACCAGATGATTATGTCATCGACATGGACGCGAAAACCTTCAATGCCTTCCATCATTTGTTCCATAATCCTATGGAACACTTCTGAAGCAGATATGATCCCAAACGGCATCCTGTTGTAACAATATCTGCCAAAGGGGGTGTTAAATGTGCAAAGTTTCCTGCTGGATTTGTCGAGCTGGATTTGCCAGAATCCTTTTGAGGCGTCGAGTTTGGTGAAGAGCTTGGCGGGAGCCATCTCACATGTGAGCTCTTCGCGCTTGGGAATTGGATCGTGCTCCCTCATGATATTGCGATTTAGATCCTTCGGATAAATGCAAATTCTCAATTTGCCGGAAGGCTTTTTTACACATACCATGGAACTGACCCAGTCGGTCGGTTCCGTGACTTTGGAAATCACTCCTTGGTTCTGGAGGTTCTGCAGCTGCTGCTTGAGGCGGTCCTTAAGGGGTGCTGGGACCCTGCGAGGTGCGTGCACCACGGCGTGGCATTCGGTTTTAATAAAATCTTGTAGGTGTACGGGAGCGTGCCCATGCCCTCGAAGAAGTCATGGTACTGGTTGATAATGTCGTCGAGCTGTGCCCTAAAGTCGGTGTCCTGAAAGGCAGACGCGTCAGCAGGAGAGAGAGAGTGAACTCTCTGAACTAGGTTCAACAGCTTGCATGCCTGCGCGCCAAGCAGGGAGGCTTTCGAGGAGCCCATGATTTCAAAGGGAAGGATGGCTTTGCGTGACCTGTGCGTCACTTCAAGTTGGCATGAGCTACTGGCAGCAATGGCATTGCCATTATAATCTAATAGCTGGCAGGCGGATGGGAGGATGGCTGGTTTGACACAAAGGCTTTGGAGGTAATGAGATTAATGAGGTAATGAGACAAAGGCAATGAGATTGGTGGAGGCACCAGTGTCCAGGCGAAATCGTATTTGGGACCGGTTGACCATCAGGGTGGCACACCATTCATCGTCTGGATCGATGCTGTATACCGATAGAGGCTGGATTCTTTGGTTCAGGGGCACCCTGTTATTTGTAACGATACCGACTCGAAAAGGCGCCTCCGGGTCCTCGGTGTCAATATCGGGTAGCAGGTCCGAATCGGACTCGGTGACCTAGGCTGGCTGAAGCGATATGAGTTGGCAGGCTGAGCTGCTCTGCACAAAGCAGCATAGTGGCCAAGTTTGCCACATCTCAGGCATTGTCGGGATCTGGCAGGGCATTGCCGCTTTAAGTGGGCGGAGCCACAGTTGCCGTACGTTGTAGCATCAGTATGTTCGCTGCGCCACCGCGCATGCGCAGTGGGGTCATACATGGTGCGTGCCTGCGCAGTACGTTTGTCGACGTCACCGTCCCCTCGTTCGGTGCGCACAAGCACGGGAATCCGCGAAAAACGCGCGAAATGGCCGCCCTCATCCAGACTGAGGCCCTGGAGTTGCTCGATTGCTTGGACCCGTTCTGCCTCGTGGGGACCTTGCCGCACCGTTTCAGCCGCTTGGATGTGGGAATACCGACTAGTGGCGTGTTCGTGCAGCACGCAGGTCTCGATGGCAATCGCTAGGGTGAGCTGCTTTACCCCGAGGAGGTGCTGGCGTAGGGGGTCCGATTGAACACCGAAAAAAATATGGTCGCGTATCATGGAGTCGGAGGTGGGCCCGTAATTACAGGACTGCGCAAGGATGCGGAGGTGGGTGAGAAAGGATTGGAAAGGCTCGTCCTTACCCTGCAAGCGCTGCAGGAACAGATATCTTTCGAAGCTTCCATTGACCTCTATGCTGAAGTGGGTATCGAATTTGAGGAGAACCGTCTTGTACTTTGTCTTGCCCTCGTCGTTTGCGAATGTGAGGGAGTTGAAGATGTGGATGGCGTGTTGCCCGGCCGTGGAGAGGAGCAGAGCAATCTTCCTGGTGTCCGAGGCGTTCTCCCTGTCCGTGGCTTCGAGGAAGAGCTGGAAGCGCTGTTTAAAAATCTTCCAATAGACGCCGAGACTGCCGGCGATGCGGAGCGGCGGCGGCGGGTTGATGTTCTCCATACTTCAGGATGCCGGAATGCTGATTAGCTGCAGGTGAGTCTCAGAAGTGCTAGTATGCAACCACTCCTTGTACCATGATGTGTTGGGTGATCTGGATCACAAACAGGTCACCAACACTGGAAGTGGTGCAACCCTATTTTATTATAATGTTAACTATATTAACATACATGAACTGTAGATAAATGCAATACCAGCTTTAACTGTTGACCCTTGCCTTGTCCTAACCAGGTGATGCACTCAGCACATGGTGAATGTCTGTGTTGCAGGCTGCGAGCTCTGTGCTCCGAGCTGGCTGCTACTAGAATGAGCGGGTACTCTCCTGCCCCCCCGTCTTTATAGTGCGCGTGCTCTCACTGGTGATTGGCTGTGGTGTTGTGTATGCTGATTGGTCCCACTGCATGTCCATCAGTGTGTGTGTGTGTGTCTGCACCATAATATACTGGTGTATATTATGACAAGTACCAGAGGCCCCCACTGTGCCAGGCAACGACGGGGCCAGGGGTGCGGAGATGGGGAAGGGAGATTGCTGTTTCAATTCCAAAAGTTCATCATTTTCTTTCGTGAGGCCATGATATGCACACTGACAGTTATTTTTTGTTTATCGCTCAAGATCAGCACTTTTTGGCTTATTTACCTGAGAGGGCAGACGGTTGGAGGGCGACCCAACACCAGGAACTAGCTGCCTTCCAGATGGGTCTCGGGCCTCTGGAAAGGGCAAACCCATCAATAGTGGACATGCAAATGCAGAGCCAGTGGCTACATGAGTGGCTACCAGCAACCATCCAGAGCCTGCAGGTGCAGTTGGAGGACCCCAACCACTTGCAGGGGCAGGAGTCGGTGCCGGCCAGACTTGCCACCCAGGCCAACACTGCACGGGTAGCGTCCGCAGTGGAGGCCTTGGTGGCAAATGTTTCGGCCATGGGTCAGGATGTCCAAGGCCTGGGGAACTCTGTGTGGGCGGTGGCCGAGGCACAGGACAGCGCTGCCCTGACCGAAGCAATTTTAGCGTCACATGCATACCGGCCCAGGCGCACACGGCCTCCTGTGCCTGCCCATGCCCCATGTCCTGCCCATCCTCACCCTCCCCGCTGCCTCCTCATCGGACGAGACCTGGTGTTCATCCCCTTCCTCCAGCATGCCGCCCGTCCACTGTACGATGTTGCGGAGGTTGTGGGAGATTCTCCTAGCGCTATACTGGAGGGCACCTAAAACGCAGCCTCAGGATGCCGAAGCACCACTCGATCACGGCCCTGCTCGTAGCATGGGTGCCTTTATAGCGGGTCTCCGTGTCATTCTGTGGCCTCTGGACAGGCGTCATCAGCCATGACCACAGCAGGTAACTCTCGCCCAACAGCCAACTCCTCAAACAGGGGTTCACCTCAAAGATGTCAGAAACCGTTGAGTGTACCAGGATGAAGCCGTCATGCATACTGCCCGGGTATTGGATGCAGACGTACATGATGTGCAGCTCATGGTCACACACCAACTACATGTTCATCGAGTGGAACTCCTTCAGTTTGCGAAGACCGGCCAGTGCTTATAGGGTGAAATGCATGCCAATCACCCCTGGAGCTGGGGCTTGCCAGCGATGACCTCGAACCCTGCTGCCGGGGCATCCTGATGGGTTCGGTTCACATTGAATTTGATAAATTGTGCTGACCGAGCATTTAGGGATTCAGTGACGGCACGGAAACACCTGTGCATCGAGATCTCCGAGATCCCAGACAGATCCCCACTAGGCGCCTGGAAGGACCCCATGGCATAAAGAATCAGAGCGACCGTCACCTTGCCGGCCGCCGGGAGTGGGTGTCCTCCCCCTTCCTCTCTCGGTTTCAGGCAGATATGCCGTATGGTCCCCCTGCTCAACCAGAGTCTTCGACAACATGCCCGGTCTGGCAGGTCATCAAATGACAGGTGCTGCCAGTACGCATGAGGTCTCATGCGGTACCTCTTTCCCACCACCTCCTCAGCCTATTGGGCAGCTGGCTTGTCATCCTCACGGGCTGGCTCCTGATCCTCTGGGGTAGGCTCTGTCGCTGCAGGGTGCCCCTCGAACAGCTCTGCCCGGACAGCCTCATCGCATCTCCCGGGGCTGCGGCGGCCATGATGAATGCCACCATTCTTGGTTGGATTCTGATAGTCATTGCCTGCAGGGGGTGAAAGGCAGACATGTTAGCATGGTGTACATTCCCATGCCCAAACAGATCCACCGGACTGCACGGTGGGCCGGGCATGTACTGCAACTCCTGCCCTGCGAACCCCCTCCCTCCCCTCCTCCCCCATCCTCACGCCCACCACCCGCCATTTCCCGGCACTCTGCCCTCCCCAGGGCCCCACTGCCCCTGTCAGTGTCCGGCCCTGTGAGGGCCTCTGGCCCTGGCGGCTGTACCTGCTCACAGGCACTCACTCCTGCCAGCGGGGGTATCGGTGGCTGGCCGTACCCATGAAAGCTGGACACTCCTCGGCCCCGTCAGACACCCTCCTGTAGAGGCTGTGGAAGGCGTTGCCCTTGGGTGGGCCGCGTGATGCCCCACCTGCGAGTGGCACCCGGTTGGGGTGGGGGGTTGGGGGGGGGGGTGTGATGTTGAGGTTCAATTCCAGCTTTGGGTGAGTGCCTCTGTAGAGTTTGCACTTTCTCCCCGCGTCTCTGTGGGTTTCCTCCCGCAGTCCAAAGATGTGCACGTTAGGTGGATTGGCAATATTAAATTGGCCCTTAGGTGGGGTTACGGCTTGTGGGGGCCTGGGTAGGCTGCTCTTTCAAAGGGTCAGTGCAGACCTGATGGGCTGAATGACCTCCTTCTGCACTGTAGGAATTCTATGATTGTAGGTGTGGACTCAGCAAGGATTTATACAGTTGCAGCAAGACATCTTTACTCCTCTATTCAAATCCCCTTGTGATGAAGGCTAACACACAATTTGTCTCCTAATTGATTGCTGCACCTACATGCCAACTTTTAGAGATACATGAAGAAGGACACTCAGGTCCCTTTGGACATCAGCATTTGCCAAACACTCTACCATTCAAGAAATACTCTTACCTTTCTGTTTTTTATACCCAACTGGATAACTTCACATTTATTTGCATTATATGCCATCTTCTACATTCTTGCACACTCACTTAGCCCATCTA
Source organism: Scyliorhinus torazame (assembly GCF_047496885.1). Lineage (NCBI taxonomy): Eukaryota > Metazoa > Chordata > Chondrichthyes > Carcharhiniformes > Scyliorhinidae > Scyliorhinus > Scyliorhinus torazame. The sequence continues at coordinate 195,479,037 of NC_092709.1, forward strand.
AATCCCCTTAAATCCTCTTTGCACCCTCCTCACAACTCACATTCCCAACTAGTCTGCGTCATCAGCAAATTCAGAACTCTTAAATTTGGTCCCCACATCCAAATAATTCATACAGATTGTGAATATCTGTTGCCCAAGCATTGATCCTTGTAACTGTAAAAGCTCCCCCAGAAAGGTTTGACAGCTCTCTGTTTCTTCCTTGAACAATTTTTATCCAGCATCACTTGCCTGAACAACTTCTCCTTCAATTCTACTAACTGCCTCCGACTAAAAGGCGTTACCATGGTTACTACATAGATTCTAGCTACGCTTGATTTTACATGGAATATATGCAACATTCTTCATTCCAATCCTACTCTGGTCTCCTCCCTCACTTCTGTTTCTTGATATATTGATGATTATATTGGTGCCATTTCCTGGTTTTGCTCTGAAATGGAAAATTTCATCAACTTTGCTTCCAATTTCCACCCTTCTTTCACCTTCTCGTAGTCTGTCTCCCAACTTCTTTCCTTCATGGTCCTTTTTGTCTCCATTTCTTGGAGAGGCTTTCAACTAATGTTAACAACAAGCCCACTGACTCCTGCAACTACATTTCTCACACCCTACTTTCTGTAAGGACTCTATTCCATTCTCCTAATTTCCCAGTCTGCCTTGCATCTGTTCAGATAATGTAACCTTCCAAAATGTCTTCCTTTTTCCTTAGCCAATGTATCCCCCCCCTCCACCCCCCCCCCCCCCCCCGCCCCTCCCGGGTATGGTTGGTGGACCCTTGACTATGTCTGATCTATTTTGCATATTCCTGCTCTTGTCCCTTCTTCTGCCTCCCAGAAACATGATTGAGTTCCCCTCATTCACACCTTCTGCCCAACCAGCCTCTGTATTCAATGGATCAACCTTTGCCATTTTCACCAGCTGTGATGTGATGTCATCACCAAACACATCTCTCCAATTTCAGTATTCCGCAGAGACTGTTCCTTCTATAACACCTTGGTCCACTCTCCAGTCATCCCTAATTCTCCCTCCTTTTCATATGGCACCTTCCCATACGAGTGCACAGATGCAACACCTGGCCTTTTACCTCCACCTTTTTCACTGCCAAGGCTCCAAATATCCCTTCCAGTTGAAACTGTCATCTACATGTGTTTGCAGTACGCGTTGCTCACAATGTGGTTTCCTCAACATTGTGGAAACTGAAAGCTGACTTTATTTTTGGGCAGCAGCTATTCAGGACCGCCAATAAAACCTCCTCAAGACAATATTTTGCTTCTATTGTTACAACACCCTGGTCTAGTGCACAATCAATTCCAGTCCCACAGGCCCCGCAGTCCCAACGCAAGTGAATTAACCAATAATTCGAAGGAAGTCTCCAAGATCTTTGGCCTTTGACTACTCTAATGACTTACAAGCACCAGATTTGTAAGTGAAACACAACAACTGCTTATAACAACAATAGAGATAAGACATCCAATAATTATACTAGAATAATGGCCAGCTAATTAACTCCTAGGAGTCATCACCGATGCCAGCACATCCTGCTGGATTCCTTTTTCAATTAAAGTCCATCTTAAAGGTGTAGGTCCCTGTAATTTTCCAGCTATGAAAGCCTAAACAAAAGAAAATGAAGGGAATAAACAAAGGTCAAACAGAAATTAACAGGAGGATACTTAACTATATATGTGTATAGCCCTGCATTATGAAAACTTTTGCCATTTAATCTACCTTCTGCTCTGTCATAGATTCCTTTTTGTTCGTCTTCTCACTCCCACTGCATTTTGCTTGCTCGAAACTTCTCATATCAGAAGTGAGGGAAATTAGAAGTGTAAGGTTACAGACCAGAATGGATCAAATTGGTTCTGTCTCCACAGATGTTCAAACCTCCTGAATGTCTTTAGCATTTTTGGGTTTGCACCTGTAGAATTTTGATTTGTACGAAAAGGTGCCAGGTTACCAGGCATACACCTGCAAGATGTGTTTGCAAATCACTTGTATGTCACAACAAGCGATATCTATAAAGTCTTAAAAGTAATACAATGTCCTGTGGTGCCTCACAGGAACATTCTGAAACAAAAGATGACACCAAGCCACATAAGGAGAATGAATTGAAGTAATAAAATCTGTTTTCATTAATAAAGATACCAGACTGGGAATGGAGTGCTTGCAAGGCAATGTGCGTGCGGTCTGTAGTTCCTTAGACTCTGGGGAAGCCTAGTGCTCTTCGCCTGCAATACTTTTGCACAATGAGATGGAGGTCTTTCTCCAGACATAGAAAGTGTTGATAATCTTCCTAATACAGTGTACTGTGACATATTATCATGCCACATACTGCAGTTCGTTCACTGCTGCCTTTCTTGCTGCTCCCCCTCATCCTCCAGGTCCAAAGGCTGGATCCTCAAATCACTGTTTGTGAGACAACCAGCAACAGTGAAATGCCAGAAAACCTGTTGTAAACAGACAAACAGAACCTTCTAGAGTAATAATACATGTCTAGAAATGCCCAGAAATTTACAAGCGATCCAAAATGACAAACCACCAACTAAACCTAAAACTAATGCAATAACCTTCTAAATACACTGGCGGGGCCCTGACAGTTGCAGGGACAGGTTCCTTTGTGGGTTCAGCAAATCTAATCAATCAAGAGCAGAGGCATAAGCTAATTGGAGACGGTGCCTTGTGTGCATTCCTGACATCAACGGAAAAGTCCAAACAAACGTAGCAGGCGGACGCTGGCTGAAAATGCTTCTAGCCTGCCATATTGGAAGCTGAGGCATCCATTTATCACCCATGATAAAAGGCATGGCATTATCCAATTTCTAGGCGAGTATTTTTAGCCAGAGTTTGATGTGTAGCAAAGGAACAAGCTTGTGATGTTCTTTCATATTAAAGAAGTAAACATTGTGCATTGTCTGACCTTGTTGTGTGCATCAAAGAAAAAACTTTAATTTCCATAATGTATTTGTCGTTCACTGTTGTAATGTAGGAAATGTGTCAGGCAATTTGGGCACAGCAAGCTCCCATAAACAGCAATGTGATCAGGAGAGGGCGGAATGAGCCTTATTTTGATTAACCAGTTCAGTTATATAGAGGTCAATCCTCAAGGTGACATCTGAAGAATTGGTAGAATGAAACAAACCTCTTGGCCTTTATGCTTTCCCCCTTTCAAGGGAGCTGGAAAAAGACATGTTGGAAGATGAAATCAGGCACTCTTCTTATCTTCCTTAATCCATGTGAAGGCAATCTGCCTCTGAACACTCCTCAGTCCTGTTTCATTCTCCAATGACCGAAGGATAGACTTCCTTTCAGAATTCATTAGGATTGTTTGTAATGCTCTTTCAAAAATCTCTTTTTTCTTTATCCTGGTAAAGCCTCGCATTTACTGAAATCAATGCTGTGAATGCCAATGAGGTACTGAAGGTACCCAGTGGCCTATGCAAATGATCAATTATCCAAACTGCTTTCCCAGTTAAAATGATTGCCACAGCCCAAAAGATCCTCATGCGCTAGAAACGCTAGGCAAATGAAATAGCAAGTAACCTTTACTGAATCCAGCAGGCATACTACTAAAAATATCAACATCCCTGCTATTTAATCCATTGTGAAGTCAGCCACCAATTACTTAGCCCCAGAACAAATTCTTGTTTGTGCAGATTTGCATTTTTATTAGTGTCATTATTCAGATTGGTCATTATTACCTTAGTTGTGAGCCACACAGTGATTTATTAGATTCTGGGATTTGCATTCTAACGAAAGCAGCAGCAATGGTCTTTTGAGGCTTGCCAATTTAAGCAAAGCATCTTTTGTTGCTTGGCAACAATACCTTCCACTGCTAAAGGGCAACTGCATGCTTGCACTAATAATTTGGTGATGGCTCAATTCCAATATATGACGATTATTGTTTTCTCTATGGCTTTACCACTTATAGATTAGTTAGCTTATTTCTTGGCAAAAATTATTATATTATTCCAAATACCAAATCCCTACTAAAGTCAAATACTGGCGACAGGAAAATTTCACAAAATCACACAATGGCACCCAAGGTAGCCATTGACGTCATTTATGCGGACATAGAAATTAAGCTTTGCACTGTAGATATTTTGCAGAAATGAAGCTGAATGTTTTGCAAACTAGAAGGGTCAAAAATCTATGACAGCACTTATTCAAAAACCTAATAATAAATACTTTGCTGTGAAGTTTGGTCTCAAAATAAATATGTGAATAAAGCAGAAGATAAAAAGGAGCTAGCTGTTTCTAAATCCTGAACAAACATGACTTTTTAATTACACTTTCTGAAAAAACAGAAATGTGTGTGAATAAATAGCAGGAGCATATAAATGTATATATATATTGTATAGTAGCATAATGATGATTGCCGTGAAATTATTTATAAATTCTCTTTAACAATGTTATTACAATGTAAGTCAGCAATAAGAAATATGACCAGTAAATAGAAATCTCTGTGAAACATTGTTTAGGTCTTAGATACTGTAATGGCTAAGATCATGGTTTCATACTATTCCAGTCCATAGAATAGAATCCATACAGTGCAGAAGGAGGCCATTTGGCCCATCGCGTCTGCACCAACTCTCTGAAAGAGCACCCTACCTAGGTCCACTCCTCCACATTATCTCCATAACCACACCTAACCTGCACATCTATGGATACAAAGGGGCAATTGATCATGGTCAATCCACCTAACCTGCACATCTTTGGACTGTGAGAGGAAACCGGAGCACCCAAAGGAAATCCCCCCAGACACGGGGAGAAAGTGCAAACTCCACACAGTCAATGAAGGCCGTTCGAGGCTTTAATTCCCAGACTATTCATGTGTTGGATGAGATGCACAGTTTAATATATTCCACCTATGGAACGAAAGAAAACAAACACAATTGTTCAAAGCTGCTCCATGGAGGAGTCGACAATTCACTGAATCAATTGTTCAGTCTAATTGTAGAAGCACGAAGGCAAGCAACAAAGGAGAATGGAATAAATTTCCATTTTAAAAAGATTGATTCACGACATAATGTACTGGCTAAAGGATCATTGAGTTCATGAAGAAGCATTTGACAAACCTCTCATCTTCTATAAACAGTCTGCACAATGACTCAAACCATGCCAAAATTAACAACTCCTCCGATAAGAGAAATATTCTACAATAAGACTTTGATAATTTTAAATCTCAGGTGGAAAAATTACAGGGAACAGTTACAGCACATAAGTGGGAGATAAACACTCATCTTGAAAAAGAGAAAGTCCAATTATTTTGACCTGACCTTCAATGGAACCAAAATGACCAATTCCTCACCACGATCAACCAGAGGTTTAAGTGGGTAAGCCAATTAATTACTCTACAGGGTTGGATAATCAGCATGTAATGGCTCACCTCTTCATCCCCTTCACAAAGTTATCCATCATCCATTGTTTCAAGTTACCAACCTGATGAAGCACTCATTAATTACCTGGACAATACATTAGAACTGAACACTATCCAAGGCTTTTCACTTGAACAACACCCAATAGATTCAGAGCCCTTCACAACTAATGCACTCTAGCTGCAATATGGACAAAGTGCAAGTCATGCTGTTACAGGTTACCAAGCTTATTTCAACATCAGCTCCCTTCCATACAAACTCGATCACAAAATACGAGAACAACTCCATGTTCTCCTGAAACCTTATTCTGATTTTGAAATTTTTTGTTGCTACTTCGTTGTTACTGAAATGAAAATGAAAATCACTTATTGTCACAAGTAGGCTTCAAACGAAGTTACTGTGAAAAGCCCCTAGTTGCCACATTCCAGCGCCTGTTCGGGGAGGCTGGTACGGGAATTGAACCGTGCTGCTGGCCTGCCTTGGTTTGTTTTCAAAACCAGCGATTTAGCTCTGTGCTAAACCAGCCCCTAATTCTGTGTTATTATCCTGTGTGTCTCTATCCAGTATCAATATCGCAATAGCATTACCCAAAGAGATGGAGCAGTGAAAGCAATTGGCCTTTCACACGTCCTGAAGGCAACTGAGGTTGGGCAGTCTTTCTGCTATCTTCATCACTCCCTCCCTCCATAACCGATGCATAGTGGCAACAGTGTGTACCATATACAAGATGCACTGCAGCAACTTGCAAAGCATCCTTCAACAGCACCTTCCAAACCCACGATATCTACCACTTAGAAGAACGAGCAGCCAACACACGGGGGCATCACCACTTGCAAGGGGAGGCAGTGGCATTGTCATTGGACTAGTAATCCAGAGACCCAGTGTAGTGATTTGGGGACCCGGGTTCAAACCCCACCACAGGAGGCGGTGGAATTTAAACTCTGGAAATATCTGGAATTAAAAGTCGAGCCGACATGTGACTGCAAACCCACAGCAATGTGGTTGACTCTTAAATGCCTCTGAAATGGCCACTCAGTTGTATTCAGCCGCTGTGAAAACACAAAAAAGGAATGAAACCAGACCGTAACAGAACACCCGGCATTGACCCAGGCACCGGAAACTACAACGGCAAACCTAGCCCTGTCCTGCAAAGTCTGCTTTACTAGCATCTGGGGGCTTGTGCCAAAGTTGGGAGAGCTGCCTCACAGACCAGTTAAGGAGCAGCCTGACATAGTCATACTCACAGAATCATATCTTACAGACAATATCCCAGACATCACGATTACAATTCCTGGGTATGTCCAGTCTCACCGGCAAGACAGACACAGCAGAGATGGCGGCAACAGTGGTATATAGTCGGGAGGGAGTTGCCCTGGGGGGCCCTCAACATCGGCTTGTGGTCAGTCACAAGGAGAAATTCCTCCGATAAACTTATTGCTGGAATTTCTTGACTCCAAAACATTACTGTCTAGGTAGGTCACCGCTCTGACGCGGAACACACACTTGCTCCTCTTTAGCCGGGTGCCTACTGGGGAAAACTACCAGGCTATTTCTTGCAGATTAACCATGTGCTCCTTCTCCATGGTACCCGTGATGAGCACATCGTTCAGATAGACAGCCACCTTCGGCAGACTCTGTGAAATATTTTCCATTACACAATGGAAAATCGCCGGGGCCGATGAAATCCCAAGCGGGAGGCGGTTGTATTCAACTAACCCCCGAATGGTGTTTATGGTCACAATTGTCCTGGACACAGGATCTAGCTCCACCTGTAAATAAGTGTGGCTCATGTCAAGCTTCATGAAATAACATTCTTCTGCCAGTTTTGCGTACAAATCCTCCACTCGAGGCATCGGGTACCGATCCGGGCATGAAGCTCTGCTCATCATCCCCGCAGAGTCGGACCGACTTGTCGGGCTTTGTTACCGGCACCACTGGTGTGGCAAATTGAACAGGGTGTGTGACCGCCCCGATTCCTTCAGGCGCCGAAGCTCTGCGTCACCTTTGGCAGGCAATGCACAGGGGACATGTCCCGTAGTAAAATACTGGGCCTGAGCATCAGGATCGACATTGGGACAGGCCTAGGCCCCTTTGATCCTGCTCAACCCACCGGAACACTTTGCTGCATTTGCACCTTATGTCATATAGATTCCAGGTGCCCATCTGAAAAACCTGTGTGGTAAACCACTGTGTTCCTATATTAAGGGTTGTACGGTAGAACCTGCACTACAGGTTCACCTGGGCCCCTGCATGCTAGCTCCGCCCAGGAGCCGGGTTATAAATATGCGTGGCCTTCAGCTCGCAGCCATTTCGTCAGCTGCTGTAGGAGGCCACACGTCAGATACTAATAAAGCCTCAGTTTGAATTCAACTTCGTCTCCAGCCAAATTGATCGTGCCTCAATTTATTAGTGTCTGATTCAGAAGATGGACCTCCGGATCCACATGCAAGCGACGCCAGAAAGGACTTCCAGCACTGGCTAGCTTGTTTTGAAGCGTATATCAACGCGGCGCCGACCCCTGTTCCAGAGCCTCAGAAGATTCAAATCTTGTACTCCAGACTCAACTCTAAAATCTTCCCGCTGATCCTGGATGCGCCCAATTACGCTGACGCTACTACTCTACTGAAAGAGAGTTCTGAGCAGAAGATGAACACGCTCTTCGCCAGACACGCGCTCGCAACGCGTACTCAACTACCCGGTGAGTCAATCGAGGACTTCTGGAGGGCCCTGATCCCATTAGTTCGGGACTGTGACTGCCAGGACATTACAGCTAAGGAGCACTCAGATCTCCTTATGAGGGATGCTTTTGTAACTGGGATTGGGTCCAATGTTATCAGGCAACGGCTCCTAGAAGGCGCCACGCGTGACCTCGCAGAGACTAAAACACTGGCGCTTTCCATGACGGTCGCCCTGCGCAATGTACAGTCCTATGCCCCCAACCGCGCGGCCCATTCCTCCTATGCTTCATGGGCCCCACAGGCAGCTGCCCCAGCAGGGGCGCTACCCACCCAGTACGCCTGTGCTATGCGCCAGCCGGTGATCTCCAGGGGGCCCCGAAGCTATTTTTGCGTCTAACAAAGACACCCCCGCCAATGCTGCCAGGCCCGCGCTGCCCTTTGTAAGGCCTGCGGGAAGAAGGGCCACTACGCAGCGGTGTGTCAGGCCCGCTCAGTGGCAGCCCCCACCCCCCCGGTCACGGACAATCGGGGCGCTATCCTCCCCTCCTCCCCAGGCCATGTGCAAGCAATGGGTGCCGCCATCTTATCCCCCGCACCAGGCCCTTTCAGCGACAGCGCCCCCCCTCTTTGTAAGGCCTGCGGGAAGAAGGGCCACTACGCAGCGGTGTGCCAGGCCCGCTCAGCAGCAGCGGTCGCCCCCACTCCCCCGGTCACGGACAATCGGGGCGCTATCCTCCCTTCCTCCCCAGGCCATGTGCGAGCAATGGGCACTGCCATCTTCTCCCCCGCACAACACATGCGTTTCATGGGCGCCGCCATCTTGCTCCACCCTCGCAACGTGCGTTCCATGGGCGCCGCCATTTTGTGACCCCAGGAACTCCGGGCGCCGCCATCTTGTCCACCCCGCAGCACACGGAGACCAACGGAGTTTCAAGACACCGACGCAGCGGCCGCCTCACTACCCGACGATCAACCACGACTCGCATCCATGGTAATCGACCTGTCCAGACCACACACGCTGACCAAAGCATCCACCAGCGTGAAAATCAACGGTAATGTGACTTCCTGCCTACTGGACTCTGGGAGCACCGAGAGCTTTGTACATCCAAATACGGTAAGGCGCTGCTCCCTTAAGGTACACCCTACCAACCAAAGTATCTCCCTGGCCTCCGGATCCCATCGCGTAGCGATCCAGGGGTATTGCACGGTCACGCTCACAGTCCAAGGCGTAGGGTTCCATGGTTTTCGCCTCTACGTCCTCCCTAATGAAATTAAATGAAAATTGCTTATTGTCACAAGTAGGCTTCAATGAAGTTACTGTGAAAAGCCCCGAGTCACCACATTCTGGCACCTGTTCGGGGAGGCTGATACGGGAATTGAACCGTGCTGCTGGCCTGCCTTGGTATGCTTTCAAATCCAGTGATTTAGCCCAGTGTGCTAAACAGCCCCTAACATCTGTGCTGTGCTTATCCTTGGCCTAGATTTTCAGTGCAACCTCCAGAGCCTGACCCTTAAATTCGGCGGACCCTTACCACGCCTCACTGTGTGCGGCCTCGCGACCCGAAAGGTCAATCCTCCTTCCCTCTTTACCAATCTAACTCCAGATTGCAAACCCGTTGCCACCAGGAGCAGACGGTACAGCACCCAGGATAAGGCCTTCATCAGGTCCGAGGTCCAGCGGTTGCTTCAGGAGGGAGTCATCGAGGCCAGCAACAGCCCCTGGAGAGCTCAAGTGGTAGTGGTTAAGTCTGGAGAAAAAGCGAATATTCGTGGACTACAGCCAGACCATCAACAGGTACACGCAGCTCGACGCGTACCCCTTCCCACGCATATCTGACATGGTTAACCAGATTGCACAGTACCGGTTCTTCTCAATGGTGGACCTGAAATCCGCTTGCCACCAGCTCCCCATCCGTAAATTGGACTGGCCATACCCCGCCTTCGAGACAGACGGCCGTCTATATCCCTTCCTTAGGGTCCCCTTCGGCATCACCAATGGGGTTTTGGTCTTCCAAAGGGAGCTGGACCGAATGGTCGACCGGTATGGCTTGCGGGTCACGTTTCCATACCTAGACAATGTGACCATCTGCAGCCATGATCAGCAGGATCACGACGCCAACCTCGCTAAATTTCTCCGCACCGCCACTCTCCTCAACCTCACGTACAACAAGGAGAAGTGTGTGTTCCGTACAAACCGCTTAGCCATCCTCGGCTACGTGGTCCAGAACGGAGTTCTGGGGCCCGATCCCAACTGCATGTGCCCCCTCATGGAGCATCCCCTCCCCCACTGCCCCAAAGCCCTCAAACGCTGCCTGGTGTTCTTCTCGTATTACGCTCAGAGGGTCCCAAACTATGCCGACAAGGTTCGCTCACTCATACAGTCCACTCATTTCCCCCTGACGGCAGAGGCCCAACAGACCTTCACCCGGATCAGAGCTGATATTGCCAAGGCCACAATGCACGCTGCAGATGAAACACTTCCTTTCCAAGTAGAAAGCGACGCATCGGACGTCGCCCTTGCCGCCACCGTCAACCAGGCAGGCACACCCGTGGCATTCTTTTCCCGCACCTTCCATGACTCCGAAATTCGGCACTCATCCGTCGAAAAGGAGGTCCAGGCTATCGTTGAGGCTGTGCGACATTGGAGGCATTACCTGGCCGGCAGGAGATTCACTCTCCTCACTGACCAACGGTCGGTAGCCTTCATGTTCAACAACACGCAGCGGGGCAAACCACTGTGTTCCTATATTAAGGGTTGTACGGTAGAACCTGCACTACAGGTTCACCTGGGCCCCTGCATGCGAGCTCCGCCCAGGAGCCGGGTTATAAATATGCGTGGCCTTCAGCTCGCAGCCATTTCGTCAGCTGCTGGCGGAGGCCACACTTCAGATACTAATAAAACCTCAGTTTGAATTCAACTTTGTCTCCAGCCAAATTGATCGTGCCTCAACCTGCTGCCGGCTTAAGCGGAGGACTCGCAACCAGTGATCCCACGATGTGCAAAGGCTCGCCGATATGCGCCATCAGCCTCGCTTTGTGTCGCGCAATATCAGTGGCCAGGGTGGAGTTGCCAAAATGTCCGATGGTTCACGATGGAGAAGGCAGCGCCAGTGTCCATTTCCATTACCAAAGGGTGACCATTGACTTGTAACACGACCTGGATCAGTGTTACCTTTAGGGCAGTGAAGCGGTTCAGCTGCATCAGACAGTCCTGCTAATTCGGGGGGGGGGGCATGTGCAAGGCTCTGGTTTGCAGTGATTTCAGTGGCTGTCGTTGGTGGTCTTCTCTGTGCTGAAATTGGCGGCTCTGGCAATCACGAGTCCTCCGACCACACATTTGCCAATATGGCTGGCTCTTCCCTTCATCCTCCGGGGTGGTATCCTGTTGGTCAGCGGTTAGCCTGACCCGGCTGTGGGATTGCCTCTGGAGCTGCCCTTTCGGAGATGATCTGGCCAAACCAACATTGCCCCTGATGCAGTTGGAGCTCAAAACAGAGGGCGGGCCAAACTATCGATACCATAGTCCATGGACCCCTTCAACCCTTGCACTTCTTTCTCTGTATGCTCCTGGGACAGCAAAAGCTCGATGGACTATTTCAAATCCAATGTGGGCTCTTCCAACAGCTTCCTCTGAGTGGCCGTGTTGTTTATGCCACACACTAGCCTATCCCTCAACATTTCGGAGAGAGGCAGCCGGCACTCGCAATGCTTAGCTAGACCCCTGAGGTGGGTCAAGAAATTAGTGACTGATTCACCTGGAGACTGCATTATCATATTAAACCAATACCGCTGCATGATCACAAAAGTCTTAGCGTCAAAATGTTCTACAATTAAAGTGACCAGCTCATCAAATGATTTGGAGTCCAGTGCAGCTGAGTGAGTTAGACTCTTTATGATCCCAAAGGTCGGGGCCCCGCAGCTGGCCAGGAGGATGAGTTTCTGACGGTGTTCCCCCAAAATCCCATTAGCCCTTAAAAAATACCACAGCCCTCAGCATACTGGCTCCAGTCTTCCAGACCTACATCAAAGGCTTCTGGTTTCCTGAATAGTGGCATCCTGAGCTGTTATGTCCCCACATTCCGGGGTAGTCAACAACCAGACAGTTAGGCGATTCCACGTCTGGGTTTGGTACTTCCTTTTGTTCTCATCGCCAGTTTAGTAACTTGAGGAAGACTGCGTAAGTAGAACAGAGATATATTTAACTGTTTTCAATATTCTGCTCAAGGCGGTAACTTGATTCCACTCCAGTCTGCTGGGAGAACTAACCACATCAGGCCCTGCTTTGGGTCGGCTTTTATGTAAGTCTGTAATGAGCTTCAGCTGGGAGGCCTCTACCCCTATTTGGGAAGCTTGTATTCCACAAGTCCTATGGGGAGATCTACAATAGTTTATGGGATTTATAACACTAACAATGTCCACTTCCTCAGAACAAATTTTAAATAAAACATATTTATATAAGGTGCCAAAAACCACATACAATACTGACAAGGGGGGATTTTACTGCCCTCCAGCTAGCATATTTTCTGTGGGGGATGGCATTTAAACTAGCCCACCACCTTCTCCCCCACCGCTGAACTGTCCTCCATAATACATGGGAGGGCAAGGCTTCAGCCAGGGATGGTCAATTTGAAAAGTACGAAGCAAGTGTGGGGGGGGGGGGGGGCAGGGGGTACCTGCTTTGGGGAGGTGCACATCAAAGGCACTTCTCCAAGGTGTTATGACCACCCCTCGCTTTTCAATTCCCACTCTGTTCTCCAAAGCCTTAACCCCGCACCCCTCCTCTCCCTCCTTAGGATCCTGGATCCCTCCCTGACCAAAAACCCAGGACGTACCCAAGTCTGTTCTCTATGTTTGTCGTTCTTCTCGTGACTACTTGTAGCCCCAATTGAGTTGTGGTGCTGCTGAGATGACTGAACTGCCAGCCAATCAGATCGGCAGATAGGTTTGAGGGCAGGGCTTCCTGTCACTGAGGAGCGGGAGTCACACAATTACGTTGCTAATTCTTCTCACTGTAGAGCAGCCTTTTGGAAAGTTGGATGGCTGGTGATCCACTTTTCTACTTGGGGGTGGGGGGTGCAATATGCAATATGCCCCAACCCAATAATTCAGCCAATAATCCTTCTTTGTCTCCTAAGTAAAAAACAGCTTACTAACCACTTTATTTCATCAATATGGCATTGCTTTAAGATGTCATAATGAATTGGTGTTAAGGATTGCCTGGACAGAATACAGAGCACAATCAGGCAGGCTGGATTATGTCTGTAAAGCAATTCCATTTTATTTTAATTTGTGTGCGCTTAAATACAATACAGATGTGTAATCTTGGATTGGATTTGTTTATTGTCACATGTACCCAGGTACAGTGAAAAATATTTTACTACGAGCAGCTCAACAGATCATTAAGTACATGAAAAGAAAGGAAATCAAAGAAAATACATAATAGGGCAACACAAGGTACACAACGTAACAAGGCAGTAAAGCTGGAAATCTGCTCCTCCGACTGTAGAACTCATTGCTCAGACCATAGGTTTGTCTTGTTTTCCAGTTCTTAAACTGCAACTTTGACAGGTTTTGAAAAGCCAAAGGAAAACTGCTTGCATAATCTTGACCACCAGCATGTACACCTCCTGTTATATAAGCAGGCATTAACATTTGAATCGAAAGAGGCTGTGAAATTAGTTAGGCTCAATTAGCCGATTGAGTGACTCTCTGAACACGGATCTGTGGGATACAAAAAGCAAGTAACATCCGATGGTTTGAACAATAAAGTATGAGAACCATTAAATGTTAAAGTCACCACCATGAGATGTTATTAGTTAAGATATGAATTCACTGACTTAATTCATTTTATTAAATATAAGCAACAATTTTTGCAAATTATGGACCGAACATTGTTCACCTCCATCAGTCAGAAAATGGAACTTATTTTCACAGTGTAGCCTTATTCATGTTTCTCACTATGTTGTTTTGCTAATACCGTTCAGTTTTGATGGTGGCCGAATAAATGCTTGCCAGTGCTTAACATGATCTAATATCAAATAGTGTAGCTCACTGGGCTAAATCGCGCGCTTTGAAAGTAGATTAAGGCAGGCCAGCAGCACGGTTCAATTCCTGTAACAGGTGCCGGAATGTGGCGACGAGTGGCTTTTCACAGTAACTTCATTTGAAGCCTACTTGTGACAATAAGTGATATTGTTTCATTTCAAATGTCCTTTTGAAGACATTGTGTAAGAGGTGAAAATATTCACACGAAGGCCTGAGTATAAGTAAAAAAGCAGTTTATTATGTCAGAATTCTGGGAGAGAAGGCCTAAGACTCCGCAGCCTTTGACAGCACCTTTTCTCACTTGAGCTAAGGTTCACATGGGTTAATATACAGATTCAAGGGGCGGAATTAGTTGTATTCTCATTTACATACAATCAATCAACTATATTCACGTCACACTTATTACATGCAGTCAATCAATTTTCCTAGCATCCCAGTTATCACATATATGGTTAAAGTGGGTGTTGTCTTACCCACCCCTAACTTCATACAGAAGTCATTCAAAACTAACATAATGGTGGCCTGTCTGCAACTGGAGTCCTTGAGCTTTATCAAGGATACATTGCATGTCTTGTTCTGTGAAGCTGTTATCAGCGGCTGTTGGGATACTCCCTATACAAACCCACGGTTGGTTCTCATGAGACAGTTTACAGGGAATGTGGCTTGTTCAGCCATTTTGTGTCTTTACTATCACAAAATAGCTAACAGCCATTTTGTGTCTTTTCTGATATTAACAAGCATTGTGTGTACACTATCTATTTCTACAAATTGCCCCTTCTAAACAGGCATCTAAGCCAATGAGTACCTTTTGTCTCATCAGAACTATTCAAAAGTAGTATAGGAGCACAAATGTAGTTACAGGGCCGCCTATAATTTATATCATAGTCCAGTACCACAAAATGCCCTCCAACACATTGTATGCATTCTTAGTGATCTTTCGGCATGAATCATTCACCTCCTTTGAAGAAATGGTCGGGAAGAGATTCAACCATTTTCCTGCTATCCCTGGCAGTCAGAGCAATACATCTGGTCAGACATTCACAGAATTTCATAGAATTTATAGTGCAGAAGGAGGCCATTCGGCCCATCGAGTCTACACCAGCTCTTGGAAAGAGCACCCTACCCAAGGTCAACACCTCCACCCTATCCCCATAACCCAGTAACCCCACCCAACACTAAGGGCAATTTTGGACACTAAGGGCAATTTATCATGGCCAATCCACCTAACCTGCACATCTTTGGACTGTGGGAGGAAACCGAAGCACCCAGAAGAAACCCACGCACACACGGGGAGGATGTGCAGACTCCGCACAGACAGTGACCCAAGCCGGAATCAAACCTGGGACCCTGGAGCTGTGAAGCAATTGTGCTAATCACTATGCTACCGTGCTGCCATGCTTTTTTACATTTAAACCTATGGTGACAAAGTTGTAGGGAGAATTTGGTCATTGGCAGTCATTCGACTTTTGATTCATATATATATTATATATATCAAATTTATTTAACTTATAAATTGATGCACGTTAAGGGTGGAATTTTCCGATATTTTTTCAGTGTCAGTCCCGGTGAGAAGACCAGAGAGACTAGTGTCGGCAGGAAAAGTCGCAGGATATTCAGCCTCTTTAACAAATAATTTTTTCAAAACGTTCCACATCCCGCTTGCCTCTGATTCACTCACCCCGGTAAAACATCATCTCTATGATCAGTGGGGCGCTCCTTTTAAATGCCTCCACAGCATTTGTTCCAAGTCCAGTTAAGGAGATGGCTGCCAGAAAAACAACACCGTGTTTCATGGAGGGAGCCCTCGCTAAACTTCTGGATGGTGTGGAGCAGAGGCGATGCATCCTTGACATGCGATTGGACAGACATCCAGCAAGCAAGAGGACCAACCCTACCTGGGAGGCTGGGAGTGTGTCAGTGAGTTCCAGATCACTCCAGAAGAGAACAGGGCTACTGTATCGAAAGAAGTTGAATCACCTTCTTTGTGCAGCCAGGGTGAAGTCTGTCTCCTCATGTCTGCCACTGCACCCCTTCACACACCCATCACACCTCCATGGTGATCTCTCTACCAGACACCTCACGGGTTCCCAACACTTGTCATGACGCCCCCCCCCCCCCCCCTCCTCCACCCCCACTCGCCATGATCTCCCAATAGGTATTCTGTTCCTCACATCCACGCTCCCACTCACCTCCCATGCATGCCAGACTTCAATACCATCTAACCTGACAGGGCTCCCACCTACACTCTTTCCACCTGTCTCATTGCAGGACAAACTCAAGCACAACCGGTATGAGGGGGCACAGCCTGCCGGAGTCATACCCGAGCTGAAAGCCGTAACGCACTTTAAGGAGAGAGCCCTTGAGCTCCTCCTGATGAGGAGCAGGAACACACCTGTGCAAAGGGCAAGGTGGGGGCAAAATACACATCCTCAACATATGAAACCATGGTGCAACGTCATGTGAGTTATCTTTCTACCATCAGTCTGCCCTGTGATGCAGAAATGATATCACACTTCCCTTGCTGGTCAATCATTCGACCAGACTGGGCCATCCTCATGCCTTCTGGAAACCACAGACCCGAGAAGCTCCGAAGGAGACGATCATTGAAGAAGCATCAAAGTTCTCAGCCGCACTCTCCACCAGCACAGATTCTCACACCTTGGTGGGAATAGCTAGCAGCTAGGCTTCCAGGTCACTCATTGGTGAGCACCTCACAGCTGGTGCTCCACATGCAAGCAATGGCAAGGACATCCTAGAGGTCCAGCACTTGGATGGATGCCGGAACACAGGACTGCTGGGCCCCAGGCCAATGGTGTGCCCTGCTTACAATCATCCTATAGCTGCTGGAGCTACAAAGGCAGAATTGTAAGCATCAGGAAGAGTGACTGAAGGAGTCCCATCGCCTACTGGCTGAGGAGATGGTGCCATCACTTCAATAGAACGAGGCTAACACTGCGAAGATAGCATCTACGGTGGAGACCTTGGCCCAGGACGTGTACTCAATGGCAGGGGATTCTGTTCCATGGTTTAGCTCATGACCCCCATGGCTGAGAACAGGAGCTCCATGGTGCAGGGAATCAACTGCATGGTGCACGCACTGGTGGGAATTCATGAGTTGGAATCTGACACCCTCGCCCCCTCTCTGTGAGCGACACACGTGCAGCCCGAAAGCAAGCCGAGACCCTCAACATCCCAGCATCCCCAGGGGGTGCCCACCAAGTTCATCTCAGGTAACGGGGTGTGGAAGTCAGCAGGCTGCCTCAACCTCAGCTAGGGACAGACCCAGATCATGCAGAAGGGTGAGGAAAGTAACAAACATTAGGCACCTAGTGGGCATGGGTGAACATAGGCACTAGTAGAGATAAGTCACCATTGTAATAGTGCACTTGTATTAAAAATTACTTTGTTAACCCATAACGAACCTCAACAATGTAATGTCATGGTGCCATGGTCCGCAAACTCCCACGCAAAGCCAGCACTTAATTCCTGTGCAGTGTGAGAATGGCTGTGCTATGTCTCTCCCACCTCCCACTCTGACGATGCAGTAAAGTCATACCTCTGCTGCCACAAACCCCCATCCATTGAAGGTTCCCCACCACCACTCCCAAAACATTGATGCTGACACCGCTCATGTTTGCCAGCATTCTCTAGTTATGAGGATGCCATTGGATGAAAACATATAGAGAGTCTGTCCACCCCGTCAGTAGGTGGAGAACACACCGAGGACCCCGAACCTCGAAGGAGGCAGTAGCAGCTGAGATGTTTCATTCAAGCTCTCTAGGCCCCTGGATCACAGTTTTCAGTGATGGGCCGTATTCAGCTCCCTGCTGGGCAGGAGTCAGATATTGCGCAGAGGATAAAAGGGGCATCGCTCTGGCCTCACTGCAAGTCATCCTCATTCTCCTGCAGCATCCAGTCAATCGCTTTAGCGCCCTGCCCATAAATGTTCCAATCATCAGGATGGCCCCCATAGGCACCAGAGTAGTGAGAAGATGTCAGGCCCCATGGTGGGAGAGGTCTTCACACCCTAGTTCTGGTGTCCCTAACTCTCCGCCCCATGTGGGCCCTAGCCGCTGCCTGAGGTCCAGGGTGACACTGCCAGGGTGCCTGGCTGGCAGTGCCAAGGTGTCCAGGTACCAGAAGGAGTGCCAGGGTGCCATCCTGTCCTATCCCCAGCCAGCCAGGCGTCACTAATGGCCTGAAGATCCTTCAGTTGCGCACCAGACTGGTCCACGGTTGTGGAAACCCGTACTAAATGGCACCCTCTAGGGGTCTCTCAGGCACAGCGTTTAGGACCCAGGCACCTGGAGAATCCCACAAATGCATATTTATTTTAGCCTAATGGCTCGTTTAAATATGCAGATCTGGACCACGCCTAGTGATTCATGAAATCTCGCGAGGCATTTCATGTGCCTCTTGCTTGATTCAACAGTCTCGTCCCAACACCAAGTAGGGCGTCATGGACACTATCACACAGCTGGTATTTTTTTTGTATTCTCTAATGTATTGGTGACAATAAGTTTTTATGTTATCTGTATGTAACACCAGTGACCGACTATTCACGAAAATGTAAAATCTACAGAGCAGACGGTAGTGTTTATTTTGAAAATGTTGTTATGATTGTGGATCTTCACCCTGAGACACTGTTAGTTTTTTCAACTCTATGTTGGCATTTTGCTATCTTGGAATAACTTGGAAAGAGTGATCTGAATGATTGAGTATGAATCCGTTTCTTGAAAGAGCTCAGCACAATATTATAAACCAGTTCAATTTTTGTTTTGAAAAACTGAAGCAGAGATTGTGTTCAGCCATGAAATGATCAGAGGCCACAGTTGAAGGCATGGTGCAGAACCCATTCCCAGGAATTCGATGGGCCAAATGGCCTAATTCTACTCCTATATCTTATGAATTCTGAATGGAGCTGAGGCAGACGGGTGATATCCGCACAGCTCCAAACCAGCCAGAATTACATAAAGAAGTGACAAGCATGATGCTCTCAATCCTTGGATTCGGTTTGGAAATTGTAAATAGCCAACATAGAGGTACTTGTTGAAGACTGGAATGAACACATTGCAGAGAAATTCATGGCTGTTGCCACTGCTAAGTTGTTGGCCTATAAATTCTCTGATAATAATTTGTAGAGATTCTTCCGCATGATTGCAGGGTGCAACAATGATAACCATGCTGTTGAATGGCTGCATGCTTCAGTGAGGGAACTCAACAATGAATATGTTTGGTAAATTTAAATACTGTTGTTTTAGCCATGCTGTTAGGTAATGCCAATATCAAATGGGTGAACATTATAAATCATTTAGTTTAATATAATGGGAATACACCGCAACATTCTTTGTGCATCGAGAATTCTGCCAGAAAGCCTGTAAACGATATCAAGGAACAAGGCAGATTCTGGCACCAACTTTCAATAGCTCAGAGTCCATTCTTTCTAACATGGAAGTGGTAGCTAACACCATCCAGTACAGTTGAGGTCTCAACCAGAATTCAGCATCTGATGTTCATTATCTCAGTTTCATCTGAAGAACTCATTATTGCGGTGCAAGCTCAGACTACTGCCATTACAGTAGTTGTATATTATGTTCAAATGGGTTTGCAGGGTCTCACAGCAATCCTGAAAACTATCCTCCAATAGAATACTAGGATTGCTGAGACACTGCCCTTGGGAAATGTCAGTGGCTCCATGGGACATAAATCTGCGGTTCTCTCTCAGGATGACAGCACTTGTCCTCTCACCCCTTTCACACCATTAGTGTCCTTGCTTTTGTTAACTGTCAGTCAGCCAGCTCCTCCATCCAAACTGTGATGGTGCAGTCTGCACCTGGACATTCTAGGTTCACAGATGCTCCAACAACATCTATGCTGTCCTCCACTGAAACTTAGCTGCCTTCCACCAGCTATGCTGCATCCAAGAGGGTAGCACTTTGGAGGAGCATTAGGTCAGGCAAAAAAAACACTGAAGACAGGAACTAAGGGGATCTACAAGGGTGATTGTTGGCTTGTGTCTGCACTGCTGCATGATTTCATTTATAATTTTGGTTTCTGATGTTTAATTTGTGATCGGCCAAATGGCCTCCTTCTGCACTGTAAATTCTATGATATAAGTTCTATGATAGTGTTATGGGCCAGGGTTTAAAAACTCCAAAGTGCATTATGGAGTCCATCTGACCTGCAACCTTTAAGTTGAATTTGACTCGGATGAGCACAAGAGCCTTCCTTTCAGGTGTTATTCAACAGATGTCTTGGATGTTTTTAATGAAAAAAAACAAGCTTTATTCTAAGATTTTAGTTAACATTTGATTAAACACACAGAGCAAGAATTGTTATCAATTACAAACATGAAGACCCCACAAAACTACAGTAATCTATGTATAACCCTTAATGAATTTCCCCTTAACTGTTCCAATTCACTAACAAAATCCAAGTAAAACCAGAAACCCCTTTTCAAAGGCGTGGCCCAGCACACGACATTCTCACTTGAATAAGACTGTTGTTACTGATACTCTGTTCCACTTTTCAACCAGCAGATTCGAATTCCTTCCAGAAAGCAATTATCTCTTTTAAGTTACCAAGCAGTCTGGAACAGCTTTTAAAATGAAGATAGGGAGACAGGCCAAAAAACGTCTATTCTCTGTCTGAGTCCACAGCAGCCAAATGTGAAAGCAAAACCAAAAGTAAATCTCCCAAAGCCACAGCCGAGCTCCACCCACACAATTACATCACTGAAGCCATGTGATAAGACTACCCGCATGTTACTTCCAGAGCCAATCACCCAGTAACCATTATGGACAGGTCTTAGGAGCTTTATGTAAATGAAAAAATAAAACATCTAACAATTTAGTAGAAACCTCATTCATCCATACTTGATACTAAAAAAAATTGTCATTCATGAAACCCATTCAAAGCTTTTAAAACCCCTCAAGTGGTCAATCTGTTATATGGTGTAGTAGTGTCACTGGGATAGTAGTCCAGAGGCCCAAGCTAATGCTCTGGAGCCATGCATTCAAATCCTATCATGGAAGCTAGTGTAATTTGAATTAAAATTAATAAAAATATGGAATTGAAAGCTAGTCTCAGTCATGGTGACAATGAAACTATCTTCAATTGTCATAAAACCTATCTGGTTCACTAATGTCCTTTAGGGAAGAAAATCTTCCTTCCTACCTGGTGTTACCTCATTGTACTTCCAGACCCACAGCAATTTGGTTGACTCTGAAATTATCTAGTAAGTCACTCAGTTCAAGAGAATGGACGCTTAGGTGTGGTCAATAAATACTGGCCTTGATAGCAGTGTTCACATTGCATGAAATAATAATAATGGGGTGGCAGGATAGCACAGTGGTTAGCACTGTTCCTTCACAGCTCCAGGGGCCCAGGTTCGATTCCCTGCTGGGTCACTGTCTGTGCGGAGTCTGCACGTTCTCCCCGTGTCTACGTGGGTTTCCTCCCAGTGCTCCAGTTTCCTCCCACAGTCCAAAGATGTGCAGGTTAGGTGGATTGGCCATGCTAAATTGCCCTTAGTGTCCAAAAAAGATTAGCTGGGTTCCTGGGTTACGGGGATAGGGTGGAGATGTGGGCTTAGGTAGGGTAGTCATTCGGTGGGTCGAATGGCCTCCTCCTGCACTGTAAATTCTATGAAAAACTCCATCCGTTCATCTTTGTTTTTTACATTAACTGACAACTACAGCCTGTTATTTTCAATGCTAAATTTATGATTCAGATCATTAAAATTAAACAGTGCTTATTTACCCTTCAAGACCATTTACGTCTCTTCCATTAATTTGTGACTCTCACACTGCGGGCTTAGGCCCTTGACACAGTGAAAATGGGGTATTTTGAACTGAGCACTGATTTCAGATATCTTGCCGAATTTGCTTTTCCTGTCTCTATGATTCACCCACTGCCCCCTTTGCCCCTGCTGGCAAAAATGGGATCTTCTGGAAATGGGGGTGAGACTTCCATGTTCAAGTCCTGTCTGCCGTTTTTAAAGTCCTCCAGGCTTGGTTCAACTCTGTGAACATTCATATGACAGAATGGCCCAGGCCCCAGAGCCTTCAGCCACATGGTCAGTGGATGACCATTGATGTTAAACTACCACATGTTGGTTTGTCATATTGTCTTAAATGAGGGTGGCAGAGCTGACAGCCACAGAATGAAGGCTTCATGACTTTTGCCACAATACTGGGCATTAACATTCTCTGTGCATGGTCAAAGATCAGCTGGATGTTCAGTAAATGGCAAGAATGACATGCGGTGCTCACAAAGCAATGTGTGTGCAGTCAGCAGCACCTTGCATCATGGGGAAGCCTGTTATCCTAGTCAATTTGTGTGCTCACTTCTCTCTGGCAAGCGAGAATGAAATGTAGTTAGCTCTCAATGAAGAGTGTGTCCCCTTCTCCTTATGTGACGGTGGATGGCAAACTGCAAAACATTGCAAATATCTTCAACTCCAGCCTGGAAGGAACTAGATGCATGCAAGTTCATTGCCACAGTCACCTTCACTGGATAATTAGGCTTATTAAAATGCTTCTGTTGTAACTATAACTGAAGTCAGCTAGCTCAGCACATCTTGCTGAAAAAAGTTGGCCTTGTTGCAATCTGCTACATCAGGATTAAACCTGATGATCCTTCAGCAAACATATAATTGAAATTTTATGATGCTATTTGTTTCCATGGCTGCTTCTAATTTTACAAATTCAGGTTTTGTCCATATTAAAACACACGTAGCTAGAAAAATTGGATGCAATTATAATCCTTGGCATTTCAAATGCAGTGGGCTTCTTATCCACAGGCTCCCTGCTGCTGAGGATGAAGATCTAAAACTGCATTTATATTCTGATGAGGGCATCAGAAACTAGCAAGGGGATAATTAAAACAGCATCCCGCTCCAACGAGCAGGTTATAGTCGATAAATAGCCTGAGCAATTGTAATGCTCACCCATCAGTTTTTGCCAAGCAAGAAGGGTGAAAGTACCTTTCTTCTTGAGCAAAAGTTGGAAATAAGATTAAAGTACAATATCTGCGGCAGGATTCTCCATTCCTGAGACTAAACGTTGACGCCGGGGCAGGATTCGTGGAGTTCCATGGCAGCAAAACTGGCGTCATACCTGGACTGATTCAGTAATTGTTAAGGGGCTAGCCGACCAGTGCCACATGGAACACAATTGATTCCAATGAGAAACGGCGCCGGATTCACCGGATTGGCGATTGACACTCAGGAGGCTGACGACCCTCAGCCGCAGGTACACACTTCACTCCCTACACACACCATCCCAGCCAACAAGATGGCAGCCAGGAGAGTGGCAGCCAGGTTCACAGGCACCAAGCTGGAGACCCTCTGGATGAGGCGGAGAAGAGGCAGGCTACCCTGTCCTCCTGGCCTGGGAAGGAGGCTGCCAGCCGTGGCTGTTCGCCGTGCCTGGGCGCAGGTGGCAAAAGCGGTCAGTACTGTGAGAAACACCGACCTGCAGTGCTGGAAAAAAACTTTACAACCTCCTCCGGACGGCCAGGGTGAGTAGGCAGCACTGTACCACTGGCATCAACCTCCGTCCCGCGGGAGAAAACCGGCAGGGGACTGCCGGATGTGTGGCCCCTCACAGTGGCTGAGCAGAGGGTCCTGGACATGGTCGACAGCCCAGAGTAAAAGGAGGCCGGGATGGAAGTCAGCTGCAGGTGAGGAAGTGGTACTCCGCTTAGTTGTGGTTCCCCGTGACAGATGTGTCAATCCCCCCAACACCACCAACACCATCCTCACCCTCACACCATCTTCAACTACCCTCACACCCACATCACCATTACCCTCACCCTACACCACTCTCACGCTCACACCACCCTTACCCCCACACCATCCGCACAACACCCTCACACCTACTCCACTCTCACCCTCATCCCCACACCACCCACACCCCCACACCATCCTCAACCCCACACTGGCCCCCCCTTACCCCGACAACCCCTCCCTCCACCCCCCAGCCCGCAGTATATTCATGTGTCTTGTCTTGTGTCTTGCAGGACCTGCCGGTGATAGGGCAGATGTCCCCAACCCCAGCCAGTGCCACAGCCTGATTCCGCTCCATGTTTCGAGCAGCGACGAGGACAGAAGTACAGGCGAGAACCCTTGGCACGAGACAACAGACACCCCGGAGCTCGCATCATGGGATGGCACCGAGTTCCCGACACAGCTGTCTCCAACACCCTCCACCATCCCAGAGACACTCACCTCGGTCGGACACTTTAGCGAAGAGGCTCCTGGGACACCTTCTGGTGCTCACCACACAGCTGCTCCAGTACAGCAGGTGGAGGTAGGAACTCCCAAGGGAGCGGACAGTCGGAGGGTGGGCCAACCCCAGGAACTAGCTGCCATTCAGACAGGTTGTGGGCTTCTGGAACGGACGGTCCCATTGATTGTGGAGATGCAGTCACAGAGCCAGGGACTACATGAGGGGTTCTCGGTGAGTATCTGGTACCTGCAGGTGCAGGTGGAGGAGTCCAACCACGTGCACGAGCAGGAAGTGGTGCCAACAATATGTAGAACCCATGCCAACACTGCATGTGTGGTGTCCACGTGGAGGCATTGAGGGCGACGGTTTCGGCTATGGATCAGCATGTCCTAGGCCTGGGGAATTCTGGGCAGTTGCTGGCCAAGGCCCAGGACAAGGTTGCCGCCTCCCAGGCAGCCATGTGTCAGAGCCACCTGGACATTTCAGTGGCGCTCCTGAGCATGGCCCAGTCACAGCGGGCCATGGCTGGGAACATCGGCAGCATTGCATAGGCACTGGCCGACGAGTGCAGACACAGATGGAGGTGCACCTGGTCCCAGAGGGAGATGGCACAGTCATTGGCTGATGTGTTACAGACCCGAAGGCGGTGGCACAGTCAATGAGTTGTGTGGCGTAATTGCAGATGGAGATGGTCCACCTCTTGTGCTCCATGGCCGCAAGCATGCGGGCCATGGTCAAGACCAGAGCGGGCCTCCAGGACTGGCATTGCCAGGTGGCGGGGTAGCGTCAGGGGATAGTTCCACTCCCATGGAGTTGTCCAGACCCATCGGACACCCTGAGGGAGGAGGAGATGTTAGGGCCCATGCCAGTGACTCCCGCGGAGGAGTTGCCATAGCGCCTCGGACTCCTGACATCCTGTCCCTGGTGCATCTGGTGGGAAATAGGCAGAACAGGGTGGCACACTGCCTCCCGGGACACCCAAGCAGCAGCCGGACCCATCAAAGCCCGGATGACCAAGAAGATGGCCGCAAAAGTGGACCCAGGTCACAGGACAGGATTCACTGCAGGCCTCCTCCACTTCAGATCTACCATCTGGGGATCCACCTAGAAGTAGCATTCGGGCCCGTTAGGCCATTAAGGTAGACACCATTTAAGTTGGCATGGCTGCAGGGCACAGTTCAGTTATGGGGTTAGAGCAAGTATCTGTATATATTCGCGCACTTTAAACACCCGTTCACACTGTTACAAAATGTCTCGGTGCTCGGTCAAATGGGTGTGAGGGGTGGGCTGGTTTGGGCTGGCCAGAGAGGGGGCGAGGGGAGAGGGGGATGGGCAGATGTTGTGGGTGGTCTGGACTCCTCCCCCTTCCCCCCTCCCCCTCGACTGTCCCCACCACTGCCACCGCAGGGATCCGATGGGACCATGTGATGGAATGCCAGTTCACATGCAAGGATCACGTAGGAGGATGGTGGGTAGTGCTACCATGGCAGGAGTCAGACGTTGAAGAGCGATGAGGAGCACTGGAGATCATCGCAGAGCGGGTTGTCATCATCATCCCTCCCACGGACCAGAACCGTTGTTACTGCCAACTCAGGGCCCGCACCCCGCAGTGTGGCAGGTATGTATCATGGAGGGGGTTGCAGGTGGGGGCGTGGCCGGGGGGGGGAGCGGGTATTGTGGGAGCGGTATGCGGTGTCCGCCCCTTGGCCAGTCAGGGCCCCCCACCCCCAAGTCGGTGAACTTGGAAGTGATTAGAGCATCCCGTGCGCCTTGGCCCTGGCACACACATCGTGCGGCCTCCCGTACCTGAGTGGGCTCCATGTCCTGCCCATCCTTGTCCTCCCCACATTCTCCTCGTTGGATGAGGATTGGTGTTCATCCTCCTTCTCCTCCAGCACGTCGCCCCTTTGCTTTGCGATGTTGTGGAGGACGAGGAAATGCCGCCAAGATGTGGGCGGCCCTCTCAGCGGCATACTGGAGGGCCCCTCCAGAGCAGCCAGGAACCTGAACCGCACCTTCAGAATGCCGAAGTACTGCTCGATTACACCCCTGGTCGTTGCATGAGTGTCACTCTAGCGGGTCTTGGTGTTGGTTTGTGGCATCCAGATAGATGTCATCAGCCATGACCGCAGTGGATAACCCCTGTTGCCCAGGAGCCAAGCCCCCAGCCGGGGAGGTGGGGGAGGGGGCAACATCTCAAACATGTCAGGAATCGTCGAGTGTGCCGGGATGAACGCGTCATGCACACTGCCCGGGTATCGTGCGCAGGCGTGCATGATGCGCAGCTGATGGCCACGTCGTGCTCAAAGGGCAACATGCATCCCGTCGATCACCCCCTTGACCTGGGGCATGTTGGCGATGGTGGCGAACCCCACCTCCCGGGCGTCCTGATGGATGTATTGTGCCGATCGGGCATATAGGGCCTCCGTGACGACGTGGATGCACCTGTGCTCCGAGCTCTGTGAGATCTGGGACATGTCCCCACTCGGCGCATAGAAGGACCCTGTGGCGTAAAGGTTCATAGCGACCGTCACTTTGACGACCACCAGGAACGGGTGTCCTCCCCCATTCCTCCGTTGCACCAGGTGCAGCATAATCTGGCAGTTATGTCGCACTGTCTCTCTACTCAGCCGGTGTCTCAGACAGCATGCCCGGTCCGGCAGGTCCTCGAATGACAGGCACTACCAGTACACGTGAGACCTCACGTGGCAGTTCCTTTGACCTTCTCCTCCTCGGCCTTTTGGGCAGCCGGCTCTTCATCCTCAGTGGCTGCCACCTATTCCGCTGCTGTAAGCTCAATTGCTTCATGCTCCACTGCTGCAGCTTCCTCCTCCTAGAGCAGCACCAGCTCGTTGAACCGCAGGGCATCCCCCAGGGTTGTGGCGATAAGCAGGAAGGCCACCATTGCTGGTTGAATTCCAATATCAATTGTCTGCATCAGGCTGACATGTTAGCATGGTGCATACCCCGCCCTCACGAGCTACATGGTGGATCCAGTTGGTACTGTGGACTCTGCCCCCACTTGTCCTCCCTACCCCGCATCCCCGTCCGTGCCCAGCTCTGGACCTGGCACCCACCCCTGCTGCTGGGGGTGCCATCGGCTGCCGCTGCCCTTGCCAGCAGTACACTTTGTGGCCCCTGTCTGGCGCCCCTATAGTGGCTACTGTGGCCATTGCCCTTGGGCTGCATGATGCCCTGCCAGCGGGTGGTAGCCATTTGGGGCGGGGTGGTATGGCAATGGTTGGGGTGCGGAGGCAGGGGATTGAGGGCACTCATATGGCCAGTGCCACTCTGCTGCACCAGAAGCCAAGGTGGGTGGCCAGTAGGGTGCGGAGTAAGATGGAGCTGTGCAGGACGTGGCAATGGCGGTCCATGGCTGGACACTGCCCCAGTGCCTTGGGAGGTCACCCCGGCAACACGTCCTGTTTCCCTGTTACCCCCCTCCCCGGCCCTGGCAGGCCCCCCCCCCCCCAACCAGCGCATCTAGGGTCCGACCTGGCAGCCCGTAGTCGTGTATCTCCGCATCCTACCTCCTCTCTCTCCCTCATCAGCCACGGCGCTGGTTTCATGATTTTTAAAAGCATCAGTGAACCGCACCGTGAAGAATTTGGCCTATTGGAGGCAGAGAATCGTGGAGGCCCTGAAGAATACTGGATCAGGCCCGCTAATGATATGCAAACGGTGACTACTGTACATGCCTCCTGGAATGCATTGACGCCACTATCAGGGCGACGGAGAATTCAATTTGGCATGAAATTGGCACCCACCACTATTTTGCCGACAGAATCGAGTCTTCTCCCAATCGCGTTTCCCGATTCCGGCGTCGGCTGACGGAGTATAGATCCTTTAGACTATCAAAAGTGATTAAATTACCATGTAAATGAAGGCCCATGGTATTGAAGACATAGTGCCAGAATCTCTGATTCTGAGGCTAAGTGAGGAGGATCTGTGACGTTTTACGTCGAAAAAATCAGCGTCATCCCCTCACCGATGCTGCGACCGGTAAGGGGCTAGCAGCCGCGCCAGCTTTCAAAAAACTAAACGTCTGGAAAATGGCGACGGCCTGTAGTGGTCGCACCGTAAAACATGGCGCCGGCAGTGTGCGGACCCAACCCACTAGATAGTGTCCCCCTGGCCACCCCGGGCCACCCCCCACCAATCCCTCCAGCCCTCACAGAAGCCCCACTGGCCAGCAGCATGGTTCCCACCTACTGTGGCTGCTCTGTTCACAGTATGCAGCGGCCACGCCGGGTTCCCGCATGGCTGAGACCAGAAGTGAACCGCGCCGTCGTGAACTTGGCCCATCGGGGGCGGAGTATCGGGGGAAGACCTTCAGATGACGCGTTGATGCCGCCCCAAAGGTGTGCGGCACGCGCCGCCATGACGCTGTTTCGAAGGGGTGGAGCATGCAAAACCTGCGTCAAACAGGCGCCTCCCCGATTTCGGCATAAAAAGGGATTCTCCCCCCAATCGCTGATTGCGAAATTGGTATCGGCGAATGGAGAACGTCACCCATTGTAAATGGATCAATAGAAGAATGGGAAATGAGAGTAGGATGTTTCAATGATTGGTACAATGCAGCTAGATGCATGTATAGCTCAGAAATCCACAGTTCAGTAACTAATCATCTCCACTACAATGGATTATTGATTAAATTCACATTCCACAGATAAACCAATGCCATCACTTTTCACACCACCACCTCTTTTATCCACAAAGAAATACGATCTTCTTTCATTTCAAAGAGATACAATTGATGCAACCATTAACTAGGAGCAAGTTTGAAACAATGCCAACTGATAACAGTAATTTTAAAATAGGATATTGGAATGGGCATGAAGAATCAGTGACTCATCCTGAGAGATACCTTGTACACAGGCTTGTGATGTTCTGATAATTAACATCAACAGACTGGATCTTTGGCAACAATAAATGTTTGGTTTAGTTGCACCTCCTTTGTAGATTTAATTCAAAAGACCTAAAAATAACATCGTCGCTAAGGAAAAATATAAAGCAAGAATTAAATTGATATCTCTGCGAAATTAGGGGCAAGATAATTAAGCTTCCGACAATCACAAGTAATTACCTAGCATTTTTTCTTGACGGTGTTCCTATATCAGGTAGATGAATCATTATTTACAACACTATAAACTAAGTTAAAGCTACAGTGCCCATCATTAAATACCAACTGCGATGATATAGTCCATATTTGGAATTTGTGCTCCCAGGGCAAAGCTTCCTCTGTTAGAAATTTCTTTTTGAAATTCAGACAAATGAGTCAACGGCTCAGGAAAGGATGGTCCACCCAGAAAATCCTGACAGCTTCACTGATTTAAATATTAAATTCTGACAGGGAACTTCCAACTTCCCCAGGAGCACACGTTTGCAAAAGTTATCTTTCGTGTCCACAAGTGTAACGTGAAGTCAAGCTCAAAAACGAAATGCTACAAATGCTGGAAAAATAAAATAAAAACAGAAAATGCTGGAAATGTTCAGCAGGTCAGGCAGGATCTGTGGATAGACACAAGTGTTCGAAGTCAGTGACTCTTCAAAGGGTCATCGGCCTGCAACATTGACAATGTGGAGACAAGTATATTCCATTTGTGACACAAAAAACTTGTGATTTGCTTGACCTTGTATATCTTGTGCGATAATTCATAATTGCTTTGCTGAAGAATTTGAAAAAATGTTGGTACGTTTAACTTGAAAAATACGGGCAGTTTTCCTCAAAATATAATCTCAGTTTGAGAACATGCTGGATTTTGTTGTTAGCATCATTGCCCATCCACATTTCTGCTCCCTTTGATTCAAAAATACATATACGGCCGGAATTCTTTGGCCGTTGTGATTCTTTGTTCCCACCAGAAGTGCACACCACTCATGTGTTTCCCAGCGGTCTGGGGCTGGTTTCAATGGGAAATACCATTGACCAGCGGCAGGAGTAGAAAATCCCAAACGCGTTGCCGAGAAACACACAGCTGGTGGAACGGAGAATCCAGCCCATAATATTTTTATCCGTTCATGGGGTGTGGGTATTGCTGGCTACGCCAACATTAATTTTCCCTCCCTAATTGCCCTTGAAAACATAAGAACATAAGGGTAGGTTCTTTATTCAGAGAGTAGTAAGGGCGTGGAATGCCCTGCCTGCAACAGTAGTGGACTCGCCAACATTAAGGGAATTTAAATGGTCATTGGATAAACATGGATGATAATGGAATAGTGTAGATGGGCTTTAGATTGGTTTCACAGGTCGGCGCAACATCGAGGGCCGAAGGGCCTGTACTACGCTGTAATGTTCTATTCTATTCTATTCTATTACATAAGATCTAGGAGCAGGAGTAGGCCATCTGACCCTTCGAGCCTGCTCCGCCCTTGAATTGAGATCATGGCTGATCTTTTGTGGACTCAGCTCCACTTTCCTGCCTGAAAACCATAACCCTTTATTCCTTTGTTCTTCAAAAAACTATCTTTTTCTTGAAAACATTCAATGAAGGAGCCTCAATTGCTTCACTGGGCAGGAAATTCCATAGATTCACAACCCTTTGGGTGAAGAAGTTCCTCCTGAGCTCAGTCCTAAATCTATTTCGCCTTATTTTGAAGCTATGTCCCCAAGTTCTGCTTTCACCCGCCACTGGAAACAACCTCCCCGCATCTATCCTATCTATTCCCTTCATAATCTTATATATTTCTATAAGATCCCCCCCGCATCCTTCTAAATTCCAACGAGTACAGTCCCAGTCTACTCAACCTCGCCTCGTAATCCATCCCCCTCATCTCGGGCATTAACCTAGTGAATCTCCTCTGCACACCCTCCAGCGCCAGTACGTCCTTTTGCAGGTAAGGAGACTAAAACGGAACACAATACTCCAGGTGTGGCCTCACTAACACCTTATACAGTTGCAGCATAACCTCCCTAGTCTTCAGCTCCATACCTCTAGCAATGAAGGACAAAACACCATTCACCTTCTTAATCACCTGTGCACCTGAAAACCAACTTTTTGTGACTCATGCACTAGGACACCCAGGTCCCTCTGCACAGCAGCATGTTTTAATATTTTATCATTTAGATAATAATCCCTTTTGTTGTTATTCCTACCAAAATGGATAACCTCACATTTGCCAACATTGTATTCCATCTGCTAGACCCTTGCCCATTCACTTAACCTATCCAAATCCCTCTGCAGACTTCCAGTATCCTCTGCACTTTTTGCTTTACCACTCATCTTAGTGTCGTCTGCAAATTTGGACACATTGCATTTGGTACCCAACTCCAAATCATCTATATAAATTGTGAACAGTTGTGGGCCCAACACTGATCCCTGAGGGACACTACTAGCTACTGATTGCCAACCAGAAAAACACCATTAATCCCCACTCTTTGCTTTCTATTAATTAACCAATCCTCTATCCATGTTACTACTTTGTCCTTAACGCCATGCATCTTTATCTTATGCAGCAAACCTTTGTGTGGCACCTTGTCAAACGCTTTCTGGAAATCCAGATATACCACATCCATTGGCTCCCGTTATCTACCGCACTGGTAATGTCCTCAAAAAATTCCACTAAATTAGTTAGGCACCACCTGCCCTTTATGAACCCATGCTGCGTCTGCCCAATGGGGCAATTTCCATCCAGATGCCTCGCTATTTCTTCCTTGATAATAGATTCCAGCATTTTCCCTACTACCGAAGTTAAGCTAACTGGCCTATAATTACCCGCTTTGTGCCTACCTCCTTTTTTAAACAGTGGTGTCACGTTTCCTATTTTCCAATCTGCCCGGACCACCCTAGAGACTAGTGAATTTTGGTAAATTATCACGAGTGCATTTGCAATTTCCCTAGCCATCTCTTTTAGTACCCTGGGATGCATTCCATCAGGGCCAGGAAAGTTGTCTACCTTTAGCCCCATTAGCTTGCCCATCACTACCTCCTTAGCGATAACAATCGTCTCAAGGTCCTCAGCTGTCAGCGCCTCATTTCCATCAGTCACTGGCACATTATTTGTGTCTTCCACTGTGAAGACCGGCCCAAAGTACCTGTTCAGCTCCTTAGCCATTTCCTCATCTCCCATTATTAAATCTCCCTTTTCATCCTCTAAAGTACCAATATTTACTTTAGCCACTCTTTTTTGTTTTATATATTTGTAGAAACTTCTCCTATCTGTTTTTATATTCTGAGCAAGTTTACTCTCATAATCTATCTGACTCTTCTTTATAGCTTTTTTAGTAGCTTTCTGTTGCTCACTAAAAAATTCCTAATCCTCTAATCTCCCATTGATTTTTGCCACTTTGTATGCTTTTTCCTTCAATTTGATACTCTCCCTTATTTCCTTAGATTTTCCCTCTTTCTACAGTCCTTCCTTTTTGTTGGTATAAACCTTTGCTGAGCACTGTTCTCCACTGTTCCTCAGCTGTTTCAACAATAAATTTTTGCTCCCAGTCTACCTTAGCCAGCTCTTCTCTCATCCCATTGTAATCTCCTTTGTTTAAGCACAAAACACTAGTGTTTGATTTTACCTTCTCACCCTCCATCTGTATTTTAAATTCCACCGTATTGTAATCACTCCTTCCGAGAGGATCCCTAACTATGAGATCATTAATCAATCCTGTCTCATTACACAGGACCAGATCTAGGATCGCTTGCTCCCTCATAGGTTCCATTACATACTGTTCTAGGAAACTATCGCGGATACATTCTATAAACTCCTCCTCGAGGCTGCCTTGAGCGACCTGGTTAAACCAATCAACATGTAGATTAAAATCCCCCATGATATCTGCTGTACCATTTCTACATGCATCAGTTATTTCTTGGTTTATTGCCCATCCCACCATAATGTTACCATTTGGTGGCCTATAGACTACTCCTATCAGTGACGTTTTCACCTTATTATTCCTGATTTCCACCCAAATAGAATTCAACCTTATCCTCCATAGCACCGATGTCATCCCTCACTACTGCCCGGATGTCATCCTTAAATAACAGAGCTACACCACCTCCTTTACCATCCACTCTGTCCTTCCGAATAGTTTGATATACTTGGATATTTAATTCCCAGTCGTGACCATCCTTTAACCATGTTTCAGTAATGGCCACTAAGTCATTCATGATGATTTGCCCCATCAACTCATTTATCTAATTCCGAACACTACGAGCATTCAGGTAAAGTACCCTTATGTTGGCTTTTATACCTCCGTTTTGAATCATAGCACCTCTGTCAGTAACCTCTCCTGAGTTATCTTTCCGTTTATCTTTTCTCCTAATCTTCCTTATCGTTGAACCCATATCTTCATGTAATAACCTGCAGCCTCACTTTCTATTGATGTTTTTACTTCCCATTTTATTCCTTTTAGTATTACTGGGCCTACTCACTGAGCTCCCCTCAATCACTGTACCCTGTACTGTGGCCCGTTTTGATTTTTGACTATGGCTTCTCTGCCTTACACCTTCCCCCTTACTGCTTTTTTTTTCTGGCCCCGTTTTACTTCTCTCTGACTTTCTGCATTGGATCCCATCCACCTGCCACGTTAGTTTAAACCCTCCCCAACAGCACTAGCAAACACCCCCCTAGGACATTGGTTCGAGTCCTGCCCAGGTGAAGACCGTCCAGTTTGTTCTGGTCCCACCTCCCCCAGAACCGTTTCCAATGCCCCAGGAATTTGAATCCCTCCCTCTTGCACCATCTCCCGAGCCATGCACTCATTCTCTCTATCCTGACATTGCTACTCTGACTAGCTCGTGGCACTCGTAGCAATCCTGAGATTACTACCTTTGAGGTCCTACTTTTTAGTTTAACTCCTCACTCCCTGAATTCAGCTTGTAGGACTTAATCCCGTTTTTCTACCTGTTTCGGTGGTGCCTATATGCACCATGACAGCTGGCTGCCCCCCCTCCCCCGCTCGCCCCCAGAATGTCATGCAGCCGCTCAAGACATCCTTGACCCTTGCACCAGGGAGGCAACTTATCATCCTGGAGCCTTGATCGCGTCCGCAAAATCGCATGTCTATTCCTCTTCCGATTGAGTCCCCTATCACCAAAGCCCTGCCATTCTTCTTCCTGCCCTCTCTGCAGCAGAGCTAGCCATGGTGCGATGAACCTGCCTGCTGCTGCCTTCCCCTGGTGAGCCATCTCCCTCAACAGTATCCAAAACGGTATATCTGTTTTGCAGGGAGATGATTGCAGGGGACACCTGCACTGCCTTTCTACTCTTGCTCTGTATATTGGTCACCCATTTTCTATCTCCCTCAGTAATTTTCACCTGCGGTGTGACCAACTCAGTGAATGTCATCAGCACCGCGGATGCTCCAAAGTGAGTCCACCCGCAGCTCCAGAGCCATCAAGAGGTCTAACATGAGCTGCAGCTGGACACACTTCGTACACGTGAAGGAGCCGGCGTCAGTGGACGTGTCCCTGACCTCCGACATCATACACGAGGAGCATGACACGGGTCTGGGATCCCCTGACATGACTTAAACCTTAGGTTAACTTATTCAACTACAGTGCCAAAAAACAAAACAAAAAACAAAAAACATATACAAATTAAAAGATAAAAACTACTTACCAGCCCCACTACTTACCAGCAGGTCCTCTCTTAGCCATTCAAATCACAGCCCTACTGTGACATCACTCTTCAGTTTCTCCCGTCTAAAACCTCAGATGTTTCACTGAGTCACGCTTCTCTCTCCGCGCTCTTTAATGAAGACTCGGCTCTCTCTCCATGCTCTTTATTGAAGAGACGCCTCTCTCTCCACGCTCTTTATTGAAGTCTTCCTCTCTTTCTGCGCTCTTTATTGAAGTCTCGCCTCTCTCTCCACGTTCTTTATTGAAGTCTCGTCTCTCTCTCCGCGCTCTTTATTGAAGTCTCGCCTCTCTCTCTGCGCTCTTTATTGAAGTCTCGCACTCTATCTCCGCGCACATTTTTGAAGTCTCGCTTTTCTCTCCGTGTTCTTTATTGAAGTCTGCCTTTCTCTCCACATTCTTCATTGAAGTCTCGTCTCGATCTCCGTGCTCTTTATAGAAGTCTCGCCTCTCTCTCCGCATTCTTTATTGAAGTCTCGTATCGATCTCCGCGCTCTTTATAGAAGTCTCGTCTCACTCTCTGCGTCCTTTCTTGAAGTTTCGCCTCTCTCTCCGCGCTGTATATTGAAGTCTCGTCTCTCTCTCCGCACTCTTTTTTAAAGTCTCGCCTCACTCTCCGCATTCTTTATTGAAGTCTCGCCTC
This sequence comes from Scyliorhinus torazame, assembly GCF_047496885.1. Classification (NCBI taxonomy): domain Eukaryota; kingdom Metazoa; phylum Chordata; class Chondrichthyes; order Carcharhiniformes; family Scyliorhinidae; genus Scyliorhinus; species Scyliorhinus torazame. Next base: position 195,514,575 of record NC_092709.1, read on the forward strand.
TCCGCGCTCTGTATTGAAGTCTCGCCTCGCTCTCCACGTTCTTTATTGAAGTATCTCCTCTCTCTCTCTGCGCTCTTTATTAAAGGCTCGCCTCTCTCTCCGAGCTCGATACTGAAGTCTTGCCTCTCTCTCCGCGCTCTTTATTGATGTCTCGCCTATCTCTCCGCGTTCTTTATTGAAGTCTCGCCTCTCTCTCGGTGCTCTTTATTGCTGTCTCTCCTCTCTCTCTGCGCTCTTTATTGAAGTCTCGCCTCTCTCTCAACGTTCTTTATTGAAGTCTGCCTCTCCCTCTGCGCCCTTTATTGAAGTCTCGCCTCTCTCTGCTTGCTCTTTATTGAAGTCTCGCCTCTCCGTGTTCTTTATTGAAATCTCGCCTCTCTCTGTGTGCTCTTTATTGAAGTATCGGCTCTCTCTGCTCGATCTTTATTGAATACTCGCCTCTCTCTCCGCTCGCTTTATTGAAGTCTCGTCCAGTCACTCCGCTCTCTATATTGAAGTCTCGCCTCTCTCTCGGCTCTCTTTATTGAAGTCTCGCCTCTATCTCCGTGCTCTTTATTGAAGTCTCGCCACTCCCTCCGTGCTCTTTATTGAAGTCTCGCCCTCTCTCTGTGCATTCTTTATTGAAGTCTCACCTCTCTCTCTGCACTCTTTATTGATTTCTTGCCGCTCTCTCCGAGTTCTTTATTGAAGTCTCGCCCTCTCTTTCCGCGCTCTTTATTGAAGTCTCGGCTCACTCTGCTCGCTCTTTATTGAAGTCTCGCCTCTCTCTACACGTTCTTTATTGAAGTCTCGCCCGCTCTCTCCGCTCTCTTTATTGAAGTCTCGCCTCTCTCTGCTCGCTCTTTATTGAAGTCTCGCCTCTCTCTCCACGCTCTTTATTGAATACTCATCTCTCTCTCTGCACTCTTTATTGATGTCTCGCCTCTCTCTCCGCGCTCTATATTGAAGTCTCGGCTCTCTCTGCTTGATCTTTATTGAATACTCGCCTCTCTCTCCGCTCGCTTTATTGAAGTCTCGTCCTCTCTCTCCGCTCTCTATTGAAGTCTCGCCTCTCTCTCTGCACTCATCATTAAATTCTCACCTCTCTCTCTGCGCTCTTTATTGAAGTCTCGACCTCTCTCTCCGCGCTCTTTATTGCAGTCTCGCCTCTCTCTCCGTGTTCTTTATTGATGTCTCGCCTCTCTCTCCTTGTTCTTTATTGAAGTCTCGTCCTCTCTCTCCGCGCTCTTTATTGCAGTCTCGCCTCTCTCTCCGTGTTCTTTATTGATGTCTCGCCTCTCTCTCCATGTTCGTTATTGAAGTCTCGCCTCTCGCTCCGTGCTCTTTACTGAAGTCTTGCCCTCTCTCTCCGCTCTCTATATTGAAGTCTTGCCTCTCTCTCCGTGCTCTATATTGAAGTCTTGTCTCTATCTCCGCGCTCTTTATTGAAGTCTCGTCCTCTCTCTCCGCGCTCTTTATTGCAGTCTCGCCTCTATCTCCGTGTTCTTTATTGATGTCTCGCCTCTCTTTCCTTGTTCTTTATTGAAGTCTCGCCTCTCCCTCCGTGCTCTTTATTGAAGTCTCACCCTCTGTGCATTCTTTATTGAAGTCTCACCTCTCTCTCTGCACTCTTTATTGATGTCTTGCCGCACTCTCCGAGTTTTTATTGAAGTCTCGCCCTCTCTTTCCGCGCTCTTTATTGACGTCTCGGCTCTCTCTGCTTGCTCTTTATTGAAGTCTCGCCTCTCTCTACACGTTCTTTATTGAAGTCTCGCCCTCTCTCTCCGCGCTCTTTATTGAAGTCTTGCCTCTCTCTGCTTGCTCTTTATTGAAGTCTCGCCTCTCTCTCCACGCTCTTTATTGAATACTCATCTCTCTCTCTGCACTCTTTATTGATGTCTCGCCTCTCTCTCCGTGCTCTATATTGAAGTCTCGGCTCTCTCTGCTTGATCTTTATTGAATACTTGCCTCTCTTTCCGCTCGCTTTATTGAAGTCTCGTCCTCTCTCTCCGCTCTCTATTGAAGTCTCGCCTCTCTCTGCACTCATCATTAAATTCTCACCTCTCTCTCCGCGCTCTTTATTGAAGTCTCGTCCTCTCTCTTCCCGCTCTTTTTTGCAGTCTCGCCTCTCTCTCCGTGTTCTTTATTGATGTCTTGCCTCTCTCTCCTTGTTCTTTATTGCAGTCTCGCCTCTCTCTCCTTGTTCTTTATTGATGTCTCGCCTCTCTCTCCATGTTCTTTATTGAAGTCTCGCCTCTCGCTCCGCGCTCTTTACTGAAGTCTTGCCCTTTCTCTCCGCTCTCTTTATTGAAGCCTTGCCGCTCTCTCCGTGCTCTATATTGAAGTCTTGTCTCTATCTCCGCACCCCTTATTGAATACTCGCCTCTCTCTCCGCGCTCTTTACTGAGGTCTTGCCCTCTCTCTCCGCTCTCTTTATTGCAGTCTCGCCTCTCTCTCCGTGTTCTTTATTGATGTCTCGCCTCTCTCTTCGTGTTCTTTATTGAAGTCTCGTCCTCTCTCTCCGCGCTCTTTATTGCAGTCTCGCCTCTCTCTCCGTGTTCTTTATTGATGTCTCTCCTCTCTCTCCGTGTTCTTTATTGAAGTCTCGCCTCTCTCTCCGTGTTCTTTATTGATGTCTTGCCTCTCTCTCCGCGCTCTTTATTGAATATTAGCCTCTCTCTCCGCTCTCTTTATTGAAGTCTCGCCTCTCTCTCCGCGCTTATTCTTGATGTCTCGCCTCTCTCTCCGCGCTCTATATTGAAGTCTCGGCTCTCGCTCCGCGCTCTTTACTGAAGTCTTGCCCTCTCTCTCCGCTCTCTTTATTGAAGCCTTGCCGCTCACTCAGTGCTCTATATTGAAGTCTTGTCTCTATCTCAGCGCCCCTTTTTGAATACTCGCCTCTCTCTCCGCGCTCTTTACTGAAGTCTTGCCCTCTCTCTCCGCTCTCTTTATTGAAGCCTTGCCGCTCTCTCCGTGCTCTATATTGAAGTCTTGTCTCTATCTCCGCGCTCCTTATTGAATACTCACCTCTCTCTCTGCGCTCTTTACTGAAGTCTTGCCTTCTCTCTCCGCTCTCTTTATTGAAGTCTTGCCTCTCTCCCCATGCTCTTTATTGCAATCTCGCCTCTCTCTCCGCGCTCTTTATTGAATACTAGCCTCTCTCTCCTCTCTCTTTATTGAAGTCTCGCCTCTCTCTCCGCGCTCTGTATGGAAGTCTCGCCTCTCTCTCCTTGTTCTTTATTGAAGTCTCGTCCTCTCTCTCCGCGCTCTTTATTGCAGTCTCGCCTCTCTCTCCGTGTTCTTTATTGATGTCTCGCCTCTCTCTCCATGTTCGTTATTGAAGTCTCGCCTCTCGCTCCGTGCTCTTTACTGAAGTCTTGCCCTCTCTCTCCGCTCTCTATATTGAAGTCTTGCCTCTCTCTCCGTGCTCTATATTGAAGTCTTGTCTCTATCTCCGCGCTCTTTATTGAAGTCTCGTCCTCTCTCTCCGCGCTCTTTATTGCAGTCTCGCCTCTATCTCCGTGTTCTTTATTGATGTCTCGCCTCTCTTTCCTTGTTCTTTATTGAAGTCTCGCCTCTCCCTCCGTGCTCTTTATTGAAGTCTCACCCTCTGTGCATTCTTTATTGAAGTCTCACCTCTCTCTCTGCACTCTTTATTGATGTCTTGCCGCACTCTCCGAGTTTTTATTGAAGTCTCGCCCTCTCTTTCCGCGCTCTTTATTGACGTCTCGGCTCTCTCTGCTTGCTCTTTATTGAAGTCTCGCCTCTCTCTACACGTTCTTTATTGAAGTCTCGCCCTCTCTCTCCGCGCTCTTTATTGAAGTCTTGCCTCTCTCTGCTTGCTCTTTATTGAAGTCTCGCCTCTCTCTCCACGCTCTTTATTGAATACTCATCTCTCTCTCTGCACTCTTTATTGATGTCTCGCCTCTCTCTCCGTGCTCTATATTGAAGTCTCGGCTCTCTCTGCTTGATCTTTATTGAATACTTGCCTCTCTTTCCGCTCGCTTTATTGAAGTCTCGTCCTCTCTCTCCGCTCTCTATTGAAGTCTCGCCTCTCTCTGCACTCATCATTAAATTCTCACCTCTCTCTCCGCGCTCTTTATTGAAGTCTCGTCCTCTCTCTTCCCGCTCTTTTTTGCAGTCTCGCCTCTCTCTCCGTGTTCTTTATAGATGTCTCGCCTCTCTCTCCTTGTTCTTTATTGCAGTCTCGCCTCTCTCTCCTTGTTCTTTATTGATGTCTCGCCTCTCTCTCCATGTTCTTTATTGAAGTCTCGCCTCTCGCTCCGCGCTCTTTACTGAAGTCTTGCCCTTTCTCTCCGCTCTCTTTATTGAAGCCTTGCCGCTCTCTCCGTGCTCTATATTGAAGTCTTGTCTCTATCTCCGCACCCCTTATTGAATACTCGCCTCTCTCTCCGCGCTCTTTACTGAGGTCTTGCCCTCTCTCTCCGCTCTCTTTATTGCAGTCTCGCCTCTCTCTCCGTGTTCTTTATTGATGTCTCGCCTCTCTCTTCGTGTTCTTTATTGAAGTCTCGTCCTCTCTCTACGCGCTCTTTATTGCAGTCTCGCCTCTCTCTCCGTGTTCTTTATTGATGTCTCTCCTCTCTCTCCGTGTTCTTTATTGAAGTCTCGCCTCTCTCTTCGTGTTCTTTATTGATGTCTTGCCTCTCTCTCCGCGCTCTTTATTGAATATTAGCCTCTCTCTCCGCTCTCTTTATTGAAGTCTCGCCTCTCTCTCCGCGCTTATTCTTGATGTCTCGCCTCTCTCTCCGCGCTCTATATTGAAGTCTCGCCTCTCGCTCCGCGCTCTTTACTGAAGTCTTGCCCTCTCTCTCCGCTCTCTTTATTGAAGCCTTGCCGCTCACTCAGTGCTCTATATTGAAGTCTTGTCTCTATCTCAGCGCCCCTTTTTGAATACTCGCCTCTCTCTCCGCGCTCTTTACTGAAGTCTTGCCCTCTCTCTCCGCTCTCTTTATTGAAGCCTTGCCGCTCTCTCCGTGCTCTATATTGAAGTCTTGTCTCTATCTCCGCGCTCCTTATTGAATACTCACCTCTCTCTCTGCGCTCTTTACTGAAGTCTTGCCTTCTCTCTCCGCTCTCTTTATTGAAGTCTTGCCTCTCTCCCCATGCTCTTTATTGCAATCTCGCCTCTCTCTCCGCGCTCTTTATTGAATACTAGCCTCTCTCTCCTCTCTCTTTATTGAAGTCTCGCCTCTCTCTCCGCGCTCTTTATTGCAGTCTCGCCTCTCTCTCCGTGTTCTTTATTGATGTCTCTCCTCTCTCTCCGTGTTCTTTATTGAAGTCTCGCCTCTCTCTCCGTGTTCTTTATTGATGTCTCGCCTCTCTCTCCGTGCTCTATATTGAAGTCTCGGCTCTCTCTGCTTGATCTTTATTGAATACTTGCCTCTCTTTCCGCTCGCTTTATTGAAGTCTCGTCCTCTCTCTCCGCTCTCTATTGAAGTCTCGCCTCTCTCTGCACTCATCATTAAATTCTCACCTCTCTCTCCGCGCTCTTTATTGAAGTCTCGTCCTCTCTCTTCCCGCTCTTTTTTGCAGTCTCACCTCTCTCTCCGTGTTCTTTATTGATGTCTCGCCTCTCTCTCCTTGTTCTTTATTGCAGTCTCGCCTCTCTCTCCTTGTTCTTTATTGATGTCTCGCCTCTCTCTCCATGTTCTTTATTGAAGTCTCGCCTCTCGCTCCGCGCTCTTTACTGAAGTCTTGCCCTTTCTCTCCGCTCTCTTTATTGAAGCCTTGCCGCTCTCTCCGTGCTCTATATTGAAGTCTTGTCTCTATCTCCGCACCCCTTATTGAATACTCGCCTCTCTCTCCGCGCTCTTTACTGAGGTCTTGCCCTCTCTCTCCGCTCTCTTTATTGCAGTCTCGCCTCTCTCTCCGTGTTCTTTATTGATGTCTCGCCTCTCTCTTCGTGTTCTTTATTGAAGTCTCGTCCTCTCTCTCCGCGCTCTTTATTGCAGTCTCGCCTCTCTCTCCGTGTTCTTTATTGATGTCTCTCCTCTCTCTCCGTGTTCTTTATTGAAGTCTCGCCTCTCTCTTCGTGTTCTTTATTGATGTCTTGCCTCTCTCTCCGCGCTCTTTATTGAATATTAGCCTCTCTCTCCGCTCTCTTTATTGAAGTCTCGCCTCTCTCTCCGCGCTTATTCTTGATGTCTCGCCTCTCTCTCCACGCTCTATATTGAAGTCTCGCCTCTCGCTCCGCGCTCTTTACTGAAGTCTTGCCCTCTCTCTCCGCTCTCTTTATTGAAGCCTTGCCGCTCACTCAGTGCTCTATATTGAAGTCTTGTCTCTATCTCAGCGCCCCTTTTTGAATACTCGCCTCTCTCTCCGCGCTCTTTACTGAAGTCTTGCCCTCTCTCTCCGCTCTCTTTATTGAAGCCTTGCCGCTCTCTCCGTGCTCTATATTGAAGTCTTGTCTCTATCTCCGCGCTCCTTATTGAATACTCACCTCTCTCTCTGCGCTCTTTACTGAAGTCTTGCCTTCTCTCTCCGCTCTCTTTATTGAAGTCTTGCCTCTCTCCCCATGATCTTTATTGCAATCTCGCCTCTCTCTCCGCGCTCTTTATTGAATACTAGCCTCTCTCTCCTCTCTCTTTATTGAAGTCTCGCCTCTCTCTCCGCGCTCTTTATTGCAGTCTCGCCTCTCTCTCCGTGTTCTTTATTGATGTCTCTCCTCTCTCTCCGTGTTCTTTATTGAAGTCTCGCCTCTCTCTCCGTGTTCTTTATTGATGTCTTGCCTCTCTCTCCGCGCTCTTTATTGAATATTAGCCTCTCTCTCCGTGTTCTTTATTGATGTCTTGCCTCTCTCTCCGCGCTCTTTATTGAATATTAGCCTCTCTCTCCGCTCTCTTTATTGAAGTCTCGCCTCTCTCTCCGCGCTTATTCTTGATGTCTCGCCTCTCTCTCCGCGCTCTATATTGAAGTCTCGCCTCTCGCTCCGCGCTCTTTACTGAAGTCTTGCCCTCTCTCTCCGCTCTCTTTATTGAAGCCTTGCCGCTCACTCAGTGCTCTATATTGAAGTCTTGTCTCTATCTCAGCGCCCCTTTTTGAATACTCGCCTCTCTCTCCGCGCTCTTTACTGAAGTCTTGCCCTCTCTCTCCGCTCTCTTTATTGAAGCCTTGCCGCTCACTCAGTGCTCTATATTGAAGTCTTGTCTCTATCTCAGCGCCCCTTTTTGAATACTCGCCTCTCTCTCCGCGCTCTTTACTGAAGTCTTGCCCTCTCTCTCCGCTCTCTTTATTGAAGCCTTGCCGCTCTCTCCGTGCTCTATATTGAAGTCTTGTCTCTATCTCCGCGCTCCTTATTGAATACTCACCTCTCTCTCTGCGCTCTTTACTGAAGTCTTGCCTTCTCTCTCCGCTCTCTTTATTGAAGTCTTGCCTCTCTCCCCATGCTCTTTATTGCAATCTCGCCTCTCTCTCCGCGCTCTTTATTGAATACTAGCCTCTCTCTCCTCTCTCTTTATTGAAGTCTCGCCTCTCTCTCCGCGCTCTGTATGGAAGTCTCGCCTCTCTCTCCGTGTTCTTTATTGCAGTCTCGCCTCTCTCTCAGTGTTCTTATTGAAGTCTCGACTCTCTCTGCGCACTCTATATTGAAGTCTCGCCTCTCTCTCCGCGCTCATTCTTGAAGTCTCGCCTCTCTCTCTGCGCTCTTTAATGAGGTCTCGCCTCTCTCTCCGCGCTCTTTATTGAACACTCGCCTCTCTCTCCATGCTCTTCATTGAAGTCTGGCCTCTCTCTACGAGTTATTTATTGAAGTCTCACTTCTCTCTCCGCTCTCTTTATTGAAGTCTCACCTCTCTCTCCGCGCTCTATATTGAAGTCTCGCCTCTCTCTCCGTGTTATTTATTGCAGTCTCGCCTCTCTCTCCGTGTTCTTTATTGAAGTCTCGCCTCTCTCTCCGCACTCTATTTTGAAGTCTCACCTCTCTCTCCACAATCTTTCTTGAAGTCTCCCCTCTCTCTCCGTGTTCTTTATTGATGTCTCGCCTCTCTCTCCTTGTTCTTTATTGCAGTCTCGCCTCTCTCTCCGTGTTCTTTATTGATGTCTCGCCTCTCTCTCCATGTTCTTTACTGAAGTCTTGCCCTCTCTCTCCGCTCTCTTTATTGAAGCCATGCCGCTCTCTCCGTGCTCTATATTGAAGTCTTGTCTCTATCTCCGCACCCCTTATTGAATACTCGCCTCTCTCTCCGCGCTCTTTACTGAAGTCTTGCCCTCTCTCTCCGCTCTCTATATTGAAGTCTTGCCTCTCTCTCCGCGCTCTTTATTGAAGTCTCGTCCTCTCTCACCGCGCTCTTTATTGCAGTCTCGCCTCTCTCTCCGTGTTCTTTATTGATGTCTCGCCTCTCTCTCCTTGTTCTTTATTGAAGTCTCGTCCTCTCTCTCCGCGCTCTTTATTGCAGTCTCGCCTCTCTCTCCGTGTTCTTTATTGATGTCTCGCCTCTCTCTCCATGTTCTTTATTGAAGTCTCGCCTCTCGCTCCGCGCACTTTACTGAAGTCTTGCCCTCTCTCTCCGCTCTCTTTATTGAAGCCTTGCCGCTCTCTCCGTGCTCTATATTGAAGTCTTGTCTCTATCTCCGCGCTCCTTATTGAATACTCGCCTCTCTCTCCGCGCTCTTTACTGAAGTCTTGCCTTCTCTCTCCGCTCTCTTTATTGAAGTCTTGCCTCTCTCTCCGTGCTCTATATTGATGTCTCGCCTCTCTCTCCTTGTTCTTTATTGAAGACTCGTCCTCTCTCTCCGCGCTCTTTATTGCAGTCTCGCCTCTCTCTCTGTGTTCTTTATTGATGTCTCGCCTCTCTCTCCATGTTCTTTATTGAAGTCTCGCCTCTCTCTCCGCGCTCTTTATTGAAGTCTCGTCCTCTCTCACCGCGCTCTTTATTGCAGTCTCGCCTCTCTCTCCGTGTTCTTTATTGATGTCTCGCCTCTCTCTCCTTGTTCTTTATTGAAGTCTCGCCCTCTCTCTCCGCGCTCTTTATTGCAGTCTCGCCTCTCTCTCCGTGTTCTTTATTGATGTCTCGCCTCTCTCTCCATGTTCTTTATTGAAGTCTCGCCTCTCGCTCCGCGCTCTTTACTGAAGTCTTGCCCTCTCTCTCCGCTCTCTTTATTGAAGCCTTGCCGCTCTCTCCGTGCTCTATATTGAAGTCTTGTCTCTATCTCCGCGCTCCTTATTGAATACTCGCCTCTCTCTCCGCGCTCTTTACTGAAGTCTTGCCTTCTCTCTCCGCTCTCTTTACTGAAGTCTTGCCTCTCTCTCCGTGCTCTATACTGATGTCTCGCCTCTCTCTCCTTGTTCTTTATTGAAGACTCGTCCTCGCTCTCCGCGCTCTTTATTGCAGTCTCGCCTCTCTCTCCGTGTTCTTTATTGATGTCTCGCCTCTCTCTCCATGTTCTTTATTGAAGTCTCGCCTCTCTCTCCGCGCTCTTTACTGAAGTCTTGCCCTCGCTCTCCACCCTCTTTATTGAAGCCTTGCCGCTCTCTCCGTGCTCAATATTTAAGTCTTGTCTCTATCTTCGCGCTCCTTATTGAATACTCGCCTCTCTCTCCGCGCTCTTTACTGAAGTCTTGCCTTCTCTTTCCGCTCTCTTTATTGAAGTCTTGCCTCTCTCTCCGTGCTCTATATTGAAGTCTTATCTCTATCTCCGCGCTCTTTATTGAAGTCTCGTTCTCTCTCTCCGCGCTCTTTATTGCAGTCTAGCCTCTCTCTCTGTGTTCTTTATTGATGTCTCGCCTTTCCCTCCTTGTTCTTTATTGAAGTCTCGTCCTCTCTCTCCGCGCTCTTTATTGCAGTCTCGCCTCTCTCTCCGTGTTCTTTATTGATGTCTCGCCTCTCTCTCCATGTTCTTTATTGAAGTCTCGCCTCTCGCTCCGCGCTCTTTACTGAACCCTTGCCCTCTCTCTCCGCTCTCTTTATTGAAGCCTTGCCGCTCTCTCCGTGCTCTATATTGAAGTCTTGTCTCTAACTCCGTGCCCCTTTTTGAATAATCGCCTCTCTCTCCGCGCTCTTTACTGAAGTCTTGCCCACTCTCTCCGCTCTCTTTATTGAAGCCTTGCCGCTCTCTCCGTGCTCTATATTGAAGTCTTGTCTCTATCTCCGCGCTCTTTATTGAAGTCTCGCCTTTCTCTCCTCACACTTTATTGAAGTCTCGCCTCTCTCTCCTCGCTCTTTATGGAAGTTTCGCCTCTCTCTCCTCGCTCTTTATTGCAGCCTCACCTCTCTCTCCGTGTTCTTTATTGATGTCTCGCCTCTCTCGCCGCGCTCTTTATTGAAGCCTCGTCCTCTCTCTCCGCGCTCTTTATTGCAGTCTCGCCTCTCTCTCTCTGTGTTCTTTATGGATGTCTCGCCTCTCTCTCCGTGTTCTTTATTGAAGTCTCGTCCTCTCTCTCCGTGCTCTTTACTGAATTCTTGCCCTCTCCCTCTGCTCTCTTTATTGAAGCCTTGCCGCTCTCTCCGTCCTCTATATTGAAGTCTTGTCTCTATCTCCACGCTCCTTATTGAATACTCCCCTCTCTCTCCGCGCTCTTTACTGAAGTCTTGCCTTCTCTCTCCGCCCTCTTTATTGAAGTCTTGCCTCTCTCTCCGTGCTCTATATTGAGGTCTTGTCTCTATCTCCGCGATCTTTATCGAAGTCTCGCCTTTCTCTCCTCGCTCTTTATTGAAGTCTCGGCTCTCTCTGCTCGCTCTTTATTAAGTTCTCGCCTCTCTCTCCACGCTCTGTATTGAAGTCTCACCCTCTCTCTCCGCGCTCTTTATTGAAGTCTCGCCTCTCTCTGCTCGCTCTTTATTGATGTCTCGCCTCTCTCTCCACGCTCTTTATTGAATACTCACCTCTCTCTCTGCGCTCTTTATTGAAGTCCCGCCTCTCTCTCCGCGCTCTATATTGAAGTCTCGTCTCTCTCTCCTTGTTATTTATTGAAGTCTCGTCCTCTCTCTCCGCGCTCTTTATTGCAGTCTCGCCTCTCTCTCCGTGTTCTTTATTGATGTCTCGCCTCTCTCTCCTTGTTCTTTATTGAAGTCTCGGCCTCTCTCTCCGCGCTCTTTATTGCAGTCTCGCCTCTCTCTCCGTGTTCTTTATTGATGTCTCGCCTCTCTCTCCATGTTCTTTAATGAAGCCTCGCCTCTCGCTCCGCGCTCTATATTGAAGTCTCGTCTCTGTCTCCTTGTTCTTTATTGAAGTCTCGTCCCCTCTCTCCGCGCTCTTTATTGCAGTCTCGCCTCTCTCTCCGTGTTCTTTATTGAAGTCTCGCCTCTCTCTCCTTGTTCTTTATTGTAGTCTCGTCCTCTCTCTCCGCGCTCTTTATTGCAGTCTCGCCTCTCTCTCCGTGTTCTTTATTGATGTCTCGCCTCTCTCTCCATGTTCTTTATTGAAGTCTCGCCTCTCGCTCCGCGCTCTTTACTGAAGTCTTGCCCTCTCTCTCCGCTCTCTTTATTGAAGCCTTGCCGCTCTCTCCGTGCTCTATATTGAAGTCTTGTCTCTATATCTGTGCTCCTTATTGAATACTCGCATCTCTCTCCGCGCTCTTTACTGAAGTCTTGCCTTTTCTCTCCGCTCTCTTTATTGAAGTCTTGCCTCTCTCTCCGTGCTCTATATTGATGTCTCGCCTCTCTCTCCTTGTTCTTTATTGAAGACTCGTCCTCTCTCTCCGCGCTCTTTATTGCAGTCTCGCCTCTCTCTCCGTGTTCTTTATTGATGTCTCGCCTCTCTCTCCATGCTCTTTATTGAAGTCTCGCCTCTCGCTCTGCGCTCTTTACTGAAGTCTTGCCCTCTCTCTCCGCTCTCTTTATTGAAGCCTTGCCGCTCTCGCCGTGCTCAATATTGAAGTCACGTCTCTATCTCCGCGCCCCTTATTGAATACTCGCCTCTCTCTCTCTGTTCTCTCTCTTTGCTGAAGTCTTGCAAAGTCTTGCCCTCGCTCTCCGCCCTCTTTATTGAAGCCTTGCCGCTCTCTCCGTGCTCAATATTGAAGTCTTGTCTCTATCTCCGCGCTCCTTATTGAATACTCGCCTCTCTCTCCGCGCTCTTTACTGAAGTCTTGCCTTCTCTTTCCGCTCTCTTTATTGAAGTCTTGCCTCTCTCTCCGTGCTCTATATTGAAGTATTGTCTCTTTCTCCGCGCTCTTTATTGAAGTCTCGTCCTCTCCCTCCGCGCTCTTTATTGCAGTCTAGCCTCTCTCTCTGTGTTCTTTATTGATGTCTCGCCTTTCTCTCCTTGTTCTTTATTGAAGTCTCGTCCTCTCTCTCCGCGCTCTTTATTGCAGTCTCGCCTCTCTCTCCGTGTTCTTTATTGATGTCTCGCCTCTCTCTCCATGTTCTTTATTGAAGTCTCGCCTCTCGCTCCGCGCTCTTTACTGAACCCTTGCCCTCTCTCTCCGCTCTCTTTATTGAAGCCTTGCCGCTCTCTCCGTGCTCTATATTGAAGTCTTGTCTCTATCTCCGTGCCCCTTTTTGAATTCTCGCCTCTCTCTCCTCGCTCTTTACTGAAGTCTTGCCCACTCTCTCCGCTCTCTTTATTTAAGCCTTGCCGCTCTCTCCGTGCTCTATATTGAAGTCTTGTCTCTATCTCCGCGCTCTTTATTGAAGTCTCGCCTTTCTCTCCTCACACTTTATTGAAGTCTCGCCTCTCTCTCCTCGCTCTTTATGGAAGTCTCGCCTCTCTCTCCTCGCTCATTATTGAAGTCTCGGCTCTCTCTCAGCGCTCTATATTGGAGTCTTGCCTCTCTCCCCGCTCTCTTTATTGAAGTCTCGCCTCTCTCTCCGCGCTCTTTATTGATGTCTCTTCCTCTCTCTCCACGCTCTTTATTGCAGCCTCGCCTCTCTCTCCGTGTTCTTTATTGATGTCTCGCCTCTCTCTCCGCGCTCTTTATTGAAGCCTCGTCCTCTCTCTCCACGCTCTTTATTGCAGTCTCGCCTCTCTCTCTCTGTGTTCTTTATTGATGTCTCGCCTCTCTTTCCGTGTTCTTTAGTGAAGTCTCGTCCTCTCTCTCCGCGCTCTTTACTGAAGTCTTGCCCTCTCCCTCTGCTCTCTTTATTGAAGCCTTGCCGCTCTCTCCGTGCTCTATATTGAAGTCTAGTCTCTATCTCCGCGCTCCTTATTGAATACTCCCCTCTCTCTCCGCTCTCTTTATTGAAGTCTTGCCTCTCTCTCCGTGCTCTATATTGAGGTCTTGTCTCTATCTCCGCGCTCTTTATCGAAATCTCGCCTTTCTCTCCTCGCTCTTTATTGAAGTCTCGGCTCTCTCTGCTCGCTCATTATTGAAGTCTCGCCTCTCTCTCCACGCTCTTTATTGAAGTCTCGCCCTCTCTCTCCGCGCTCTTTATTGATGTCTCGCCTCTCTCTCCACGCTCTTTATTGAATACTCACCTCTCTCTCTGCGCTCTTTATTGAAGTCTCGCCTCTCTCTCCACGCTCTATATTGAAGTCTCGTCTCTCTCCGTGTTCTTTATTGAAGTCTTGCCTCTCTCTCCGCGCTCTATATTGAAGTCTTGCCTCTCTCTCCACGCTCTTTATTGAAGTCTTGCCTCTCTCTCCGCACTCTTTATTGATGTCTCGCCTCTCTCTCCGTACTCTTTATTGAAGTCTCGGCTCTCTCTGCTCGATCTTTATTGAATACTCGCCTCTCTCTCCGCTCGCTTTATTGATGTCTCCTCCTCTCTATATTGAAGTCTTGTCTCTATCTCCGCGCTCTTTATTGCAGTCTCGCCTCTCTCTCCGTGTTCTTTATTGATGTCTCGCCTCTCTCTCCACGCTCTTTATTGCAGCCTCGCCTCTCTCTCCGTGTTCTTTATTGATGTCTCGCCTCTCTCTCCGCGCTCTTTATTGAAGCCTCGTCCTCTCTCTCCGCGCTCTTTATTGCAGTCTCGCCTCTCTCTCTCTGTGTTCTTTATTGAAGTCTCGTCCTCTCTCTCCGAGCTCTTTACTGAAGTCTTGCCTTCTCTCTCCGCTCTCTTTATTGAAGTCTTGCCTCTCTCTCCGTCCTCTATATTGAGGTCTTGTCTCTATCTCCGCGCCCTTTATCAAAGTCTCGCCTTTCTCTCCTCGCTCTTTATTGATGTCTCGCCTTTCTCTCCTTGTTCTTTATTGAAGTCTCGTCCTCTCTCTCCGCGCTCTTTATTGCAGTCTCGCCTCTCTCTCCGTGTCCTTTATTGATGTCTCGCCTCTCTCTCCATGTTCTTTATTGATGTCTCGCCTCTCTCTCCGCGCTCTTTTTGAATACTCGCCTCGCTCTCCGCGCTCTTAATTGAAATCTCGGCTCTCTCTGCTCGCTCTTTATTGAAGTCTCGCCTCTCTCTCCACGCTCTTTATTGAATACTCACCTCTCTCTCTGCGGTCTTTATTGAAGTCTCGCCTCTCTCTCCGCGCTCTATATTGAAGTCTCGCCTCTCTCTCCGAGTTCTTTATTGATGTCTCGCCTCTGTCTCCGTGCTCTTTATTGAAGTCTCGGCTCTCTCTGCTCGATCATTATTGAATACTCGCCTCTCTCTCCGCTCGCTTTATTGATGTCTCCTCCTCTCTCTCCGCTCTCTATATTGAAGTCTCTCCTCTCTCTCTGTACTCGCCTCTCTCTCCGTGATCTTGATTGATGTCTCACCCTCTCTCTCTGCTCTCTTGATTGAAGTCTCGCATCTCTCTCCGCGTTCTTTATTGCAGTCTCACCTATCTCTCCGTGTTCTTTATTGAAGTCTCGCCTCTCTCTCCGCGCTCTATATTGAAGTCTCGCCTCTCTCTCCGAGTTCTTTATTGATGTCTCGCCTCTGTCTCCGTGCTCTTTATTGAAGTCTCGGCTCTCTCTGCTCGATCATTATTGAATACTCGCCTCTCTCTCCGCTCGCTTTATTGATGTCTCCTCCTCTCTCTCCGCTCTCTATATTGAAGTCTCTCCTCTCTCTCTGTACTCGCCTCTCTCTCCGTGATCTTGATTGATGTCTCACCCTCTCTCTCTGCTCTCTTGATTGAAGTCTCGCATCTCTCTCCGCGTTCTTTATTGCAGTCTCACCTATCTCTCCGTGTTCTTTATTGATGTCTCGCCTCTCTCTCCGCGCTCCGTATTGAAGTCTCGCCTTTCTCTCCTCGCTCTTTATTGAAGTCTCGGCTCTCTCTGCTCGCTCTTTATTGAAGTCTCGCCTCTCTCTACACGCTATTTTTTGAAGTCTCGCCCTCTCTCTCCGCGCTCTTTCTTGCAGTCTCGCCTCTCTCTCCGTGTTCTTTATTGATGTCTCGCCCCTCTCTCCATGTTCTTTATTGAAGTCTCGCCTCTCTCTCTGCGCTCTTTACTGAAGTCTTGCCCTCTCCCTCCGCTCTCTTTATTGAAGCCTTGCCGCTCTCTCCGTGTTCTATATTCAAGTCTTGTCTCTATCTCCGCGCTCCTTATTGAATACTCGCATCTCTCTCCGCGCTCTTTACTGAAGTCTTGCCTTTTCTCTCCGCTCTCTTTATTGAAGTCTTGCCTCTCTCTCCGTGCTCTATATTGATGTCTCGCCTCTCTCTCCTTGTTCTTTATTGATGTCTCGCCTCTCTCTCCATGTTCTTTATTGAAGTCTCGCCTCTCGCTCCGCGTTCTTTACTGAACCCTTGCCCTCTCTCTCCGCTCTCTTTATTGAAGCCTTGCCGCTCTCTCCGTGCTCTATATTGAAGTCTTGTCTCTATCTCCGTGCCCCTTTTTGAATACTCGCCTCTCTCTCCGCGCTCTTTACTGAAGTCTTGCCCACTCTCTCCGCTCTCTTTATTGAAGCCTCTCTCTTTATTGCAGTTTATTGCAGTCTCGCCTCTCTCTCTCTGTGTTCTTTATTGAAGTCTCGTCCTCTCTCTCCGTGCTCTTTACTGAAGTCTTGCCCTCTCTCTCCGCTCTCTTTATTGAAGCCTTGCCGCTCTCTCCGTGCTCTATATTGAAGTCTTGTCTCTATCTCCGCGCTCCTTATTGAATACTCGCCTCTCTCTCCGCGCTCTTTACTGAAGTCTTGCCTTCTCTCTCCGCTCTCTTTACTGAAGTCTTGCCTCTCTCTCCGTGCTCTATACTGATGTCTCGCCTCTCTCTCCTTGTTCTTTATTGAAGACTCGTCCTCGCTCTCCGCGCTCTTTATTGCAGTCTCGCCTCTCTCTCCGTGTTCTTTATTGATGTCTCGCCTCTCTCTCCATGTTCTTTATTGAAGTCTCGCCTCTCTCTCCGCGCTCTTTACTGAAGTCTTGCCCTCGCTCTCCACCCTCTTTATTGAAGCCTTGCCGCTCTCTCCGTGCTCAATATTTAAGTCTTGTCTCTATCTTCGCGCTCCTTATTGAATACTCGCCTCTCTCTCCGCGCTCTTTACTGAAGTCTTGCCTTCTCTTTCCGCTCTCTTTATTGAAGTCTTGCCTCTCTCTCCGTGCTCTATATTGAAGTCTTATCTCTATCTCCGCGCTCTTTATTGAAGTCTCGTTCTCTCTCTCCGCGCTCTTTATTGCAGTCTAGCCTCTCTCTCTGTGTTCTTTATTGATGTCTCGCCTTTCCCTCCTTGTTCTTTATTGAAGTCTCGTCCTCTCTCTCCGCGCTCTTTATTGCAGTCTCGCCTCTCTCTCCGTGTTCTTTATTGATGTCTCGCCTCTCTCTCCATGTTCTTTATTGAAGTCTCGCCTCTCGCTCCGCGCTCTTTACTGAACCCTTGCCCTCTCTCTCCGCTCTCTTTATTGAAGCCTTGCCGCTCTCTCCGTGCTCTATATTGAAGTCTTGTCTCTAACTCCGTGCCCCTTTTTGAATAATCGCCTCTCTCTCCGCGCTCTTTACTGAAGTCTTGCCCACTCTCTCCGCTCTCTTTATTGAAGCCTTGCCGCTCTCTCCGTGCTCTATATTGAAGTCTTGTCTCTATCTCCGCGCTCTTTATTGAAGTCTCGCCTTTCTCTCCTCACACTTTATTGAAGTCTCGCCTCTCTCTCCTCGCTCTTTATGGAAGTTTCGCCTCTCTCTCCTCGCTCTTTATTGCAGCCTCACCTCTCTCTCCGTGTTCTTTATTGATGTCTCGCCTCTCTCGCCGCGCTCTTTATTGAAGCCTCGTCCTCTCTCTCCGCGCTCTTTATTGCAGTCTCGCCTCTCTCTCTCTGTGTTCTTTATGGATGTCTCGCCTCTCTCTCCGTGTTCTTTATTGAAGTCTCGTCCTCTCTCTCCGTGCTCTTTACTGAATTCTTGCCCTCTCCCTCTGCTCTCTTTATTGAAGCCTTGCCGCTCTCTCCGTCCTCTATATTGAAGTCTTGTCTCTATCTCCACGCTCCTTATTGAATACTCCCCTCTCTCTCCGCGCTCTTTACTGAAGTCTTGCCTTCTCTCTCCGCCCTCTTTATTGAAGTCTTGCCTCTCTCTCCGTGCTCTATATTGAGGTCTTGTCTCTATCTCCGCGATCTTTATCGAAGTCTCGCCTTTCTCTCCTCGCTCTTTATTGAAGTCTCGGCTCTCTCTGCTCGCTCTTTATTAAGTTCTCGCCTCTCTCTCCACGCTCTGTATTGAAGTCTCGCCCTCTCTCTCCGCGCTCTTTATTGAAGTCTCGCCTCTCTCTGCTCGCTCTTTATTGATGTCTCGCCTCTCTCTCCACGCTCTTTATTGAATACTCACCTCTCTCTCTGCGCTCTTTATTGAAGTCCCGCCTCTCTCTCCGCGCTCTATATTGAAGTCTCGTCTCTCTCTCCTTGTTATTTATTGAAGTCTCGTCCTCTCTCTCCGCGCTCTTTATTGCAGTCTCGCCTCTCTCTCCGTGTTCTTTATTGATGTCTCGCCTCTCTCTCCTTGTTCTTTATTGAAGTCTCGGCCTCTCTCTCCGCGCTCTTTATTGCAGTCTCGCCTCTCTCTCCGTGTTCTTTATTGATGTCTCGCCTCTCTCTCCATGTTCTTTAATGAAGCCTCGCCTCTCGCTCCGCGCTCTATATTGAAGTCTCGTCTCTGTCTCCTTGTTCTTTATTGAAGTCTCGTCCCCTCTCTCCGCGCTCTTTATTGCAGTCTCGCCTCTCTCTCCGTGTTCTTTATTGATGTCTCGCCTCTCTCTCCTTGTTCTTTATTGTAGTCTCGTCCTCTCTCTCCGCGCTCTTTATTGCAGTCTCGCCTCTCTCTCCGTGTTCTTTATTGATGTCTCGCCTCTCTCTCCATGTTCTTTATTGAAGTCTCGCCTCTCGCTCCGCGCTCTTTACTGAAGTCTTGCCCTCTCTCTCCGCTCTCTTTATTGAAGCCTTGCCGCTCTCTCCGTGCTCTATATTGAAGTCTTGTCTCTATATCTGTGCTCCTTATTGAATACTCGCATCTCTCTCCGCGCTCTTTACTGAAGTCTTGCCTTTTCTCTCCGCTCTCTTTATTGAAGTCTTGCCTCTCTCTCCGTGCTCTATATTGATGTCTCGCCTCTCTCTCCTTGTTCTTTATTGAAGACTCGTCCTCTCTCTCCGCGCTCTTTATTGCAGTCTCGCCTCTCTCTCCGTGTTCTTTATTGATGTCTCGCCTCTCTCTCCATGCTCTTTATTGAAGTCTCGCCTCTCGCTCTGCGCTCTTTACTGAAGTCTTGCCCTCTCTCTCCGCTCTCTTTATTGAAGCCTTGCCGCTCTCGCCGTGCTCAATATTGAAGTCACGTCTCTATCTCCGCGCCCCTTATTGAATACTCGCCTCTCTCTCTCTGTTCTCTCTCTTTGCTGAAGTCTTGCAAAGTCTTGCCCTCGCTCTCCGCCCTCTTTATTGAAGCCTTGCCGCTCTCTCCGTGCTCAATATTGAAGTCTTGTCTCTATCTCCGCGCTCCTTATTGAATACTCGCCTCTCTCTCCGCGCTCTTTACTGAAGTCTTGCCTTCTCTTTCCGCTCTCTTTATTGAAGTCTTGCCTCTCTCTCCGTGCTCTATATTGAAGTATTGTCTCTTTCTCCGCGCTCTTTATTGAAGTCTCGTCCTCTCCCTCCGCGCTCTTTATTGCAGTCTAGCCTCTCTCTCTGTGTTCTTTATTGATGTCTCGCCTTTCTCTCCTTGTTCTTTATTGAAGTCTCGTCCTCTCTCTCCGCGCTCTTTATTGCAGTCTCGCCTCTCTCTCCGTGTTCTTTATTGATGTCTCGCCTCTCTCTCCATGTTCTTTATTGAAGTCTCGCCTCTCGCTCCGCGCTCTTTACTGAACCCTTGCCCTCTCTCTCCGCTCTCTTTATTGAAGCCTTGCCGCTCTCTCCGTGCTCTATATTGAAGTCTTGTCTCTATCTCCGTGCCCCTTTTTGAATTCTCGCCTCTCTCTCCTCGCTCTTTACTGAAGTCTTGCCCACTCTCTCCGCTCTCTTTATTTAAGCCTTGCCGCTCTCTCCGTGCTCTATATTGAAGTCTTGTCTCTATCTCCGCGCTCTTTATTGAAGTCTCGCCTTTCTCTCCTCACACTTTATTGAAGTCTCGCCTCTCTCTCCTCGCTCTTTATGGAAGTCTCGCCTCTCTCTCCTCGCTCATTATTGAAGTCTCGGCTCTCTCTCAGCGCTCTATATTGGAGTCTTGCCTCTCTCCCCGCTCTCTTTATTGAAGTCTCGCCTCTCTCTCCGCGCTCTTTATTGATGTCTCTTCCTCTCTCTCCACGCTCTTTATTGCAGCCTCGCCTCTCTCTCCGTGTTCTTTATTGATGTCTCGCCTCTCTCTCCGCGCTCTTTATTGAAGCCTCGTCCTCTCTCTCCACGCTCTTTATTGCAGTCTCGCCTCTCTCTCTCTGTGTTCTTTATTGATGTCTCGCCTCTCTTTCCGTGTTCTTTAGTGAAGTCTCGTCCTCTCTCTCCGCGCTCTTTACTGAAGTCTTGCCCTCTCCCTCTGCTCTCTTTATTGAAGCCTTGCCGCTCTCTCCGTGCTCTATATTGAAGTCTAGTCTCTATCTCCGCGCTCCTTATTGAATACTCCCCTCTCTCTCCGCTCTCTTTATTGAAGTCTTGCCTCTCTCTCCGTGCTCTATATTGAGGTCTTGTCTCTATCTCCGCGCTCTTTATCGAAATCTCGCCTTTCTCTCCTCGCTCTTTATTGAAGTCTCGGCTCTCTCTGCTCGCTCATTATTGAAGTCTCGCCTCTCTCTCCACGCTCTTTATTGAAGTCTCGCCCTCTCTCTCCGCGCTCTTTATTGAAGTCTCGCCTCTCTCTGCTCGCTCTTTATTGATGTCTCGCCTCTCTCTCCACGCTCTTTATTGAATACTCACCTCTCTCTCTGCGCTCTTTATTGAAGTCTCGCCTCTCTCTCCACGCTCTATATTGAAGTCTCGTCTCTCTCTCCGTGTTCTTTATTGAAGTCTTGCCTCTCTCTCCGCGCTCTATATTGAAGTCTTGCCTCTCTCTCCACGCTCTTTATTGAAGTCTTGCCTCTCTCTCCGCACTCTTTATTGATGTCTCGCCTCTCTCTCCGTACTCTTTATTGAAGTCTCGGCTCTCTCTGCTCGATCTTTATTGAATACTCGCCTCTCTCTCCGCTCGCTTTATTGATGTCTCCTCCTCTCTATATTGAAGTCTTGTCTCTATCTCCGCGCTCTTTATTGCAGTCTCGCCTCTCTCTCCGTGTTCTTTATTGATGTCTCGCCTCTCTCTCCACGCTCTTTATTGCAGCCTCGCCTCTCTCTCCGTGTTCTTTATTGATGTCTCGCCTCTCTCTCCGCGCTCTTTATTGAAGCCTCGTCCTCTCTCTCCGCGCTCTTTATTGCAGTCTCGCCTCTCTCTCTCTGTGTTCTTTATTGAAGTCTCGTCCTCTCTCTCCGAGCTCTTTACTGAAGTCTTGCCTTCTCTCTCCGCTCTCTTTATTGAAGTCTTGCCTCTCTCTCCGTCCTCTATATTGAGGTCTTGTCTCTATCTCCGCGCCCTTTATCAAAGTCTCGCCTTTCTCTCCTCGCTCTTTATTGATGTCTCGCCTTTCTCTCCTTGTTCTTTATTGAAGTCTCGTCCTCTCTCTCCGCGCTCTTTATTGCAGTCTCGCCTCTCTCTCCGTGTCCTTTATTGATGTCTCGCCTCTCTCTCCATGTTCTTTATTGATGTCTCGCCTCTCTCTCCGCGCTCTTTTTGAATACTCGCCTCGCTCTCCGCGCTCTTAATTGAAGTCTCGGCTCTCTCTGCTCGCTCTTTATTGAAGTCTCCCCTCTCTCTCCACGCTCTTTATTGAATACTCACCTCTCTCTCTGCGGTCTTTATTGAAGTCTCGCCTCTCTCTCCGCGCTCTATATTGAAGTCTCGCCTCTCTCTCCGAGTTCTTTATTGATGTCTCGCCTCTGTCTCCGTGCTCTTTATTGAAGTCTCGGCTCTCTCTGCTCGATCATTATTGAATACTCGCCTCTCTCTCCGCTCGCTTTATTGATGTCTCCTCCTCTCTCTCCGCTCTCTATATTGAAGTCTCTCCTCTCTCTCTGTACTCGCCTCTCTCTCCGTGATCTTGATTGATGTCTCACCCTCTCTCTCTGCTCTCTTGATTGAAGTCTCGCATCTCTCTCCGCGTTCTTTATTGCAGTCTCACCTATCTCTCCGTGTTCTTTATTGAAGTCTCGCCTCTCTCTCCGCGCTCTATATTGAAGTCTCGCCTCTCTCTCCGAGTTCTTTATTGATGTCTCGCCTCTGTCTCCGTGCTCTTTATTGAAGTCTCGGCTCTCTCTGCTCGATCATTATTGAATACTCGCCTCTCTCTCCGCTCGCTTTATTGATGTCTCCTCCTCTCTCTCCGCTCTCTATATTGAAGTCTCTCCTCTCTCTCTGTACTCGCCTCTCTCTCCGTGATCTTGATTGATGTCTCACCCTCTCTCTCTGCTCTCTTGATTGAAGTCTCGCATCTCTCTCCGCGTTCTTTATTGCAGTCTCACCTATCTCTCCGTGTTCTTTATTGATGTCTCGCCTCTCTCTCCGCGCTCCGTATTGAAGTCTCGCCTTTCTCTCCTCGCTCTTTATTGAAGTCTCGGCTCTCTCTGCTCGCTCTTTATTGAAGTCTCGCCTCTCTCTACACGCTATTTTTTGAAGTCTCGCCCTCTCTCTCCGCGCTCTTTCTTGCAGTCTCGCCTCTCTCTCCGTGTTCTTTATTGATGTCTCGCCCCTCTCTCCATGTTCTTTATTGAAGTCTCGCCTCTCTCTCTGCGCTCTTTACTGAAGTCTTGCCCTCTCCCTCCGCTCTCTTTATTGAAGCCTTGCCGCTCTCTCCGTGTTCTATATTCAAGTCTTGTCTCTATCTCCGCGCTCCTTATTGAATACTCGCATCTCTCTCCGCGCTCTTTACTGAAGTCTTGCCTTTTCTCTCCGCTCTCTTTATTGAAGTCTTGCCTCTCTCTCCGTGCTCTATATTGATGTCTCGCCTCTCTCTCCTTGTTCTTTATTGATGTCTCGCCTCTCTCTCCATGTTCTTTATTGAAGTCTCGCCTCTCGCTCCGCGTTCTTTACTGAACCCTTGCCCTCTCTCTCCGCTCTCTTTATTGAAGCCTTGCCGCTCTCTCCGTGCTCTATATTGAAGTCTTGTCTCTATCTCCGTGCCCCTTTTTGAATACTCGCCTCTCTCTCCGCGCTCTTTACTGAAGTCTTGCCCACTCTCTCCGCTCTCTTTATTGAAGCCTCTCTCTTTATTGCAGTTTATTGCAGTCTCGCCTCTCTCTCTCTGTGTTCTTTATTGAAGTCTCGTCCTCTCTCTCCGTGCTCTTTACTGAAGTCTTGCCTTCTCTCTCCACTCTCTTTATTGAAGTCTTGCCTCTCTCTCCGTGCTCTATATTGAGGTCTTGTCTCTATCTCCGCGCCCTTTATCAAAGTCTCGCCTTTCTCTCCTCGCTCTTTATTGATGTCTCGCCCTTCTCTCCTTGTTCTTTATTGAAGTCTCGTCCACTCTCTCCGCGCTCTTTATTGCAGTGCCGCTCTCTCCGTGCTCTATATTGAAGTCTTGTCTCTATCTCCGCGCTCTTTATTGAAGTCTCACCTTTCTCTCCTCACACTTTATTGAAGTCTCGCCTATCTCTCCTCGCTCTTTATGGAAGTCTCGCCTCTCTCTCATCGCTCTTTATTGAAGTCTCGGCTCCCTCTCAGCGCTCTATATTGTAGTCTTGCCTCTCTCTCCGCGCTCTTTATTGATGTCTCTTCCTCTCTCTCCACGCTCTTTATTGCAGCCTCGCCTCTCTCTCCATGTTCTTTATTGATGTCTCGCCTCTCTCTCCGCGCTCTTTATTGAAGCCTCGTCCTCTCTCTCCACGCTCTTTATTGCAGTCTCGCCTCTCTCTCTCTCTGTTCTTTATTGATGTCTCGCCTCTCTTTCCGTGTTCTTTATTGAAGTCTCGTCCTCTCTCTCCGCGCTCTTTACTGAAGTCTTGCCCTCTCCCTCTGCTCTCTTTATTGAAGCCTTGCCGCTCTCTCCGTGCTCTATATTGAAGTCTAGTCTCTATCTCCGCGCTCCTTATTGAATACTCCCCTCTCTCTCCACTCTCTTTATTGAAGTCTTGCCTCTCTCTCCGTGCTCTATATTGAGGTCTTGTCTCTATCTCCGCGCTCTTTATCGAAATCTCGCCTTTCTCTCCTCGCTCTTTATTGAAGTCTCGGCTCTCTCTGCTCGCTCATTATTGAAGTCTCGCCTCTCTCTCCACGCTCTTTATTGAAGTCTCGCCCTCTCTCTCCGCGCTCTTTATTGAAGTCTCGCCTCTCTCTGCTCGCTCTTTATTGATGTCTCGCCTCTCTCTCCACGCTCTTTATTGAATACTCACCTCTCTCTCTGCGCTCTTTATTGAAGTCTCGCCTCTCTCTCCGCGCTCTATATTGAAGTCTCGTCTCTCTCCGTGTTCTTTATTGAAGTCTTGCCTCTCTCTTCGCGCTCTATATTGAAGTCTTGACTCTCTCTCCACGCTCTTTATTGAAGTCTTGCCTCTCTCTCCGCACTCTTTATTGATGTCTCGCCTCTCTCTCCGTACTCTTTATTGAAGTCTCGGCTCTCTCTGCTCGATCTTTATTGAATACTCGCCTCTCTCTCCGCTCGCTTTATTGATGTCTCCTCCTCTCTATATTGAAGTCTTGTCTCTATCTCCGCGCTCTTTATTGCAGTCTCGCCTCTCTCTCCGTGTTCTTTATTGATGTCTCGCCTCTCTCTCCATGTTCTTTATTGAAGTCTCGCCTCTCGCTCCGCGTTCTTTACTGAACCCTTGCCCTCTCTCTCCGCTCTCTTTATTGAAGCCTTGCCGCTCTCTCCGTGCTCTATATTGAAGTCTTGTCTCTATCTCCGTGCCCCTTTTTGAATACTCGCCTCTCTCTCCGCACTCTTTACTGAAGTCTTGCCCACTCTCTCCGCTCTCTTTATTGAAGCCTCTCTCTTTATTGCAGTTTATTGCAGTCTCGCCTCTCTCTCTCTGTGTTCTTTATTGAAGTCTCGTCCTCTCTCTCCGTGCTCTTTACTGAAGTCTAGCCTTCTCTCTCCACTCTCTTTATTGAAGTCTTGCCTCTCTCTCCGTGCTCTATATTGAGGTCTTGTCTCTATCTCCGCGCCCTTTATCAAAGTCTCGCCTTTCTCTCCTCGCTCTTTATTGATGTCTCGCCTTTCTCTCCTTGTTCTTTATTGAAGTCTCGTCCTCTCTCTCCGCGCTCTTTATTGCAGTGCCGCTCTCTCCGTGCTCTATATTGAAGTCTTGTCTCTATCTCCGCGCTCTTTATTGAAGTCTCACCTTTCTCTCCTCACACTTTATTGAAGTCTCGCCTATCTCTCCTCGCTCTTTATGGAAGTCTCGCCTCTCTCTCCTCGCTCTTTATTGAAGTCTCGGCTCCCTCTCAGCGCTCTATATTGTAGTCTTTTACTCTCTCCGCGCTCTTTATTGATGTCTCTTCCTCTCTCTCCACGCTCTTTATTGCAGCCTCGCCTCTCTCTCCGTGTTCTTTATTGATGTCTCGCCTCTCTCTCCGCGCTCTTTATTGAAGCCTCGTCCTCTCTCTCCGCGCTCTTTATTGCAGTCTCGCCTCTCTCTCTCTGTGTTCTTTATTGAAGTCTCGTCCTCTCTCTCCGTGCTCTTTACTGAAGTCTTGCCTTCTCTCTCCGCTCTCTTTATTGAAGTCTTGCCTCTCTCTCCGTCCTCTATATTGAGGTCTTGTCTCTATCTCCGCGCCCTTTATCAAAGTCTCGCCTTTCTCTCCTCGCTCTTTATTGATGTCTCGCCTTTCTCTCCTTGTTCTTTATTGAAGTCTCGTCCTCTCTCTCCGCGCTCTTTATTGCAGTCTCGCCTCTCTCTCCGTGTCCTTTATTGATGTCTCGCCTCTCTCTCCATGTTCTTTATTGATGTCTCGCCTCTCTCTCCGCGCTCTTTTTGAATACTCGCCTCGCTCTCCGCGCTCTTAATTGAAGTCTCGGCTCTCTCTGCTCGCTCTTTATTGAAGTCTCGCCTCTCTCTCCACGCTCTTTATTGAATACTCACCTCTCTCTCTGCGGTCTTTATTGAAGTCTCGCCTCTCTCTCCGCGCTCTATATTGAAGTCTCGCCTCTCTCTCCGAGTTCTTTATTGATGTCTCGCCTCTGTCTCCGTGCTCTTTATTGAAGTCTCGGCTCTCTCTGCTCGATCATTATTGAATACTCGCCTCTCTCTCCGCTCGCTTTATTGATGTCTCCTCCTCTCTCTCCGCTCTCTATATTGAAGTCTCTCCTCTCTCTCTGTACTCGCCTCTCTCTCCGTGATCTTGATTGATGTCTCACCCTCTCTCTCTGCTCTCTTGATTGAAGTCTCGCATCTCTCTCCGCGTTCTTTATTGCAGTCTCACCTATCTCTCCGTGTTCTTTATTGAAGTCTCGCCTCTCTCTCCGCGCTCTATATTGAAGTCTCGCCTCTCTCTCCGAGTTCTTTATTGATGTCTCGCCTCTGTCTCCGTGCTCTTTATTGAAGTCTCGGCTCTCTCTGCTCGATCATTATTGAATACTCGCCTCTCTCTCCGCTCGCTTTATTGATGTCTCCTCCTCTCTCTCCGCTCTCTATATTGAAGTCTCTCCTCTCTCTCTGTACTCGCCTCTCTCTCCGTGATCTTGATTGATGTCTCACCCTCTCTCTCTGCTCTCTTGATTGAAGTCTCGCATCTCTCTCCGCGTTCTTTATTGCAGTCTCACCTATCTCTCCGTGTTCTTTATTGATGTCTCGCCTCTCTCTCCGCGCTCCGTATTGAAGTCTCGCCTTTCTCTCCTCGCTCTTTATTGAAGTCTCGGCTCTCTCTGCTCGCTCTTTATTGAAGTCTCGCCTCTCTCTACACGCTATTTTTTGAAGTCTCGCCCTCTCTCTCCGCGCTCTTTCTTGCAGTCTCGCCTCTCTCTCCGTGTTCTTTATTGATGTCTCGCCCCTCTCTCCATGTTCTTTATTGAAGTCTCGCCTCTCTCTCTGCGCTCTTTACTGAAGTCTTGCCCTCTCCCTCCGCTCTCTTTATTGAAGCCTTGCCGCTCTCTCCGTGTTCTATATTCAAGTCTTGTCTCTATCTCCGCGCTCCTTATTGAATACTCGCATCTCTCTCCGCGCTCTTTACTGAAGTCTTGCCTTTTCTCTCCGCTCTCTTTATTGAAGTCTTGCCTCTCTCTCCGTGCTCTATATTGATGTCTCGCCTCTCTCTCCTTGTTCTTTATTGATGTCTCGCCTCTCTCTCCATGTTCTTTATTGAAGTCTCGCCTCTCGCTCCGCGTTCTTTACTGAACCCTTGCCCTCTCTCTCCGCTCTCTTTATTGAAGCCTTGCCGCTCTCTCCGTGCTCTATATTGAAGTCTTGTCTCTATCTCCGTGCCCCTTTTTGAATACTCGCCTCTCTCTCCGCGCTCTTTACTGAAGTCTTGCCCACTCTCTCCGCTCTCTTTATTGAAGCCTCTCTCTTTATTGCAGTTTATTGCAGTCTCGCCTCTCTCTCTCTGTGTTCTTTATTGAAGTCTCGTCCTCTCTCTCCGTGCTCTTTACTGAAGTCTTGCCTTCTCTCTCCACTCTCTTTATTGAAGTCTTGCCTCTCTCTCCGTGCTCTATATTGAGGTCTTGTCTCTATCTCCGCGCCCTTTATCAAAGTCTCGCCTTTCTCTCCTCGCTCTTTATTGATGTCTCGCCTTTCTCTCCTTGTTCTTTATTGAAGTCTCGTCCACTCTCTCCGCGCTCTTTATTGCAGTGCCGCTCTCTCCGTGCTCTATATTGAAGTCTTGTCTCTATCTCCGCGCTCTTTATTGAAGTCTCACCTTTCTCTCCTCACACTTTATTGAAGTCTCGCCTATCTCTCCTCGCTCTTTATGGAAGTCTCGCCTCTCTCTCCTCGCTCTTTATTGAAGTCTCGGCTCCCTCTCAGCGCTCTATATTGTAGTCTTGCCTCTCTCTCCGCGCTCTTTATTGATGTCTCTTCCTCTGTCTCCACGCTCTTTATTGCAGCCTCGCCTCTCTCTCCGTGTTCTTTATTGATGTCTCGCCTCTCTCTCCACGCTCTTTATTGAAGCCTCGTCCTCTCTCTCCGCGCTCTTTATTGCAGTCTCGCCTCTCTCTCTCTGTGTTCTTTATTGAAGTCTCGTCCTCTCTCTCCGTGCTCTTTACTGAAGTCTTGCCTTCTCTCTCCGCTCTCTTTATTGAAGTCTTGCCTCTCTCTCCGTGCTCTATATTGAGGTCTTGTCTCTATCTCCGCGCCCTTTATCAAAGTCTCGCCTTTCTCTCCTCGCTCTTTATTGATGTCTCTCCTTTCTCTCCTTGTTCTTTATTGAAGTCTCGTCCTCTCTCTCCGCGCTCTTTATTGCAGTCTCGCCTCTCTCTCCGTGTCCTTTATTGATGTCTCGCCTCTCTCTCCATGTTCTTTATTGATGTCTCGCCTCTCTCTCCGCGCTCTTTTTGAATACTCGCCTCGCTCTCCGCGCTCTTAATTGAAGTCTCGGCTCTCTCTGCTCGCTCTTTATTGAAGTCTCGCCTCTCTCTCCACGCTCTTTGTTGAATACTCACCTCTCTCTCTGCGGTCTTTATTGAAGTCTCGCCTCTCTCTCCGCGCTCTATATTGAAGTCTCGCCTCTCTCTCCGAGTTCTTTATTGATGTCTCGCCTCTGTCTCCGTGCTCTTTATTGAAGTCTCGGCTCTCTCTGCTCGATCATTATTGAATACTCGCCTCTCTCTCCGCTCGCTTTATTGATGTCTCCTCCTCTCTCTCCGCTCTCTATATTGAAGTCTCTCCTCTCTCTCTGTACTCGCCTCTCTCTCCGTGATCTTGATTGATGTCTCACCCTCTCTCTCTGCTCTCTTGATTGAAGTCTCGCATCTCTCTCCGCGTTCTTTATTGCAGTCTCACCTATCTCTCCGTGTTCTTTATTGATGTCTCGCCTCTCTCTCCGCGCTCCGTATTGAAGTCTCGCCTTTCTCTCCTCGCTCTTTATTGAAGTCTCGCCTCTCTCTACACGCTATTTTTTGAAGTCTCGCCCTCTCTCTCCGCGCTCCTTCTTGCAGTCTTGCCTCTCTCTCCGTGTTCTTTATTGATGTCTCGCCCCTCTCTCCATGTTCTTTATTGAAGTCTCGCCTCTCTCTCTGCGCTCTTTACTGAAGTCTTGCCCTCTCCCTCCGCTCTCTTTATTGAAGCCTTGCCGCTCTCTCCGTGCTCTATATTCAAGTCTTGTCTCTATCTCCGCGCTCCTTATTGAATACTCGCATCTCTCTCCGCGCTCTTTACTGAAGTCTTGCCTTTTCTCTCCGCTCTCTTTATTGAAGTCTCGCCTCTCTCTCCTTGTTCTTTATTGAAGACTCGTCCTCTCTCTCCGCGCTCTTTATTGCAGTCTCGTCCTCTCTCTTCCCGCTCTTTTTTGCAGTCTCGCCTCTCTCTCCGTGTTCTTTATTGATGTCTCGCCTCTCTCTCCTTGTTCTTTATTGCAGTCTCGCCTCTCTCTCCTTGTTCTTTATTGATGTCTCGCCTCTCTCTCCATGTTCTTTATTGAAGTCTCGCTTCTCGCTCCGCGCTCTTTACTGAAGTCTTGCCCTCTCTCTCCGCGCTCTTTATTGAATATTAGCCTCTCTCTCTTTTTGAATACTCGCCTCGCTCTCCGCGCTCTTAATTGAAGTCTCGGCTCTCTCTGCTCGCTCTTTATTGAAGTCTCCCCTCTCTCTCCACGCTCTTTATTGAATACTCACCTCTCTCTCTGCGGTCTTTATTGAAGTCTCGCCTCTCTCTCCGCGCTCTATATTGAAGTCTCGCCTCTCTCTCCGAGTTCTTTATTGATGTCTCGCCTCTGTCTCCGTGCTCTTTATTGAAGTCTCGGCTCTCTCTGCTCGATCATTATTGAATACTCGCCTCTCTCTCCGCTCGCTTTATTGATGTCTCCTCCTCTCTCTCCACTCTCTATATTGAAGTCTCTCCTCTCTCTCTGTACTCGCCTCTCTCTCCGTGATCTTGATTGAAGTCTCACCCTCTCTCTCTGCTCTCTTGATTGAAGTCTCGCATCTCTCTCCGCGTTCTTTATTGCAGTCTCACCTATCTCTCCGTGTTCTTTATTGAAGTCTCGCCTCTCTCTCCGCGCTCCATATTGAAGTCTCGCCTCTCTCTCCGAGTTCTTTATTGATGTCTCGGCTCTCTCTCCGCGCTCCGTATTGAAGTCTCGCCTATCTCTCCTCGCTCTTTATTGAAGTCTCGGCTCTCTCTGATCGCTCTTTATTGAAGTCTCGCCTCTCTCTACACGCTATTTTTTGAAGTCTCGCCCTCTCTCTCCGCGCTCCTTCTTGCAGTCTTGCCTCTCTCTCCGTGTTCTTTATTGATGTCTCGCCCCTCTCTCCATGTTCTTTATTGAAGTCTCGCCTCTCTCTCTGCGCTCTTTACTGAAGTCTTGCCCTCTCCCTCCGCTCTCTTTATTGAAGCCAGGCCGCTCTCTCCGTGCTCTATATTCAAGTCTTGTCTCTATCTCCGCGCTCCTTATTGAATACTCGCATCTCTCTCCGCGCTCTTTACTGAAGTCTTGCCTTTTCTCTCCGCTCTCTTTATTGAAGTCTTGCCTCTCTCTCTGTGCTCTATATTGATGTCTCGCCTCTCTCTCCTTGTTCTTTATTGAAGACTCGTCCTCTCTCTCCGCGCTCTTTATTGCAGTCTCGTCCTCTCTCTTCCCGCTCTTTTTTGCAGTCTCGCCTCTCTCTCCGTGTTCTTTATTGATGTCTCGCCTCTCTCTCCTTGTTCTTTATTGCAGTCTCGCCTCTCTCTCCTTGTTCTTTATTGATGTCTCGCCTCTCTCTCCATGTTCTTTATTGAAGTCTCGCCTCTCGCTCCGCGCTCTTTACTGAAGTCTTGCCCTCTCTCTCCGCTCTCTTTATTGAAGCCTTGCCGCTCTCTCCGTGCTCTATATTGAAGTCTTGTCTCTACCTCCGCACCCCTTATTGAATACTCGCCTCTCTCTCCGCGCTCTTTACTGAGGTCTTGCACTCTCTCTCCGCTCTCTTTATTGCAGTCTCGCCTCTCTCTCCGTGTTCTTTATTGATGTCTCGCCTCTCTCTCCGAGTTCTTTATTGAAGTCTCGTCCTCTCTCTCCGCGCTCTTTATTGCAGTCTCGCCTCTCTCTCCGTGTTCTTTATTGATGTCTCGCCTCTCTCTCCGTGTTCTTTATTGAAGTCTCGCCTCTCTCTCCGTGTTCTTTATTGATGTCTTGCCTCTCTCTCCGCGCTCTTTATTGAATATTAGCCTCTCTCTCTTTTTGAATACTCGCCTCGCTCTCCGCGCTCTTAATTGAAGTCTCGGCTCTCTCTGCTCGCTCTTTATTGAAGTCTCCCCTCTCTCTCCACGCTCTTTATTGAATACTCACCTCTCTCTCTGCGGTCTTTATTGAAGTCTCGCCTCTCTCTCCGCGCTCTATATTGAAGTCTCGCCTCTCTCTCCGAGTTCTTTATTGATGTCTCGCCTCTGTCTCCGTGCTCTTTATTGAAGTCTCGGCTCTCTCTGCTCGATCATTATTGAATACTCGCCTCTCTCTCCGCTCGCTTTATTGATGTCTCCTCCTCTCTCTCCGCTCTCTATATTGAAGTCTCTCCTCTCTCTCTGTACTCGCCTCTCTCTCCGTGATCTTGATTGATGTCTCACCCTCTCTCTCTGCTCTCTTGATTGAAGTCTCGCATCTCTCTCCGCGTTCTTTATTGCAGTCTCACCTATCTCTCCGTGTTCTTTATTGAAGTCTCGCCTCTCTCTCCGCGCTCTATATTGAAGTCTCGCCTCTCTCTCCGAGTTCTTTATTGATGTCTCGGCTCTCTCTCCGCGCTCCGTATTGAAGTCTCGCCTATCTCTCCTCGCTCTTTATTGAAGTCTCGGCTCTCTCTGATCGCTCTTTATTGAAGTCTCGCCTCTCTCTACACGCTATTTTTTGAAGTCTCGCCCTCTCTCTCTGCGCTCTTTCTTGCAGTCTCGCCTCTCTCTCCGTGTTCTTTATTGATGTCTCGCCCCTCTCTCCATGTTCTTTATTGAAGTCTCGCCTCTCTCTCTGCGCTCTTTACTGAAGTCTTGCCCTCTCCCTCCGCTCTCTTTATTGAAGCCTTGCCGCTCTCTCCGTGCTCTATATTCAAGTCTTGTCTCTATCTCCGCGCTCCTTATTGAATACTCCCCTCTCTCTCCGCGCTCTTTACTGAAGTCTTGCCTTCTCTCTCTGCTCTCTTTATTGAAGTCTCGCCTATCCCTCCGCCCTCTATATTGAAGTCTCGCCTCTCTCTCCGTGTTCTTTATTGAAGTCTTGCCTCTCTCTCCGCGCTCTATATTGAAGTCTTGCCTCTCTCTCCGCGCTCTTTATAGAAGTCTTGCCTCTCTCTCTGCGCTCTTTAT
This sequence comes from Scyliorhinus torazame, assembly GCF_047496885.1. Lineage (NCBI taxonomy): Eukaryota > Metazoa > Chordata > Chondrichthyes > Carcharhiniformes > Scyliorhinidae > Scyliorhinus > Scyliorhinus torazame. The sequence goes on from NC_092709.1 coordinate 195,546,235, forward strand.
TGATGTCTCGCCTCTCTCTCCGTGCTCTTTATTGAAGTCTCGGCTCTTTCTGCTCGATCTTTATTGAATACTCGCCTCTCTCTCCGCTCGCTTTATTGATGTCTCCTCCTCTCTCTCCGCTCTCTATATTGAAGTCTCGCCTCTCTCTCTGTACTCACCTCTCTCTCTGTGATCTTGATTGATGTCTCACCCTCTCTCTCTGCTGTCTTGATTGAAGTCTCGCATCTCTCTCCGCGCCCTTTATTGCAGTCTCACCTCTCTCTCCGTGTACTTTATTGAATACTCCCCTCTCTCTTCGCGATCTTTACTGAAGTCTTGCCTTCTTTCTCCGTTCTCTTTATTGAAGTCTTGCCTCTCTCTCCATGCTCTATATTGAGGTCTTGTCACTATCTCCGCGCTCTTTATTGAAGTCTCGCCTTTGTCTCCTCGCTCTTTATTGAAGTCTCGGCTCTCTCTGCTCGCTCTTTATTGAAGTCTCGCCTCTCTCTCCACGCTCTTTATTGAAGTCTCACCTCTCTCTCCGCGCTCTTTATTGAAGTCTCGCCTCTCTCTGCTCGCTCGTTATTGATGTCTCGCCTCTCTCTCCCCGCTCTTTATTGAATACTCACCTCTCTCTCTGCGCTCTTTATTGAAGTCTCGCCTCTCTCTCCGCCCTCTATATTGAAGTCTCGCCTCTCTCTCCGTGCTCTTTATTGAAGTCTCGTCCTCTCTCTCCGCGCTCTTTATTGCAGTCTCGCCTCTCTCTCCGTGTTCTTTATTGATGTATCGCCTCTCTCTCCGTGTTCTTTATTGAAGTCTCGTCCTCTCTCTCCGCGCTCTTTATTGCAGTCTCGCCTCTCTCTCCGTGTTCTTTATTGCAGTCTCGCCTCTCTTTCCGCGTTCTTTATTGAAGTCTCGCCTCTCTCTCCGTGTTCTTTATTGAAGTCTCGCCTCTCTCTCCGCATTCTTTATTGAGGTCTCGTCCTCTCTCTCCATGCTCTTTATTGCAGTCTCGCCTCTCTCTCCGCGCTCTTTATTGAATATTAGCCTCTCTCCCCGCGCTCTTTATTGAATATTAGCCTCTCTCTCCGCTCTCTTTATTGAAGTCTTGCCTCTCTCTCCGCGCTCATTCTTGAAGTCTCGCCTCTCTCTCCGCGCTCATTCTTGAAGTCTCGCCTCTCTCTCCGCGCTCTATATTGAAGTCTCGCCTCTCTCTCTGCTCGCTCTTTATTGAATACTCGCCTCTCCCTCCGCGCTCTTTATTGAAGTCTCGTCCTCTCTCTCCGCCCTCTTTATTGCGGTCTCGCCTCTCTCTCCATGTTCTTTATTGATGTCTCGCCTCTCTCTCTGTGTTCTTTATTGAATACTAGCCTCTCTCTCCGCTCTCTTTATTGAAGTCTCGCCTCTCTCTCCGCGCTCTGTATGGAAGTCTCGCCTCGCTCTCCGTGTTCTTTATTGCAGTCTGGCCTCTCTCTCTGTGTTCTTTATTGAAGTCTCGCCTCTCTCTCCGCGCTCATTCTTGAATTCTCGCCTCTCTCTCCGCGCTCTATATTGAAGTCTTGCCTCTCTCTCCGCGCTCATTCTTGAATTCTCGCCTCTCTCTCCGCGCTCTATATTGAAGTCTTGCCTCTCTCTCCGCGCTCTTTCTTGAAGTCTCGCCTCTCTCTCTGCACTCTTTATTGAGGTCTCGCCTCTCTTTCCGCGCTCTTTATTGAACATTCGCCTCTCTCTCCATGCTCTTCATTGAAGTCTGGCCTCTCTCTACGAGTTATTTATTGAAGTCTCCCCTCTCTCTCCACTCTCTATATTGAAGTCTCACCTCTCTCTCCGTGTTCTTTATTGCAGTCTCGCCTCTCTCTCCGTGTTCTTTATTGAAGTCTGCCTCTCTCTCCGCACTCTATGTTGAAGTCTCGCCTCTCTCTCCGCGCTCTATATTGAAGTCTCGCCTCTCTCTTCGCGCTCTTTCTTGAAGTCTCGCCTATCTCATCCGCGCTCTTTATTGAACACTCGCCTCTCTCTCCATGCTCTTCATTGAAGTCTGGCCTCTCTCTCCGAGTTCTTTATTGAAGTCTCCCCTCTCTCTCCGTGCTCTTTATTGAAGTCTCGCCTCTCTCTCCGCACAGTAAGAAGTTTTACAACACCAGGTTAAAGTCCAATAGGTTTGTTTCAAATCAGTAGCTTTCGGAACACTGCTCCTTCCTCAGATAAATGGACAGGTAGGTTCCGGAAGCACTTGTATAGACAAATAAAAGATGCAAGACAATACTTTGAATGCCAACATTTGCAGGTACTTAAATCTCTACAGAGCCATGGAGAGGGGTAATTTCATGTTAAAGACGTGTTTATTGTCTCAAGCCTGTATAGTTGGTAGGATTTTGCAAGCACGTGCCAGGCGGTGGGGGGTGAATGTAATGCAACATGAATCCAAGGTCCCAGTTGGGGCCGTACTCATGTGTGCGGAACTTGGCTATAAATTTCTGCTCTGCAATTCTGCGTTGTCGCGCATCCTGAAGGCCGCCTTGGAGAACGCTTACCGGAAGATCAGAGGCTGAATGCCCTTGACTGCTGATGTGTTCCCTGACTGGAAGGGAACATTCCTGCCTGGCGATTGTCGCGCGATGTCCGTTCATCCATTGTCCATCCATCTGCATGGTCTCGCCAAAGTATCACGCCTGAGGACATCCTTATCTGCAGCGTATGTGATAGACAACGTTGGCTGAGTCAGACGACTATGTACCACGTACCTGGTGGGTGGTGTTCTCATGTGTAATGGTGGTACTCATGTCGATGATCTGACATGTCTTGCAGAGATTGCCATGGTAGGGTTGTGTGGTGTCGTGGTCGCTGTTCTGAAGACTGGGTAGTTTGCTGCAAACAATGGTTTGTTTACGGTTTCTTGGTTGTTTGAAGGCAAGTAGTGGGGTGTGGGGATGACCTTGCCAAGATGTTCGTCTTCATCGATGACGTGTTGAAGGCTGCGAAGAAGATGTTGTAGTTTCTCCGTTCCGGGAAGTACTGGACAAAGAAGTGTATTCTGTCGGTTGTGTCCCATGTTTGTCTTCTGAGGAGACCGGTGCGCTTTTTTGCTGTGGCGCGTTGGAGCTGTCGATCGATGAGTCGAGCGCCATATTCCGTTTGTACGAGGGCATCTTTCAGCGTCTGTCGATGTCTGTTACGCTCCTCCTCGTCTGAGCAGACCCTGTGCATATGGAGGGCTTGTCCATAGGAGATGGCTTCTTTAATGTGTTTAGGGTGGAAGCTGGAGAAGTGCAGCATCGTGAGGTTATCCGTGGGCTTGCGGTAAAGTGACATGCTGAGGTGACCGTCCTTGATGGAGATGAGTGTGTCCAAGAATGCAACCGATTCTGGAGAGTAGTCCATGGTGAGTCTGATGATGGGATGGAACTTATTGATGTCATTGTGTAGTCGTTTCAGTGATTCTTCACCGTGGGTCCAAAGAAAATAAATGTCATTGATGTATCTGGTGTATAACGTCGGTTGAAGGTCCTGTGTGGTGAGTAGGTCTTTTTCAAACCTATGCATGAAGATGTTGGCATATTGAGGTGCGAATTTGGTCCCCATGGCTGTTCCGTGTGTCTGGATGAAGAACTTGTTGTCGAAGGTGAAGACGTTGTGATCCAGAATGAAGCGGATGAGTTGCAGAATTGCGTCTGGAGATTGGCAATTGTCGGTGTTGAGTACTGAAGCTGTCGCAGCAATGCCGTCGTCATGGGGATGCTGGTGTAGAGTGCTGAGACCTCCATTGTGACGAGGAATGTTCCTGGTTCAACTGGTCCATGGGTGCTGAGTTTCTATAAGACGTCCGCCGTTTCGCGACATACTCTCCAAAATCGGTTGCATTCTTGGACACACTCATCTCCATCAAGGACAGTCACCTCAGCACTTCGATTTACCACGAGCCCACGGATACCCTCACGATGCTGCACTTCTCCAGCTTCCACCCTAAATACATTAAACAAGCCATCCCCTATGGACAAGCCCTCCATATACACAAGATCTGCTCAGTTGAGGAGGAGTGTAACAGACATCTACAGACACTGAAAGATGCCTTCATACAAACGGGATATGGTGCTCGACTCAACGATCGACAGTTCCAAAGCGCCACAGCTAAAAACCGCACCAACCTCCTCAGAAGGCAAACAAAGGACACAACCGACAGAGTACCCTTCGTCGTCCAGTACTTCCCCGGAGTGGAGAAACTACGACATCTTCTTCGAAGCCTTCAACGCATCATCAATGAAGACAAGCATCTTGCCAGGGTCATCCCCACACCCCCACTACTTGCCTTCAAACAACCGCGCAACCTCAAACAAACCATTGTTTGCAGCAAACTACCCAGCCTTCAGAACAGCGACCACAACACCTCACAACCCTGCCATGGCAATATCTGCAAGACATGCCAGATCAATGACATGGGTACCACCATTACACGTGAGAACACCACCCACCAGGTACGCAGTACATACTCGTGCGACTCGGCCAACGTTGTCTCCCTCGTATGCTGCAGGAAAGGGTGTCCCGAAGCGTGGTACATTGGCGAGACCATGCAGACGCTGCGACAACGAATGAACGGACATCGCGCGACAATCACCAGGCAGGAATGTTCCCTTCCAGTCGGGGAACACTTCAGCAGTCAAGGGCATTCAGCCTCTGATCTCTGGGTAAGCGTTCTCCAAGGCGGCCTTCAGGACGCGCGACAACGCAGAATGGCAGAGCAGAAACGTATAGCCAAGTTCCGCACACATGAGTACGGCCTCAACCGGGACCTTGGATTCATGTCGCATTACATTCATCCCCCACCATCTGGCCTGCGAAATCCTACCAACTGTCCTGGTTTGAGACAATTCATACCTCTTTAACCTAGGGTTACCCCTCTCTCTGGCTCTGTAAAGGCTTAATTACCTGCAAATGCTCGCATTCAAAGTATTGTCTTGCATCTTTGACTTTGTCTATATAAATGTTTCTGGAACCTATCTCTCTATTCACCTGAGGAAGGAGCAGCGCTCCGAAAGCTAGTGATTTGAAACAAACCTGTTGGACTTTATCCTGGTGTTGTAAGACTTCTTACTTTGCTCACCCCAGTCCAACGCTGGCATCTCCACATCATGGCTCTCTCTCCGCGCTCTTTATTGAAATCTGTCTCTCTCTCCGCGTTCTTCATTGAAGTCTGCCTCTCTCTCCGCCCTCTTTATTGAAGTTCTGCTTCCCTCTCGCCGGTCTTTATAAAGTGGTGATGTGCTGACTTCTTGAACTACGGCTGTCCATGTGGTGTCGGTAGACCAACTGTGCTGTTAGGGAGGAAGACCCCAGAGCTTGACCCAGCGACAGTGAAGGAACGACAATATATTTCAAGTCAGGATGTTGTGCGACTTGAAGGGAAACTTGCAGTGAAGATGTTCCCATGCGTCTGCTGCCCTTGTCCTTTTGGGTGATCAAGGTCGCAGATTTGCAAGGTGCTGTTAAAGGCCTCTTATTACCAATCTGTGTTTTCAGCTGCACTCAGCATCAACAGCAATATTTTGTGACAGACATTTTAAGAAATAGTCCCAGTGTGTTTTTCAGTGACTAATTCCAGCATTAATTCTTGATGGCATTTAATTCAAGTTGAAGCTAGAATTAATAAGACTAGAGTACAACAGTAATAGTCAGAAAATCGCATTCCATTCACATCACAAATGCAGTTCGTGTTGGAAACCATATTAGATAAAAAAGAAAAGAAAGACTATCAATTACATAGCCCTTTTCACAGCCACTGTCAGTCAGTACAGTACTTTTGAAGTGCACGTACATAATGCAGGAAACATAGGAGCCAGTTTGCACACCGTAAGCTCTCTCAAAGCACAATTTGATAGACGTCCGGTGACGGCGGGCGGGAGGCAGCCGCACATTGGAGGTCTCCCGCTCGGGAATAGAAATTTTGGGGCTTTACCGCCCGGTCCCAGGGACAAAGGAGGCTGAAAAAGCTGTAAGAAGGCACAGGGAGGAGAAATGTCCAAGCTTGGGAAATAAAACGGCCGGAAAAAAGGGTTAATGAAAGTCCGCCGGTGAGTGGAAAAGTCAGCGCAGCAACTGTAAGGAAAGCGGAGGCTGGAGCACCAGGGGAGGCCGCATCGCTCACAGCAGAAGAAATGACCAAATTGATTGTTGTGGAACTTGAAAAACAGTTCACAAAGCATATGGAAGCGATGAAGAAGGAGATGGAGGCGGCACTGAAAGTGCTGGTGGAGGAGGCGATTGCCCCGGTGAGGGCGGCGGTATCAAGCACAGCGGCGGAGGTGCGGGAGCAAGGTGAGACACTGAAGGAAGTGGAAGAGGTATTATGGCAGCACAGTAATTAACTCACCTCGATGGGGAAGAAGTTGCAGAAGGTGGCGGAGACCAACAAGGGTCTGCGAGCCAAAATGGAAAACCTGGAAAACAGATCCAGGCGGCAGAATCTGAGGATCGTGGGTCTGCCCGAAGTGGTGGAAGGCCCGAGGCCAATGGAGTATTTTGCCACGATGTTGGCGGAGCTATTGGGGGAGGGGGACGATCCCTCTCGATAAGAATTGGATTGGGCTCATCGGTCGTGGAGGCCTATACCAAAGGCAAGTAAGCCACCAAGAGTAGTAACTGTTTGTTTCCGTAGGCACAGCATGAAGGAGAAGGTCCTGTGCTGGGCAAAGCAGAAGCGGATGGCGCAGTGGGCTGGAGCTGGTATACGCATATACCAGGACTTTACGGTGGAGCTGGCGAGGAGGCGGGCTGCCTTCAGCCGGGTGAAAAAGGCACTGCACATTAGCAAGGTGCAGTGTGGCATAGTATATCCAGCTAAGTTGTGGGTGACCTACAAATCCAAGGACTTTTATTTAGGGGCGGCGGAAGCGGCGGAGGTGTTTGCGAAGGCAGTAGGACTGTGGCAGAATTGAGAAATGGGACTGAGAGCGGGTCTTGTACCGATGTAGCCTCATGTAACTTTATTTTTTCACTGCGTGTTGGTGTATGTACTAAATGAGTCGACGCTGTATATATTTGGACAAGGGAAGAGTTGGGACTTTCATTTGCAATGATGGTTCTTTGGGGCTTGTGTATGTATGCTGGGGTTGTGTGCTAAAGGGGATTTCTCGATTTTCCTAGGGCAGGGCAAGGGGGAAGGAGACCCGGGCGGGGGTCTCCACGCTAGCCGGTTTGAGCCGGCCAGTGAATGTGAGTGGGGTGGGGGGAGGGGCTGCGGCCATCGGAGCCTGCAAGAACAGGTTTTGTTGAGTCTAGCCAGGGTGAAAAGTTGGGGGAAGGGACCGAGGTTGGGGGCTGCGGGGGGTGTTTACAAGAGAAAGTGGAGGGGAGGATTCTGGGAGGGGGGGTGGGGGGGTGTCTATAATTCATAGGTGCCATTCACGGTACTCTTTCAGTTATTGGATGGCATTGAATATTAGGGGTGGGTTGTGGGGGTGGACTATATATGTCAACGGTAACCCAGGGGCGATTCCTGATTCCTTTTTTCTTTTTTTTCCTTGGGAGGCTTCGTTTTATTTGATGCTTATATTGTCACGCAGGCCATTGTTTGGGGGATGGTGGAACATTGTTGTTAATAAGGGGATTGACATTGTATTCGTTACCCTTTACTGTTTGTTGGTGGGGTGTAAATTCTGAAGAAAATGTGAAAATGGAGAATAAAAATATTTTTTCAAAAAAGCACAAATTGATAATAATCATTTTCTTTTTGAGATGTTGATTGAGGGGCAAACTTTGCCCAAGACACCGGGGGGGGGCTGATCACATGCATAAGCAATCGTGTATATAGTGACAGACAAGACCTCTAACCAGCAGGTGGCAGTAGAGAACAACCACATGCCACTGCTACCTCAGCAAGTCTGGGGATACTCTTTGTAGTGGATAGTCACAATTTGTAGTAGCTCTTAGATAATTTATAGTAGTTAGTAGATTTTGATTATTTTCATATGGTTATCTAACCCACCTTATTGTTGAATATTAAAACATTTAACTAGTCACAAACTAGACATTATATAGTGCACTTATTCCGACCAGCCAAACACTATAACGTAACACTGGGGACAACTTCTCTCTCCCATTTCAAAAGAGTGCCCTGTGATATTTTACATCCATCTGAGAAGGCAGCTGGGACTTCAGTTTATCATCTTATCCAAAAGACAGCACCTCCAACAATGCAGCACTCACTCAGTCCTGCATTGAAGTGTCAGTATGACATTTTGTCCTCAAGCCCTGGAGTGGGACTTGAACACAGAACCTTGTGAGGGTGCTACCAATGAGGTCATGGCTGACACATTATGAACTGAGGAATGGATCTTGAGTGGAGCTCTGTGAAAGGGATATCAAAATATTTTAAATAAAGAGCAAAAAACTGTAACTGCTGGACATCTGAAATAAAAATAGAAAATAATTGATAGAAAACAACAGGTCAACAATTTTCCGCGATCAGTGAGCATCGGGGGACAGTGCGTGTTTAATTGACACTACCAGCAATGTTATGATTTATGAATTTAGGGTGGAATCTCAGCACACAATAATAGGGTTAAGAGTGGATGGAAGGTGTGAACATTTTGAAATTTGGAGCCCTATTCCCAAGCTGCTGGCAACTAGCTAATTTCCAAGTTTCAGAAGGTGGAGCAAGGGGGCAGGGAACCACAACAATGAAGCAAGTTGGTTAAGTTCCAAATCAGGGTGGTGTGTGGCTTGGAAGGGCACTTTCAGGTGGTGCCGTCCTCATGTATCTTCTGCCCTTGTCCTTTGAGATGGTATAGGTTGTGGGTTTGGAAGGTGCTGTCTAAGGAGCCTTGCTGAGTTGCTGCAGTGCATCTTTAAGATGGTACATACTGCTGCCACTGTGTGACGGTGATGGAGGATGTGAATGTTTAAGTTAGTGGATAGGATAGCAATCAGCGGGCTGCTTTGTTCTGGATGGTGTCAAACGTCTTGAGTGTTGTGGGAACTGCACTCATTCAGGTGAAATGAAAGTCGCTTATTGTCACAAGGAGGCTTCAAATGAAGTTACTGTGAAAAGCCCCTAGTCGCCACATTCCGGCGCCTGTTCGGGGAGGCTGTTACGGGAATTGAACCGTGCTGCTGGCCTGCCTTGGTCTGCTTTCAAAGCCAGCGATTTAGCCCTGGAGTATATTCCAACATCCTCCAGATCTGTACCTTATATATGGTGGACAGTCTTTGGGGAATCAAAAGTGAGTTACCCACCTCAGAATTCCCAGCCTCTCGCATACTTTTGTAACCATTGTATTTATATCACTAGTCCAGTTCAGTTTATGGTCAGTAGTAACTCCCAGCATGTTGATACTGAGGGATTTATCAATGGTGGTGTCATTGACTGTCAAGGAGAGATGGTTAGATTCTCTTTTGTTGGAGATGGTCATTACCTTGCACGTGTGTGGCATGAATGTTACTTGTCATTTATCAGCCCATGCCTGAATGTTTTCCAGTTTCCTGTAGGCTCAGTTACATATGTTGTTTGGAGGTTAACATGTTCCCTCCAACACCTCAAATTCACCTCTGCATGTTGCTGAAAATGTCTCTCCATGTGTTCGATGCCTTCCCGAATGAGCCTTTTCCATTTTTGTCAGTTACAAAACCAGGGTCTCCCATGGGTTGGCGAGAATGGTTGACTTCTTCAGGGTTGCTTTGAGGGCATCCTTAACGGATTTCTGCTGTCATTTTGAGAGTCTCCTGCCATGATTGATTTTTAAGTACAGCAGGAGGACAGCAACAGGAGACTCTTAAGAGACTAGCCTGAGGAACCTCTGCAGCAATATCCTGGGGCTACGCTGATTGGCCTCTCATCGACTTCAATGTTACCAGGGATCTTTGATGTCATCCTCAATTAACTGCTAGCTTGACGTCAGGGGAGTTAATCTCACCTCACCTCTTGGGTTCAGCTCTTTTGCCCATGTTTGGACTAAGGCTGGACGGTTGGAGCTGAGTGGCCTTGGTGAAACTCCAACTGAGTATCAATGAGTTATTGTATCACTGAGTTAAGTACTGCTTGATAGTATTGTAGATTACATCTTCCATCACTTTGTTAAATCATTAGAATGAATAATTATCTAGATTCAGTCAAGTGTCCTGAATATCAGCTGTTAAGATTCCACCCCCTTCTCTTTTTATCGGGAGACACTTCAAAAAGGGCAGATTATTTTATTTTATTCAAATATTATATGACCTGGAAGGCATTTTGGCAAATCGAATCGAGCACATCCGTCTCAATGAAACACTGCTTACAGAAAGATTATCTGTTATTGTTTCTACTTAATAATTTGATTGTGCGAGACATAAACCCAAAGGCTGTTTCTTATTACATTATGGAATATAATGGAAAATTATTTAAAATTACGAAGGCGTGGACCTAAACACAACCTAATCAGTCGTTTCAGTCAAGATAAGCTTATTTCATTGGAAATTAGAAACTGTGATATTTGATATTTTCCTTCTAATAGAAATGCTGTGAACATTTGGGGTGCTATGTTCTTTGTGTGCACTGAAACTTGCATATATGTTAATGGTGCATTGATGTGTAGTTTTTAATGTGATTGCATTAAAATAGCTGGCATTAACATGCTCGGATTTGCAAATTGCATTTGGAAATAAATAGAATAATGAATGTTAATACACCATTTCCAACATTATTATTTTATTTGTTAAGTGGCTGTTAAGCAGCAATTAACAGGGGACGTAGAAATTGACTCAATTTATTCAATGGCACATTCACTTATTTTGTACAATTGAGGCTGACAGTTGAGGCAAACAGAACTGGGATTTTTTAAAAATCAGAATACGGCAGCAGAATTAGAGAAACATTATGATTCCCTTTAATGGACACTTCAGAGAAGTCGGAGCAGGAATAACTGGAGACATAATCTGGAAAACCTTAGGGGGCAGTAGGAGAATTTCAGGACGTGCTACAAAGCAGATAATATGAACATTACATACTTAAACCACAGTGGAGATTGAGGGATCCAAAGTCTGACATTTGCCACAACTGAGAGCTCTGAATTTTGTCAGGCCCTGGCCTGAAAGAAAAAAGACGTTTTTTGAAAACCTAAATTTCTCCGGTAAATTTCATGAATTCCAGAAGGCACAAGTCCTTACAGTCAATAAAGTAAAATAAAGTATAAACAAAACAACCTTCCACTCAATAAGATCATGGCTAGACATCAACTTCACTTTCCCACACTCACCCCCATATTCCTGATTCCCTTGTTGTCTGAAACGTTAGACACTTCGCCCAGTTTATATGAAAATTGGATACCCTGGTGCCCTTACTCATCAGGTGAACTAAGGACAAGAGTGGATTTGTAGTTCAAATGACAGAATCTCATTATCCAAACTCTATTAACAAAGACAACTCTTAATCCTGAATCAAATACTTTACTATCTACCTGGTACTCTCATACTACCCGCTCAGTGAGCTTAGCCAGGCTTCTTTGGTGGGAATGACCCTTTACTGAATTCTGCTGATCGATGATCTTGCCTCTGAACTCAGGGTCTTCTTCGTGAAGATTGGTCTTGAATGCCCTTTTCCATTATCGCTGTGTCTTCTTTAGGTGCTTGATTCTTTGCTGGGGTGGAGTCTTCACTGGGGGTGGCTTCCATGTGCCTCTTCCTATAACCCCCTCCCTTCTTTTTTCTGCTCCATTCTGGAAAGTTCTCTGGCTGCTTCAGGCCACCTTTACACAAATGTGAACCAGTTGCCAGAAAATTCCCATGTGCTGTGACTTCATATGAATGGGAAGATGTGATTATTTTTACGTTTTACATTAACGTTCATACAAATGTCTTAAAGTATAAACCCACAACAGACTGGTGTGATGCTCGACACACCACAAACATACCACTGACATTGGCCAGAATTCTCCATTTCGAATTCACCCCGCTACCGCTGCCAGCGAAGACGGAGAATTTGGCGCTCAGTCAAAACTCCATTCACTGCAGCGGGAACAGAGAATCCCGTCGACGGGAATGAATCCAGTCCATTAGCTCTACATCTCAACATGTTGTCGGGAAATTGAGAATTCACAACCTGTCTAAAGTCCTGCTCTTGCAGCCTCCATAACATTCCCGCTGTTAACTCTGATTCTCTCTCCACAGGTGCTGAGTATTCCAGCATTTTTTATTTTTTATTTCAGATTTCCTGCAACAGTTTTGTTTTTGACTAAAACTGGTCTACAGCCTGTTGCAATCTCTTTGCACCTACTTTGTAACTTACTTTCCCATGATCCCAACTAACTTAACACCATGATCAAATTTGGACATGTTACACTCAGTCCCTCCATCTAAATCATTGATATTGATTGTAAAAAGCTGAACTCCAAGCACAGATCCTTGCAGCACTCCACTAGTCTCATCATGCCATCACTTAAATGACCCTTTCATTCCTCCTATCTGATTTCTGTGCATTAACCAATCCTTAATTCATGCCCAATCACACCAGGCTTGTGTAAACGTGTGTAAGGACCTCTTAAGTGGCAACTTATAAAATGCTTTTTGAAAATCCACATATATTACATTCACTGGTTACTACTTATCTACCCATCAGTTACATCCTCACAAATATTCCAATGTATTTGTCAAATATATCTTCCCTTTCATAAAACTGTGTTGACTCTTCCGAGTTATATTTTCCAAATATCATGTTACCGTGTCCTTAATATTGGATTTTAGAAGTTGCTGATAACTGAAGATAGCCTATCCGATCTTCAACAGAATTATAGTTTCTCCTGTCTCTGCCTCTACAGGACCCACATTTTCTTTCACTAGTCTCTTCCTATTTAAAATGTGGATTGCATTTGTTACCTTCTGATTCAAGAGCACTACTCTTGAATTGAGGGAATTCTGAAGCACCACAACCAATGTATTTCCTAACTCTGTAGCTACCTACTTGAAATCTTTGGATGCAGGCCATTATTTCCTGAAGATTTATCATCTTTTAGTCCCATTAATTTCCCTAGTAGTTTTGGTTACTAATATTAATTAAATTTAAGCTCCTCATTATCAGTGAGCCTTAGATTTTCCACAAATTTCTGATATTTTCCTTGTGTCGTCAACCATGAAGATAGACATAAGGGCTGGAATTCTCCATCCGTTTGCTGGTGGCAAGGTTCCCTGGTCCTGCCGGCAGCGCACCCTCGCCCGTGGGTCTCCCAGTGACGTGGAGTGCTTTCAACGAGAATTCCCATCGACAGCGGTGGGATCGAAGAATCCTACCGCCAGCGAACAGTGCACTGCCTCACGCTGCCAGGAAACACAGGGCTGGGAGGCCGGGAGTCCAGCCGAAGATGTTAGTTTAACATCTCTGTCAATTGCTTATTCTCCATTGTACTTTCTCCTGTCTCTGCCTCTATTTGACCCATATTCTATTTTACTCGTCTCTTCCTATTTAAGCACTTTTAAAACGCTAATTAACTGCTTTTATATTTCTCCTTCATTAACTCTGGCATTATAATTTCCTCCCTCTTTATCAAATTCTTTCTGGCCCTTTGTTGATTTTTAACCCTCCTGTTATGTTTTTGGTCCTGGTACCTTTCAAGATCGATCAGTACACAAATAGACACAGGAGGTGATTAACATTGCAACTGCCCTTTATTGCTTTTGCAGTTGAACTAATGAGAAAATATAGATCCTGTGATCTCACATTGCACTGGCTTGCAAAGTGCAGCAAGCCAGACAAAACATACAATGCATCAAAATACATTCTTCAAGAAAATATATCTTAATTTAGTATTATTTATTTGTCTCGGGTTAGCCTTTGATTATCCACCATCATATATTTTCATATAATTTCCAAATCTACCTTATCCATCTCAAGAACCTGTAAAATACAACCACCAGTGTTTTCTACACTTTCTTTTCACTTTAGTGCCACTCAGGCAGTGTAGACATAGCTGTAATGTGGCACATGGAGCAGCGAATTTGCACACAACTTGGTCCCACAATGAGTAATGTAATAATAACCAGATCAGCTGCTGGTTTTGTTGAATTTTGTTGGTTGAGGAATAAATATTTGCCAGGGCACCTACAAGCACTCTAGTGTTCTGCTTCCAAATAGTGTCATGTGACTTTTAAGTCCATCTGAGCGATCGCAGTTGGCCTCTCATTTTGGTACTTCATCAAAAAGACTGCACTACTGAGAAGGCAGTGCAGCACCCACTCAGGACTGAACTGAAATGTCAGCATATCTTTGGATTGGAACTTGGCTCTGTAGCCAAGGAGGAACGTCCGGATGTTACTGTCAAGAGAAGTAGAAATGGAGAGCAAACCCGAACTAGGCATTGAAGAACCTGAACAAAAGATTCCACTGCTACCGAAAGGCTACTGATTTTTCTTAAGGTCAGCATAATAATTAACACAATGTTTCATAATATTCAAAATACACTGGAGCTAATTCCCTACTTCGACTCAAGCCACCCAAATAGCTATCAGGCATGTTTTCTGCTAAATGCTGCAGCGAAAATAGCATCCACTGGCGGGCCTCTGTTGATGGTTTCTTGCTGCAGGCTACTTTCAATGCTGGTCTAGCATTCCACAGACAATGTTTCATGATTTTCCAACAGATGGCCCAGGCTTCCTGAACAGATGCTTTATTCTTCTGCGTTGGTGCTCCAGATGCCCAGAAAAGATGCTTGATAGAACATTACATTGAATATTTCATGAAACAATATCCAAGATCTGAAAAACTTACAGCTTTTTTTAACTCACTTCCAACCTACCTCAGTGGGAAGCCGCTGGGAAGGTTAGGCACTAGGTTGTGTTAGGACATTTCTGTATTTATTTTTGTCTGTCCTGTGTTCCCTTTTTGTCCCTGTCCTGAAGCCTAGCTGATCTACAGTCTTCTGGTTGCTGCTACAACATTACTGCACCCTTTGGGATTTCTGTTTTAATTTCAGTCTTTGGACACTGGAACACCCCTGCTCTGATGGACTGACCCAAACCATCTCTTTAGGTTCTGTGGCAGAACCTTTGATGTTGATTTGATAGACTTGGCATGCGACCAATCAGTGAATGTAGGATTCTCAGTCAGCGCCTATTGTTGTGTGTGATTGGCAGAGTCATTCAGAATCTTCCAGGAAGAAGGCGTGTCTTCTGTAGAGTTTCATTTTGTCTTCAATTCTGAAACGATTTCAGCCGGTTGCAGCTGGAAGGCAATTTCTCTCTCTGCTCACCCTGCCAGGTGATTTTAGGAGTTGCCAGTCCAACATGTGCAGGTTCTCTAGTTTAAAAGACACACAGAAAACTGTAAGCGATTTCTGGAATGAGAAAGTAGAAGCCGTTTTCCACAGGTCAGTATCATTCCGACTCATGTCTCCGGGGCTGGGAAGAGCAGAAATTGAAGCTTAAACTGAGAACATTCCTTAAAGTAAAGCCAAGATCGCTATGCAAAATTTAGACAAAGAGGATAAAAACTGTATTTACTCAGGAAGGAAACTGCAGTAATTTCACAGGGAGACAAAAGCTCCATTTGGTGGTAGAGGAGCAGAATGCAACTGATCTGAGCATCCTGTGTATAGCACCATCTTGTGGCCGGCGACTGGAATTGCACTAACTTGAACATCCTGGGCGGGATTCTCCGCCCCGACAGGCCGGCGGGATTCTCCATTACGCCAGCCGGTCAATGGGGTTTCCCATTGTGGGGCAGTCCCACGCCGTCGGGAAACCCCCAGGCGCCGGCAAAATGGAGAATCATGCCGGCGGAGAATCCCGGCCCTGTACCTAGTTCCATCAGGTGGCGGAAAGACTGACCTGAATTTCTTGAACAAATCTACCACAGCCTTGAAGACTCACCTCAAAAATTTCCCTTTATTCCCCACTTTCTTTGATCCTCTCCAACCCTTACATGTGTTTGTCTTGTGAGTGGCTGGAAGGAAGGTGGGGCGGGTTTTGTGATAAGGTAGACCGGTAGACCAGGTGCTGTTGTTTCTTCTTATTTTTTTAATTCATTCACGGGATGTGGGCATTTCTTGCTGGCTGTCGCTGGCTGGACCAGCATTTATTGCTCATCCCTGAGGGCGTGTTAGAGTCTTTCTGAGGGCCAGACCAGATAAGGGCGACAGATTTCTTTCCCTAAAGGATATTGGTGAACCAGATAGGTTTCATACACAATGGTTTCATCGTCATCGTTAGACTTTTTAAATTCCAGATTTTTATTGAATTCAAACTTCACCATCTGCCATGGTGGGATTCTACCCAGGTTCCCAGAGCATGTCGCTGCATCTCTGGATTTTTAGTCCAGCGACAATACTACTACGCCACTGCCTCCCTTATATCTATGTATAAATATTATATATGATGTTGGGAGTCCGGGGTCTGTGGGGCTGACCACACACTCGGCCAGAGTGTCATAACAGTTGACACCCAATTTTCCTTGGTCCCAGCCTTCCCTCAAGATTGAATTTATGAATTGTCTGAGGTCGAACCTCCTCCACCCCAAAAATGGGGTGGAGTAATATGCTGGCAGATCGAGGACTGATCCCACACTCGGACATCAGTGCATTTTGACTTTCAGTCCCTCCTTTGGAATATGCCCGATATTACGCTGATTGGGTCTTATTAAGAGGAAGGGCAGCCCACCCAATGAGTGCGCGAGGGCAGGATATCATCCAGTCGCCGGGTTCAGTGTCCATGATCTGAAACAAAGTCACGGCCAGCCTGCTAGAGGACCTCCAGGCACGGGGCAGTGTCAGGGAAACCAACAAGGAGGTGGAGGGGGGTGAAAGTTTATCAGGGGTACGTAGGAATATGGTGTTGAGGTTACAATCAGATCAGCCATCATCTTGTTGAATGGTGGTACAGGCTCGAAGAACCGAGTGGCCTCCTCCTGCTACTAACTTGTATGTTCGTATGATGAGACCATAAGACACAGGAGCAGAATTAGACCACTCGGCCCATCAAGTCTGCTCCGCCATTCAATCATGGCTGATATTTTTCTCATCCCCATTCTCCTACCTTCTCCCCATAACCCCTGATCCCCTTATTAATCAAGAATCTATCTATCTCTGTCTTAAAGACACTCAGTGATTTGGCCTCTCCAGCCTTCTGCGGCAAAGTGTTCCACAGATTCACCACCCTCTTACTGAAAATTTCCTCCTCATCTCTGTTTTAAAGGATCATCCCTTTAGTCTGAGATGGTGTCCTCTGTATCTAGTTTTTCTTACAAGTGGAAACATCCTCTCCACATCCACTCGATCCCGGCCTCGCAGTATCCTGTGTGTTTCAATAAGATCCCCTCTCATCCTTCTAAATTCCAACGAGTACAGCCCCAGAGTCCTCAACCGTTCCTCATACGACAAGCTGTTCATTCCAGGGATCATTCTTGTGAACCTCCTCTGGACCCTTTCCAAAGCCAGCACATCCTTGCTTAGATATGGAGCCCAAAACTGCCCACAATACTCCAAATTGGGTAAGACCAGAGCCTTATACAGTCTCAGAAGTACATCCCTGGTCTTGTATTCTAGCCCTCTTGACATGAATGTGAACATTGCATTTGCCTTCTTAACTGCCGACTGAACCTGCACGTTGACCTTAAGAGAATCATGAACAAGGACTTCCAAGTCCTAAGCATTTCCCCATTTAGAAAATAGTCTATGCCCAAATTCCTCCTTTCAAAGTGCATAACCTCACACTTTTCCACATTGTATTTAATTTGCCACTTCATTGCCCACTCTCCTAGCCTGTCCAAATCCTTTTGCAGCCCCCTTGCTTCCTCAGTACTACCTGTCCCTCTACTGATCTTTGTATCATCTGCAAATTTAGCAACAGTGCCTTCAGTTCCTTCTTCCAGATCATTAATGTATATTGTGAAAAATTGTGGTCCCAGCACAGACCCCTGAGGCACACCACTAGTCACCAGCTGCCATCCTGAAAAATACACCTTTATCCCCACTCTCTGCCTTCTGCCAGTCAGCCAATCCTCTATCCATGCCAGGATCTTACCCTGAACACCAACTTATTTAACAGTCTCCTATGCGGCACCTTGTCAAAGGCCTTCTGGAAATCTAAATAAATCATCTCCACTGGTTCTCCTTTGTCTACCTTCCTTGTTACCTCCTCAAAGAACTCTAACTGGTTTGTCAGACATGACTTCCCTTTGAAAAAGCTGTGCTGACTCAGTCCTATTTTACCATGCACTTCCAAGTACTCCGCGATCTCATCTTTAATAATGGACTCTAAAATCTTACCAATGACCGAAGTCAGGCTATCCAGCCTATAATTTCCTGTCTTCTGCCTCCCTCCGTTCTTAAACAGTGGTGTTACATTAGCCACTCTCCAGTCCTTTGGGACCCTTCCTGCCTCCAGTGATTCCTGAAAGATCGCCACCAATGCCTCCGCAATCTCCTCAGCTATCTCTTTTAGGTTCCGGGGGTGTAGTCCATCCGGTGCAGGTGACTTATCCACCTTCAGGTCTTTCAATTTCCCCAGAAACTTCTCCTTAGTGATGGCCACTGCACTCACCTCTCCCCGCTGATTCTCCTGGAACTCGCATTCCTCTGGTGTCTTTCACAGTGAAGACTGATGCAAAGTAACTATTCAGTTCGTCTGCCATTTCTTTCTTTCCTATTATTACTTCTCCAGCCACATTTTCCAGTGGTCCAAAGTCTGTTTTTACCTCTCTCTTACCTTCCATATATTGAAAGAAACTTCCTATCTTCCTTTATGTTACTAGCTATGATGGAGGATAGTGTGTTCGGGCAGTTTTCAGGCCTATAAAGTGAGAGAATTTAACTTCAATCTCTGTCTCCCCACATTGGCATGCTTCATAGCTGGCTTAATTTTTAAGCGTCAGAACGTTTCCCATGTCTTTACATGTAAGAGTCGTCATTTATTACATGTTTCCATAGATGTCAGCATCATTGGAGCAAGGGGAGAGACAGGCTAGAAAAGCTAAACCAGCCCCTAGGTTTTGCATGGACTGCTTTGACCCCTCCTACGAGCAATCTCAAACTGACATGAACACCTGGTGGCAATCCCAGGCAAGAGGACAAGGAAGCTGAGCCAGACACGATAGAACAGCTGATGAGAGCCTTGTAATAGCACTGATCTGACAAGACCTTGGATGCCTACTACCTCCTTGACTTCTCTCTCTTTGTCACAAGAGGAGCCCCATCCTCTGACCCTCTGCCAGAAGCCATGCCGCCACTTCCCTCTGAGGAGGAGGGAGAAGCCGTGGAGGATACAGTGTCACATAATTTCTCAACACAACGCACCATCGCAAACACTGGCACCACAGCAACGATTAGCGCATCGCTCAGAGAACATCCACACACTGATGAGGGCACTTCACATTTTCACATACAGATGTCAGAGAATGTGGTGAACCAGACAGTTCGCAGAGCGATCAGACACTGATTCTGAGTCAGAAGATGACCTTTGGAGTTCTCTGTAAGACAGCAGATGCTGGATGTCCATGAAATAGTCCATGAATATTTAGCAGGTTTACCAGAGGTGTTGCATGCTCTGGCCTGGTTTGTGAATATGTGTCCACCCAGGCCATGTGCACTGCCATTACCCACTCTTTGGAGTACTAAGCTTCCGCCATGGACAGACTGGTGACTGTCCTGGATGGGAAAACCAAGTGTATTGTAAATGCAACTGTCCAGGTGTGCTTCGACCTGCTAAGGGGCACAGAGCCAGGACAACGAGGGAACTGAGAGGTTGGGTGTAGACTCAGCTCCAGGAACCTCTCCGGTTGGTAGAGAGGGCCAGCCGCTCCTTGGAGGGTAAGCAACAGCTGCCTCCATCTGGAAGCTCCTCTCAGGGCATTTCTGATGGGGGCAGCATCTCCTCCATCTACCCACTATTGACACAGGCCTCGGGTATTGCGGCGGTGACTGGGGAATCTCATTTATCTCTGCAGGAGTCTTATAAAGCGGAAGGCTGCTTAAGGCCACAACCACACAGAGGATGCCTACCAAGATCATCCAGGAAGTGTCAGATCAGCAGTCTCTCTCCAGAGCAGCCACAAATGATGGGTGAGCACTGCACTGGAGCACTCATCAAAGCAATAAAAAATCCACATTTCTCACAAAGAGGTGCACATGATTGAGTTGCTGATTTCTTGTTGGTAGTAAACCTGTCGATCACCACGTGGACGTGGGGCATTTTGGCGATGGCGGCGAATCCCACTTTCCGGGCAACCTGGTGGGCTTGGTCCATGCTGAAGGTAATGTATTGAGCCGACTGGGCATACAGGACATCTGTTACAGCACAGAAGCACCTTTGCACCAAGGTCTGCAAGATCCCGGACAGGTCCCCACTCAACACCTGGAAGGATCCCGTGGTGTAAATGTTCAGGGTGACCATCACTTTGACGGCCATCGGGAAGCGGATGTCCTCCCCCATGCGTCCACAGTGCCAGATGTGCCTCTGGCAGAGATGTTGCATGGACGCCCTGCTCAGCCGGAGTCTTCAGCGCCACGCTCGGTCCAGCTGGTCCTCGAATGACAGGTGCTGCCGATATACCTGAGGTGTGATGAGGTGACTCCTTCCCACCTCCTCCTCGGCCTGTTGGGCAGCCAGCTCTGCACACTCACTGCTGGTCCCTGGTCCTCTGGGTTAGACTCTGGGTTTGCAGGGCCCTCTCCAAGTAGCTCCTGCTCGTACAGCCTCAGTGGGTCCGCCAGGGTTGTGGCAGCGAGAATGATGGCAACCATGCCTTGTTGGATACAGAAATCCATTGTCTGCAGTGCAGACATGTTAGCATGGTGGGTAACCCCGCACCCGATTCGACCCAACAGGCTATACAGTGGCCCTTCCCCCGCATGTCCCCCTCCCACCCTCCCCTCTCGTCCCATCCGACACCCACATCAACCCCTGGCCATTCCCTCTGGCACTCTGGCCTCCGCACCACACCCTTGGCCCTACTGGTGCCCGGCACTGGGGGTGGGGGGGCACTGGCAGGGATACGAAAGAGAAAATGCTGGAAAATCTCAGCAGGTCTGGCCGCATCTGTAGGGAGAGAAAAGAGCGAACGTTTCGAGTCCGATGACTCTTGGTCAAAGCTAACAGACAGAGAAAGTGGGAAATATTTATACTGTGGAGTGAGAATGAAAGATGAGTCATAGCCACAGAAACCCAGGGAAACCGGGTGCTAATGGCCACAGAAACCAAGGGGAAAGAGTGCTAATGGCAGTCCCCAGGGAGAACAAAAGATATGAAAGGTCAAACAGCAGGGAAACTAACATCAGAGGATGAACTGTAGATGTGGGGGGAGGAGAAGAGGGAAGCAAAGAAGAGAAAGGGTAAGGAAAGGTGGATAAGATGGGGGGGGTGTTAGATATATATTAAGAAAGACAAGAAAGAAAGAAATGGTAAAATGCAGTTAAAATGAAATGGGATGAAAACAAATGGGTCGAGGCGGGGTAGAGCTGATCATCTGAAGTTGTTAAATTCGATGTTGAGACTGGAAGGCTGTAGCGTGCCTAACCAGAAGATGAGATGTTGTTCCTCCAGTTTGCGTTGAGCTTCACTGGAACATTGCAGCAGGCCAAGAATAGACATGTGGGCATGGGAGCAGGGTCTTTTGTTAAAATGGCAAGCAGTCAGGGTCCCGAATGCGCACAGACCAAAGATGCTCAGCTAAGCGATCACCCAGTCAAGAGACCAGTGGGCAGCACGGTAGCATTGTGGATAGCACAATTGCTTCACAGCTCCAGGGTTCCAGGTTCGATTCCGGCTTGGGTCACTGTCTGTGCGGAGTCTGCACATCCTCCCCGTGTCTGCGTGGGTTTCCTCCGGGTGCTCCGGTTTCCTCCCACAGCCCAAAGATGTGCAGGTTAGGTGGATTGGCCATGATAAATTGCCCTTAGTGTCTAAAATTGCCCTTAGTGTTGGGTGGGGTTACTGGGTTATGGTGATAGGGTGGAAGTGTTGACCTTGGGTCGGGTGCTTTTACCAAGAGCCGGTGCAGACTTGATGGGCCGAATGGCCTCCTTCTGCACTGTAAATTCTATGAAAAAAGAGCTAACGGACTCGAAACGTTAGCTCTTTTCGCTCCCCTCAGATGCTGCCAGACCTGCTGAGATTTTTCAGAATTTTCTCTTTCGTTTCAGGTTCCAGCATCCACAGTAATTTTGTACTGGCAGGGATACCGCTGGCTGACCCTACACATGCCAGCTGTATGCTCTGCTGTCCACATCTCACGCCCTCCTGTGTGATCTACTGTGGACATCCACCTTGGCCCACCAGCAGGATGGCGCCCGGGTGGCTGGTGTCGCTTTGCGCAATCACGGGCCACAGTGGGCAGTCAGTGGGGTACGCAGCTAGATGGCTGCCTTACTGGCCGCGGCAAGGGCGGCCTGTGTCTGGATATTCCGGTCCTGGGGCTCACCCCAACTCCAAGCCCCATCCCCTGGTCACCCCTCGCTACTCCCGTTTGCGCTTTTGGGAATATATCCTAGCTCCTCCCTCTCCCTCAGCAGCCACGGCTCCTGCTTCCCAATTTTATATACCACAAGTGAATCTCGCCTCAGTAATTCCTCATGGAGGAGATGGAGCATCTCTGGAGACCCGGCGAATGCCAGGGCGGGCCGGTTAATCATATGCCAACAGCGGTTACTGTACAATTTGCATTGCCACGGAGCGTGCGACGTAGAATGTATTCACGCCGTTGTCGAGAGGCTGGAGCATGGTATTCTGTTTGGCACTCGGTGCTGGCCATGATTTTCGGCTGTCGCGTGATATTTCGCCCAATCGTGTCTCCCGATTCCGGCGTTGGCTGGCGGAGAATCCTGCTCATAGTCTCCCTGAGGGAGAACCCACCCCTAAGTGTTGATGCTGGGACTGAATTGCATGCTGTTCATGTTCCTGTTAAGGGTGCTATTTCTGGAGCAATTCAGGACATGTCATGGGCCAGCACTTTGCCCATGTGAATCTGGAGCAATTCTCATCCCCACCGCCGTCAGATTCGCTGGAACTGGAATTGACACAGACAAGCTTGACAAGCTGGATCTGCTTGCAAGCACTCCATTCCCCACACCCTCTCATTCTAGCCAAGAAGATGGCTCAGAGGAGAACGACCCCGAGTTGAACAGAGTTGGCGCTCGATAGAATGTTGGATGCGGTGGAGGAGAGCTGGGACACCCTCTTCTCCAGGGTGGGCAGGAGGCTCCAGCCTATGGTTGTGAACCAGGCTTGGGGAGAGGTGGCCAAGGTGGTCAGTGCTGTTAGCCTCACCATGCAGAGTGGCACGCAGTATTGGAAGAAGATGAGCAGATGAGCGACCTACTTACGGCATAGCTCGCCCATAGCCACATCGCCAGCAAACCCCGTAGCACCGGTCCAGGGAAGACACTGACTTCTTGTCCCTGCTCTAACCTGCACCCTTCACCATTGCAGAGATTATCACCTCAGTGGGGCATTTCAGTGAGAGGCTCCTGGATCACATTCTGCTGTGCACATCATATGTGCTGCAGCACATCAGATGGAGGCAGGCCCAAGGGAGCGGATAGTCGGAGGGTTGCCCAATCCCAGGAAACAACAGTAGTCCAGACTGGTATCGCGCTTCTGCAAAGTATAAACCCGCCTCTGGTGGAGATGCAGACACAAATACAGGATCTACAGGAGGGGATACCAATATTTTCCAGTGCCTACAGTGCAGTCGGAGGAGTCCGGCCATCTTCAGGTGCAGGAGATTGTGCTGACAATGCGTGGCCAGCAATGAATGGATGGCATCCCTGGTGAGAAGGTCACAGCCATGGGTCAAGTTGTCGAAGACCTGGGGCACACTGTGCAGTCGATGGCTGAGGTTCGGGACAGCGGAGTCCAGTCGCAGGCAGCCATGTATTGGGTCCACATGGACATTGCTGCAGTGTCCCAGAGCTTGGTCCATTCACAAAAGGTCATGGCTGTGGGCGTCGCGAGCATTAGCCAGTCACTGACTGACCTGGGCCAGTCACAGAGGGACCTGACCGGGGCAGTGAGGGACATGACTCACTCGTTGAGGGACGTGGCAGTCTCAGTGCTCCTCACGGCATCAAGACCCTGGCTCAGACAAGAGCGGGCCTTCAAGGCTGGCAGCACCAGGTGACAGTGGAACCTCCAAAGTTACTCGAGCCTGACCTCCATTCTATGGAGTAGCCTGGTGTCCATCGGGCACCCCGAGGGAGGAGGAAGTGATGTCGCCCATGCCAGTGCCTCTTGCAGGGGAGGTGCTAGAACACCTCAGCACTTCTGAATCTCCCCATCTGACACTGGCGGGCTGTGGACAGAAAAGGGTGGCACTTTGTTGCCTGTGACACCCGAAGGTTGGCTGGGCCCATCCAGGTCCAGGACCTCCAGAGAACGGCCGCCAAAGGCACCTCAGATCAGAGGGCGAGATACACAGCAGGTCGCCTCCACATCTGATGTAGAACATAGAACATAGAACATAACAGCGCAGTACAGGCCCTTTGGCCCTCGATATTGCGCCGACCTGTGAAACCACTCTAAAGCCCATCTACACTATTCCCTTATTGTCCATATGTCTATCCAATGACCATTTGAATGCCCTTAGTCTTGGCGAGTCCACGACTGTTGCAGGCAGGGCATTCCACGCCCTTACTACTCTCTGAGTAAAGAACCTACCTCTGACATCTGTCTCATATCTATCTCCCCTCAATTTAAAGCTATGTCCCCTCGTGCTAGACATCACCATCCAAGGAAAAAGGCTCTCACTGTCCACCCTATCCAATCCTCTGATCATCTTGTATGCCTCAATTAAGTCACCTCTTAACCTTCTTCTCTCTAACGAAAACAGCCTCAAGTCCCTCAGCCTTTCCTCATACGATCTTCCCTCCATACCAGGCAACATTCTGGTAAATCTCCTCTGCACCCTTTCCAATGCTTCCACATCCTTCCTATAATGCGGCAACCAGAATTGCACGCATTACTCCAAATGCGGCTGCACCAGAGTTTTGTACAGCTGCAACATGACCTCATGGCTCCGAAACTCAATCCCTCTACCAATAAAAGCTAACACACCGTACGCCTTCTTAACAACCCTCTCAACCTGGGTGGCAACTTTCAGGGATCTATGTACATGGACACCGAGATCTCTCTGCTCATCCACACTACCAAGAATCTTATCATTAGCCCAGTACTCAGTCTTCCTGTTATTCCTTCCAAAATGAATCACCTCACACTTTTCTGCATTAAACTCCATTTGCCACCTCTCAGACCAGTGCTGCAGCTTATCTATGTCCCTCTGTAACTTGTAACATCCTTCCGCACTGTCCACAACTCCACCGACTTTAGTGTCATCTGCAAATTTAGTCACCCATCCTTCTCCGCCCTCCACCAGGTCATTTATAAAAATGACAAACAGCAGTGGCCCCAAAACAGATCCTTGTGGTACACCACTAGTAACTGGACTCCAGTCTGAACACTTCCCATCTGAACACCACCCTTTGTCTTCTTCCAGCTAGCCAATTTCTGATCCAAACTGCTAAATCTCCCTGAATCCCATGCCTCCGTATTTTCTGCAGTATTTTGATAAGCACCGTGGGGATGCTTATCAAACGCTTTACTGAAATCCATATACACCACATCAACTGCTTTACCCTCATCCACCTGTTTGGTCACCTTCTCAAAGAACTCAATAAGGTTTGTGAGGCATGACCTACCCTTCACAAAACCGTGTTGACTATCTCTAATCAAATTATCCCTTTCCAGATGATTATACACCCTATCTCTTATAAACCTTTCCAAGATTTTGTCCACAACAGAAGTAAGGCTCACTGGCCTATAGTTACCGGGGTTGTCTCTACTCCCCTTCTTGAACAAGGGGACAACATTTGCTATCCTCCAGTCTTCTGGCACTATTCCTGTAGATAAAGATGACTTAAAGATCAAAGCCAAAGGCTCAGCAATCTCCTCCCTAGCTTCCCAGAGAATCCTAGGATAAATCCCATCCGGCCCAGGGGACTTATCTATCTTCACACTTTCCAGAATTGCTAACACCTCCCCCTTCTCCTTCTAGTCTAGTAGCCTGAATCTCAGTATTCTCCTCGACAACATTGTCTTTTTCCTGTGTGAATACTGACAAAAAATATTCATTTAGCACCTCTCCTAGCTCCTCGGACTCCAAGCACAACTTCCCACTACTGTCCTTGACTGGCCCTACTCTTACCCAAGTCATGCTTTTATTCCTGACATATCTATAGAAAGCTTTAGGGTTATCCTTGATCCTTCCTGCCAAAGACTTCTCATGTCCCCTCCTGGTTCTTCTTAGCTCTCTCTTTAGGTCCTTCCTAGCTAACTTGTAACTCTCGAGCGCCCTAACTGAACCTTCATGTCTCATCTTTACATAAGCCTCCTTCTTCCTCTTGACAAGTGTTTCGACTGCTTTAGTAAACCACGATTCCCTTGCTCGACCTCTTCCTCCCTGCCTGACAGATACATACTTATCAAGGACACGCAGTAGCTGTTCCTTGAACAAGCTCCACATTTCCATTGTGCCCATCCCCTGCAGTTTTCCTCTCCATCCGATGAATCCTAAGTCTTGCCTCATCGCATCATACTTGCCTTTCCCCCATATATAACTCTTGCCCTGCGGTATATACCTATCCCTTCCCATCACTAAAGTAAACATAATCGAATTGTGGTCACTATCATCAAAGTGTCCACCTACATCCAAATCTAACACCTGTCCTGGTTCATTACCCAGTACCAAATCCAATATGGCCTCGCCTCTCGTTGGCCTATCTACATACTGTGTCAGGAAACCCTCCTGCACACATTGGACAAAAACGGACCCATCTAAAGTTCTCGAACTATAGCGTTTCCAGTCAATATTTGGAAAGTTAAAGTCCCCCATAACAACTACCCTGTTGCTTTCACTCCTATCCAGAATCATCTTTGCAATCCTCTCCTCTACATCTCTGGAACTTTTCAGAGGCCTATAGAAAACCCCTAACAGGGTGACCTCTCCTTTCCTGTTTCTAACCTCAACCCATACTACCTCAGTAGACGAGTCCTCATCAAACGTCCTTTCTGCCACCGTAAAACTGTCCTTTACTAACAATGCCACCCCTCCCCCTCTTTTACCACCTTCCCTGAGCTTACTGAAATATCGAAACCCCGGCACCTGCAACAACCATTCCTGTCCCTGCTCTATCCATGTCTCCGAAATGGCCACAACATCGAAGTCCCAGGTACCAACCCATGCCGCAAGTTCACCCACCTTATTCCGGATGCTCCTGGCATTGAAGAAGACATACTTTAAACCACCTTCCTGCCTGCCGGTACACTTCTGCAACTTTGAAACCTTACTCATTACCTCACTACTCTCAACTTCCTGCATGCTGGAGCTACAATTCAGGTTCCCAAGCCCCTGCTGAACTAGTTTAAACCCTCTCGAAGAGCATTAGCAAATTTCCTCCCCAGCATATTGGTACCTCTCTGGTCCAGGTATAGACCATCCCGTTTGTAGAGGTCCCACCGACCCCAGAATGAGCCCCAATTATCCAGAAATCTGAAACCCTCCCTCCTGCACCATCCCTGTAGCCACGTGTTCAACTCCTCTCTCTCCTTATTCCTCGTCTCGCTATCACGTGGCACGAGTAACAACCCAGAGATAATGACTCAGTTTGTCCGAGATCTAAGTTTCCAGCCTAGCTCCCTGAATTCCTGCCTTACATCCCTATCCCTTTTCCTACCTATGTCATTGGTACCTATGTGGACCACGACTTGGGGCTGCTCCCCCTCCCCCTTAAGGATCCTGAAAACACAATCCGAGACATCACGCACCCTGGCACCTGGGAGGCAACACACCAACCGCGAGTCTCTCTCGTTCCCATCAGAATCTCCTATCTATCCCCCTAACTATGGAGTCGCCAATGTCTAATGCTCTACTCCTCTCCCCCCTTCCCTTCTGAGCAACAGGGACACACTCTGTGCCAGAGACCTGTACCCCATGGCTTACCCTTGGTAATCGCCCCCCCCCCCCCCCCGCAAAAGTATCCAAAGCGGGATACTTGTTAGTAAGGAGAACGACCACAGGGGATCCCTGTACTGACTGCTTCCTCTCAGCCCCTCTCACCGTCACCCATCTATCTTTATTCTTCGGAGTAACTACATCCCTGAAGCTTCTATCTATGACCATCTCTGCCTCCCGAATGATCCGAAGTTCACCCAGCTCCAGCTTCAGTTCCCTAATGCGGTTTCTGAGGAGCTGGAGATGGGTGCACTTCCCACAGATGAAATCAGCAGGGACACTGACGGCGTCCCTCACCTCAAACATTCTGTAGGAGGAACATTGGACTACGTTCCCTGCCATCCCCTCTAGATAAAAAAAGAAAGAAAGAGCTTACCTGTTATTCACTCCCCTTCTCAGCAAGCACTCACTCAGTAACCTCTGCGCCCCGCGCGATAACACTTGAGGGAAAATAAAAGAAAAGCTACTTACAAGTCACCAGCCAGTCCCTTACCTGCAGGCTGTGACGTCATGGTTCAACTTCTTTCTACTTCTACCTGCCCTCGAGCCTTCCTCTTGATCTTTACAGCGGTTGTTTTTTTTTGGTTCGAGGAAGAGGTAGGGAGGGAAACACTGAAGAAGTGTTTCGGGTTAAAGTGTCACTTGACAACAGCGCCTCCACAAACCACCTTCAAATTAGGGTGACCACAACGGAGGTATGCAAATTCCCCCCGCAACAGCCAACCAGCAGCTCCGCTCTACTGCCCTCTGCTGATGTGTTGTCTGCGGTCACACATAGAAGGAACGGTCGGCCACGTATGATAAGAAAGGTAGACACCCGCTAAGCTGGCACAGGTACAGCACCTAGGTTAGAGGTAGGGATCAGGGCACAATAATGTATATAGTCACCAGTAAACACTTTATTACCAATATTCCAAACTTCCTCTATCTTCCGTCTAAAGGGTGTGAGGGATGTGCTGGGCTGGGTATAGAGGGTGTGTTGCGTGTGAGTTTGGAGGGTGATTTGGGACAGGGTCCCAAGGACAATTCAACATTCCAGATGGGGTCACCCTCCGAGGTGGCAGTGAACGGGGTGAGAAGTGTGAGGCTACCTTGTAGGACAGCTTACCCATTGAGTGACACCGCAACGCTCACCATCTCCATAACCTCTTCCCCCCCCACCCCCTCCCCCAGCACCCACCCCAAAGGATATATGCAACGGAATGACCAGCGTACATACAGGAATCATCCGGGCTGGCAGTGGAATTGATCCTGAAGGCAGGAGTCAGACTTTGTCAAATGATGAGGAACACCTGAGCTCATCTCACAGCGAGTCATCATCATGCTCCAATTCATGGACAACACCCGTTAATACTTCCTGCCCAGGGCCAACACCCTGTGGTGATGCTGGCAGGACCCTCGGTGGGGGGAAGGGGAGCTGGGGTGTGTGACATTATCATAAATGTAAGAACTGCAAGGGTTAATGAAATGTCTAAATCAACCGCTAAAGGGAGCTAGAGGTACAACTGTAAATTTAAAAAGACATTGATGCTAAGCATTATGGGTGAGAGGTTGAGGAGAAAGCTAGAGAACAGACTGAAGGAATGATAGTGTGAGTGAGAGCAGATCATATTTGTGTAGAGATTAGTAGTAGATGAGTGTAGATTATATGTTTATTATCAGCTGTGAATTATATAGGAATAAGTGTCGAATCCAAATAAGTAGTGTAAATAAATGTATAGCTTTGTTCAATTAAAAGTTATTTGTGGTCTTTGTGAACACTACGCCAACCATCCAAAAATTAGCAACACAAAGAACATCACATGGTACCAGGAGTATATTACTACAAATAATAAGCAGTTACATTAGACAGGTTAGCTTTAAGAAGATTGAGGAAAACAATCACGCCGCTGCAGCAATCAGATAATCTACACAGAAGACAAATTGTAAGATGGAGAGTCTAAAGAAGCCTGGATACTTCAGAACGAATGGTAAACCATGTCAAAACTGGGCTTTCTTCAAACAGCCCAGTTTTCCTATCTGCCTCCATGCTAGAAAATGCTTTCAATTAGAGAAAAGCGCTTCTTCTTAATTTGGCTGGAAAGCAAGCATTAGAGCCTTATAACTGCTTTGAATTTGCTGAAGATGCGGATAAAACGAAATATAACATAGTGCTACAGAAATTCAATGCAAAAAGCAGGTGAACGAGACCTAGGAGCGCTACATGTTCAGGAAAAGGCTGCAGCTAAAATGGGAATTGGTAGATTGTTTCATGACTGCTTTAAATTTAAGAACACAGTCATAGAACTTCTTCTCCGTTGCTGATCCAATGCTTGGCGATCATGTTGTATTTGGGGTTAATGATGAACATTTGCGAGAAAAAGTGCTAAGATGACCAATTTTGCCGTGAGATGAAGCGATTAATATGTGTAAAGCCAGTGAACAAGCATCCTCTGAATATGCCGAGCTCAGGGCAAACGTAAAAGGAGCGAAGTCGGGAAACGTGGCAGATGCCATTAATGCTGTGTCACAGCACAGAAAACTGCATATGATGGCTGGTGGCCATTTTGAGAGTGACGTCACGAGTGTGATGACATGCGACGCTGTGGCCACGACCATAGTAAAACAAATTGTCCAGCAAAAACAAGGTTCCAGTTGTTGCAAATTCAATCACCTTGCAGCACAGTGCCATTTCTCAACAACTTCTCCAGCAAACAAATTTTTAAAATCCTACCATGACAACAGAAAGATCCAAAGTGTTCAAAGTGAAGAAAAAAGACAAAATATCTCAGCTGATAATGAAGATTCCTCCTTATTCACGCTAAAGGATACTTTCATGGTTGATGTAGTTATTAGGATTAGTGATCTGGATTGTAATAACAAACCAGTACAACAGCTCTCAAAGATGATTAAAGAGTGGACTGTACTACTTGAAATAAATGGCTCAGAAATTCCATGTAAGATAGATACAGGAGCACAAGCAAATTTAATATCCGAGAAGAACTTAAGACAAGCACACAGTCCACCGCAAATACAGAAATCTATCTACCGACTATAATGGGAATACCATAGCCATGAGAGGTTCCTGCCGTCTCATTGTTACAAATGGTGACATCGAAATACCAATCGAATTTGAGATAGTGTAAGATGGCATATCATCGCTATTGGAGTGGATACTTGCGATAAATTAAACCTAGTAAAGCGGATACACAGAACAAATAAGTTGAAAGACACATTACAGAATTAAATTGGGCAACTTTTGGACAAATATGCACATGCTTTCTAAGGAATGGGCACCCTACACTTTACATGCTCAATCAGACTAAAAAAGGATGCCAAACCGATGATACATGTGCCAAGGAGATTGCCAGCTCCACTGAGAGATTGTCTCAAGGCAGAGCTTGACTACATGCAACAGCAAGATGAAATCTCCAAGATCACCCGACTGATGGACTGGGTCAGTTTGATGGTATGAGTACGCAAACCTAACGGAGACTTAAGAGTCTGCACGACCCAAAAGACCTGAACACCAACATTATGAGTCAACACTACCAAGTACGCAAGAGGGAAGAAATCACATCCAAAATGACTAACGCTAAGCTATTCACCAAGTCGGATACCTCAAAAGGCTTTTGGCAACTCAATCTCGACATTCAAAGCCGAACGCTCTGCACATTCAGCATGCCTTTTGGAAGACATTGCTTCAATCGGCTATCGTTTGGAATAATATTGGCATCTGAAATCTTTGTAAGGCCATGGAGACTGTAATCAAAGGAATTCTGGGGGTAAGAGTCTATGTTGATGACTTGATTTGATTTATTATTAGTATACAGTGAAAAGTGTTGTTTCTTGCATGCTATACAGACAATGCATACTGTACATAGGGAAGGAAGGAGAGGCTACAGAATGTAGTGTTACAGTCATAACTAAGGATGGAGAGAAATGATCAACTTAATATGAGGTAGGTCCATTCAAATGTCTGATGGCAGCAGGGACGAAGCTGCTCTTGAGTCGTTTGGTACATGACCTCAAACATTTGTATCTTTTTTCTGACGGAAGAAGGTGGAAGAGAGTATGTCGGGGTGTGTGGGGTCCTTAATTATGCTGATTGCTTTTCCGAGTCAGTGGGAATTATAGACAGAGTCAATGGATGGTAGGCTGGTTTGCGTGATGGACTGGGCTACATTCACAACCTTTTGTAGCTTCCTGCGGTCTTGGGCAGAGCAGGAACCATACCAAGCTGTGATACAACCAGAAAGAATGCTTTCAGTGGTGCATCTGTAAATGTTGATGAGAGTCGTAGCTGACATGCCAAATTTCCTTCACCTTCTGAGAAATGGTCTGCTTTCTTGACTATAATGTCGGCATGGGGAGACCAGGACATGTTGTTGGTAATCTGGACACCTAAAAACTTGAAACTCTCGACCCTTTCTACTTCGTTCCCATTGATGTAGATCGGCGCATGTTCTCCTCTGCACTTCTTGAAGTCGATGACAATCTCCTTCGTTTTGTTGACATTGAGGGAGAGATTATTGTCGTCGCACCAGTTCACCAGATTCTCTATCTCATTCCTGTACTCTGTCTCGTCATTGTCTGAAATCCGACCACTACGGTGGTGTCATCAGCAAATTTGTAAATCGAGTTGGAGGGAATTTAGCCACACAGTCATAGGTGTATAAAATATAGTAGGGGGCTGAGGACACAGCCTTGTGGGATACCGGTGCTGAGGATGATCGTGGAGGAGGTGCTGTTGCCTATGCTTACTGATTGTGGTCTGTGGGTTAGGAAGTTCAGGATCCAGTCGCAGAGGGAGGAGCTGAGGTCTAGGCCACGGAGTTTGGAGATGAGTTTTGTTGGAATAATAGTGTTGAAGGCTGAGCTGTAGTCAATAAATAGGAGTCTGACATGGATGCCTTGGTTATCTAGGTGTTCCAGTTTTGAGTGTAGGGCCAGGGAGAAGGCGTCTGCTGTGGGCCTGGTAGGCAAACTGTAGTGGATCAAGACAATTCAGGAGGCTGGAGTTGATTTGTGCCATGACTAACCTTTCGAAGCACTTCATAATGATGGATGTCAGAGCCACTGGACGGTAGTCATTAAGGCACGCTGCTTGGCTTTTCTTTGGTACAGGGATGATGGTCGTCATCTTGAAGCAGATAGGGACCTCAGATTGTTGAAAAGAGAGGTTGAAGATGTCTGCGAATAACCCTGCCAGCTGATCCATGCAAGACCTGAGTGCTTATCTGGGTACCCCATCCGGGCCAGCGGCTTTCCATGGGTTGACCTTTGAGAAGGCTGCTCTGACATCTGCAATGGTGACCTCTGATACAAGTTCATCCAAGGCTTCCAGGGTGGAAGGCGTGCTCTCGCTGACCTCTTGCTCAAAGATGATGGCGTCATCATCTGGTCCAATACTCCAGAAGAGCATTGTGATAGGCTCAAGAAAGTACTTGATAGAGTTCATCAATATGGACTGTAATTGAATCATGACAAATGTCAGTTTCAGACCCACAAATTGAAATTTCTAGGCGGTATCATATCGCAGGAAGAAATTCGACTGGATCCAGACAAGATCAAAGCCATAGGAAAAATGCCAGTACCAATGGACAAGAAGGCAATTCTGCAAATGCTTGGGATGGTAAACTTCATCGGGAAGTTCATTTCCAACTTATCCAATCGTACAATGGCTCTACTTAACCTCATAAAGAAGAATTTAAATGGACGCCTGGACTTGCAGCTGAGTGGCAAGACATGAACAGCTTTGACCAGTGTAAATGATCTGTGATTCGACAAAATAAATCTCCATTGATGCCAGCAAACAGGGCATTGGCGCTGTCCTCCTCCAGAAAGATAATCAAGATATATGGAAACCTATTGCGTATGCATCTCGATAACCACTGCACCACCGTGCTGTGGCACGGATTCCTACTCAAAATAGTTATTCCTTCATGTCTCCGACAGGGTTTCTTGGGACAGATACACGAGGGCCACCAAGGTATTGAAAAATGTCGTAGATGAGCAAAACAATCTGTGTACTGGTCTGGAATTAACAAGGATTTGGACAATCATGTGCAGGAATGCAGCATTTGTCAAATACATCAATCTGTGCAATGCAAAGAAAGTTTGGAACAAATCCGTGGATCAAAGTTGGCATGGATGTGTTCTACTTTAAAGGTTGCGACTATCTAGTCATCATCGACTATTATTTCAACTATCCCAAGGTGATTACGTTGAATGATTCAACGCCAAGATCTGTAATACGGGCAGCAAAATCCTTTTTTGCTTGCCATGGATACCATTACACGTTGTCTCTGACAATGGTGTTTGCTTCACCAGCTGGGAGTGGACACAGTTTGCAGAAAGGTATAATTTTAATCAAGCACATCAAGCCAATTGCATCCTCAATCAAATGGCAAAACAGAAAAAGGAGTAGGAATAGCAAAAAACTATTCAATAAGGCAAGCGATGACAAGAAAGACTTATCTTTGGCACTGTTGACATACAGAACAATCCCATTGTCATCAGGTTTATCGCCAGCCCAAATGTTGATGGGAAGAAAAATTCGCATCACGTTAGCAGAGATCACGGTTCAAGATATGGATCATCAAGAAATACATAACCGCCTAAGAGCACAAAAACAGAAACAAAAAGAGTATTACTACAAGCACACAAAACATTTATCAAAATTAAAAGCAGACTACGTACATGTACAAAATCCTGGAGGTGGATGGCGACACAGCTAAAGTTTTAAGACAAGTCACACCCAGATCGTACTTGGTTCAGACAGAACACGGTTCAATGTTTAGAAGAAATAGAAGAGCATTACTGCGAATAAAAAATAATTTTCCATCTCAAACTCAGAACATTCTTGCTCAGGATGACATCTTCAAAGACATAGGGCGGGATTCTCCGACCCCCCGCCGGCCCAAAGAATCACCGGGGTGGGCGGCGTGAATCCCGCCCCGATGCCGGCTGCCAGATTCTCCAGCAGCGGCCCCCCCGGTGATTCTCTGCCCCGCGATGGGCCGAGTGGCCGCCTGTTTTCGGCCTGTCCCAGTAGCGTAAAATACACCAGGTCCGTACCGGCGGGACCTGGCTGTGCGGGCAGCCTGCGGAGTCCTCAGGGAGGTGCGGGTGGATCTGGCCCAGGGGGGAACCCCCACAGTGGTCAGGCCCGCGATCGGGGCCCAGCGATCCGCAGGCGGGCCTCTGCGTGGGGCACATTTTCCCTCCGCGCCAGCCGCTGTAACGGTCTGCCATGGCCGGCGCGGTGAAGAACCCCCCTGCGCATGCACTGGGATGATGCCAGTACATGCTGCCGCTCCCGCGCATGCGCCAACTTGCGCCAGCCGGCAGAGGCCCTTCGGTGCCGGTTGGCATGGCGCCAACCCCGCCGATGCCGGCCTAGCCCCTGAAGGTGCGGAGGATTCCGCACCTCCCGGGCGGCCCGACGCCAGTGTGGTTCACGCCACTCCTCGGTGCCAGTACAGCCCGCCCCGCCGGTTAGGGGAGAATCCCGCCTCATGACTTTCCTAATCCATCATTATCACCAATGCGTCAAGACAATTTGGAAGATAACTTGCATACTTTGATGGAACCACTGAGAAGATCAACTAGAACCAGGAGACCATCGAACAGATTAAATTTGTAATGACTGTTTTAACTATTTATATGTCATCACCAATGTGGCTTAACAGTTATTTTTTTGCAAATGGATGTGAAAATACAAATTAATGATTCATGCTCGCTGCTGTAATGTTCAATGAAAAATTTTACAAAGTTCATAACCTTTTTTCCAAAGAAAGGTGATGTGACATTATCATAAATGTAAGAACTGCAAGGGTTAACGGAATGTATAAATCAACCACTGGATGGAGCTAGATGTACAACGATAAAAGGCATTGATACTAAGCCTTATGGGTGAGAGGTTGAGGAGAAAGCTAGAGAACAGACTGAAAGAAAGATAGTGTGAGTGAGAACATGTCATAGTTAATGTTATAGTGTAGAGATTAGTAGTAGATACGTGTAGATTATATGTTTATTATCAACTGTGAATTATGTAGGAGAAAGTGTTGAATCCAAATAAGTAGTGTTAATAAATTTATAGCTTTGATTATTTAAAGCTATATGAGGTCTTTGTGGACACTACGCTAACCATCCAAAAATTAGCAACACAAAGAACAC
Source organism: Scyliorhinus torazame (assembly GCF_047496885.1). NCBI lineage: Eukaryota > Metazoa > Chordata > Chondrichthyes > Carcharhiniformes > Scyliorhinidae > Scyliorhinus > Scyliorhinus torazame. The sequence goes on from NC_092709.1 coordinate 195,582,320, forward strand.
CACAGGGTGGTGAGATAGAGTGAAGGGAGGAAGGACGGGGAGGAGCACTGAAGGGAGGAGAGACAGGGGAGGATGTGAGCAACTATGGTGAAGAGGGCACCACTTGGATGGAGTGGGGGGATAGGGAGAGAATGGAGAGGTGGGGCAGGGTGGCCTGGCCTCCTAATAGGTAAATCTGGAGGTGATGAGGTGGGGCCATGTGCAGTGAACCTGGAGCATGCCTTGAGTGGCCTGATGAGCAAACCAGGGCTCCAAGCCAGGGTTTTCCTGGACATCATCCTCATCCTCCTCATCAGATGAGGTCTGGCCTGTTGTTCCTCCAGCATGTCCCCCTTCTGCTGCACAATGCTGTGCAGAACGCAGCAGACCAGCACGACTTGCAAGACCCTTCTGGGGCTATATTGGACTGCCTCACTGGCGAGTTTCAGACATTGGAAGCACAGCTTGAGGGCACTGATGCTCAATGATGCTCCTAGTTGCTGCATGGACATCATTATAATGGTTCTCCGCATCGGTCTGGATCCTCTGGACAGGCGTCATTAGCCAAAATCTCAGCTGGTAACCCTTGTCATCCAAGAGCCGACCCTTACCAGACGGAATGCCTCAAAGGAACTGATGACTGCTCCAGGATGTATGCGCCATGTACCCTGCCTGGGTATCAGGTACAGGCGTGCATGATGTATAGCTGGTGTTTTCACAAATCAACCGCACACTCAGCGAGTGGTAGCCACACCAATTGATGAAGGGCACCCCCCGATGAGCCGTGCTAGTAGGGGAATACGCGTGCCTCTGGTGACCTCCTGGAACATTGATGGCGGCAAATCCTGCTGCCTGGACATCCTAGTATGCCTGTTGCAAAGTTTATATAGTCTGCTGCCCGGGCACATAGGGCATCCGTCACAACGTGAATGCACCTATGTACGGATATCTGCGAGATCCCAGACAAGTCCCCACTCGGCCTCTTGACAGAACCAGAGGCATATATGTTCCACCTCTGCTGAGCGATGTTGTGCAGGAAGGAGCAGGCCAGCACGATGTGCAAGACCCTCCTGGGCTATATTGGAGCACCCCACTGGAGCGGTCCAGACATCAGAAGCGCATCTGGAGAAGTCTGATGAACCACTTCCAGTCTCCATGTGTCCTCAATGGCAGCTGTGGGCAGGTTGATAGTGAGCATTGCTGTCTATACTCCAAAATTCTGCAGGGCGGGAAAAGTGAAGACATGTTAGCAAGATGAGTATTCCCTTGCCCATCCAGATCCAACAGGCTACATGGTGACCCTGAGTTGCACTTCAGCTCCACCCTCCAGATATCCCTCCCAAACCCACCCCCACCCCTGAGCTATTCCCCCGATATGTTGCCTTCCGCACTGCAGGGGTGACCTGGGTGAGCTCCCAAAAGACCAGAGGCTCTGTGAATATTAACAGGACACAGTGAGCACTCAACAGAGTGAGAATACAGGGGCCTGTAACTTGAACCAAATAGGTGCATTTAAAACAAATACTGCCGCAATGGCAGTCTGAGCTAGGCCACCCTGATCCCGAGGGGGACACTCAGTATCCATGGAGCTGCCACCAAGTCGCTCCCTGCTACTCCCCCCGGCTCTGGCATCCACCACCACCACTTCCCACGCCCCGACCCCACAGCAAGCACTACAATTGTTAACAGTTTTTCAAACTTTGTTTACTTCTCTCGCCCCCTCAGCAGCCACAGCACCCAGTCCCCATTTGTAAATACCGGCAGTAAATTATGCTCGCGTGACTTCCACCTGAGAGGGCCGGAGCAATAGGGAGGCCGAGAGCATACTGGGTCAAATGCGCTAAATACATTTAAGTGCAGCCGATTTTGCATGCTGCCACCGGCATGGGGCGCAAACCTTGTTATTGCCACCAGGGAGGGACCGGAGCATGGCGCCCAAATCGGCGCTAAACGTGGACCTCAATTTCCCGATTCGCCGCCCGATCGCAGTTTACGTTTGATGCGGTAGAGAATTTTGCCCTGAGACTCTTGCCTCAGCTTCAGATTTTAAACTCACCCTGACAAGCAGCCCAATAGAAAAAACGATAAAGCTCCCATTTTGGGAGCGGGTTATTCAGCTCATGAACATCATGATGGGAAGAGAGGGGTATGAGAGGGGATTATCAAGGTTAGATATTCCCATATCCCACCATCTACGCGGACCTGCTGTATAGCTGACAAGAAACACTTAATCAGACTACCTATATCTCCCTAACACATCAGAAAGTGCTTCAGAGGAAAGAGCTGTAGGATGTTCTAAGATTATAAAAGTTGCAGCATTAATGCACAAAGACTTCCTCTCTCCCTCTCTATCATTCATGTTTGTGAGACCCACGAGGGTGGATGGGGGTAGGGGATGGGGGGACCAATGCTGCAGCCTGAATTCTTAAAATGTTAGCAGGGTTTTGCTTTGAATATATAAGATTATTATTTAAAAGGGGATCAACTTGTTTTAGGGAGCACATGGCTAAATGGCAGTGCAAACAGATATCTGTGGCGATAAGTGGCAGGAATAAACCCCTGAGTTTTGATTCCCAGCCAGGATTCATTTCAAAGGGGTGCACAGTGGTTAGCACTGCTGTTTTACAGCGCCCGGGTTTAATTCCGGCCTTGGGTCACTGTCTGTGTGGCATTTGCATTTTCTCCCCCTGTCTCCGTGGGTTTCTTTTGAGCGCTCTGGTTTCCTCCCGCAAACCATAGTTGTGCAAGTTAGGTGGAGTTACGAGCATAGGACAGGGGAGTGGGTGTAGGTAGGGTGCTCTATCAGAAAGTTGGTGCAGACTCGATGTTGGCCTCCTTCTACGCTGTCGGAATTCTACGTTTCTATAATTGCAGTGCCACATACGTTCAATGACTTTACATGATTGGTCAAGGTCAGTGAAAGCATTTTCAAATGCCATACAAACTGCACCATTAGTTTCTGGCTGACCCACTTCAACCTCTGGTTGATCGTGGTGAGGAATTGGTCATTTTGGTTCCATTGAAGGTCAGGTCGAAATAATTGGACTTTCTCTTTTTCAAGATGAGTGTTTATCTCCCACTTATGTGCTGTAACTGTTCCTGTAATTTGTCCACCTGAGATTTAAAGTTATCAAAGTCTTATTGTAGAATATTTCTCTTACCAGAGGAGTTGTTAATTTTTGGCATGGTTTGAGTAATTGTGCAGACTGTTTATAAAAGATGAGAGGTTTGTCAAATGCTTCTTCATGAACTCAATGATCCTTTTACCAGCACATTATGTCGTGATTCAATTTTTTAAAAATGGAAATTTATTCCATTCTCCTTTGTTGCTTGCCTTCGTGCTTCTACAATTAGATTGAACAATTGATTCAGTGAATTGTCGACTCCTCCATGGAGTAGCTTTGAGCCAATATGTTTATATATTCTGTATGTATACATGGAATATATTCCATAGGTGGAATATATTAAACTGTGCACCTCATACAACACAGTAACAGTCTAGCAATTAAAGCCTCGACCGGCCTTAGTAGACTGCCTGTGTGGAGTTTTCACTTTCTTCCCCGTGTCTGCATGGGTTTCCTCCGCTTCCATCCCATTTTGCATAAAAAATGATCAGGGGGTTGGATAGGGTGGACAGTGAGAGCCTTCTCCCGCGGATGGATATGGCTGGCACGAGGGGACATAACTTTAAACTGAGGGGTAATAGATATAGGACAGAGGTCAGAGGTAGGTTCTTTATGCAAAGAGTAGTGAGGCCGTGGAATTCCCTACCTGCTACAGTAGTGAACTCGCCAACATTGAGGGCATTTAAAAGTTTATTGGATAAACATATGGATGATAATGGCATAGTGTAGGTTAGATGGCTTTTGTTTCGGTGCAACATCGTGGGCCGAAGGGCCTGTACTGCGCTGTATTGTTCTATGTTCTATGTTCTATGCTCCTGTTTCCTCTCACAGTCCAAAGATGTGCAGGCTTGGTGGATTGGCCATGCTAAATTGTCTTTTGATGTGCAGATGATGGGCATAGGATGGGGGGGCATGGACCTATGTAGGATGCCCTTTCAGATAGTCGGCGCAGACTTGATGGGCCAAATGGCCTCTCTACACTGTTGGAATTCTATGTTTCTATGTTTCTATAGTGCAGTGTCACATACGTTCAATGACTTCATACAAGTGGCCAAGGCCAATGAAAGCATATGCCATAAAAACTGCACCATTAGTTTCAGCCACTGCTAAATTCACCACATATCCGTTACTCCACAACCACAATTTCTATCAGTCAGACCTTATAGCCGACATTCATATGCTTCACCTCACCCTCACACACATCATACTGCTGCAAGACTCACTTCCACAACTCACAGCTTGCACAGGCTGCCAGCTAATGAATCATATGTCCCTTCTCAACAAAACAGATTATAAAGCACTCACTTAGGCATTTCCCTCTCTCTTGCAGGACAAGGTGACATACAACTGGAGTCAGCAAGAGGTAACGGATGAGTGTGTCTGCATGGGCTAAATCCTATACAGGATTCAGTGCTGGTCATTGTTTGAACAACTATTACTGGGGTGGTGGTCATTGGAGGAGGGATTGAAACCATTCGTACCTACTCCTCCTTCTCACATTCCACTTCCCCATCATTCCAAACTCTCTTTTGATTTACAATCTGTGCATGATGTAAGCTTACTCCTCTTACTTACCCCATCCTCACTTTCTCACTTACCCAGTGCCCTTGCAAAGTTGTGGGGAACTTAGCAGATCACCACAATGACCGAGACCCTTGCAGGAGGACCTCGCAGGGCGCTATCGGATTGCGCCAGGCACTGGAATCATGTCTTCTGTAGTCCAATGGTCTGCTCAATGGTCACCATATTAAGCAGGTAGATTTGAATGCTCTTACTAAGCAAGTGGCATGCGGCATTGGATAGTTGTGGTATCCTACAACACTGGGTTTTGATCATCTCTGCCTTTGGTGCTAGATAAATGTTAATGGTTTGGTCTTTGTTGCGTTTTAGCCCCTCTTTTCTCTTCTGTGTCCTCCTGCTACTTATTTCTCTTCCTTTCTTGTGAAGGGTGTCAACCCTCATGGTCACTGGACCCAAAATCTGACCGTTGTGCTCCCCATGCCAGCTATTGCCTTCCTCCTAGATATGTGGCCACCCATTTCTCCTTCGTAGCCTTGTCCCCTGTTCCTCTGCTCCTGTGATGCCAAAGGCAACAATTCCATTCAATGCCCAGTCAATGCGCAGTACCAATTTGCTACCAAATTTGCAGACCCCCTTTGCCCTGCTGACCCTCCTTTGAGGCCTGGGGATGCCAGGGGGCAATCATTCAGGGTGATCCACTGTGGCGTCACCCTACAATAGCTAATCAACACTAGCTTTGGCATTGGAAGGAACCACAGAAGCAAGCCTTCCAACACATTAGGTAGGTCTTATGGTCATCAAGTCTATTGGTTTATTTTGACCTGAGAAAACCCATCATTCTTATCTGTGATGCATCGTGTCTGGGATAAGGGCAGTTCTATCCCTTGCAAAGAAGGATGGCTCAGAGAGGCCAATTGCCTTTGCCTCATGGTCATTTTCTGATGCTCAGCGTAAATACATGGAAATTGAGAAGGAAAGCTATGACATAATCCTCGGCGTCAAGAAATTTCACCAGTATTCTACGGGCGTCGTTTCCCAATAATAACGGACCACAAGCTGCTGCTGGGGCTTTTTATGAAGATAAGCCGATAGCACCATCACCTCTACCAGAGTCCAATGGTGGGCCTCGTTGCTGGCGACCTGTAACTACACATTTCAGTATAGGCCAGTGTCATGTGAGAGTACCCTTTAAGAAATGGGTGTTTAAGAAATGTACCTTTAAGAAATGGAGCTGCCCATGTTACTGGAGTGATGTCAGAGTGTGGGTGGAGCTGAGCTCCACTTCTGCTTTTTTAGTTTCAATTTGAGAAGAGCTTGGGTGTGTCTGTGTTATTCAGTGAGCTGAATCTGAAGTTAAAAGTGAGCTGCACTGCTGTTGATCTCTGCCATCAAAAGACTATCAATGGATCATTTGGCGAACTCAGAATTGTAAAAAGGTCTCAGTATTAAATGTAACCCTAAAGTGTTCCTTTTAGAGGTTTGTTAAGTCTTTTGGGTGTTAAAAGAACAGCATGCAGATTACTTAGTGTTGTATTCTTTGGGGGGGGGCGGTGTATTTGATTTACTGGTTGCTAAGATGTTCACTGTTTGTTTTAGAAAGGTTAACTTGAGTTCATAGAATAAACATTGTTTTGTTTTAAAAACCACTGGTCCATTTTCTGCTATACCATACCTGTGGAGTAAGCCATGTGCTCCCCATACCACAATCTATTAAAAGTTGTGGGTCAGGTGAACTCCACGATACACTTTGGGATTCTCTAAACCCTGGCCCTTAATACCAGGCACACAGATTTTGAATACCAATGATTTGAATGAGCTCCCACTTCCAACGAAGCAGACACTGCCGCTGCAAGAAATTGTGGTTGAATTGACCTTTTTGGAAACCTGCCAGTTTCCACCAACCACTTAAAGAATTGGATACAAATGGGACACAGTCTTCTACAAAGTGAAGCACATGATCATAACTGGGGCACCACAATAAATCTGACCAACTAAGACCATACCTTTCATAAGGGCGAACTCAGTTGTGAGGATGGAGTCATACGGGAGTGGTCTGGATGTCCATGGAGAAGGTACATGTGGACTTCGCTGGCCCCTTCACAAGCAAAATGTTCATCATTTTGGTCGGTGCCCATTCACAGTGGTCGGAGGTTCAAGAAATGGGAACGACAACCTTGGCGGCCACAATAGAGACCTTGTGGTGGGTGTTTGCTACGCACGGCCTCCCCAAAGTGATAGTGTCTGATAATGGCACTCCCTTTACTAGTGAGGAATTTCAGTATTTTGTCAGAATGAATGGCATTCACCAAACCAGAACAGTCCCGTACCATCCTGCCTCAAACAGGTTAGTGTAGAAAGCTGTACAAACTTTCAAGGCAGCTAAGAAGAAGAAGGCCAGCAGACCACTACATTTCAGGTTGGCCAACTTTGTTTTGCCTTACAATAAGACCCAGCATTCCACTACGGGCATCACATCAGCAGCATTATTGATAGTCGTCGTTTAAGGACCTGTTTGAACTTGGTTTTCCCAAATTTGGTGAGGAGAGTGGAGGCACAGCAGACCTCCCAGAGGAAACATCACACTTCGCGAAAAGGGAACAGATCAGGCAACCTGGCCCTTGTCAGAAATTTTGCCTCAGGCTCACTCTTATTAGTAGGCTGAATTATGGCCAAGTCAGGCCCAGTTTCATACGTGGTGGACTTCAATGGTACGACAGTATGGAAATACGTTGGCCACATGAGAAGCCTGGGACCACAAACCTAATCTTGGAATAGTTAGAGCTGGCAAGCGGCGCCACTGCCCCTGTGATGGTGCCGGAACAAAGCTGATCCCGAAATCTCAGGGAGGCCCCAATGAGGATCCAGGAAAAGATACAGAAGGGAATAATCCTGCAGCATTAGTTAACTCTCAGGAACATTCTGCTCAGGGTGATGATGTCATTACCTCAGAGTTAGAGGAGCCATTTGGGGGATCAAGGCGGTCTACGAGACCCAGGAAATCTGCCAATAGGTTAACGCTGTGATGGACTGTTTCGGACTCTTTTTCCTTCTATTTCCTCAGCTTTATATTGTATATAGCTTGTTTGTACATATATTTTTAGGAACTTAATAGGCAGGGGGATATGGTACCATGGCTCCGAGAAGGGGCATTCCCTCATGGTCAATTTGTCTCGCTAGGGGCCTATCAAGCGGGAGGGTGAAAACACCAACAAATGAGGAAAAAGCACGGGGCCTGGGGAGTGGGGTCCTGGTCAAAGTGAACCCGAAGCTAGAGTGTTAACATCTGTACAGAGACTCTGAGTCTCTTTATAGGTTACCCTTGTTAGTTGCCACTAAACAATTAGTTCTTCCTTAGTACCATCTACTTGGTATTGTCTCGAGCCACCACAAGTAGGACTTAGTTTCTGTTGCAGAGCTCATAACTCAGAAGAACTAGGTTGAGATACTCATTTTTCTTCATGAAGATTTTGATGATTTGTGCACCTCTCTCAGCTTCTCCATTTGCTTGAGGATAATAAGGTGAGCTGGTTATGTGAATGAATCCGCAAAACTTTGGAATAATTCGTTAACAAATTGTGGACGATTGTCTGACACATGAATGTCTGGAATGCCATGCGTTGCATAAATTCTCTTCAGTAATTGAATGACTGCTTTCACTATGATGCCATGCAATCTGTTCTCTTCAATCCATCTTGAGTAGTAATTAATAACAATAAGGAATATTGTGCCTTTAAAATCAAATAAATCCATTTCCAGGCAATCCTAAAGCCTTGATGGAAACGTAGAGGTGACAGTGATTCTAATTGCTCTTGGCTGTTCACTGCACACATGAGACAATTAGAAATTGCTTGTTCTAGACAATGGATAATGCTGGCCACCACACTGAGCTCTCGCTCAACATTTTACGATTCCTAAGTGACCTTGGTGAAGTCTTTAAAAAATATCGAGTTGAAGTGTTCTTGGAATGACTATTCTGTCATTAAAAATGAAGATATCATCAATGATTGTGAGGTCCTTTCTCTTTTGGATGTACTGCCATACTGCTGCACTGTTAGGAGTATAGTCCGGGCATCCTTCCAGACTGTATTTTCTACCTGGATATATTCATCATCTTGGTGCTGTGCGTGTTTCGTCTCCTGCAACCTCTTTTCAGTAGCCGATAGGTGAGTAATCAGAGGTGTTTACAATTCCACCTCCTTGATGAAATGCAAGTCCTTTAGATTGGTTCTTTCATCAGATGTCATCAATAGTCTCTGTGCTGTCGTCTGGCATTTCCCTTGAATATACTCTGTTGTGGAGTCTTAATCTGAATCACTGGATTCTAGGCAGGATCTTTGCAATCTCTTTCCTGTTCAGAATGACTGGTGGCTTCTGGTCTGTTTTAATTTTGAACTGCAATTCCATCACATAGTCTGAGAGATTCTCACGTGCCCATGTGGCTGCTTTACTTCCTACCTAATTGTAGCAAATCTGTTCTCTATGTCTGAGTGACCTTGAGCATACTATACCGGTCTACAGTCTGTCTGTACTTGAAATAATACTGCACTCTGTGGGGGGCGGCGGGGGTATATCCATTCAAGTTTAATACTCCAGTATTAGTTTACTTTTCATTTCTTCTCCGAAGGAAGTTATTTCCTTTCTCTGTTGTTCTTCTGCTTCTTATATGGTGTTTGGCTTTAATATTTTTTCCTTCTTTTTGCAGGCTATCTACGTTTTAGATGAGCAGGCAATTTTGAAATGTCTCAGTGTGGCAGCCTGTTCGCCCTGAAGACCATGATGAATTGTGACATGCATTCCATGTCGAGTTCTGTAGAGATCCTCCAGAGCGGTGCAGGTAGTGGAAGTGTCGTTTGAGCTTCTTCGTCTTCTCATTGATGTTTTGTTTCCCAGCATGGCTCTTTATATATATGCTGTCCTCGTGTGCCTTACATTTAGATTCGCTTTGTCACGTCAAATGAAGACTCAATTAACTTTTTATGCCTTGCTAACCCAGACATGCTTTCTGGGCAAATTTAGAACTATAATGTTCAGCTGGCCAAGGGACATTGTGGTCGGGACTAATATCCAAAGTTGTTAAATAGTCATGGAATGCAGTTGCTTTTGAAATACCGCAGCTAAAAGTTATATAATGAGGTAAAATCATGCCCATAGGCAGGGGGAGAAAGGAAGGAGGCCATGTGGAGGGAGTAAATGGATCTCAGCCAGTTATAATAGGCTCTTCTTCAACAGTGATATCCAATTTAACATTGAGTTAGCTGTGGGTACATGTGACATTTAATCGGTAATAAACCTACATACATTTTTGACTTTGTTTGAACTCATTATTAATATAATCATAGGACTGCAACCTCTGTCAAGATAGAAAAAAATACATCCCCAACATTAGGATCATATCGCAAGTAATGTGGCTCCTACTGCCTGAACATTTGTCAGAATTGACATCGTCCCCACAAATCTATGTTTAGGCATCATACCAATCCTTTCTCCCAATTAGCTGTTAATTAAGACATTGCTAAGGTTTTGTGGTAAACCACTGTGTTCCTATATTAAGGGTTGTACGGTAGAACCTGCACTACAGGTTCACCTGGGCCCCTGCATGTGAGCTCCGCCCAGGTGCTGGGTTATAAGTATGCGTGGCGTTCAGCTCGCAGCCATTTCATCAGCTGCTGTCGGAGGCCACACTTCAGATACTAATAAAGCCTCAGTTTGAATTCAACTTTGTCTCCAGCCAAATTGATCATGCCTCAACCTGCTGCCGGCTTAAACGGAGGACTCGCAACCAGTGGTCCCACACAGGCTTGCCGGTATGCGCCATCAGCCTCGCTTTGGTGTCGCGCAATGTCAGTGGCCAGGGCGGAGTTGCCAAAATGTCCGATGGTTCACGATGGAGAAGGCAGCGCCAGTGTCCATTTCCATTACCAAAGGGTGACCATTGACTTGTAACACGACCTGGATCAGTATTACCTTTAGGGCAGTGAAGCGGTTCAGCTGCATCAGACAGTCCTGCTAATTGTGGGGGGGGGGGGGGGCCTGACCCTTAAATTCGGCGGACCCTTACCACCCCTCACTGTGTGCGGCCTCGCGACCCTAAAGGTCGATCCTCCTTCCCTCTTTGCCGATCTAACTTCAGATTGCAAACCCGTCGCTACCAAGAGCAGACGGTACAGCACCCAGGATAAGGCCTTCATCAGGTCCGAGGTCCAGGCTCGGGAGGGAGTCATCGAGGCCAGCAACAGCCCCTGGAGAGCTCAAGTGGTAGTGGTTAAGTCTGGGGAGAAAGACCGAATGGTCGTGGACTACAGCCAGACCATCAACAGGTACACGCAGCTCGGCACAAACCCCCTCCCACGCATATCTGACATGGTTAACCAGATTGCACAGTACCGGGTCTTCTCAACGGTGGACCTGAAATCTGCTTACCACCAGCTCCCCATCCGTAAATCGGACCGGCCATACACCACCTTCGAGGCAGACGGCCGGCTATATCACTTCCTTAGGATCCCCTTCGGCGTCACCAATGGGGTTTCGGTCTTCCAAAGGGAAATGGTCGACCGGTACGGCTTACAGGCCACCTTTCCGTACCTAGACAATGTGACCATCTGCGGCCATGATCAGCAGGACCATGACGCCAACCTCGCTAAATTTCTCCGCACCGCCACTTTCCTCAACCTCATGTATAACAAGGAGAACTGTGTGTTCCGTACAAACCGCTTTGCCATCCTCGGCTACGTGGTCCAGAACGGAGTTCTGGAGCCCAATCCCGACCGCATGCACCCCCTCATGGAGCTTCCCCTCCCCCACTGCCCCAAGGCCCTCAAACGCTTCCTGGGGTTCTTCTCGTATTACGCTCAGTGGGTCCTAAACTATGCGGACAAGGCCCGCCCACTCAAACAATCCACTCATTTCCCCCTGATGGCCGAGGCCCAACAGGCTTTCGCCCAGATCCGACCTGATATAGCCAAAGCAATAATGCACGCTGTAGACGAAACACTTTCTTTCCAAGTAGAAAGCGACGCATCGGACATCGCCCTTGCCGCCAACCTCAACCAGGCAGGCACACCCGTGGCATTCTTTTCCCGCACCATCCATGTCTCCGAAGTTCGGCACTCATCTGTCGAAAAGGAGGCCCAGGCTATCGTTGAGGCTGTGCGACATTGGAGGCATTACCTGGCCGGCAGGAGATTCACTCTCCTCACTGACCAACGGTCGGTTGCCTTCAGGTTCAACAACACACAGCGGGGCAAGATCAAAAATGACAAAATGTTGCGGTGGAGAATCGAGCTCTCCACCTATAATTACGAGATTAAGTATCGCCCTGGCAAAGGCAACGAGCCCCCAGACGCCCTATCCCGAGGTACATGTGCCAGCGCACAGGTAGACCAACTCCGGGCCCTGCATGACAGCCTTTGTCACCCAGGGGTCACTCGGTTGTACCACTTCATTCAGGCACAAAATTTGCCCTACTCCGTCGAGGAAGTAAGGACGATCACCAAGGACTGCCAGGTCTGTGCGGACTGCAAACCGCACTTCTACCGGCCGGACCGCGCGCACCTGGTGAAGGCCTCCCGCCCCTTTGAACGCCTCAGCGTGGATTTCAAAGGCCCCCTCCCCTCCTCCGACCGACACACGTATTTCCTCAGTGTGATCGCTGAATACTCCCGTTTTCCCTTCGCCATCCCATGCCCCGACATGACGTCAGCCACCGTCATTAAAGCCCTTAATTCTATCTTCACTCTGTTCGGCTTCCCCGTCTACATCCACAGTGACAGGGGATCCTCATTCATGAGTGATGAGCTGCGTCAGATCCTGCTCACCAGGGGAATCGCCTCCAGCAGAACGACGAGCTACAACCCCCGGGGAAACGGACAGGTCGAAAGGGAGAATGTGACGGTATGGAGGGCTGTCCAGCTGGCCCTACGGTCCAGAAATCTCCCGGCCTCCCGCTGGCCAGAGGTCCCCCTGATGCACTACATTCCATTCGCTCATTACTTTGCACTGCTACTAACAGTACACCGCATGAACGTCTTTTTACCTTCCCCAGGAAGTCCACATCTGGGGTATCACTCCCAACTTGGCTCACAGCTCCGGGAACCGTGCTTCTCCGTAAACATGTGCGGCTCCACAAGGCGGATTCGTTGGTGGAAAGGGTGCACCTGCTCCACGCAAACCCACAGTATGCCTATGTGGCGTTCCCCAACAGCCGCCAGGATACAGTCTCCCTCAGGGATCTGGCACCAGCAGATTCCACCCCCAAACCACACCCGTCGCCCCCGGCGCCGCCCTCCCCTGCCCGCCGCCCCCATCACCCCTCCCCAGGACTGTCCGTCCTCCCCCTGCCCAGCCCCGATGATGAAGAGGATTTTGGCACGCTCCCGGTCTCAACTTCGACCACGACAGCACCAACATCGCCGGCTCCACTTCGTCGATCCCAGAGGACGACCAAGGCGCCGGACCGGCTGAACCTCTGACCGGCCCACCGGATGACCAGAGACTTTTTTTTACCATTCTGTAAATATTAAAGATTGCGAATTGTATATAGTTATCCACCACCCCACCGGACTCAATTTTAACAGGGGGTGAATGTGGGAAACCACTGTGTTCTTATATTAAGGGTTGTACGGTAGAACCTGCACTACAGGTTCACCTGGCCCCTGCATGCCAGCTCCGCCCAGGAGCTGGGTTATAAATATGCGTTGTCTTCAGCTCTCAGCCATTTCGTCAGCTGCTGTAGGAGGCCACACTTCAGATACTTATAAAGCCTCAGTTTGAATTCAACTTCGTCTCCAGCCAAATTGATCATGCCTCAGGTTTTAATGCCCAGTTTCAGTCTAGGAACAAGTGATGACAAGATCTGACTCACCTAACTTACATTAATCGGTTTGGATTGAATTTGATGTTATTTTCCAACATTTGATTACCACGTAACCCACCAAGTGAATGAGTTAATTCTTTTTCTGCAAAATACACAGGCTGAATTAACAGGCCATTCGACTCAACATGTCCATGCCGATGTTTATGCTCCACAGAAGTCTCCTCGCACCCTGTTTGATGAAACCCTACCAGCCTATCTATCTATTCCTTTTCCCTCAAATTCTTTCTCCTCAAATGTATCCATGCTGTTCACTTCAATTACTTCAAATGGTAGCAAGTTCCACATTGTGATTAATCTGTAGTCAAAAAGTGCCACTCTAATCTTCACCATCCTCACCTTCTACCACCCCAACCCCCTTCCTGGAAGCACAGCATCCTGCTGGAATACAGTTCGAAGGGTGCCACATCCAAATGGCCAGCATCCATAAATCAAGGTGGCTTCTTGACGATGAAGGCAGGAGGAATTACACATAATGCATATCCTGCCTCCCCAAAACATCCACATCCTTCCCAAAGGTCATGTGTTAGCAATCAGGTGACATAAGCTTGAAATCTTCAAGAAGAAGTCATTTTACAGGGTTATGCGCTAATATCTGTTTATTAGCTATAAAATAACAACTTCAACTTAAACGTTGGATACATAAGCGCTTAATAGGTATCATAAAGTCTGACATCATAGATCGAGGACATTTAGCCCATCATGCCTGGGCTGGCTCTTTGAAGGAGCAAACTAATTCATCTCACTTCACTGCTCTTTGCTCATTGTCCTGAAATTGTGTCCTATTCAACTATTTATCCAATTCCCTTGTGAAAGCAGCTTTTGGATTTCTTTCCACCACCCTTTCAGGCAGTACATTCCAGATAACAATGGCTTGGACTTTGATGTGATAATGATGGTGAAGCTGTCAGCATTCACCATCATTAGGCCATTGAAACTGACAGCAGCCTTGGGGTTTGGACATGTGCAGAATAACTCTGAATTCCTCAATGTAAGGTTCCTTCCTGTGTGTTCCTGCACATTCACTTATTTCCTCGTTCTTTTATTTGTGCTATTACTATTTTGATCCATTGGTGAGTAATGGATCTGTGACTTTAATGCAGCTCGTATCTTTCACTCAAGCCGAAGCAATGATTTGTATCTGTAAATCAAGCAGGAATAACCTGGAAGTGATTCAGTTTGACTGACTTGGCCAGTGGCCAATGAATTGGCTCAATTGTCTGTGCCCTGCCACCCGGTGGCTAGTGGTGATTAGTTCTAGTCCCACTGACGTGTTTCTCAGTGTCCGGAGGCTGGAGTTCCTTGTGACAATAAGTGATTTTCATTTTCATTCTTTAGATTCTGCTGACTCCATGGAGGAATCTAACCAACTCACTCCAGGAATATCCGGTTAAATCTCACCAAAAGGCCACTGTGAAAATCTGATAATACTCTCTCTTCAAAAAAGAGGCTGATATGCATGCAGAGACCAGAATCTGATAACACTCTCTAAGAACAGGCTGATGTGAAGCCAAAGACCTCTCCTGGAAATGCTGTGAGTAAGATATTCTGCTGAACTGCAAAGAAGATCATGACATGCTGTATTCCAGAGACTTTAAACCACGTTCATACTGTGAGGAAAGTGTACTAAAGGACTCATCATCTGAAGCAAGGACTCTTATATTTTCACCTTAATCCTTACTATTTTTCTACCTTTCCCCCCTTCTGTATTTGTCTGTCTTGTGTGTGTGGGTAGAGTATTTGGCAGTTAAAGGGGAGTCAGGTATGAGCTTGACATCAAGCTGCTGTGTTTGCTGTGTGTTTCGTATTCGGTCTAGTTATAAATACACAGTAATTGCGTTTCAGCTTGCAAACCTGATGACTATAATTATTGGGCAGCCAAGGGCCAATGATTTCGAGGATTTTTTAAAAATGTATTGGTTAATTCAACACTCCGGGGCCTGTGGGGCTGGAATTGACCGTGCACTCGCCCAGGGTGGCGTACCAAGAAGTTGTTGTCAATGCCTACACTCTTCCATAGCAAGCGCTGTAAAGGCTTCAACAGACTGATTCCTCCCTTGTAATTGTTAATTGATGAGAACTTCCATTTTAAAAAATAAATTTAGAGTATCCATTTACTTCTTTTTCCAATGAAGGGGCAATTTAGCGTGGCCAATCGACCTACCCTGCAGATCTTTGGGTTGTAGGGGTGAGACCCACGCAGATTCGGGGAGAATGTGCAAACACCACATGGACAATGACCCAGGGCCAGAATCGAACCTGGGACCTCAGCACCATGAGACAGCAGTGTTAACTACTGTGCCACCTTGCCGCCCTGAGAACTTCGATTTTTAACCTGCTAAGATTTGCTGTAAAATCCCTAGAAAAAGGTACACCTTGTTGAATGAGGTGTAACTGGACTTTTAATGCATTATCTTCACAATTACTTGTAAACGCCAATATTGGACCTAAAAAGGTAATTTTATATTTGCTGAATGTCAAATGTCTCTATAATGTTTACAAATTCCACATGTTTTAAAGGTAGGAAGGATAGGGGGCACCAGTTGACAAGACAGCTGGCATGTGGATTAGATTAAGGACAAATGGGTTCTGATTAATAGTGTTATTTCCATGGAGAATTTACCAGGGAACAGTCAACTGCCAAGAACCAGGTAGTCAACTCAGATTGGTCAAGACATTGCCTTGGGGAATGAACCAAAGAATGGCTGTTCCCCACGCTTTTTGCTTAGTTGATAATGATGGTGAAACTGTCAGAAGTCTCCATCATTAATCCATTGAAACTCACAGCAACCTGAGGAGTTTGAACATGCACTGAATAACTCTGAATTCCAGCTGCTCCCTGCTGCATTCTCCATGGCAACACCTCGACCAGAGTCCACTTGTCAACCAACCCGCACTCTCTTCTCATGCAGTATAAATTGTTGTTCCCTTTACAGTTGGTATTCTTGTGAATTCTGTCCAGATCAGCGCAAGATGAAAGTTTTAACAACATGCTTATTTTTTCAACAATACTCAGGTACTGTGCCAACAAATGACTATACTTTAAAGACTTTTCCTGTTTTCAAAAGCTTGTTATCTTTATTTTAGCTTCTATATTAATACCATCATACATTTAATTCACCATTTGAAATTTTAAGTAAGCTTTCTGGTTTGCTGTGTGTGAACATTTCAATTTGATTAATTGCTGACCTGCTTGCTGGCATCACTTTTGCTGCAGAGTTACGATCCCAATTAGTGTTATAACTAGACGGAAAGTTCCCAGAGTGAAACCCTGGCTCAAAAGACCAAAACGTGTATGCTGTTATTAAATAAAATGTGGCAGAACTAATGCTAATTATTTTTAACAAGAAAAATGCATTTATTAAACATGGAAAAATTGGATTAGGATACAATATACAGCCTTCACTCCTGCCTTATCTTAATAATTACACATAGATTTTAGAAATATTAAGGATTACAAAGTACATCTTGATTTGTAGATGCTGTCATTGGACTGGGCACAGTAAGCAGTCTTACAGTACCAGGTTAAAGTCCAACAGGTTTGTTTGAAGTCACTAGCTTTCAGAGCACAGCTCCTCCTCGGGGCTCAGCTCCTCCTCAGGAAACAGCTCCTGACTCACCTGATGAAGGAGCTGTGCTCTGAAAGCTAGTGACTCCAAACAAACCATTTGGACTTTAACCTGGCATGTAAGACTTCTTACAAAGTATATCCTAATCTACAATGGTCTAATTAACATAACGTCCCTTTTAAGAACACAAGATGACTGTGGGAAAATACGCTCTCACTCTGAGCCCCTGGTGAATGTTCGTGGATGTCTCCTCAGAATCCACCCAGATGACAGTCACGTGAGAGTTTCCAAACACTACTCACAAAAACATGCATAAAAATCTTCTCTCATAATTATGGTTTCCCTTAGCAGTTTGCATGCCAAAATCCAGTGCAGGTTATCCAAATTACACTTTTAAATAAAATTTCCTCTTTATACAGAGAATCCTGTCTAGAATTTTATACCAACCCTTTTGGATTTCTTTGTCTTGACTGCTGTGCAAAATGATCACAATTGCTTTAACTCTCGATCCTCAGACTGCATTAAAATAACATCAGGCATTCGATTTACCTTTAAAGGCTGCTGTCCCACTTTAAATCTGGTTACTGCAATTGTCTCTTTAACTCAGAACACTTTGTATACTCTTCCTTCAATTCTTCTGAACAATACCCTGATCTCTGCTCACTTACATTCGGTCATTTTAAACATTATTTATGTCCCTATTCCCTGGTTATCTAAACTGTGACTTGTACTTTAGGAAGCCTGCCTCTTTGCAGTTCCTGTCCTGTCCAGTGTGTTTTCTGGCAGAGTTAAGAGATGGTCACTCCCGAGGCACGGTCTCCAACTTTCCCCAAATTCAGTTAAAAATAAAACGAAAAAGCTTCTTTATCTTCTAAGGCCCCAGTTGCTAAGCAACACCCACATATGTATGCCTTTTATTTATTCTTCATGCTGTAGTCCTCTCTAAACACAATGGGAACACACTTGGAATTTAACCAACTCACACACAGACAAACACCTTTGTCCAGCATGAATCTAACTATAGGTTTTACCCTTCCTGGCACAGAAACATTAAATTAACCCAACTTAAAACTATAACTTATTTCTAATGTTTACCAATACAAATATAAATCATTTAAAACTACCTTTATTTTCCTAACAATACCAAGGCATTCCCATTAAATTTGAATCAGATTTGAACTACAGAGCAACCATCCAGCAGGCGCAGTTGGGGGCATCCAACTACCTGCAGAGGCAGGAGATAGTGCCAACCATGCTTGCTATGCAAGCCAACACAGCACAGGTGGTGTCTGAGGTGGAGGCCTTGCGGGTTGAAGGTATCGGCCATGCTCAGGTTTCCAAGGCGTCAGGCACCCAGTGCGGGTGGTGACCAATGCACAGGACAGGGCTGCCCTGTCACAGGCCGCTATGTACCAGGACCACATGGACATTGCAGCGGTGCTTCAGAGCTTGGTCCTGTCACAAAGGGTTCTGGATGATGTCATAATATGCACCCATGCACATCATGAGGTAAAAGCAGGCAGTGACAGACACCCAGGTGAGCTAGTTAGCTTTAGTTTACTTAGGGTAGTAGAGAGTCAACCCACAGGCAGCTGTGTGTTTCATTACTAGAGTTCAATAAATCTCATATTGAATCAATGCCTTTGTTTGGTGTATACTTGATCAGTTAATTGCATTGTGTGCAATCCGTGTTACCCCAGGGTGAACAACATGACATGATACCAGAAGTGGCTACTGCCTCTAAGTAATTTACCTTCAAAAATTCACTGAAGACCAGCAACTGCCTTCCTGTGGCATGGAAAAGATCCAGGCACCTCCGCAGCTCCGCATCTCTGGAAACCTTGACGCCAACTGGCGGGTCTTCAAGCAGAAATTCAGCCTATACCTTGAGGCCTCGGGCCTCGAAAGCGCCTCCGATGCTCTGAAAATTGTCCTGCTGCTGTCTACTGTGGGGGACCAGGCCATCCAACTCTTCAATTCGCTCACTTTTTCCGACGGTGAGGACAAGGACAAGTTCCAGACCGTCCTCGCCAAATTTGACAGTCAATGCGAGGTCAATACAAACGAAAGCTTCGAGCGTTATGTATTCCAGCAGTGCCTTCAGGGTCAGGATGAGCCTTTTCAGTCTTTTCTTACTCAGCTTCACATTCTCGCGCAATCCTGCAACTACGGAGACACCGCTGACTCCCTCATTAGGGATCAGATCGTGTTTAGCGTCCATTCCGACGCCCTGCGGGAGCAGCTTCTAAAAATTAAAAATATGACCCTGCCAGTGGCCATCGAGACATGAAAAGTCTACGAACTGGCGAAAAGTCTCTATTCACGCCTGAAGTCAGCCGAGCAGGACCAACTTGCCTCCCACGAGGCTGAAAGTGTACAGGCCATCGCCCGAATGCGGGGCCTGAGTATTGATGAAGGCGGCCATTTTGCGCGCTTTTCCAAGGGTCCCAAGCATGCGCATCACGGTCGGGAACAACAAAGCGGCCGAAGACTACACTGCGCAGGTGCGAGCGGCGGCTGACCGCACTGCGCAGGCGTGACGACGCGCCGAGTGTCACGAAGGCGACATAATGACGTGCCCCACTGTGGCACCGCCCATTTAAAGCGGCAATGCCCCGCGAGAGGCAGGCGATGTCTCAACTGCAAGAAGCTTGGCCATTATGCAGCTTTGAGCAGATCTGCACCTCCGACAGGGGGCCAGCGATCCCAGGTCCAACGAAAAGGAGTTTGAAGTGTGCAGCAAGGGCTGCTGAACGTGGACCGGGATCCCATCACCGATCCAGAGAACGACTGCCCGGAGTCCACGTATCGAGTGGGCATCATCACCATGCATAACAATGCCTCCTCACTTTCACCAACACACACACCCATCCTCAATGTGGATTGTGCGGACGAGTGGCGTGCCACAGTACAGGTCAACAATTGTAGCATCCGGTTCAAACTGGACACCGGTGCTTCGGCCAACCTAATATCCAAAGCAGACCTGGCTCATATCCAGAGGCAGCCGACCATTCTTCCACCGGCCTGCCAGCTGCTCGACTACAATGGGAATGCCATCAGGCAACTAGGGTTCTGTCACCTGCAGGTATCCAACAGGGCCGTCAAGGCCACTTTGCGGTTTGAGATCGTCCAGCCCGGCAAGGCTTCTCTGCTGGGTGCCCGAGCATGCAAGATCCTTCATCTAGTTCAGCGTGTACATGCCATGTCCTCAGCTGACAACACTCTGCAGGCCGACATTGAGGAGCTCCTACTGCAGGTGTGTTCACTGGGACGGGCCCTACCGCTATAAAATTCTGCTCAGGCCTGATGCCACGCCTGTCATCCATGCGCCGCGCCGGGTGCCGGCGCCCTTCAAAGACCGTCTGAATGCGCAGCTACAGGAGCTCCAGGATCAAGGAATAATATCCAAGGTGACGGAACCAACTGACTGGGTCAGCTCAATGGTCTGCGTCAAGAAGCCCTCTGGGGAACTGCGCATTTGCATCGATCCCAAGGATCTGAACCGCAACATTATGAGGGAACACTATCCGATTCCGAAGCAGGAGGAGCTGATGAGTGAAATGGCGCATGCCAAATATTTTACAAAGCTGGACACATCGAGGGGTTTCTGGCAGATACAGCTGGACGAGTCCAGCAGGAAGCTCTGCACATTTAACACTCCCTTTGGGAGATATTGCTACAACCGAATGCCATTTGGCATTGTGTCGGCCTCCAAAATCTTTCATTGAATAATGGAGCAAATGCTCGAGGGAATTGACGGTGTACGGGTCTATGTTGACGACGTCATCACCTGGTCCATGACCCCGGAGGAACATATTGCCCGTCTGCAGCAAGTCTTCAGGCGCATACATGCCAACGGCCTGAAGTTAAATAAAACCAAATGCTCTTTTGGCAAATCGTCAGTTAAGTTTCTGGGCGATCAGATCTCACAACAGGGCGTGCAGCCGGACTCAGACAAAGTCCAGGCAATTAACACGATGAAGACTCCAGAGGACAGGAAGGCGATCCTCCGCTTCTTGGGGATGGTGAATTTTTGGGGGAAGTTCATTCCCAATCTCGCGTCACACACCACGGCCCTCAGACACCTTGTGAAAAAGTCCACCACTTTCCAGTGGCTGCCTGCACATCAAGAAGAGTGGCTTGAGTTGAAAGCGAAGCTAACCACCGCTCCTGTTCTAGCCTTCTTTGACCCAGCAAGGGAGACTAAGATCTCCACTGACGCCAGCCAGGACGGCATTGGGGCAGTGCTCCTGCAGAAGGACGACACCTCGTCCTGGGTTCCAGTGGCCTAGCGTCCAGGGCCATGACGCCCACTGAGCAATGCTATGCTCAAATTGAGAAGGAATGCCTGGGCCTGCTCACTGGCGTCGTGAAATTCCACGATTATGTGTATGGTCTCCCAACCTTTACCGTAGAGACGGACCACAGACCCTAGTGCACATTGTACACAAGGACTTAAATGACATGACACCCAGGCTCCAGCGCATTCTCCTTTGGCTCCGCAGGTATGATTTTGAACTGGTTTACACACCTGGGATGGAGCTAATCATCGGGGATGCCCTTTCCCGTGCCATCACCTCACCATGTGAGCAGGTAGACTTCATACACAACATCGAGGCGCAGGTGAAACTGCGTGCCAGCACCCTCCCGTCATCCGACGAACGACTCGGCATAATTCGGGAAGAGACCACCAAGGACCCTCTGCTGCAGTGGGTCATGCATCACCTCACAAATGGCTGGCAGAAAGGGCAATGCCCCCAATACTATAATGTAAAGGATGACCTAACTGTTGTCGAGGGGATCCTTCTGAAATTGGATCCCATCATCATTCCACGCAGCCTCCAGAGCTTGGCGTTCACGCAGATACACGAGGGACACCTCGGCATTAAGAAGTGTAGGCGCAGGGCCCATCAAACTGTCTATTGGCCCGGCATCAATGAGGACATCTCAAACAAGCTAGGGCCCGCACCTAATAGTGAGGCAGGTTGGAATCACGGAGGGGGCTGTACGGTGTGGGGGGGAAAGGGGCTGGTCAATGTAGGGGATGGTCGGCAGGGGTTATGGGGGGTTAGGGGAGGGTGACTGAGTGTGGGGGTCAGATGGGATGTTTATCCGTTCAGCCAGGCCTACTAGTCTGTGAACGTGGAGACAATTTAAGCGTCCCGTATGCGCAGGCCCTGGCGCACTTGTTCTGTGGTCTCCATTGCCTGCCCTGTCTCCCGTGTTCTGGCCATCCTCCGCATCCTCCTCTTTGGAAGAGGCCTGGCATTCATCCTCCTCCTCCAGCACATCGCCCCTCTGCTGTGCGATGTTGTGGAGGACGCAGCAGGTCACCACAATGTGGTAGAGCCTCCTAGTGCTATAATGGAGGGAGCAATGTTGACAATGGAACTAAGAGAACTCGCTGTTCTGCTATAATTAATGCCTTAGAACAGCAACTGGTTAGGATCTGGATTTCACAGACTGAGTATGTGGAGACAAATTCAATTCTGGTTTTCAAAATAGAATTGGATATGTACCCAAAGAGGAAAAGATGAGCGTGGGTCTAACTAAATTGATCTTGCAGAGAGCCAATAGGAACACGACAGATTGAATGGCTACCTGCTTTAGTTCCAGCACACTTACAGTTTTGCACTATATGGCTAGCCTAGATCATGTTCTGAAGTTTTGAAGCAGGAACTGGGCCATTACCTTTGACCCAAGGCAAGAGCATTAACAACTGAACCCAACTGACACCTTAAATGTTGTGCAGAATGTGGCCTTGAATTATTGAACCAGTAGTTTTGTGTTCAGCACGTGTGCTTCAAGGTTCCGCTCGTGAGTTTCTGGCAAAATTGGGACAAATGAAGACAAGTGAAATAGAAATTGATGAGATATGAGGTGGGCTCCCACCTCACTATCCATTTATTTCACATTGCCATATAATGTCACGATCTCAGCCATCCTGTGTAATCTCCTAAGCATCTGGTTCCATTATTTAGCACTGTGCACGTCAGATACAGATTCTCAGATCTTCACATCCAATGATGTGGAGATGCCAGCGTTGGACTGGGGTGGGCACAGTAAGAAGTCTTACAATACCAGGTTAAAGTTCAATTGGTTTGTTTTGAATCACTAGCTTTCGGAGCACAGCTGAGCATTCACCTGAGGAAGGAGCTGCGCTCCGAAAGCTAGTGATTCAAAACAAACCTGTTGAACTTTAACCTGGTTTTGTAAGACTTCTTACTGTTCACATCCAATAGGTTGGAAGTCAGCACCTGATTCACAACAGTTTTAACAGTACCGCCCATCACACTATCCCTACATTGGCATAATCTGCTGAACCGTAGGAGCCCATACAGCAGCTCCAACTGAAATGCTATTGCTCCTATTGAGATGGACAGAGAAACAGTCTGCACTGTTGCAGTACGGAACAACATTGTGCCATTTGAAATTTAAGGTCAGATAGTCAGCATTTCCCGAAAAGTGCAACAACTCAATCAGCTGAATCAAGATCAAGCAAAAGAAAGTTAAATGTCTTTTTCTCCTGATCTCAGAGGTGCGAGCTCAGAGAGCACGAGCACTCAGATTCACAGTGTCTTATCTGATAAATTAGCTGCTCCACTGCTTCATCTACTTTAGCCTTCCCTGTCAACTGGTATTTTCTTATTCAACTGGAAAATAATGAACAACGTCCCTATGCACAAGACGGGATGAAGGTCAGACACTGATAACTACAACCAGTATTCCTGCTGCAATTCATGTTGAGGCTGGTGGAAATGAGAATTATGAACAACTGCTGCAAACTTGCAACGGTCACCAATTTGGTTGTAGAGCAGCAAATCAGTCAAATCTTCTCATTGTCAGAATGTTGGATTGAGGGCAGCACGGTGGCGCAGTGGGTTAGCACTGCGACCTCACGGCGCCGAGGTCCCAGGTTCGATCCCGGCTCTGGGTCACTGGCCGTGTGGAGTTTGCACATTCTCCGTGGGTTTCGTCCCCACAACCCAAAGATGTGCAGGATAGGTGGATTGGCCATGCTAAATTGCCCCTTAATTGGAAAAAATTAATTGGGTACTCTAAATTTAAAAAAAAAAGAATGTTGGGTTGCACATTTTGAGCTCAGCCTCATTCAGAATCTGGTCTCTTTTAACATCAATGGTTAGCTGATGAACTGCCATATGCAACCTCTACAGAGAATGGTGAGCAGGGAATTATATTTATTTATTGAATCAAAAAGGAGATATCCTTGAGCCTACTTAATCTCTCATTTCCAGATGCATGTAATTTGAAGAGATGCAGGAACAGATTTATCCATTCCTGTGCTTTTTTGAAACAAATTGTTCATGGGATGAGGACATTGTTGGCAATGCCAAGATTCATTACCCATCCCCAATTGCCCTTGAGAAGGTGATGGTGAGCAGTCTTCTTGAACCGTTGCTGTCCATGTGGTGTAGCTACACCCAAGGTGCTGTTAGGGAGAGAGTTCTAGGAATGTGACGGAGTAGCATTGACGGAACAGCAACACTGTACCAGGCCTGGGTGCATTGGCTCATTTGGGGCCATTTTCTTTCTATTAACGTAAATGGATGGTAAATTGGGCAAGTTTCCTTCAGTAAATGTGAAACACCGTGCTTGGTTTCCCTCTATCTGCTGATGGCCCAATGCTCTAAGTCACAGGCCAATATACCCCATTGGTGTCTGTTCTTGCGATACCATCATCTTTGTCATAGTCAAGTGCTGAAGGGAAGATACAGTGCCCATTTCTCCATGCCTCATAGTTTTGTGCTTTTCTTTACAAGTGCTCATAAGAGGCTCCCATTTTCTATTTCAATGAGCAAAGAGCAATATGACTAGGGAAAATTATACATGAAGTGGTTTCCTGTTGGATTCCTCATATATGTGTAAAGGAAACACAAGTCCTCTTCCAGAAGGATCCTCTCAGCCTGTAAGCAGCCATTGCCCCTTAAGGTTCCAGCTCTTCCACCATCACCATTGAAAAATGTGTTGCTTCCACCATTGGTCATGGCTCATAGCCCTGAGTATGGGACCTTCAGCTGGGCCTGAGATGACTCACAAAGAGGCAGGGACACCCATGTCCTGTGTCCTCAATGAACCTGCTCCCTCTGTAACCAGGAATTTTAGGTTGGAGCAGTTTTCCTTTCTGCCACCCAAAGATTCAGCGGTCAATGCATCCCCGCTGATATTGGCTGCCCTGCAGCCATTTAATGCTCCAATGTGTGCTCATTGACTGGAGATGGGTCTTCTGCCACTCACTCAAGAGGAAGTGCCACCTCAGAGAGCTGCCAGCTAATCTGATTGTCCACAGCCCTCTAGTATCAACATCGTCAGAGGCTGCAGTGCACAGGACTGGAACTGCAAGCAGTCCTCAGAGACTTTGGCCTTGATTTACTGCTCCTGTGGTGAGAGTGGGAGGTTGGAGGAACTTACACCACAGAGTGTAGTAGATAAACTCACCAAATCACGCAACGTCAAGCTCAATAATTATGCAGCTGGATGCATGGCACCCTATCATGTGGCAGAAAGTCACACACCCCACCGTCATATCCAGGTGCCATATTTATAATGAAATGAAATGAAAATCACTTATTGTCACAGGTAGGCTTCAAATGAAGTTACTGCGAAAAACCCCTAGTCGCCACATTCTGGCGCCTGTTCGGGGAGGCTGGTACGTGAATTGAACCGTGCTGCTGGCCTGCCTTGGTCTGCTTTCAAAGCCAGCGATTTAGCCTTGTGCTAAACACCTTGGCACCTAGACATTCATTCATTCATCAAGCAAGGGCGCTGCAAGACAAACATGTCGTCCAGGAAGCAACAGGTACCAGACCTACGCTTCAGCAATGCTTCACTGGAGGCTCTACTGCAGGCCATGGAGGTTAGGAGAGGTATCTTCTTTCCTGGGCTGGGAAGAGGAGACCCACTCCTCTCACCAAATCTGCCTGAGATAAGGTCACCAGGGTGATCAATTCCACATCTGTACACAGAAGCACTGCCCTACATTGCAGAAAGTGAATGAATGATCTAATCGGCACCACCAGTGTAAGTGAACCGTCGAAAGCCAATACTCACCTTACTGAATGGGTAGTGGGACATGGCCGTGAATGGCCAGACAAGTATCCCTACAGAGGCCATTTGACCCATCGGGTCTGCACCGGTCCTTGGAAAGAGAACCCTATTTAAGTCCACACCTTCACCCCATTCCCATAACCCAGCAATCCCACCCAATCTTTTTGACACTAAGGGGCAATTTAATAATAATAATATCCTTTTATTGTCACAAGTATGAAGTTACTGGGAAAAGCCCCGAGTCGCCACATTCCAGCACCTGTTCGGGTAAGCTAGTATGGGAATTGAACCAGTGCTGCTGGCCTTGTTTTGCATCACAAACAAGTTGTCCAGCTCACTGAGCTAAACCAGCCCTATCATGGCCAATCCAGCTAACCTGCATATCTTTGGACTGTGGGAGGAAACATGAGCACCCGAAGGAACCCCACTCAAATACTGGAAGAAAGTGCAAAATCCACACAGTCACCCGAGGCTGGAATTGAACCTGGAGCTGTGAGGCAGCAATGCTAACCACTGTGCCATCATGCCACCCATAAGTATCTGCGCTGCTCACAGTCTATGTGGTCTGAAGTACCCTTGGGGACTAGTAACCGTGTATCTTTCATACGACACAACCAATTGTCAATGAGTCAGTAATAGAGGGACTCAGTGGTGATGTCCTGGATGGGGTATCAATCAAGTGGTTTACATTGTCCTGCATGGTCTCCTGCTTTCTCCTTGCGGGTTGGAAGATGCTGTCCAGGGAGGTTTGGTGAGTTCCTGCAGAGCGGGTCAGAGGCTAGGATTCCTGGAGCGAGTAACGCACATCCTGAATCTCCTAAAACCTGTCCACCATCTGTTGTGTTCTTTGTTTTAGTTCTTTCAGGATGGTGAAGGTTGTAGTGCTAACAAAGAACAGCAAGCTGTGTTTAATAAACAAATCTACTTTATTACACTGCACTGAATTAGGTTTGAACATATTACTGAGGAATTAGTTAAATACAGATTACACTAAACACCTACACTATTAACTGTACTATTTGTTCAACTATCTCACAATTACTCTGTCTTATTCTCTTCCACTCTCTCCATGTATCTCATCTATCTCCCAGAGGTCAAGGGGCATGTGATATTTATATGGTTGCTCTATAGCACCATCTAGTGACTAGAGTAGTAACATCACATTAACCCTTTATGTGCTTTACAATATCCACATATTGTGGCACCATCTAAAAGAAACAAATTAGGAGTTTGATGGAATATTCTCACTGGCCTGGTTGAGTACAACTCCAATAATACTCACAAAGCTTGGCACCATCCAGGATAAAGCAGCCCACTTGCTTTACACCCTAGCCACAAACATTCACTCCCTGCACCACTGACACACAGTGGCAGCTGTGTGACCAGCTACAAGATGCACTGCAGGAACTCACCATGCCTCCTCAGACAGCACCTTCCAAACCCACCACCATTACCATATAAGACAAAGGCAGCAGATACAGGGGAACACTGCAATCTGGAAGATCCCCTCCAGGCCACCGTCCTGACTTGGAAATATATCACCATTCTTTCACTGCTACTTGGTGAAGTTCCTGGAAATCCCTTTCTAATAGCACAGTGGGTTGTTGTCTGTAAAACTTCAGACACTTCTACTAATTTATTACTCAAACTTTATACCCAGGTGCCTGATGGACAAATGGCAATACAAGTGTATAGTTCACCAAAGTTATTTTTAAGCACAGTAAACAATCACCCCCTTAAATTATCCCCAAACAACAATAATACTCCCAAGATTTTTAATGCTACCCGTGCCGATGAACTTAGTTGAGATGCGGATGCAATTCTCTGAGTCTCGCTTGTCCCAAGGCCTTAGTCCAAGAAGGTCAGACTCGCATGCTGTTTCTTTGCGTCTCTGGTCGGTTGTGTAATTTTCTCTGCTACCTCTGTGCCAAGCCTTCACTGGGGAGGATCCTGGATGGTGGATCTTTGTACCCCTTTCGTGCCTTTCCAGAAAGCTCTCTGGCCCTCAGTCAATAAGGTCTTGGGGTGGGGGTCGCAACACCCAATGGATTTGCTGATTGCAACTCCACAGGACATCAGGAACCCACCCCAGGGGTCCATCGCTAGGTGTATTTATCGCACGTAATATTACTCCATGTATGGTAACTTGGTGCCAGAGGTATAGCTTTACCTGGCCAACTCAAAGCAATCAATCCATAGGAATGGGAATGATTATCTCATGATGTGTTGTTGACAGGGCAGATCCAGACGTGCCCTGGCAGTCTCTCAGTGTTCAGTGTACTCGATCTTGGCCAGGTTTGAATTCCCAGCAGGCCTGTCTGGAAGTGGCTGTGGTTTAATTCAAAATGTCCAATTTTATATTGGGCTTAAATTCGGACCGCTGGCTATTTTACCACAGGGTGTACCTACACCACATAGACTGCAGCAGTTTAAGAAGGCCATCCACCATTGCCATCTCAAGGTCAATTCGGGGTGAGAAATAAATGCTGTCCTTGCCAATGATACCTACATCCCATTAATGAATGAAAAGAACAATGGAACACCTACTAGAATGAGCAGGACAAATGGATGTTTGGTTGATGAGGGATCACCAGTTATGTTTTACTGCTCTGGTTTTTGGCAATAGTCAGAAACTCCAAACTAAGGCTGTAAGAAAATTCAATAAAATTCAAATTGGATCTTACAATCACAATGTTGAAACAGGACTTCTCATATACGGACAAATCACGTGGGCTCCAAATCTCCCGTGCATCAAAACATCAAAGAATCAGAGGAAGCAAACACAGATGCAAGTATTGTGATCATGGTGGAATCAGGAGTCACTGTAATGTGTATATCATTTCAAGTACAAGTGAATTATTGGAGGCACAGTTAGGCCCCTGCATTGCAACTACAAGGGAATCATACATTTCAAAGTCAGGCACAGGTTGTGCAAGCATTGGGAATCACAAGGGTCCATGGCATACAGACAATGCTGTAATTACAGTGATTACAGGAGATAAAGTCAGGTATATTCACTACAAGCACAGGGGATTGGCAGGATTTTAGACAATTATATATACTGAACAGTGTGACATGCACAAAAATTGTGTTAATAATAATCGCTTATTGTCACAAGTAGGCTTCAATGAAGTTACTGTGAAAAGCCCCCAGTTGCCACATGGTTCGGGGAGGCCGGTACAGGAATTGAACCCACGCTGCTGGCCTTGTTCTGTATTACAAGCCAGCCATTTAGCCCACTGTGCTTAACCAGCCCCTGTTGCAATAGAATACAAATATAAAATAGGTTCAGAAAAAGACTTGGTCAAAGTAAGTCATTTTACACAAATGCTTGTTCAGTGTCAACAATTGGCATTTGAATGAAAAACTGAGAAAGCTTTACTTTGTGGCAATGGAGTCACATTCCATATTAGCACTTGTTGCAGGTAATGGGGCGATTTTAAGCCCACGTGAGTGGACAGTATAAATGGTGAAACGGGCCCAAAATCTCACAAGAGTCGAGAAATGAGATTCTCACCAGCAAGGTCTCATTTCCCGATTTTCCACGCCATTGCTTGTGACGTAACAAGGTGCCCATCCTTAAAATAAATTGAAATTAAATTGTAGCGCTTTTCAGCAAAATATTCCCCCCCCCCCCCCACTAACAATTCATACCTCGCCGAAATAATGTTATGTTGCTGAGGTTTACAACAGGTGTTTAAAATTTAAAGCAGTCGAGGGGAACCCGCTGGGGGCACAACAGTAAGTATAGCCCCCAGGGGGAGAGAGACATGCCTGGGCAGTGCCAATTTTAAGGGGATGGGGTCGCTTCAAGTGATGCTTGTGCGGGGTCATCCGTGTCTGTGGTGGGCGGGTGAGGGGGAGTTTATCTTAAGCGCAGACTGGTGTGCCCTTTAACAATGGCTGGCTCTAACAGGTCCCACTCCACCAGAGAGACGGCAAAAAACACGCTCCCAGATTCTCTGTGCACAGAATGCCAGAGAATCAAGGGATAAAACTTGGTTGTGCAGCTGGAGAGTGACAGGCTGGTTTTCTCACTGAAACTGACACTCTGATAAAATATCTGAAGGTTCCGCCTAATATTAGCAAAGGCAGAGGCAGAAGATGTGGAGGACCAGTCAAAAGTCCATTGACTTTCAGCAGAACTGGATCCTAACGGTGGGTGAGCAGGGCTGGAAAATCCTGGACAGAGAGTGTGGTAAATCATGGTGACATTGGGAAAATGGGATATGTGCAATTAAAGTGCTGTTTAATAGGATTCCCCATAAATTCTCTTGTTGTCGTATCATAAAGGTTGTCAAAGCAATGGACGGTTAAGGATAACTGTCTTTATGAGGTCTAGGCTAAGAGCGCCCATAACTGTAGGATAGTCACACAATGAATCACTCCTTCATTAAACCAAAAGTTTATTCAGTTACTAAACAATTAGAGTTATTTTTATCGTTTCTTCTTGGGCAGTTTTATAGTTATACCACAGCTTAATTGCTTACAGGTGTCAGACGTCAATGTGTTTCCTTGCCAAACAGACTTGGTTATCCCTGTGCTTGCCTGCTATTTGCTGAAAGATGTCAGGCTTTACTGCAATAAAATCAGCGACATGCACCATGCACTTCACTGATTAACAGGATGTTATGCTGATAACTAACTCCACATTGTTTTCCTGTACTTTTGATTGGAGAGCAGGAATACAATGAATTGGCAGTCGTGTGACATATTGATGTTTATCATCTATCAATATTCTTAAAACAGTGAGGGCTAAGGGGAGATTTAATAAAGATATTCAAAATCATGGAAACGTTTTGTCAGAATAAGAAAGGAGAAACTGTTTCCAGTGATGGAGACGTATCTGGACATAGATAGCTAAAGAACCATAGATGAAATGAGGAGAATTCTTTTGTTTTACACAGTACATTTAGGAGAAAGGTAGCTTGGGGCAGAATGCTCCCATGCCATTTCTGGCATGATCAATCGTGGGTGAGTGAGTGCAATTCAGCAGGAGCCCAAAAATTGGTTTCACAATGGTATGAAATGACAGTGGGATCTTCCGATACTGTCCAAATGGCGGATCGTGAATCCCATTGGACACAGACATGCACCTGATTTGCATTCCACTAATAGACATGAAGGCTGACAGGAATCCCCCCCACCCTAATTATTCACCATGCTAGTAGGCAAAACACGTTAGTCCTCACCCATCTGAACCAAAGTGGCAAGCAAAAGTTGGGACTTACTTGAAGGAGGCCTGGAGATGCCACCGGAGTTTGGGATGGAAGCCGTCAACAACCATGAACTCTAGGACACCAGGACGTTGGGTGGGCGGAGCATCAATCGAGTCGATCTTAAAGCTGCTGTGTCTTTCAGGAAGTCTGTCTACCAGTGTCAGACTATTCCTGGAGAGCCATCTTGTTTCATCAGGAGGTCCATCTTTTCTTCAATGGTATGTCAGTGATTCCATCAAGCCCGCCCCACCACAGAAGATGGCCCAAGCCCCTCCTCCCCGATGCATAATTAAATACATTGGGGATAGAAAATATGGTGGGGTTTCCCGTCAGCGTCTGCAGTGTGACCTGCTCCTGCCATGGGGCTTACTCCTGGATGGAAGAAAAATATTACTGGTCCAGTAATCCAGAGGCTTATATGATGGGGCGGGATTCTCCCCTACCCGGCGGGGCGGGGGTTCCGGCGTAATGGAGTGGCGGGAACCACTCCGGCATTGGGCCGCCCCAAAGGTGCGGCACCTTTAGGGGCCAAGCTCTCACCTTGAGGGGCTAGGCCCGCGCCGGAGTGGTTTGCGCTCCGCCGGCTGGCGGGAAAGGCCTTTGGTGCCACGCACGCCGGGGCCGATTGGTCGTCACCAGGCGACGCATGCGCAGGGAGGGGGTTTCTTCCGCCTCTGCCATAGTGAAGACCATGGCGAAGGCGGAAGAAAAAAAATGCCCCCACGGCACAGGCCCGCCCGCGGATCGGTGGGCCCCAATTGCGGGCCAGGCCACCGTGGGGGCACCCCCCGGGGCCAGATTGCCCCGCGCCCCCCCCCCCGCCCCCCCCCCAGGACCCTGGAGCCTCCCCGCGCCGCCTTTTCCCGCCGTTCAAAAGGTGGTTGAACCACGCTGGTGGGACAGGCATTCCAGCAGCGGGACTTTGGCCCATCGCGGGCCGGACAATCGGCGGGGGCTGGCGTGAATCCCGCCCCTGCCGTGTCCCAATGTCTCTGCCACCAGAGATTGGGCAGGGGCGGGAATGTCGCCGCGCCGGTGGGCGGTAGCGGGAATCACGCCGGTCGGCGGGCCCACCCCCGCCGATTCTCCGGTCCGCGATGGGCCAAAGTCCCACTGCTGGAATGCCTGTCCCGCCAGCGTGGATTCACCCACCTTTTGAACGGCGGGACAAGGTGGTGCGGGCAGGCTCCGGGGTCCTGGAGGGGGGCGCGGGGCGATCTGAGCTGGGTGGTACCCCCACGGTGGCCTGGCCCGCGATCGGGGCCCACCGATCCGCAGGCGGGCCTGTGCCGTTGGGGCACTCCTTTTCTTACGCCTTCGCCATGGTCTTCACTATAGCAGAGGCGGAAGAGACCCCCTCCCCTGCGCATGCGCGGGGATGACGTCAGCTGACACTCCCGCGCATCGCGTCGCCCGGCGTAGACCTATCGGCCCCGGCTGGCGTGGCGCCAAAGGCCTTCCCCGCCAGCCGGTGGAGCGCAAACCATTCTGGCGCGGGGCTAGCCCCTCAAGGTGACGAATGTGATATAAAATAAAAATAGTTACTTTAGAGTTACTAGTTAATGTAATGTAGAAATAAGCCACTTTGATTTTTGCAGTTAGGGACAAAGGAATTTGAGACCGCATGGAAAAAGCAGGAAGAGGTGTGTCTATGAGGGTGATGCTTCATTGATAGGGGCCAGAGAAAGGGATTGGAAGTGAGCCAATCAGAATAGATCGAACAGGTCAGGAGGGACCTAGGCTGACCTATGTCCGTCGAGTATGTGAAACTTGATACCATTTGAACTGATTTTGCAGAGATTCCTTTGTCTTTTAGTTCAGTCGTTTTCTGGAATGAAAGAGGCTGGATGTCTCTTACATTTCTGTAAGATGATTAAGCTTGCAAGCTAAATAAATAACTTCTGTTTACGTGCGAATCCGTCTCAACTTTTATTGAGGCCAGACTGACAGAGAAAGAAATTTGGAGATCAACATTTGGTGCCGAAACCCGGGATTTCTCTGGGCGATCCTGTTCCAACTGCGAAATCAGAATTAGACTGATTATGAACAGGAGGACGGGAACAAAGGGCCCTCAATGTAGAAATGGAAAACGACCAGCATTGATTGTTCCCCTCTTCTTATCGTCTGATTAGTCTGGTCACTCGCGGTTGGCACAGAAAGACCGCCTCGACGAAATCACAGGTCAGTCTGGGGATTAGCACTTTAATTGATGGGATTTCATATTGTTGTTTCGGCTTGGGTTAGGGTTTTGGGCTGATGGGACTTTAAATAATAAAGGTTCAGTCTATTATTAGGGTTCAGAGGCTGATGTGACTTAAATAATAAAGGTTCAGTCTATTATCGGGGTTCAGAGGCTGATGTGACTTAAATAATAAAGGTTCAGTCTATTATCAGGGTTCAGAGGCTGATGGGACTTTAAATAATAAAGGTTCAGTCTATTATATGGGTTCAGGGGCTGATGGGACTTCAATAGATGGGGGTTCAGTCCAGTATAACTGTTTTTAAATCTGAAGATGGTTCAACTCTATGTGTGAGTGTTTTAAATATATAGTTGATTAAGCTAAAATTGTCTCCTTGGACTGTAAAGTTCCGAGGTCTAGTTGAGATTGTGAGGTTGAAGCAGAAGTCTCTCAAAGGGTTAACAGCAGCAGGCGGAGTTGAAAACAGACAGTGCTTCTCACTCAGGCCTTGAGATAACAGTCTGCAGTGTAATCGGATACCTTTCCTTTGAGTCAGTGAACACCAGCAAAGTTACGTTTTGAATTAATTAAAGGAAACCAGTGGGTTTCTCCATCTCTTTGATAAAAGTTATTATTTTCGAAAGCAATTGATTGAAATTGCCAGAATCTTAAATTTCACTTACTTGAAATAAGGTTTATCTCATTTTATCTGGAGATTAATAGAAACTTAAAGAAGATCATGGACACCATTTTAAAAAGTGTCAATCTGGAGATGATAATTGATTTTGCTAATACTTATGTGTATGTAACAGAAAAAAACTTGTTAAAAGAAAAATTGTTAAGATAAAGAAATAATTAAGTTGTAAATGTTATACAAGTTTGTGTTAAGCAAATTGTAAATTTAGTTCTGAGTTGAGATCAGAGCTAAGCTTGCAAGTTGCAGTAATTCAATTTGAATTTTCAAACATTTTTAAGTAAAAAAAAAAAGAGAGCAAATAGAGAAAAGAAGGACACAGATCTTGAATGCGTTGAATAGCACATTTCAAAGGCCCATAAATCTTTCTGTTATCTTAGACCTAAAACCTAGGAAGATTGATGAGCCATAGGAATGTCTGGGGCGTTTTAATGAAATCTACCGGGGGCAGTCAGGCGATTTGCTGTATCAAAATGGTCAGAATTCCCCTCAATACTGTGCTATGTTAATGCATTGCCTACCACCTTCTGTGGTTACTGCTGTGAAATGTAATAACATGAATTGGACAGAGAACGACCCTTCCCAGATGGCAAGGGCAGTCAGATTTTACTGGAAGGAGGGTGTAGGCCAAGAAGGAGGCTCAGTTACAAAGGTTAAGACTGAGTATGTAATGAAAAAGGATGATCTGCGATCCCAACAAGCGGCAGAAATGGTAGTTTACCAGCAGGAGCTCCAATATAGTGACTTTGGGTGGGTGGATCAGCGAAGAGGAGGATGAGACAACAGTGCTATATTTCTATCACCCCCCAGTGGTGGACGTTAGACATTGAACAGCCACTATCACTGCATCACGTTACCCTGGCCTATGACAGAACTGGACGAAACAGGGAGTTGGAGGACAAATACCGGCCATTACTTGAGACCGAATGGCCAGTCAAGGTTACAGCCACAGTCACGGGAAAAGAAGGTACAGCCGATTTTGTTACAATATCACCACATTTATGGCCACAGTCAGCTTCGGTAAGCCCTCATATTACACGTCAGGTCCATGACCAGTACCATGCCAGGGATATGGGGCGAATGGTCAGCATCTTACCGCAGCTCGTCAGAATAGGTATGAGATATACCTTTTGAACAATCCACGTCTGACATTTAAACACTGTACCACTATCAATCCAGCCTGTTTTCTTAGTGGTCCCCCTGTCCATGAAGACGCACCTGGCCACGACTGTTTAGCCTTGATTCAGGAAACTACCACAATAAGGGGCGATTTGAGTGACATTTTGTCAGAACAACCTGACATGATTATGTGTGGTCAAATATCCCACCGGGGTTTAGTTAATGACCTACTGCAGGCCCTCCTTCTGCCAGCGCAGATTTCCGTTATTAAATGCGCTGCCCACACGAATGGTACAACCCCAGTTGACGTTGGTGATGAACGGGCAGATCG
The DNA here is from genome assembly GCF_047496885.1 of Scyliorhinus torazame. Classification (NCBI taxonomy): domain Eukaryota; kingdom Metazoa; phylum Chordata; class Chondrichthyes; order Carcharhiniformes; family Scyliorhinidae; genus Scyliorhinus; species Scyliorhinus torazame. Next base: position 195,617,992 of record NC_092709.1, read on the forward strand.
TGCAGCGCGCACAGCCGCACAAATTCAGCAAGTGATGGTGCCTAAAATGTTAAGTCAGACTAAACGATCTACTATGAATGTGTCTGCTTCTGACAAGCCAATGCCAACCATCCAAGACGTCATAAGGTTACAGGAGGACGCTCCTGAGAGTGATAAACAAATGTGGAAACGGTTAGGTTGTACATATGATTCTGTTTCCTCTTTATGGACCACGCCTGCACATCAGACTTGTATGTCTGATGTACTGGCTTTATGGGTCATCGAATGTGTACACTTTGCAACTCATTGTGGGGCTCGGGGGACTAGTGATTTGTTGCTGGACACTTGGTGGCACCCTAAAATGCAGGGGTTGGCCCAAAGTATCAGTAATCGGTGTTTGATTTGTCAGCAATATAACACCGGAAAAGGTATCCCTTGTGGGAAGGGGCAAACCCCGTTGCCCAGTGGTCCCTTTGAGACGCTCCAAATGGATTACATTGAGTTGGAAAGGTGTCAATGTTATAAATATGTTTTGGTCATTGTGGATGTGTTCAGCAGATGGGTTGAGGCGTATCCGACTATCGATAATAAAGCTGTTACTGTGGTTAAAGTCTTGATGAGGGAAATCATTCCCCGGTACGGTATACCAGCTCAGTTAAGTTCTGATAATGGGCCTCATTTTATTGGACAAATTAACAAGGAGTTTTGCTCCCAGTTGGGCATACGCCAGCAGTTACACTGTGCTTACAGACCACAGGCAGCCGGGGTGGTTGAAAGACACAATCAGACCCTCAAAACTAAATTGGCTAAATTAAGAGCAGACACGGGACTGACATGGCTTAAGTTGCTCCCCGTTGCCCTCTTCCAGCTGCGGGTTACACCTGCGGGACCAGCCCGGCTCTCTCCCGCCGAGACTCTCTATGGCAGGCCTCTTAGAACTCCCTGGAGCCTGCAGGTTCCCAGACGGGTTCAGTTTCATCAGATGACTGAAGAAATGACCACCTATGTTCTAGCCCTTACGCAAGTGCTCAAGGAACTCCATGGCCCAGTCCGTGCGGCTCACCAGCCATTGCCCCAGTACCTAGCTCACTTTCAGTCCAGCCCGGTAGTTATGTAATGGTCAAAAATTGGACTAGGAAGGGGTCGGAGCCGCGATGGGACGGGCCCTTCCAAGTTCTCCTTACCACCCCCACAGCAGTTAAAGTGGAGGGGCGAAGTGCTTGGGTCCACCTACATCACTGTAAATTGAGCCCATCTCCACTACTGTAAAAGGTCGGATACTAACCTGCCTCCCTTCTCCAGTGCTATTTTACAGGTGTGGAGCATGATGGAGTGGCTACGCATCGTCTGTCTGATATTTGGCCTCACTTCGCTTGGCGTGTTATTGGCGATGGACATGGAAAAGGGGAATATTATGTATCTGTGTAGCCCCAACCAATCTACAAGGATACATCACCTATGCAAAGGTGATGTTCTTCACTGCCCCCATATACGAGGACATGGTATCGACTCATGGAAGGTCATCAAAGTTAAGGAGAATGCGGGAGTCATGAAGCAGCTGCACCGGTCCCGGCGATGGGAAGGGAACATTATATGGACATTGCCTTGTTTTTGGAATACATGTAAATTTGATTTTGGATGTGTTAAAAGTGGTACAATAAAGGTAACATCAGGCTGTCAGAAGAGTGTAGGAAGAGACCATGAGAAAGAGAAAGGGACTAGAGAGAGGACGGGGCGTGTGAGAAGGGAAGTACAGCTAGAACGTAGGTTACCGGGAGATGCACTTAAGTTAATTAAAGGCCAAACTGAGGAAAACCCGGGTAGTATGAATCTCTTCTACCAGATTTACCACCGTCTGTATGGCCAGGGACGGGTTGTCTGCTACCCAAACCCCGCAGCGGTGTCTAGGTTATTTTCTGTTTCACCGCTTTGGGGCACTCCCCAAACGGTGGTTCATTGTCAGCGTTCCGAGCCATTGCCCGAGCAAGTCACTCTTCCTTACGATCCGGATTCAGCACCACCGGCTATTTGCCTTCTCCTTCCTCGGGGTAATCCCCACTCACAGTACGATAGGCTGCGACGGTGGAGGGCGTACATACCTAGCCATTTCACTCCCAATAGGGATTCCCGGTCGTACGAGAATTGCTTCAGCAGTGAAGGGTACGGCTGTTTGCTGGTAGAGGTGGACACAAATATAACATGCCTGTTTCCCACCTGTACGGACAGGAGGTGCCATATCACCCAGGCGTCTGGCCAATGCGTTTGTTATAGCACCACTTGCGTTCCATTGAACGCTGGCCTCCAGCTCCTTTGTGGCTGGGCGAATGTCTCTCATATCACTGTCGGGAATAGGGCTTTCCGCATTGCTGGGCGGCCCGAATGGGCATTTCAAAATTGGATAAACTGGGCTACTGGGAGGTCCTTACGCAACCGATATGCTGATTGTGATGCTAGTCTCCACACGGAACAAGGATACTACTTTTTATTTAATGGTACGGCGACCAACGTTTTGTCACCCCATTTCCCCGCCGAATTGCTATAGGGACTCTAGTCCCTACCACAGTCCCCTGCCCTTCGGCGTGGAACCTGCATAATCAGTTAGCACGCCGGGCAGTCTCCGCTGAATTTTGCGAGAACTGGAAAAAACCTCAGGTTCTTGCACCCAACCGGGGCCACTCAGCCGGGTGGGGCATTCTGAGCGTATTGACACTGGGAGGTGTGGGGGGTTCCTTGGCTGTTAGTGATCGGAATTATTTTATTTGCGGCCTTACCATCTTGGGAAATGAAACCTTGGGAGCCCTCGGGGCAATAACTAAGGAGTTGTCTCAGCTACGGTTGTTTGCAATGCAGAACCGGTATGCTCTTGACTATCTTCTGGCCCGTGAGGGTGGGGTATGCGCCATAGTACAGGGCAAGTGTATTATGGGGATTCAGGACTTGACTGCTAACATTACTAAATTTATGGATCGCATACGGGATCACTTGGACGGGATGCAGGATCCTGGCTCTTGGGGTAACTGGGGATTTGGAGGATGGAAGGACTGGTTGATAAATATGGCCATGTATCTAGTGGTAGCTATCGGCTGCATCTTTGTGGGCCTGGCCATCCTTAAATGTGTGATGGGTAGAATGCGGGGTGCACTAGATCAGATCACCGCCCCAATCACCGAGAAAAAAAATTTAACTGTTAAAATCCATGAGGGTGCAGCAGATGAAGGGGGGCTAAGACAGGAATTGGAAATGCAGCGACGGATCTTTTTAGATGAGGGACCGTAGCTATAGATTGGATAGTTCGGTTATCATGGAATGATAAAAGGAGGGAATGACGAATGTGATATAAAATAGTTACTTTAGAGTTACTAGTTAATGTAATGTAGAAATAAGCCACTTTGATTTTTGCAGTTAGGGACAAAGGAATTTGAGACCGCATGGAAAAAGCAGGAAGAGGTGTGTCTATGAGGGTGATGCTTCATTGATAGGGGCCAGAGAAAGGGATTGGAAGTGAGCCAATCAGAATAGATCGAACAGGTCAGGAGGGACCTAGGCTGACCTATGTCCGTCGAGTATGTGAAACTTGATACCATTTGAACTGATTTTGCAGAGATTCCTTTGTCTTTTAGTTCAGTCGTTTTCTGGAATGAAAGAGGCTGGATGTCTCTTACATTTCTGTAAGATGATTAAGCTTGCAAGCTAAATAAATAACTTCTGTTTACGTGCGAATCCGTCTCAACTTTTATTGAGGCCAGACTGACAGAGAAAGAAATTTGGAGATCAACAAAGGTGAGAGTTTGGCTCCTAAAGGTGCCGTACCTTTGGGGCGGCCCGACGCCGGAGTGGTTCTCGCCATTCCATTACGCCAGAACCCCCGCCCCGCCGGGTAGGGGAGAATCCCGCCCCTGATCTGGGGACATGAGTTCAACTCTCGCTGGGGGATTCAAATTCAATTCATTAAATAAATCTAGAATAAAAAGTTAGTATCAGTAATGGTGACCATGAAACAATTGCATTGCCGTAAAAGCCCATCTGGTTTACTAATGTTTTTCAAGAAAGGAAATCTTCATCCTCATCTGGACTAGCCTATGGGCGCGATTCAGCGATCTAAAGTTCAAGTCCGCTGAACGGCAAGTTTCGCGGATGGTTCTCAGCGGCCAGAGAGACGAGAAGCGTCCCGCTATCCAATGGCACTTTGTTGTTTCTATAATAATAATCTTTTATTGTCACAAGTAGGCTTACATTAACACTGCAATAAAGTTACTGTGAAAAGCCCCTAGTCGCTCATTCCGGCACCTGTTCGGGTACACAGAGGGAGAATTCAGAACCTGCACATCTTTCAGGACTTGTGGAACTTGTGGGAGGAAACACGCAGACACAGGGAGAACGTGCAGACAACACACAGACAGTGACCCAAGCTGGGAATCGAACCTGGAACCCTAGAGTTGTGAAGCAACAGTGCTAACGATTGTGCTACCGTGCGGTGTTTGTTTTGGCCTCGGGGAGTTTCTCCTGCCAAGGCTACACTTAAAGTGATTTCCTGCTAGCACCAGCAAGAAGGGGCAGCACGGTAGCATTGTGGATAGCACAATTGCTTCACAGCTCCAGGGTCCCAGGTTCGATTCCCGGCTTGGGTCACTGTCTGTGCGGAGTCTGCACATCCTCCCGGTGTGTGCGTGGGTTTCCTCTGGGTTCTCCGGTTTCCTCCCACAGTCCAAAGATGTGCAGGTTAGGTGGCTTGGCCATGATAAAATTGCCCTTGGTGTCCAAAATTGCCCTTAGTGTTGGGTGGGGTTACTGGGTTATGGGGATAGGGTGGAGGTGTTGGCCTTGGGTAGGGTGCTCTTTCCAAGAGCCGGTGCAGACTCGATGGGCCGAATGGCCTCCTTCTGCACTGTAAATTCTATGATGAATTCTATGAAGGTCTGCTCGCAGATCGGGGCGCTATATTGGAAGGCTGCTCCCAAAATTCTCCCCCACTTTCAGACCGCTCCCGACTCTTTTGACCACCGCCTCCCCCGCCCAGGGAAGCCCCCTCAACCACACCCTCCCTCCCTGGACACAAATCCTGGCAGTGCCAACCTGGTACCTGGGCACCTTGGCACTGCTGGCCTGGAACCTTGGCAGTGTTCTGAAACACTGAAATGCCACCCAGGCACCAGGGTGATTGGGCCAGGTTGTCCGGGTGGCACTGCCAGGGTTCCAGGCTGGCATTGCCAAAGTGCCCAGGTGCCAGAGGGAGTGCCAGGTCGCCAGCCTGTCCTGCCCCTGACCACCTGGGGGTCTCTAATGGCCTGGGAAACCCCCTCCCAAGTGCCATTACGACTGGTTGGTCTACGTTTGTGTGGACCATTGGCTAAACTGCGTGCACCCTAGTGAGGTCCCCCACGCGTGGACAATTATGCTCATTTTCATAGTCAGATATTTGGTGAGGATAAGATCCAGATCGTGCCAGGCGGGGCGAGTCAGGTGACTCGCTCGAGGCTTTGCACAGGGCACGGAGGAGCCCGATTTGGGGCTTGCTCACGATTCACCTGTTGTGCCCAAATCCATGCCAGGCTGAATAGCATCCCATGTGAGATTATTCACACAGGTGATTCACCATCACCTTAACAAGGCAATTATAGACTGGCAGTAAATGCTGGATTTACCAACAATACTTACATCCTGTGAATGAATTAGAAGGTCTGGAATGCACTTCTTGGAAATGCGTAGCTAGCTCCTCACTGAAGCTGATCACCTCAGCCTTGACTGGATTAGCATGCTTGCAATAATTGCACATGAAACGTTCCAGAGTCTAAGCCTGGAAATCTAAGGGAACCATCTCACAACCTCTACAGCGCAAAATTGTATTTGATCCTAGTGCAACTTTAACATTTTAATCTTATTGATGTAAGAGAAAGTACAAATCCTCCAATTAAATTCCTTCTCCTCTCTATTTAGTTTTGCTCTTGCTCCTCAGCTAATTTACCTTCTTCTCCCCTTCACATCTAATCCCCACTTGCATCAAATTTCCATTTCAGAAGTCCTCACTGTTTGCTTGAGCTCCATACCTCCTGAGGTAATCACCTCACAAATACCTTTCAGATGCAGTCGAGTCTCAGTTAGTCCCGAGCCACACAGTATGGGGCAAGATTCCCCGACCCCCCCCCGCCGGGTCGGACAATCACCGGGGGCTGGCGTGAATCCCGTCCCCGCCGGTTGCCGAAGTCTCCAGCACCAGAGATTCGGCGGGGGCGGGAATCGTGCCGCGCCGGTTGGCGGGCCCCTCCGGGCGATTCTCCGGCCCAGATGGGCCGAAGTCCCGCCGCTAAAATGCCTGTCCCGCCGGTGTAAACTAAACCACCTACCTTACTGGCGGGACAAGGTGGCGTGGTCGGGCTCCGGGGTCCTGGGGGGGGCGCGGGGCGATCTGGCCCCGGAGGGTGCCCCCACAGTGGCCTGGCCTGCGATCGGGGCCCACCGATCCGCGGACGGGCCTGTGCCGTGGGGGCACTCTTTCCCTTCCGCCTCCGCCACGGTCTCCACCATGGCGGAGGCAGAAGAGACTCCCTCCACAGCGCATGCGTGGGAAGCTGTCAGTGGCCGCTGACGCTCCCGCGCATGCGCCGCCCCGAGATGTCATTTCCGCGCCAGCTGGCGGGGCACCAAAGGCCTTTTCCGCCAGCTGGCGGGGTGGAAATTTGTCCGGCGCCGACCTAGCCCCTCAAGGTTGGGGCTCGGCCCCCAAAGATGCGGAGCATTCCGCATCTTTGGGGCGGCGCGATGCCCAAGGGTGGGGTTTCCTTTCCACGGAGAGGTAGAAGTCCGAAAAGGGACTCAACGTTGTGAGTCCTCTCTCTCTGTGACCCCGCCCCCCCTCACCCCCACATTATTTACTTCTAGCCTGAGTGACTCCACGATCCTGGGACTTCGGTAGATGTTTTTTCCTGCAGCAGCCACCACCTTCCCTGAGATGTTGCTGTGCACAAGAGCTGTCATCCTCTGATTGGTCTGCAGCTCCCTGTAGGTGAGACATTTGCCCCAGGGTCTTGATTCCAAGGGAAGGCCCACCTCTGCACTCATCATAAGAACATAAGAACATAAGAACTAGGAGCAGGTGTAGGCCATCTGGCCCCTCGAGCCGGCTCCACCATTCAATGAGATCATGAATGGACTCAGCTCCACTTTCCGGCCCGAACACCATAACCCTTAATCCCTTTATTCTTCAAAAAACTATCTATCTTTATCTTAAAAACATTTAATAAAGGAGCCTCAATTGCTTCACTGGGCAAGGAATTCCATAGATTCACAACCCTGTGGGTGAAGAAGTTCCTCCTAAACTCAGTCCCAAATCTACTTCCCCTTAATTTGAGGCTATGCCCCCTAGTGCAGCTTTCACCCGCCAGTGGAAGCAACCTGCCCGCATCTATCCTATCTATTCCCTTCATAATTTTATATAGTTCTATTAGAGCCCCCCTCATCCTTCTAAATTCCAATGAGTACATCCCAGTCTACTCAACTCTCCTCGTAATCCAACCCCTTTAGCTCTGGGATTAACCTAGTGAATCTCCTCTGCACACCCTCCAGCGCCAGTACGTCCTTTCTCAGGTAAGGAGACCCAAACTGAACACAATACTCCCGGTGTGGCCTCACTAACACCTTATACAATTGCAGCATAACCTCTCTAGTCTTAAACTCCATCCCTCTAGCAATGAAGGACAAAATTCCATTTGCCTTCTTAATCACCAGTTGCACCTGTAAACCAACGTTTTGTGACTCATGCACTAGCACATCCAGGTCTCTCTGCACAGCAGCATGTTTTAATATTTTACCATTTAAATAATAATCCCTTTTGCTGTTATTCCTACCAAAATGGATAACCTCAGATTTGTCAACATTGTATTCCATCTGCCAGACCCTAGCCCATTCACTTAACCTATCCAAATCCCTCTGCAGACTTCCAATATCCTCTGCACATTTTGCTTTACCACTCATCTTAGTGTCATCTGCAAACTTGGACACAATCACTGCCTGATTGACTTGCGGTTTGGCAGGCTTTCCTGGAAAGGAGCAGCATAGGTCTCTCACCAGCTCTCAGCTGGCAAATGAGACTCCTGAGACCGCAACAAGATTCTGCCCTTTATCCCCAGTCGAAATGAAAAGGTGATGGTGGGCCTTCTTGTTAAACTGCTGTGGCCTTATGTGGTGTTGTAGCGATCACAATTGTATTATTAGCATTAACCCAATGACAATGATAAAAGGTTCATGTCAAAATGGTTTGGCAGGGATCTCCACATCTAAGTGATTCAGCTGTGGTTTGGACATCTGTACCTGAAATAAGGACTAGCACCCCCGAGGTCACACTCTGGGTTATTTCCTGCACTGAGGATCTCCAATGAGCAGAGCTCCTCAGTGCAGGACATGATCAAGACGCCATCTTTAAATGGCATCCCAATTTCTTGACCCCCCCCCCCCCCCCCCCCCCCCCCCCCACCGACGCGACCTTGCAGGATGGTCATGACTGGGAGTTAATATCCAGGGGTATCAGACTATTTGGAATGACAGACAGGAAGGTAAGGGAGATGGTGTAGCTCTGATATTTTAGGATGACATCAGGGCAGTAGTGAGAGATGATATAGGTTCTATGGAGAAAAAGGTTGAATCCATTTGGGCCAAAATTAGAAATGGTAAAGAGAAAAGATCACTGATAGGCGTAGTTTATAGACCACCAAACCATAACATCACTGTGGGACGAGCAATAAATAAAGAAATAACTGATGCACGTAAAAGATGGTACGGTAATTATCATGGGGGATTTTAATCTACATGTCGATTGGTCAAACCAGGTCAGTCAGGGCAGTCTTGAGGAGGAGTCATAGAATGTATCCATGATAGTTTCCCCAAACAGTATGTAATGGAGCCGACAAGGGAGCAAGCTATCCTAGATCTGGTCCTGTGTAATGAGACAAAAATAATTAATGATCTCATAGTTTGGGATCCTCTCAGAAGGAGCGATCATAGTATGGTAGAATTTAAAATACAGATGGAGGGTGAGAAGGTAAAATCCAATATCAGTGTCTTGTGCTTAAACAAAGGAGACTACAATGGGATGAGGGAGGAGGTGGATTGGGTAGACTGGGAGCAAATACTTTGTGGTGGGACAATTGAGGAACAGTGGAGGACTTTCAAAGAGATTTCTTAGAGTGCTCAGAAAAAGTATAAAGCAGTGAAAAGGAAGGACTGTAGGAAAAAGGATAATCAGCCATGGCTATCTAAGGAAATAAAGTACGGTATCAAATTGAAAGAAAATGCATACATAGTGGCAAAGAATAGTGGGAAGCTAGAGGATTGAGGAAACTTTAAAGGTCAACAGAAAGCCACAAAATAAAGCTATAAAGAAAAGTAAGATAGATTCTGAGATTAAACTTGCTCAGAATATAAAAACAGATAGCAAATGTTTCTACAAATAGATAAAACGAAAAAGTGTAGCTAAGGTAAACATTGGTCCTTTAGAGGATGAGGAACGGATTTAATAATGAAAATGACAAAATGGCTGAGGCATTGAACAGGTATTTTGTGTCAGCTGTCACATTGGAAAACACAAATGACATGCCAATAATTGTTGGAAATTATGCTATGGCAGGTGAGGACCTAGGATTGATCATTATCACTAAGGAGGTAGTATTGAGCAAGCTATTGGGGCTAAAGGTAGACAAGTCTCCTGGCCCTGATGGAATGCATCCCAGGGTACTAAAAGAGGTGACGGGGAAATAGTAAATGTGCTCGTGGTAATTTACTAAAATTCACTGGACTTTGGGGCGGTTCTGGCAGATTGGAAAGCAGCAAATGTGACACCACTGTTTAAAAAAGGAGGTTGAAAAAGGCAGGTAACTATAGGCTGCCTAGTTTAACTTGTGTAGTGGGGAAAATGCTTGAATCTATCATTAAGGAAGAAATAGCGAGACATCTGGATAGAAATTGTCCCATTGGGCAGATGCAGCATGGGTTCATGAAAGGCAGGTCATGTTTGACTAATTTAGTGGCATTCTTTGAGGACATTACGAGTGCGGTGGACAAATGTGGTGTATCTGAATTTCCAGAAGACATTCGACAAGGTGCCATACAAAAGGCTGCTGCATAAGGTAAGGGTGCATGGCATTACAGGTAATGTATATTAGCATGGTTAGAGGATTGGTTAACTGACAGAAAGCAAAGAATGGGGATAAATGGGTGTTTATCTTGTTGGCGATCAGAGGTTATTGGTGTACCTCAGGGATCATGTTGGGTCCACAATTGTTTACAATTTACATCGATGATCTGGAGTTGGGGATGAACTGTAATGTGTCAAAGTTTACAGATGACACGAAGATGAGTGGTAGAGCCAAGTGTGCAGAGGACACTGAAAGTCTGCAGAGGGATAGCGATAGTTTAAATGAGTAGGCAAGGGTCTGGCAGATGGAGTTCAATGTTGGTAAATGTGAGGTCATCCATTTTGGTAGGAGTAATAGCAAAATGGACTATTATTTAAATGGTAAAAAATTGCAGCATGCTGCTGTGCAGAGGGACCTGGATGTCCTTGTGCATGAATCGCAAAAAAGTTGGTTTGCAGGTGCAGCAAGTAATTAAGAAGGCAAATAGAATGTTGTCCTTCATTGCTAGAGGGATGGAGTTTAACAGCAGGGAGGTTATGTTTGAGCTGTATATGCTGCTGATGAGGCCATACCTGGAGTACTGTGTACAGTTTTGGTCTCCTTACTTGAGAAAAGATGTTCTGGCACTGGAGGGGGTGCAGAGAAGACTCACTCGGTTGATTCCAGAGTTGAAAGGACTGGCCTATGAGAGACTGAGCAGACTGGGACTATACTCATTGGAATTTAGAAGAATGAGGACAGATCTTATAGAAACATATAAAATTATGAAGGAAATAGATAAGGTGGAAGGAGGTGGTTGTTTCCACTGGCGGGTGACACTAGAACTAGGGGGCATAGCCTCAAAATAAGGGGGAGCAGATTTAGGACTAAATTGAGGAGGAAATTCTTCACCCAAAGAGCTGTTACTCTGTAGAATTCCCTGCCCAGTGAAGCAGTTGTGGCTACCTCGTTAAATGTTTTCAAGGCAAAGGTCGATAGACTCTTTGACAGTAAAGGAATAAAAGGTTACGGCGAGTGGGCGGGTAAGTGGAGCTGAGTCCAGAAAAAGATCGAGGCTCCTAGTTCTTATGTTCTTCCTCCAGATACCCCCAATGCCTCAACTCACCTACAAGGGGTTCCTTGGGTCCCCTGCACAGCACCTTGGACAGGGTACCCTCAGGCCCAATCCCTCGTACAGGCAAAATGCCAGCCTGGCACTTTGGCACTGCCAGCCTGGCAGTGCCCCAGGGTGGCATTTCCATAGTGCCAGGCTGACAGTGCCAACGTGCTAGGGTAGCACCAGCAGTGCCAGGGTGCCACCCTGCCCGGAGGCCGACCACCCGGGGGCCTCCGGTCACCTGGTACACCTCACGGTTACTGTTCTGTCTGGTCCCCGTTTGTGGGGACCTGTACTAAATGGCGCCCGGCTGGTTTTCCCTAAGTGAGGCTGATAGGTGGCGGGTGGCTGTTGGATCCGGCGCGAGGATGGCTAAGTGGGTTCTCAAACTGACTTATCCCTGCAAGACTGGGTCCTGCCCATTGTGGGCAGGATTTAGGACTGGTTAGGTCTCGCGAAGCCATCGTAACTGCCATCGAGAATCCCAGGGGAGGCCTCTCTCCAGATCTACCAGCGGTGTTGCACCCCCATTCTGGCGGGACGCAGCTGGTATTGGGCCATAGTTATCCTTCCCTTTTCAAATTGCCAGCCACTACCAATATGGATGCTCTTTATTCAGTTTCATGGATTAAAGTAAACAAATTTGCACATGAAAGAAATCAGAGATCAAATGTAAATAGTAAATCACCTTGTTTTAATACCAGGATTTTAAATGAATGTACATGCATTTAACATCACTCAGCACTTTGTGCATGAATCTGTGTTAAGTTTACAAGGTCTGTTATAGTACTGTTCAGCCCTGATCAAACATAACTCCAGCCGATGAAATTGTTGCTCATTCATGCAATATTGTTCACCTGTAAGATATTTAATTAAACAATATTGGATTCAGCAGCTGTTATTGTACACAGAAGCAAGGTTTGCTGGCACCGGTTTGTTATTGTTCACAGTGTAACCAGTTAGATTTTAGCAAATCACAATACATAGACACAAATAAAGAGGACATATAACATTAAATTGCACATGCATTTGTTACAGGAATGAAGTCACAGCATTTCCATTTTTTTCATATTCCAATTTAGATTTTCTGGAAATACGAGATTTACTGGAGCCACTGAAGGTATTTTTTCTACAGCCACAATTACAGCACAGAAAACATTCCAAGTTGGGGTTAGGATTTAGGGATGCCAAGGTTCAATATTGTCACGGTGCAATAAACATTTTTAAAAGTATCAGATATGTTGGTTACCATGTCACAAGGAAACACAAGGATTGCTGCAAATGATATCCATATTCTGTGGCTTTGTCATACTTCCAGTAAATAAGGCCCTCTAAATGCAGGTTGTGTTTTATCACGATTTAAATTTAAATTTTAACTCAATGGCAAAATTACAACCTGCAATTATAATTTATTGAGATAGCTTTGTCAGAATTTTAGGCTCATGGTTTGTTTCAGGAAGTTGAATGTGATGAATTTTACAATATTGCTTCATCATTACATTTTATACCGAGCGCACTTGGTGTGGGCATTGCTGTGAAGTAAATATTATGGGGTATGCCTCATACAGTACAAAGAATTGCACAGAAACAGGCCATTCATCCCAACTAGTCTATGCCCGTATTTCAGCTTCACATCAGCCTCATCTCACTCCACTACATTTCAGCCTACCAGCATATCCTTCTGTTCCTTTCTCCATAATGTAATTATCTAGCTGCCATGTAAATGTGTTCATGCTATTCACCACAACTACTAGTCATGATAGTAAGTTCCACGCATTAACAACTCTCTGGATAAAAACGTTGGATGCAAAACCTATTTTGGTGGGAAACATTTTGACCAGGAATCTCCATTCACCGCCACTGTGATCAAAATACCGATCAGGGGCAAAAGCAGGATTCACACCGGGCCACAAGTCATTCACGAGTCTCGATGCCCGGCCTGCCAGCCATAGTGGGTTTCCCGAGTGTCCAGCCGGGCTTCCCGCCCTTACACAGTGGGACCATGCTAATAGCTCATTAGAGCTATTTTGCCTGTCATTTGTGGGTAGGATGCACCATTCACCAGCCAGGTGGGCTGCTCTGTATTCCCCCCCCCCCCTCCCACAAAGTGCCCCCTGAAGTGAATTGGTGCAAGTCCTCAGGAGCGTGGAGCTGGAGACTTGCAGTCCAAGGAGTGGCCGAGAGATTAGGTCCTGACCCTTTCAGTTGCAGTGCCGATCCTGGCATTCCATGGAACGGCACAGAAAACCCGATTTGGAAAAAAAACATTTCCAAGTGCCATGGAATGGCTCGTCGAGGGCCCTCCTAGTGGCAGCGGGTTCAGTCCTGTTTCTCTGCTGGCCAGAGCACTTAAACACCCGAACAGAGAATCTCTGCCTTGTATCTGGAATCAAACCTGTATTATAGAGAAAGTCACAATGGCCTTGGAAAACGGAAAGGACTGGAGATTACTGTTAAAATAACTGAGATGCTAAAAGTGCTCACTCTTACTTATGCACAAATCGGACAGCAATTTCCAGCGAGTTAGCAAATCGCAGTTAAAGACAAACATCTACAAGTTGTTGGCCGAAATACTCAATGTGTGTGAAAATGACAACTTGTCATCTGAATTACATGTACTCAAATCTGATTCAACTATACTGAATAGTTATGTAATTAATTTATTGACATTAGGGGCGCCATTCTCCGCCGGCGGGCGTCTCCGTTTTGCCGGCGCCCGGGGGTTTCCCGACGCCGTGGGGCTGCCCCACAATGGGAAACCCCATTGACCGGCCGGTGTTACGGAGACTCCCGCCGGCTGGTCGGGGCAGAAATGTGGCGGGGCGGGTAGGAGAATTTCGCCCCCTAGATGTTGGGCTGGATTCTCCGTCCCGCCGCACAAGATTTCTGGTTCAGCATGCCGGCGGGATGCTCCGTTTCGCCGACTGGTCAATGGGGTTTCCCATAGTGGGGCAGTCCCATGCCGTCGGGGACCCCCCGGGCTGCCGGCAAAATGGAGCATCCCGACGACGAAGAATCCAGCCCGTTATTCACTAAACTCACCACAAAAATATAAGTGTTTACTCATTCCAGCCTTAGTACTCCTTCAATGTTCTGATAGGTCTTAATTATTGCCAGCCTCTCTAGCACTGAAAATTAACTTTTCCAAGCGTGGAATCACATTCCTTCAGCTTTTAACTATTGTTGGAGATTTATAGTTTTTAAAACTTTTCTTTTTGTCTCTTCGATCACTGTCCTTTCCCTCTTTTTCTTTAACTTTCTTTGCCTGCCTTGACATTGAATCCATGATTCTAACTTGCACGTCTTGGTTCTTGTTGTGTGTGGCTCATTAACAGTTCTTCAATGTCATTGGTTGAGGAAATACACAGTTGTTTTCCTTGTTCACATCGGTTCCAGATTTGCTCTAGAGGATGCTACATTATTTTCATGTTCCACTGACAATAACTTGCTGTGAAAATCCCAGAGAATGTATCTGGGCAAGTGCAAGACTTATGGACAGCAGGCACGTATTTGTTCACTGCTCAGAGCAATTTCTCACCCATTATGCTGTAGCTTTTTTTAACGAAGAGATTGACTGAGGATAAAGAAACCCCCACATACCCTTCTCCCCCCCACAGAACCCTATCCCCAGAAAAGAGACACCTGTCTAGAAGCTAGAGAACAATCCAGACAGGGGCAGTAAAAATAATTACAGCTGTAACACTTAGCCAGAAGCTCCATGTGTCCATTCCTGCAAGGAGAACAGCTGTGACCTTTGTTTTAACCCCTCATATGCATTAACTGCAGGCCATTCATTCATTTCTGGTAGAGAACTGTGATTGACAGTTTTCACAAACCAGCTGCAGCCTTTATTCATTCATGTCTCTTCCTGGAAGAGGGACTCTAAGTACCGAAACCCGAATGTTTACAAACATCAACCACATAAAAGAGAGGTAAGTGCCATTAATGCCTCTGACTTTCTCATATAATGTTTCTTTATTTATGATTGCAAGATCTTACTTATCTATTTCTGCGCTGACTTATTTTCGTTATACTAGAACTCTGCAAATTTTACAGATTTAAATTTATCATATTCACAAAAGATTAGTGTAAAGCAAACCTTGTTTTCTTGATCCATCGTCCACTGTATGTTAATGAGCATGCTATCATAATTAATGTAACACTCACATATCGTTTTAGGAAAATGTTACATTCTCAACAATCCTCAGCTTCTCACATTTTGGTTTCCTTTTTTCACACCCAGCTTCCAGCCAAGAAGAAGTCCTGAGAAACCTTTCCTTAGATTCTACTGAAGCCAATTTTACCTCAATCATTGAGAGAAATGTCATTTCCCATCGTCCCTCTCGAACTAATGTCAAGTCTGATCTGAAAATCAATAGTGGGAAGCTGAAGATGGCACTGGGGCTTGACTCCAATATACGATTGCACACAAATTTATTAATTACTACTTTTAACAGAGAGAAGGTTAGACTTAGTGCTGATTAATTTAGTCATAGAGGACAGAGAAGCCTGGCAAATGCTTTTTATTCTTTAGCAAACTGACTGGAGAACTCAAAATCGGTAATCATGAGTACCATCTCACCATATCATAGAATTTACAGTGCAGAAGGAGGCCATTCGGCCCATCGAGTCTGCATCGGCTCTTAGAAAGAGCATCCTACTTAAGTTCATGCCTTCACCCTATCCCTGTAGCCCAGTAACCCCAACTCACCTTTTTTTTGGACGCTAAGGGCAATTTAGCATGGCCAATCCACCTAACCTGCACATCTTTGGACTGTGGGAGGAAACCGGAGCACCCGGAGGAAACCCACGCAGACACGGGGAGAACGTGCAGACTCTGCACAGACAGTGACCCAATACGGGAATCGAACCTGGGACCCTGGGGCTGTGTTGCAATTGTGCTAACCACTGTGCTACCGTGCTGCCCAAAATATAAAATTATATGCAATGTAGTTTCATCATTTTTACCACATGGTAAACTTCTTGTGGTGCATTTGGAGACACTTGAATTTTTATGTTTACAGTGTCAGGAATGCAAAATGAATTTGTTTGATCTTCAGTGATGTCAATGTGAGATGTATGGTAAATTTGGATTTGGATTTGTTTACTGTCACGTGTACCAAGGTACTGTGAAAAGTAGTTTTCTGCGAGCAGCACAAACCGATCATTTAGTACATGAAAATAAAATAAAATAAAAGGAAATCCATAACTGGGCAACACAATGTACACAATGTAAATACATAGACACCGGCATCGGGTGAAGCATACAGGGGTGTAGTGTTAATCAGGTTAGTGCATAAGAGGGTCACATATTGCAGAGATTTTGCACAGGTAAGGGACTTTAAGTAAAGAAGCAGTGGTGAAAGAACTGTCCAATTGGAGTGAAGCTCCAAAGTTGCACGGAGCTTCTTTGCTCCAAGAAGATTGCTTGGGAAAAGATTTTCTCAATAGTTTTCAGATAAATGTTGTCTTATTATAAGGAAGAAGTACTTAGGGAGCATGGAGGTGACAGTTTTGTGAAAGGATATGGATATATCCAACTTCATTAATGCAATGCACAATAGCTATTGCCAGATCTCAATACAGTATTCATCTCCTGAGAGGAATTGTGCTCCCTACTATAGCTCAAGATTTATTCTGTAGTGCACAATTTTGAATTTATTGGGAATACATATTTTCTTTGCACTAGGCAATAAATTGTAGAATGCAGACATCAGGGGCGAAATTCTCCCCCAACGGCGCGATGTCCGCCGACTGGCGCCCAAATCGGCGCCAATCAGACAGGCATCGCGCCGCCCCTCAATGTTGGGGCTAGGCCGGCGCCGGAGGGATTTCCGCCCCGCCAGCTGGCGGGAATGGCGTTTGTTGCATGCGCGGGAGAGTCAGCGGCCGCTGAAAGTTTCCCGCGCATGCGCAGTGGGGAGAGTCACTTCCTCCTCCACCATGGTGGAGGCCGTGGCGGGGGCGGAAGGGAAAGAGTGCCCCCACGGCACAGGCCCGCCCGCGGAGAATTGAGCGGGGGGTCCCGCCAACCAGCACGGCCCGATTCCCGCCCCCGCCCAATCTCCGGTACCGGAGACTTCGGCAGGGGCAGGGGCGGGATTCACGGTGGCCAACGGCGATTCTCCGACCCGGCGGGGGGTCGGAGAATGACGCCCCCTGTCCCTGGTTACTACAGCGTGCTGTATCAAATTTTAGCTGAAGGAAATGTTATCATGATTATGTTATTATTTAGATTAATGTTTCAGAAATTTGCCATTTTGTAAAATGTGGGCAAAGTCTGACTGCAAGATGCTGTTGGTTTATTGCTATGAGTAAACAAAACTGTCCATTATCATATAAAAATTAACTTACATTTATGTATGGCATTTTGTTAAATCTTTCAGAAATATCGTAAACATTGTCACATATAACAAAATTGGTTGAAAATACAATTTTTTAATGTGGGGTTGGGATCCTCTAGTCCCACAGGCCATGGACCGGAAATTCCCACCCGAGGTCAACTGAGGTTGCTCGTCCTGTCTGCGACGATTCGAGTGGTGGGCAGGATCGCAAAATTTACCCCAGTGAATGAAAAACAAATCTGCTTTTGATGATTTTGGTTGAGGGAGAAATGCTGATCAAGACATGAGAAGAACCATCTACTCTTCAAATATTGTCATGGAATTCTTGGCTTTTATCTGAACAGACTTCACTCTCATCCAAAGCAGTGTGCTAAGGTAGCACTGCTTTCTGTAAGTGCCATGCTAAATTACAAGAGAACTTTTCCTGAATCATACATGAAAATTTATTTGAAAGGAAATTTGGATGATTTCTTCACAAACATGTGCTCTAAACTATCCATTATTCCAACACTTCCTAAGGGCAGAGTTGGCTCGACTGCTGGTTCATGATGCGGAGCGATGCCAAAAGCATGGGTTCAATTCCCGTACCAGCTGAAGTTATTCCCAACCTTGCCCCTAGCCTGAGGTGTGGCATACCCTCAGGTTAAATCACCACCAGAAAGCTCTCTCGCAAAGGGAAGAGCAGCCTATGGTCCTTTGGGACTGTGGCAACATCTACATTTTACTTCAACCGGAGAACTCAGTGTGCAAACATAGGAAAATATTCTCTTATGTGATTAACTTGGGAAGCAGAGCTTGAACCTACAGCCTTTTGATTCAGAGAAATAATTACCAAACTGCCAGGTTGCTACAGCTTTGTTATAATGACAGTATTTCATAAATTGCTTTTCCATTCACTCATCAATTCAACATTTCAGCAAATATCTGTAACCCTTGCTTTTGAACCATGCTCCTGAGAGAGAAAAACACACAGAATTATTTTATGCTTGTTCAATTAATGTAAGGGTTTCACATTGTTTCTAATCACAGGAGGTCAGGCTTCTGTTAAAAAACAACTTGCAGCATTAGACTTGGTCCAACTTTCCTAAATCACCCGTTGACCATATTTCCATTTGACATAATCAGTAAACTTGTAGCTTTATTTCACAAAAAGGACTTACGGTTCAAGGCAAACACCAAAAGCAGTAAAAACATAACATCAATTACAATACAACATTGCTGAATATCTCTTGAATGGTTGATGACCAATGGCAGCTGAAGATAATAGAGGCAGTAAAATTAATGTAAGATATTGGAACATATGGCGAATAAATGCATGAGAATAGTTTTTGCTGGTTACATAGATAAATGGAACATTTCCTGTAGGTGACAATATAATGACTGTTTGCCATCAAATATTTCTTTTAATTCATTATTAAATAATATGAATGCAAGAATTAAATGGAAAGCTTTATTGTTTTTTGTATTTGTTCCAGAATACCTGATATGCCTTTAAATAGTTAAGATAATTAATAAAGTTAGGATAATTATCTTCTCAACTGCAGTCACAAAGAATCATTTGGAACTTCCTTAGACAGAATTACCAAAGTGACCGTACTTATTTACTATCCTATAGGATAGTTCAAAATCAAAGGAGTGTTCCTGCAATCTGGTACCCCTCCACTTCCCTGCAGTTAGCAGTCGTGCATACAGGGAGCATATCATGAGGAATTGCAAGCACAGAGCTTGTAACCCTTTGAGCTGTTAATTTTAATGGATAAAAAATTGCTGACTGCACACCTGGGGCGAAATTCTCCATTATCGGCGGAAAGTCCGCCGATCGGCGCAAAAAACGGCGCAAATCCCACTTGCATCACGTCATAAAAATGGGCCGATATTCTGCGGCCCGAAATGGGCTAGCAGCGACGTAACGGGATCCGCGCTTGCGCAGTGGTTCACGCCGTGCAGCGTCATACGCGCTGCACGGCGTGACGGCTCATAAGGCCGCGCAGCTCCCACCCACCCGACCGGAACAGCCGACCGCAACACCCGACTTGATGGCTGGCCGTCGCTCAGCCCCGAGGTTCGAGTCACGCGATGTGGAGGCGCTCCTGGATGCGGTGGGGCAGAGGAGGGACGCCCTGTATCCCGGGCACGGCCGCAGAGTTGCCCCACGCCACAGCCGGCGTCTGTGGAGGGAGGTGGCAGAGGCCATCACCGCTGTGGCCCTAACACCACGGACAGGCACCCAGTGCCACAAGAAGGTGAACGACCTCGTCAGAGCAGGCAGGGTGAGCCTCCCCATATCCCCCATATCCCCCCTCCCCCAAATCCCCCCTCCCCCATATCCCCCCTCCCCCATATCCCCCCTCCCCCATATCCCCCATATCCCCCCTCCCCCATATCCCCCATATTCCCCCCTCCCCCATATCCCCCATATCCCCCCCTCCCCCATATCCCCCATATTCCCCCCTCCCCCATATCCCCCCTCCCCCATATCCCCCCTCCCCCATATCCCCCATACCCCCCTCCCCCATATCCCCCATATTCCCCCCTCCCCCATATCCCCCATACCCCCCCTCCCCCATATCCCCCATATTCCCCCCTCCCCCATATCCCCCCTCCCCCATATTCCCCATATCCCCCCTCCCCCATATCCCCCATATTCCCCCCTCCCCCATATCCCCCCTCCCCCATATCCCCCATATTCCCCCTCCCCCATATCCCCCCTCCCCCATATCCCCCATATCCCCCCTCCCCCATATCCCCCATATCCCCCCTCCCCATATCCCACATATCCCCCCCATATCCCCCCCTCCCCCATATCCCCCTTCCCCCAAATTCCCCATATCCCCCCTCCCCCATATCCCCCCTCCCCCATATCCCCCCTCCCCATATCCCCCATATCCCCCCTCCCCCATATCCCCCATATCCCCCCCTCCCCCATATCCCCCATATTCCCCCCTCCCCCATATCCCCCCTCCCCCATATCCCCATATTCCCCCCTCCCCCATATCCCCCCTACCCATATCCCCCATATCCCCCCTCCCCCATATCCCCCATATTCCCCCTCCCCCATATTCCCCCTCCCCCATATCCCCCATATTCCCCCCTCCCCCATATCCCCCCTCCCCCATATCCCCCATGTCCCCCCTCGCCCATATCCCCCATATCCCCCCCATATCCCCCCTCCCCCATATCCCCCCTCCCCCATATTCCCCATATCCCCCCCTCCCCCATATCCCCCCTCCCCCATATCCCCCCTCCCCCATATCCCCCCTTCCCCATATCCCCCATATCCCCCATATCCCCCCCTCCTCATATCCCCCATATTCCCCCCTCCCCCATATCCCCCATATCCCCCCTCCCCCATATCCCCCCCTCCCCCATATCCCCCATATCCCCAAATGAATCCAGCCCTAACCTTAACCTCTGCAATGCACGCGCAACCGATGGCGTGCATTCATATACCTGCCTAACACTGTTGCCTTTTACCCCTGCCACCACCGCCCCCCCCACCCCCCAGGAGAAGCGCGCACACAACAATAGGGAGCATGTGAGGACTGGAGGAGGGCCCGCTGATGAGAGGCCACTGACCGTACACGAGGAAAGGGCCCTGGAACTGGCTGGCAGACCTGAGGACCGGGAGGTTGCTGATGCAGAGGTCGGGGCCCCACGAGCAAGTGAGCCACCAACAGCCCGTCCCCATATCCCCCCTTTCCTATATCCCCCTCCCCCGTATCACCTGATCACTGCCTGCGTGTCTAACCATGCATGCTTCATTGTGTATCGCAGGACCAAACATCCAGGCACCCATCCCCGCAGATGCAGACCGCCCGCAGGATGCCCCTCGGAGACCACAGGAGACGGAGAGACCCGCACCCTCCAGCATGCGACGCCCGCAGGATGCCCCTCGGAGACCACGGGAGACGGAGAGACCCGCACCCTCCAGCATGCGACGCCCGCAGGATGCCCCTCGGAGACCACGGGAGACGGAGAGACCCGCACCCTCCAGCATGCGACGCCCGCAGGATGCCCCTCGGAGACCACGGGAGACGGAGAGACCCGGACCCTCCAGCATGCGACGCCCGCAGGATGCCCCTCGCACACCACGGGAGACGGAGAGACCTGGAGCAACAGGGAGACGACACCCCCGTCACGTGCGGGAGCGACCACCCAGCGATGAGGGGGGCAGCCACAGGCCCCCGTCACATCCGAGCCAGGACACCACTACCCAGGACACCACTATCCAGGACACCCCTACCCGGGACACCACTACCCAGGACACCCCTACCCGGGACAGCACTACCCGGGACAGCACTACCCGGGACAGCACTACCCGGGACAGCACTACCCGGGACAGCACTACCCAGGACACCCCTACCCGGGAAGACGAAATACCGGACAGTGACTCAGAGTGGATGGGTGGAGACGAACCCCCACCCCAAAGTGCCATGGACTCAGAGTGGGACGAAGAGCACGACACAACGCCACTGCTGTCACCAACACCCTCCACCATCGCAGAAACACTCACCACGGTTGGGCACTTTAGTGATGAGGCGTCTGGTACACTCACTGGTGCGCACAACACAGCCGTCCCGGTACAGCAGGTGGAGGTAGGAGCAGCAGAGGGACCGGGCGGTTGGAGGGCAGCCCAGGCCAAGCGAACATCTGCCGCCCAGATGGATCCCGGGTTCCTGCAGTTACCACACCCACACATAGATCCGATGCAACCACTGACACGGAGACGAGCGAATAGGGTGACGGGTGGCTTGCGGCGGCTGCGGTCGCAGGTGGAGGAGTCCACCCGCGTCCAGGAGCAGGGAGTGGTCCCGGTCATGCGTGCCACCCAGGCTGACACCGCACGGGTGGCGTCCGCGGTGGAGGCAATGGGTGCGACGGTGTCAGACATGGGGAACGGTTTGCGAGGCCTGGGGCCTTCCGTGCAGGCGGCGTCTGTGGCCCAGGAAATGGCTGCCCTCTCACAGGAGGCCATGAGCCAGTGCCAGCGCCAGATGGCAGAGGCGCTCAACGCCATAGCCCAGTCTCAGCACGCCATAGCCCAGTCTCAGCAGGCCATGGCCCAGTCTCAGCAGGCCATGGCCCAGTCTCAGCAGGCCATAGCCCACTCTCTGCAGGCCATGGCCCAGTCTCTGCAGGCCATGGCCCAGTCTCAGCAGGCCATGGCCCAGTCTCAGCAGGCCATCGCTGAGGGCATCGGCGCCAGTGGCCATGTGCGAGCTGGCGTCGCACTGTCGCAGACAGGGTTCGACAACCCCCTGGGCTCCATGGCTGCAAACCTGCAGACCCCTGTCGATACCAGCACGGGCCTCCAGGACTGGCAGCGCCAGATGTCGGGGGCGCGTCGGATGGCCAGTCCGTTCGCATCCCCCACCCATGTAGAGGCCTGGGGGCCATCGGGCACCCCGAGGGAGGAGGAGGTGGTGTGGTCCGTCCCGGCTCCCTCTGTAGGGGAGGTCCCGGTACACCGCGACACCTCGGACTCCCCCCCTTCCATCACAGGTGCATCGGGTGGGCAACGGGCAGGACAGGCTGGCAGCTCGCCATCCCAGTCGCCCGGGCCGCAGCCTGGCCCATCTAGGCCAGGACGCCCCAGGAAACGGCCGCCAAAGGGATCCAGTGTCAGAGGGCAGGAATCACAGGAGTCCACCTCCAGTTCTGCTGTACCGTCTGGGGAACCACGTAGACGTAGTCAAAGGGCCCGTAAGGCCAAACAATTAGACACTGAGTAAGTTGGCACGGGTGCAGGGCACAGATGAGTTTTAGGCGCTAGCGCACGTGCATGAACTCCTTTGGTTATTAAAGTCAATGTTACACCTACCGAAGCTGCCTTTGTGCTCTGTCCAAAGTGTGCGGGGGTGTCATGTACGTTGAGCGCAAGTGTGTGTGTGAGGGGTGGTCTTACCTCAGCCCCAGGTGAGTCTGCCCCCTTCCCCCTGGGCCGCCATCAACATTCCCCGGGCAGAGGACGGGACCGTGCGCTGCAGTGTCACAGCCGCATGCAGGGATGGTCCGGGTGGATGGTGGTACTGTGGCCATGGGTCAGACATAGTCCAACGATGTAGAGCCAGGAGCTCATCGGAGGCGGGTTGTCATCATTCTCCATGGCCTGCGATAGACACGCGTCCACCCGCAACTGGGTGAGCCCGGCCCGTTGTGCCGCCGGTGGATCGGCAATTGGGGGTGGGGGGGTGGTGTGCATGCGGGTGGGGTGTGTGGGGTTGGGGAGGGGGGTGAGGGTGCTGGGTGGGTGGATGGGTGGGGGGTGTGGGTGGTCGGCTGTTGTCATGGTGTGCGGTCTGTGGCCATACTACCCGATTCCCACGCCCATCTAGTCAGTGAAGCGGGCGTCTATCAGTCTGTCCCGTGCCCGCTGGGCCAGCCGGTAACGGTGGACAGCCACCCGTCTGTGTCTACCCCGTCTGCCCTGACCATTGCCCCCATCCCCCTCATCTGGGGAGGACTGGGCCTCTTCCTGCTGCTCCTCCACTCCGCCCTCCTCTGCCTGCGGCACATCGCCCCTCTGCTGGGCTATGTTGTGCAGGACGCAGCACACCACAATGATGCGGCCGACCCTATCTGACCGATACTGGAGGGCGCCCCCAGAGAGGTCCAGGCACCTGAAACGCATCTTCAGCACGCCAAAGCACCTCTCGATCACTCCCCTTGTCGCTACATGGGCATCATTGTAGCGGTTCTCCGCCTCATTGCGTGGCCCCCGTATAGGCGTCATCAGCCACGATCGCAATGGGTAGCCCCTGTCGCCCAGCAACCAGCCCCTCAGCCGGGGATGGCGTCCCTCGTACATGCCGGGGATGGATGACCGCGACAACACGAATGAGTCGTGTACACTGCCTGGGTGACGGGCGCAGACGTGCAGGATCATCATGCGGTGGTCGCAGACCACCTGTACGTTCATTGAATAGGTCCCCTTCCTATTAGTGAACACGGCCCTGTTCTCTGCAGGTGGCCGCACGGCGACGTGTATCCCATCGATCGCGCCCTGGACCATGGGGAACCCGGCAACGGCAGAGAAGCCCACGGCCCGGGCATCTTGGCTGGCCCGGTCCACGGGGAAGCGGATGTAGCGGTGCGCCATGGCATAAAGGGCATCTGTCACTGCCCGGATGCACCGAAGCACCGATGTCTGCGATATGCCGGACAGGTCCCTACTCGGTGCCTGGAATGACCCCGTTGCATAAAAGTTCAGGGCCACCGTAACCTTGATGGACACGGGGAGAGGGTGTCCCCCGCCAGTGCCACGCGGTGACAGGTGTGCCAGCAGGTGGCAGATGTGTGCCACGGTTTCCCGGCTCATCCGGAGTCTCCTCCTGCATTCCCGGTCCGTGAGGTCCTGGTATGACTGCCGGGGCCGGTACACACGGGGCGCCCTCGGGTTCCTCCGTTGCCGTGGGGCCGCGACGTCCTCCTCCCCCTCCTCGTCCTGTCGGTCAGGTGTCCCTCCAGCCTGGGCGGCTGCCGCCTGCCCCTCTGCGGCAGCCTGCGCCGCCTCTCTGGCACGCTCCTCCTCCTCCTCCTCCACCTCCTCCTCATCCAGGGCAACATATACATGAGCGGCTGCCACCACGGCGGCCAACATCGCTGGATGGTCTGAAAACATGACGGCCTGGTGGGGGGGAGGGGAACGACGACATGTCATCATTGCCCATATCCCCTCCTCCCCCCAGCCAGGTGGCATGGACCGCATGGGTCCAGCTGTTGGAGGCTGGCACCTGGCCAGGTGGACCAACTCATTTGCCCTCCCATCACCCACCCCGGCACGGACCCCCCCCCCCCAACCTCCACCCCGGCACGGACCCCCTCCCCAACCTCCACCCCGGCACGGACCCCCTCCCCAACCTCCACCCCGGCACGGACCCCCTCCCCAACCTCCACCCCAGCACGGACCCCCCCCAACCCCCAACCTCCACCCCGGCACGGACCCCCTCCCCAACCTCCACCCCAGCACGGACCCCCCCCCAACCCCCAACCTCCACCCCGGCACGGACCCCCTCCCCAACCTCCACCCCGGCACGGACCCCCTCCCCAACCTCCACCCCAGCACGGACCCCCCCCCAACCCCCAACCTCCACCCCGGCACGGACCCCCCCCCAACCTCCACCCCGGCACGGACCCCCCCCCCAACCTCCACCCCGGCACGGACCCCCTCCCCAACCTCCACCCCGGCACGGACCCCCTCCCGGCACTCCCCCGGAGCCCAACCTACTCTATCCACCCCCCCCCCCCCCCCCCGCCGCACACACACACACACACAAGCCGAGACACACCTCTCCTCACGCAATCAGTCTGCGGCCACGCCATTTCCTGCCCAGAGCCAACCCCCCAGGCCGTCACTCACCTCCTCGCTGGTCGGCGTGAGCCTGGAGCACCGGGTCACGCCGATGTAAAGGAGGTTTGATTCACGTCGACGTGAACGGTCATCACGTCGACGGGACTTCGGCCCATCCGGAAGGGAGAATATCGGCAGGCCGAAAATCGGCTGCCTTGCGCAGACCCGTGACATTCTCCGCGGCAGCGGCGCCATTAACGCCCCGCCGACTTTTCTCCCTTCGGAGACTTCGGCGGGGGCGGGGGCGGGATTCACGGCGGCCAACGGCCATTCTCCGACCCGGCGGGGGGTCGGAGAATGACGCCCCTGTTATTCGCTGAGTGTATACCATTTGCCATTCCATTAGAAGTGCTGTATTAGAATCACCTACCTCGAAGATCGAGTCTAGTAAGAAGATTTCAATAACTGGCTGAAGTTGAAAAACTTACGGAACTTGCTGACAGTTTTTCACCCAGGCTTGTTATTTTTTTCACTTCAACGGGTCGATCTGGATTTTGATTTTTTAAGTTCTTTTGCTTTGTTAAGTTCCTTATTGGTAATTATCCGTCCTGTAAGTGGCGCAGTGTGCCTCCATTGTAAATAATAACAAGTGTGAGATGGAGAAGGGTGCACTTGTCTCTCATTTCCATAAGATCTCAAGGTTGTTTTGTAATTGTACCTGCACCTACAGTGGTTCAAGAAGGCAGCTCACCACCACCTTCTCAAGGGAAATTAGGCATGGGCAATAAATGCTGGCCTAGCCAGCGATCTCCACATCCTGTGAACTAATTTAAAAAGGAAACAAGTTGCAGAAAATTAGTCAGCCTGTTATATTTACTGAGGAACGGCAGTGGTCCCAGTATAAACCCTCACAGACTTCAGCAATATCTTCCCTCACTATTGACCGCTCATTACTTCCTATAACTGTTCAACCAGTTTCTTATTCATTTGCTGGATTTCCCCTTTGCATTTTATTAATAATCCTTTCAGGAAGAATTTTATCAAAACTCTTTTCAAAAGCAATTTGCACCATGATCTGGATTTTGTAGGGCCGGCGGGGGTCTTGTTCACTGGTCACAGAAACAGTAGGAATCCCTGTCAGTAGTTTGGGGGAGGCCAGACTGAATCAAGTGCCCTTCAAGTTCCTGCTGCGATGAGCTGCATTAAATCCAGCCCATCATAGGCTCTATCATATTTCACTTGGTTTATCAATTTAAGAGGTTGGGTAAATTGTTAGGGAGGCTTTCCCCTCTCTTAATCTTCTACATTATCATTAATTAAGCTACAGTAATACACACCCTCATACCCATGGAGGAGACAGTGTTGAAAATCATCATAGAATGCAGAACATACAATCCAGAAGGAAGCCATTCAGCCCATCGAGTCTGCACCGACCCACATTATGCCCTCATTTCCGCCCTATCCCCGTAACCCAATAACCCCTCCTAACTTTTTTGGACACTGAGGGAAATTTAGCATGGCCAATCCACCTAACCTTCACATCTTTGGACTGTGGGAGGAAACCGAAGCACCCGGAGGAAACCCACGCAGACACACGGGGAGAACGTGCAGACTCCTCACAGACAGTGACCCAGCGGAGAATCGAACTTCAGACCCTGGTGCTGTGAAGCCACTGTGCTATCCACTTGTGCTACCGTGCTGCCCTGCATCACAGCAGCCATCACTGAGGCAGTGAACAGCAGAGGGGCTGAGTACATGGAGCATGGTGCCATGTTCCTGCTTAATCCACCTTCTTGCATTCCACTTCGCTCCCATCCCACACCCATCCCACAATCTGTTCTGCTTAACAATTCATGGATAATGTAACCATGCGCCTGTTGGTTTTCAGCCCCCATTCTGTATCCCAACCTTCGTGTCTTCACGGTTTCAAATACCCAAGAACTGTCACCAGGCCAGGCTGTGGGTTGGAAATTGAAGTCACAGAGGAAGAAGAGATTGATAAAAAGGCAACACTATCATTCGATCTGATCTTACAGCTTCCTGATTGGATACTTGCAGTGCACATACACTCGGGGGCAGCATAGGGGTAGTACCTATACATGGAGAGTAATCAAGCACAGGGGGGCTGTAGCCAATACAAGGACAAAAGGGTCTCACAGGCACAAACTCACCAGCAGCCGTATTCCATCCACAGACCCCAGACACCGTTGTCACCAAAAGGATGCACATCTATGAACCTTCACCAGGGTAATGGCAGTTCTTCTAGCACAGAACCACTGAGACTCCCTTCTCCGACCCACCTGCGGGTCGCGACCGTGAGTTTGAAATCCCCTGGTCGACAAGGCATAAGTTAAGAGTATGGTGGAACGCAGCTATCTTAAATTACATTCCATGTTGTTAAAAGCTCTCTATAATTCAAAATAATAATTCATCATTAAAAATCATATCACCATGCTGTTTGAATGCTAATTAGCTCCTGTTCACATTTTCTGTGAGAATTCTCATCTGACCTGAACTCCCAATTTTCAGTTATATGTGGAAATCTTCTCCCTGTAAAGTGGGTTCTCCAGTAGTGCATCAGAATTTAGTGAATTAAGCAGGTACAGTACTTAAACCCCTGTATCTGCAGAGTGGAGGTCAGGCTGGGGTTAATGATACAATTTCACTGTAGAATGGAGGCTACTAGAATAAGAACTGCAAGATTTACTGACCTGATGTATGAAGTGCAGGAAAGGAGGGTACCCGCTGCCTGCATGGAGATCCAGTTTAGTACCTGCTTTATTTGTAGAGGCTAGGGATTCTTATGTCACAGGGACCACTTGTAAAAAGAGATTGTTATCTGGACAGGAGCATTTAGAAGAACCACTACAATTATTCAAGTGTCCTAGCAACATATAACTATGATCAGATGATTACATGCTTACAAATAAATAATTGAAGTTTTATATGAAATCAGCTTGCATAACAAAACAGATAACACGGGATAATACTGATCAGTTGATGGGCAATGTAAGCAGCAGAATCAGCCCTCCCTAACATGTCTGACGATCAGAAAACAATATAATCTTGATTCTCACCTCAGGGAACCCACCTCAACGACAGTCACATTCAAGTTCTTCTTCTCCACCCTGTGATCCTTTCTAAATTGACTCCTCTTTAAGGTGTGCAAAGTTAGGGGATACTTTGTGGATTTAGTCCCTACCAAGATTGCTGGACCATTTATGAGTCAGGATCCTGATTTACTAAATACTCTAGCCCTGATCCACTGTACCAGCATTCCACCTCTGGGTTCAAGGATCAATCAGGGAGGGTAGATGGATAACTTGTCCATTCTGTCAATAATGAAAGGTGCCATTTTATGAGTTCCAAGGATGCAAAGGCTCCTCCAACTACAGGAATGGAGAGGAGACCTAGGAAGGCTGCTCCCCGGGTCTCTCACTCTGATCTGATGATCCTGCTGTGGAATCTGAGGGACTGCAATGAGGTGAGCTCTCCTAAGGATGGGAGGAAGTGGACAACTTCTGCACTCAAGCAGCCTGGATGAAAGTAGCTGAGGAAGTCAGCGACAGGAGTGTGGCCCCTCTACCATGGAGACAATGCACAACGAGGATCCAGGATCTCAGGAAGGCATGGCAGATGAGTAACATCATACTTTCAGGTGCCAATCCCCACACTCTCACTTGCTCAGTATTTTCCTGAACAACATTCCTCAGGTAAACCCACCTTGCAGTGCCACTCATTCTTCTCTCTTGAAGCACCTCACATCCCTATCTGAGCAGACAATACTCACACTCACTCTCTTCTTGCATCAATGCCTCACAGTCATGGTGTGTTGCCCTCTTCTCAGAAGTCATTTTGAACACTGACACTTCTCTGCTTTCTCTCCTTGCAGAAGAGGACTCAAATTGGTAACAAGGATGGGGTGGGGGTTGGAGCGGCACAGTGGTTAGCAATGCTGCCTCACAGCCACAAGGACCCGGGTTCGATTCCGGCTTGGGGTAACTGTGTAGAGTTTGCAAGTTCTCCCTGTGTCTGTGTGGGTTTCATCCGAGTGCTCCAGTTTCCTCCCAGAGATTTGCAGGTTAGGTGGATTGGCCATGATCAATGCACGGGGTTACGTGGATGAGTGGGGGAGAACTCGATAGAGTTCTCTTTCGGAGGGTCCGTGCAGATTCAAATGGCCGCATAGCCTTCTTCTGCACTGTAGGGGTTCTATAGATTCCATGGGAAGTGTTGCGGGAGTGGGGGGGGGGGGGTGTTTTTGATTACAATGTTGGGCACCTTATTGACCACTTGCAAAGTGTACCCACCTGGTCCACTGGGAAGAAGGTCTTGTTCCAGGTGGCTGCAAGTGTTAGAACTGACTTATTATGACAATCTGAGCCTCCTGAGGGACTGTTCCTCAGACATGACAGGAAGGCTGATGTCGTCCTTGCAGATCCTGTCTTTGGGAGTTCCAACTGGGTCTTTGTGTGCGTCATCTCTCCCATTTGGAGGGCATGTGGCTGAGGAGAAGGCAGCTAATGCTGCTGCTGTTGCTTCTACTGGTGTTGCTCTTGTTCGCCCTTGCGTTGCTTCTGCTTGTGTCCCCCATGAGGAGAGGTAGCTGGAGCTGCACAATTTGCTCTCATGCTCAGTGATGCCTGGCAGATGGTGAGTGCAGCTGAAGGTGAGTGAAGTGTGGAACAGGTGAAATGACTTCCATCAAGTTGACAGTGAGTAGTTATAGTAGCCTCTCACCTGGCCATGGTTGGAGCTCTTCAGTGTAACTGATTGAAGCGTCCTTGCTTGTTAGTTCCACTGAAGATTCTCTTCCCACTGTGCACTCACCTCAGTGACCACAGCAAATTGGAAACAGGTTAAGAAACCGGTGCCCTGACTGAAAATTTAAACGATTAACGTTGAAGAGGGCTTCACTGGCTTTTTAATTATATTAATTTCTTAGACAGATCCAAGGGGAATCCCCGCACCTCTTCAATTCCACCTCAGTAAAACCTGCAGGTGGGTAGAATGATGTCAAAATCATGTCATTTTTCAGAGATTTAACTCCCCCCACACATGCAAACCCAACTCCCCCTGTCTTGGAAAATTTCCCCCATTTATTTCTCAGCATATGTTTTGATTTATTTTAAGTCAATTGAGCCCTTCCTGATGAACTATCATTATCATTATGAAGTGCTTCGAGAGATTGGTCATGAGACACATCAACATCATACTTCCAGAATGCCTTGATCCACTGCAATACACCTACTGTCACAACCGGTCCACAGCAGACGCTATCTCCCTGGCCTACACTTATCCTTGAAGCAGCTCAACAACAACGGCTCCTACGTCAGACTCCTGTTCATTGACTACAGCTCCATCTTCAACACCATAATCCCAGCCAAGCTCATATCAAAACTCCAAAACCTAGGACTTGGCTCCTCCCTGTGCAACTGGATCCTCAACTTCCTGACCCATAGACCACAATCAGTAACGATAAACAACAACACCTCCTCCAACATAGTCCTCATTACCGGGGCTCTGCAAGGCTGCGTAGTTAGCCCCTACTATACTCCCTGTACACACACGACTGCGTGGCAAAATTTGGCTCCAACTCCATCTATAGGTTTGCTGATGATACGACCGTAGTGGGTCGGATCTAGAACATGAATGAGTCAGAATACAGGAGGAAGATGGAGATCCTAGTAGAGTGGTGTAATGACAACAATCTCTCCCTCAATGTCAGCAAAACTAAAGAGCTGGTCATTAACTTCAGGAAGTGAAGTATCGTACATACCCCTGTCTGCATCAATGGTGCCAAGATGGAGATGGTTGACAGCTTCAAATTGCTAGGTGTGCACATCACCAACAATCTGTCCTTTCCACTCATGTCGACACAACGACCAAGAAAGCACATCAGCACCTATAATTCCTCAGGAAACTCAGGAACTTCGGCATGTCCACATTGACTCTTACCAATTTTTACATCCTATCTGGCAGCATCACAGCCTGGTATGACAACTGCTCGGCCCAAGACCATAAGAAACGACAGAGTCATGAACACAGCCCAGTCCATCATGCAAACTCACTTCCCATGCATTGACTCTGTCTACATCTCCCGCTGCCTTGGGAAAGCGGGCAGCATAATCAAAGATCCTTCTCTCTTCCAATCTCTTCCATCGGGCAGGAGATACAAATGTCTGAGAACATACACTAACCAATTCAAAAACAGCTTCGTTCCCGCTGTTACCAGACTCCTGAATGACTCTCTTATGATCTGAACCGATCTCTCCACGCATCTTCTCTGCTGTGTAGTACTGAACTCCGTATGCTTCACCCGAAGTCTATGTCTATGTATTTACATTGTGTATCTATCATATGTCCTATGATTTTCATGTATAGAATGGTCTGGCTGAACTGTACGCAGACCAGTACTTTTCACTGTATCTCAGTGCACTTGACAATAAACCCAAATCTAATCCAATTCAACATTAAAATCTGACTGTCACTTAGATGACATTCAGTCATTCCCACCTGCAGTTCAGAAAATATCAATTATCTGACCAGAATAGCCAAAGAAATGATGGATTCCTGCAAGATTGGTGAAAATCTTAAGTTCTGAACAAATACAAAACAAAACAAATATAGCATTTGCTTGTCCTATCTCCTCCATAGCCATATAACCTGCAACACAGTCCAGAATGGTGACCAACAACCATCACACATTAACTGATCGGCTGTACAGCTTTAGACCCAAACAGGCACACATGACATCCTCAACAAAACAAAAATTCAATCAACACTTTCCTCCTAAAGCATTGCTTTCCAAATTACGCTGTATATACTCTGCATCTAGACTACAAATAGATTGGGCAGTTGACAACAAGCCCATAGCAATTATTATGTGATGGGTGAGATAACACTTCTTAACTCAGGGAGCACTGCCTGCTCAGAATAGCACGCGGGACAAATGCTCTCTGCCACCACCTTAATCAGTAGTTTTCAACAGGTAGACTTACACTTTTCAGTTGGGCCAGAGAGACTCTCTTAGATAATAATTTTGCTGGTAGAATAGCATGAGACCAAATTATGATCAAATTAAGCAGTTGATAGTGACAAAAGTAGAGAAGAGATAAAGCTGTTTTTCAGTTCTATGATTAGGTTTTAAGCTTTTCTTCCACTTGTTTAAATATACTGCTTATAATGTAGGATGGTATACATACTGAATCTTTCAATAGATTTTGCAGTGTGTAAGTTTGCAACACTGTGAACAAAGATGTGCTGGCACCATTCATCTTTTTAACCAATTGCCACTTTCATTAAATGCTCTCCAGAATGACTGTTACTAACTCCTGGTGTTACACATGCTAAGGCAGGGAAGATGAAAGCTGAAAGGAACTGAAGAGCTGGGAACAAAAATTGAATAGTAAAATATAATATATGTTGTATAAAATTCGAATGACATTCGCTATATTGTGCCACATGTCGAAACTCAGTAGATTCATTAAAATGCCTATATTGCTGAATTATTAAGAATTGTTAGCTATTATTTAGATTGCTCGATTTAGTTACCTATCTTAAATATTAAGTGGGATTATATAAAAGCAATATTATTTGTTGTGGGCATTTTGATGAACAGTTCAAATTTTCTTACATCCACATTAACATGTGTGTTTTATACACAAAAAAGCATATTTGCATTTATTATTGCCCATTTTCCCATATATACATATCAGGAATGGATATAATGCTAGGATTCCTATTCCATATAAAAATGCAATATCCATTTTACACTGTATTTTTGGATATTGTTCTTCCCTTGAGATTATGATAATATTTGGAGAAGCTGTAATTTTTTTCGATAGATATATTTTCAATAGTTCTCAAAATTACCGATAGATCCTCATTTTTAATTGCAGTTAAGGCTTTGTATTACCCATCATAAAGCATACTTATGGGTTTAGTATGGCTGCACAACATGTAGAGCAGTATCTCCTGGGCAGTATGCATGTACACGACTATCCAGGGTGCTAAATTGAAGATACTTTAAAAAACCTGATGATATATTTGTTAGCCAGTTGTACAAAGTGTGTACTGATGCAAAGCTGAAACTGCTTTATATTGGTACAAGCTGTGTAATGCAATTCAGATGTGAAGTCACCCAAATATAATTCAGGCAACCAAAATCCTGGACTAAGAAATAACTTGGGGCCTGGAGGATATGCACAGCACCCCAAGATGGATAATGTGTGTCATACCACAACTTGCTGGCCAAGATCACATTGATGTTAAGTGCACTTAGTCTTTATGAAATGCAAACTTGGCCAGCAAATCACGATAATGTCAAAAGTGCATGTATTGGTAGGTTTTATGGTGAACTTTACATATCTTATATGAATACCTTATAAGAAATCACATCACTTATTAATGCAGTATTTGTTACTGTAGACGACTGTAAAAACCTCAGTTTGAAAATGTGCTAAAGGTTAGCTGTGTGTATATTTTTGGTTAAAATACCACTAAATCTTGTAAACTAGAGTAAAAGTATTGAGCAGAAAATTGGCTTGTTTGCAGCTCTTGGTTAACCATTCGACATTTGGTGTTCCAATTTAGATTGGATTTAATTCCATTTGGAATTTCGAACTAAATTGTTCTTCCTGAAATAAATAAAATTAGGACTCTAGATTTATCCTCGACATCAGCTATCTGTTGAAACTGCCCAAGATGCAATGCAGATCACCTATCCATCAGCTGTCTGCCACATGACAAAAATGCAAGAGTTAAAAAGAATATAAATGTATGTATTTTATCAAATGTATATCTTGAAAAATATCATTATTTGAAAATGTTCATGACTCATGTATATGGCACGAGAATTCAAGGTAAGATGCACATTTGGCAGTTAAGTCAACTGATTCAAACATAATGACAGAAAAATGATTTTTTTCACATTATTCTTCTTTTGCTGAAGGTGTTAAGTAATATTGAACCATTGCATTTTTATGAATTCAACACAATCAAATGTTGTATCAGCTAAAATTCTACCACTGCAAGTTTATTCTTCCTCTTCTTATGTCATTGAATGTAATTTTTATAGGTAAAGATACGCGATCCAATAAACGAGATTAAACAAACCGAATGCTGTGGGGAAAAATATTCTAGAGTAGGAATCAATTTTGGTAACTCGGATATGTATTCGACCCTGCCTCCATGCACCTGTACGACATTCCTCGAAACAGCAGAAGAAGCTGTTGCAGTCTTTGCCATCCAAACACTCGTAGCCATAGTCACCACGTTCTTGTAGGTGTGAGATGTTGTTCACCTGAATTAATGTTGATCCTGGTCGGACTTTAATAGCAGGTGATTTCTGCAAATACAAAAAAAAAAAATCATATTATTGAATCTTAATTTTCTGCTAGGATTCGAAATCCAGAAGGTTGATATAACAAAGATTAGTAACTGTCTCAGAAACACAAAAGCAAGAAAACATACTTTGCAACTCATCAAGCATCTTCTTACATACTTTAGGACACCTCATATAACACAGTTGGAGGCTCTTTAGCACATTGTGGGCTGAATTTTACATGCCTCATGCCCCCTTCCTCCCAAAACACACCCAGCGGGGGCACATACATTAGGTTGGGTGGCCAGCCCATCCCCGAGCTCATCTCCGTTATAAGCTAGATCGGTGGGCATCAAAATTGGTAGCCCACCCTTCCATATGTAAATAAATGATTAAAGATCAATTAGGTTTGTTCTGGCTGGCATAGGCAGTTAGAACATAGAACATAGAACATTACAGCGCAGTACAGGCCCTTCGGCCCTCGATGCTGCACCGACCTGTGAAACCAATCTAAAGCCCATCTACGCTATTCCCTTATCATCCATATGTTTATCCAATGACCATTTAAATGCCCTTAATGTTGGCGAGTCCACTACTGTTGCAGGCAGGGCATTCCACACCCTTACTACTCTCTGAGTAAAGAACCTACCTCTGTCATCTGTCTTATATCTATCTACCCTCAATTTAAAGCTATGTCCCCTCGTGCTAGCCATCACCATCCGAGGAAAAAGGCTCTCACTGTCCACCCTATCTAATCCTCTGATCATCTTGTATGCCTCAATTAAGTCACCTCGTAACCTTCATCTCTCTAACGAAAACAGTCTTGAGTCCCTCAGCCTTTCCTCATAAGAACTTCCCTCCATACCAGGCAACATCCTGGTAATTCTCCTCTGCACCCTTTCCAATGCTTCCACACACATCCTTCCTGTAATGCGGCGACCAGAACTGCACACAATACTCCAAATGCGGCCGCACCAGAGTTTTGTACAGCTGCAACATGACCTCATGGCTCCGAAACTCAATCCCTCAACCAATAAAAGCTAACACACCATACGCCTTCTTAACAACCCTATCAATCTGGGTGGCAACTTTCAGGGATCTATGTACATACAGTCCCAGTTGGGTGGGAGTGGGCACCCCGTTTTCTATGCTTCATATGAACAAAAATGGGAAGGAAATGCCCCATCCAGGGGGTGCCCTGCATATATCGGGGAAACCACAAGATGTCAACGTCGTTTCTGCACTGCCTGCCCAATAGAACCCAGCCACCCGCCCCACTCTATTCTCTCCATGAGCTGTAGGATGCTCACCAACCTGAACCCCGGGAATTACCTTGTCAAGGTTACCATTCTCCTCTTTACCCTTTTCTTGCATTGCCCGCCACTGAGGTCTGGAAAGGCCAGGAGTGATGAAGCTGCCAAGACTGCATCACGAACGAATGGTGAAAGTTGCACTGTTGGCCAATTTAGCCATTCCACAATGTGTTATGGCCGATGGGAGGGCTGGCACGGAGAGAATCTGTATCCCCATAAAATTCTACCTCTGCCTCTGCCAGCACTTTTCAAGTATTTACCCATTTTGTTTTTGAAATTTACTACTGACTCAGCTTCCACCACCTTTTCATACAGCGTTTACTAGTTCGCTGATTTTAAGAAATCTTATTATCTTGCCTTGGCTCAATTGGCCATCATCTTAAGTTTGTGCCCTCTGATTTGTGACAATCCTGCTAATGACATGGAACTACTGGTCCAATCATAAATAGGATCAATTCTTCAAATAATCTCAGTAGCTGTTGATTTAGCTTATGGATTGAGGTAAAGATTTAAGGGGCGATTCTTCCAAAAAATGACAAAGGGATGGTTTCTCCGCTGCCTGCCGCTGGAAGAGGAGTTCCTGATGTGGTGGAGAATCCCGGGCAAAGAAGGTGATTGGCACCTGGAGCCCATCCTGTTCTGATGCTCCTCGGCAGCCTAGGCAGTGAGTTACATGACCGGTGCCGGCGGGAGGATGCAAATAGGCAATTTGAACACATTTGCATCTGATTAACGGGCTGGAAACCAGGGGCGAGATTCTCCGACCCCCCGCCGGGTCGGAGAATCGCCGGGGGCTGGCGTGAATCCCGAATTCTCCACCACCGGATATTCGGCGGGGGCGGGAATCGCACCACGCCGGTTGGCGGGGCTCCCGCCGCGATTCTCCGGCCCGGATGGGCCGAAGTCCCGCCGCTAAAATGCCTGTCCCGCCGGCGTAAATTAAACCACCTACCTTACCGGCGGGACAAGGCGGCGCGAGCAGGCTCCGGGGTCCTGGGGGGGGGCGCGGGGCGATCTGGCCCCGGGGGGTGCCCCCACGGTGGCCTGGCCCGCGATCGGGGCCCACCAATCCGCGGGCGGGCATGTGCCGTGGGGACACTCTTTCCCTTCCGCCTTCGCCACGGTCTCCACCATGGCGGAGGCGGAAGAGACTCTCTCCACTGCGCATGCGTGGGGATGCCGTGAGCGGCCGCTAACGCTCCCGCGCATGCGCCGCCCAGAGATGTCATTTCCGCGCCAGCTGGCGGGGCACCAAAGGCCTTTCCGCCAGCTGGCAGGGCGGAAATTCGTCCGGCGCCGGCCTAGCCCCTCAAGGTTAGTGCTCGGCCCCCAAAGATGCGGAGCATTCCGCACCTTTAGGGCGGCGCGATGCCCGACTGATTTGCGCCAATTTGGGCGCCAGTCGGCGGACATCGCGCCGATACCGGGGAATTTCGCCCCAGATTCTCCATATCTCCATGATGCTCCGGCCATCTAAGCCGGAATTCACATGGGTGTGAATTGGTGCAAGTATTTTAAGCATGGCCCTAATGCGGTGGATGTCATTGGAGGGCAAGGGGGTAAGTGTGTAACGTAGGTGCCCCCAAAGTCCATTGGAGGGCCCCCATCCTCCCCACAATGCAAATACTGTCCATCCCACCCCCAGCCCACCAGTCCCCACCCTCAGAAAGTGAATACAAGCCTGCAGGTCAAAGGATCTCAGAGTGTTTAATCCCTTGTGATGCATTTTTGCTTTCCATGAAGTAACAATTGCTCCTTTCAGCACTTCTGTCTGAGGCAACAGGTGTAAGGGACAGGTAAATGAAAATACAGTGATTTATCACTGCTTCTGACTGGGCTGTTCTTTAATTCCTTGGCAGCGGTGACTGCTGGGGGGTCTGTGATATGGGGTGGGTCTCTGATACAAGGGGTCTCTCATATTGGGGGGTCTCTGATATGGGGGATCTCTGATATGGAAGCCTGATGGGGGTCTCTGGTATGGGGCTCTCCGATGGGGGTTCTGGTCATCCTCATGTATGCATGCTGGGGGGAGTGGTGACCCATAATTCCCATGTTCGTGGGAATTCACATGGGGGGGGGGGGGGTGATGGCGGGGGTCAGGATTTGCATTGCAATGGGGAATGGGGACGGGTGACCAGCGGCGGGCCTTGGTAACATGCCGCCCATTCAAAATGGTAGCCTGATACAAGAATTCCGATGGAATCCCACAAGCTCCCCGCCGTGCATGAATCTGTATGGCAAAGGAGAGGGCATCATTCCTGGGCACAGTTCCTAATGCCAGCACAGAACGCGAGCGATACTACGCTAGCACAAATCTCTCAAATGGAGAATTCTGCCCAATATCTACTCTTATTGTGTGAGCTAACTTAGAAATCAGTGATAAGTACCTTTCTTTCTCTTGCCTTTCCTTTGTCTTCATTTTCACTTTTGATTCTCCCCACATGCCATAATTTGTCCACATTCAGAGTGGAATCCACAAGTAAGCTTCCTAAACTCTCAAATAAATAATATGATTCAGGTAGACTATGCTTGTAATGTCTATTTTCTATTCACTACTCTACTGACTACTTATTGCACCAGCGATTGAGCTCAGGATTAAAGGAACTTCAGGGAAGTAAGGGCATATAACTGTTTTTTGACTTAAATAGCAGATTGGAGGTTGATAGCTTAATGAAAAAAAATACATTTATCTAATGTCTTTCATGTCCTCTGAACCAGTAAAGTATATTTGAAGCATCATCACTACTGCAATGTCAGAAATGGTCTGTTAATTTGTGCAAGCAAAGTCTCACAAACAGCTTACCCCAACACTAAACATGACCAAATTGCTTTGGCTAAGTTCATTGAAAGATAAGTATTAGTGAATACACTGGAGAGATTTCCCTGCTGTTTTTGCCATGGGGGTTCTTGCACCCATCTTTGAGGCTTCACCAGATCGTGGCTCAACATCACGTGAGAAAGGACATCAGTCTCTCAGTACTACAATGAAGTATCAGCTCAGGGTACATTCTCAAGTGACACAAATTGGATTGCACTGCATCAGTTTTTCAGTCATAAAGCAGTTGCATAGTAAGGAGAAAGGTGCTGTTCCTATTTCTAAATATGTGCAAACCATGTTTTGTTTGCTCCCATGCAACACCGAGTCAAGTCTTGTCCCTGAAATTGAGACAAGATCACATTCAATACCCAAGTCTTTGGAATAGGCCCACGGGTTTTTGACTTGGAGGGGAAAATAGCACTACAAATCCGAGGCTAGCAGCAAATGCCATCCAAAATTTATCAGCAAAACTAGTTTTCGAGCTCTTTGAATCAAATGCTGTATGTTTTGTGTCTTCAGAATTTAAAGACTAAGTGAAATGGCAGATAGAAGACGATAAGTATAAGGATTAAATGGTTTCCTAATTATTTTGAAACTGAAGGCAATCACAACATAGTTATTAGGGACACTTAAATTCAAGTCCCAGAGGACACTAATTGCCACATCAAAAAGGAAACTGAAGGCTATGTCTGTGAATATTATTGGGGCAGGTTTAGATTTTATCTGTGCTCAAGTCCCCATATTACAGTCAGTTAAACTTTATTGATTTAGATACTGTTTCATGATTTGACATGTAATAGAAAGCATAGAATAATAGAAATATAGAACATTTATGGCATAGGAGGAGGCCTCTCAGCCCATCGTGTCTACTGGTTGAAAATGGCCTGAATTTTCATGCAGATGGACAGGCTGTCCGCCTACACAAAAATGCCATTAGAGGCCCGAATTCAGAAATCTTGCTCCCAAATCCGGCCTCCTCCATTTTTGCAGATTGGGGGCTGAATGAGGACAGGTTCTAAATAGTATATCCAGAGTTCCTGGGAGGCAGTTTCCCATATAAATCTGCAGCTGCCTCCATTCATGTGTAATTTTGTTGAGTTAAGTGTCAGAAACCGGAAATGTCTAGGTTATACCTGGTAAGAGCAGGTCTAAAACTTGTGGATTTGATTGAATAGCCCGGGTGCCCTTTTGCAGAGGTAATTACCCCTTTGGATATGGTGCTGGGAAACGTTTGGGACAGCTCAGGTTCCCTTTGGGACTGGTCAGGTGCCCGATGGATTGTTAAAAAAGGAAACATGATTGTGCATAAAAAGTGCAAAAACTCACTGGAATTGTCAGGCTGTCAAAGAACTGTCAAAGAATGTCGGAGTTCATTGGGACTGCCAAAGTGGTCAAGCAATTTAATGCTGCTGGGCTTTAATTTTTTTATGTGGAATTTTAATAACAGCAGTGCTGATGTTACATTCTATTGACATAGGTCTGAGGGTTATCCTTATAAGATTTGTGCTGCATGAATAATTTTACAACCTAACATCATTACAGTGGAATGCCTATTAACTGAGCAAACTGTTAAGTAAGTTGCAGTAAGTTTATAGAATAGAGATGCTTGCTTTCACAAGAGATTAGTTGAAGGAATTTCAATCTATTGAATACATTTATCCATCAATATACACATAACTTTATTTTATGTGAGCATGGCTCCTGAAATTTGGAATGTGTGTTGTGTGGTGTGACTAGATACAGGTGAAGTGGCCAGCATAAGACATCAGACAATAGAGGTGTCAGGCTTGTGCATTCATGATGAAAGATGCCGGTGGGTTTCAGTTTCACGTAAATAGGTTGAATCTAACATCTGCATTCTTAGATAAGTTGAGGATGTTTGAATGTCAAAGGAACGTCAGAGGTGACAATAAACATTTTGCATCTTCCAGTAGTTTTATAGGTAAATGGAAGAGGGTATATTAAGTTTTATTGACCCAAAAGCAGAGCCAAAATAGAAACATGAAAGATTTAGTGTGGGATTCTTCGTTGGCCGATGGCGAAATTGGGAAAAGCAATTGGGCTGAGAATTGGTTTTGCTGGCGAAATCGTGGCGGCTGCCGGTTTTACACCAAATCACAATTCTCTGGTGCCCCAATAGCAGCGTCAATGCGATCCACTCCGCATGTACAGTAAATGCCGTTGGCATATCATTAATGGGCCTAACCAGGTGATGGGATGTGACAGGGGGAAGGGCCGTGGGCCGGGGTGACCCCCCCACGCGACTGGGACAATGCCCAGGTACAGACCGCCATTTACGCAGCCTGCAAGGCAGCCATCTTGCTGCAAACTCGACTGACCATCCACCCTGGTCCCTGGTTCTGCAGAGTGACACTGGCCATATGGGTGCCCCCACCACCCTCACATTCCACGCCCACCCTCTATGGCACCACCCTCACACCACACCCACTGCCGCATTGGACATGCCGTCGAAGAATCCCGCTGAGTATCCGTGCCATCACGGAGGCCCTATATGCCCAGTCGGCACAATACATCCATTTCAATGTGGACCGAGCTCATCAGGATGTCAGCAGCGGAGTTCGCCGCTATCGCCAAGGTGCCCCGGGTCCAGGGGGTGATCGATGGTCAGGCCGCTCTACACAAACCCAAGGCGGTTCCACTCCATGAACGTGCATCTGATATGTGACCATCAGATGCGCATAATGCACGTCTGAGCTCGATACCTTGCAGTATGCATGGCGCCTTCATCCTAGCACACTTGACGATTCCCGGCCTCTTCAATTTGGCTGGGGAGTTGGCTCCTGG
Source organism: Scyliorhinus torazame (assembly GCF_047496885.1). Taxonomy (NCBI): domain Eukaryota; kingdom Metazoa; phylum Chordata; class Chondrichthyes; order Carcharhiniformes; family Scyliorhinidae; genus Scyliorhinus; species Scyliorhinus torazame. Next base: position 195,660,086 of record NC_092709.1, read on the forward strand.
GCGACAGGGGTAATCTGCTGCAGTTGTGACTGCCTATGCAGAGGCCACAGACCAAAGCGGACGTGCTACAACGATGCCAATGCAATGGCCAGGGGCGTTATCGAGCGGTGCTTTGGCCTCCTGAATATGCGGTTCAGGTGCCTGAACCGCTCTGGAGGGGCCCTTCAATTTGATGCTGGGAGGGTCGCTCGCATCATGGCGGCCTGCCGTGTCCTCCACAATATCGTGCAGCAGACAGGCAACGTGCTGGAGGAGGAGTATGAACGCTGTAGTGCACAATGACTTACGAGAGACGAGAAGTGATGAAGTTGATCCAGGCTTTATTAAGCGATGCTTGTCCCCAGCAGCTCAGCAACAGAATGAAGCTGCGGGGAGAAGTTCGGGTTCTTATACTCCGCCTTCAGGGCGGAGCCAGGAGTCGGCAGCCAACCAGGACCCGGGATCTGTCAGCCAATCGCATCTCGGCTTCACAGTCCCACATGACCCCAATACATACGACCACAAACGCCAGGCCTTGTCCGAGTAGGATGTGAGGGAGGGTCAAGGTGGGCAGGACATGGAGCCCAAGCAGGCATGGGTGGCCAAACGACATGTGCGTCAACCTACACGGTTTGCTCCGATCGCCTCCAGGTTCACCGACCGGGGCCACACTGACCAGGGGCATGGGCACCGCATCCCAGCCCAACATTCCCCCCCCCCCCCCCCCCCCACCTGCAACCCCCTCTGTGATATATATACCTGCCGCGCTACAGGTTGCGGGCCCTGGATTTGCAGTAACAGCGAGTATGGTCCATGGGCTGAGGATGATGACAACGCGCCCTCTGATGAGCTGTGGTTCTCCGCATCATTTGACAACGTCTGACTCCTGCTCACAGCAGCACTTTACACCGTCCACCTGGGTGGTCCCTGCATGCGAGTTGGACATTCCATCACACAGCCCTATTGATTCCCTGAGGTGGTGGAGATGGGGGTGGAGGGTACGGGTGGGACTCTGGAGCGGTGAACGCTGGCTGAACTCGATAACGCCCCTGGCCATTGCATTGGCATCGTTGTAGCACGTCCGCTTTGGTCTGTGGCCTCTGCATAGGCAGCCACGACTGCAGCAGATTACCCCTGTCGCCCAGGAGCCAACTCCCCAGCCAAATTGAAGAGGCCGGGAATCGTCAAGTGTGCTAGGATGAAGGCGCCATGCATACTGCAAGGTATCGAGCTCAGACGTGCACCCCCAACGTCTGCTAATTCTGACCCCCGCCCCCCCCCCCCCCCCACCCACAGCTCCTTTGCAGCAAGTACAGACCAGCCCACCCCTCACACCCTTCTGACATAGCACTGAGGCAGGTTGTAACATTGTGAACACATATATACAGATACGTGCCCGAGCCCCTATCGCTAAACTGTCCCCTGCACACGTGCCAACTTTACTGGTGTCTCATTTTCTGGCCTTATGGGCCTTAACGCTACAGCCAGGTGCACTCCCAGACGGTACAGCAGGAGTGGATGCAGCCTGCTGTGATTACCAGCATGCGGCCTAGGTCCTCTTTTGCTACCATCTTCTGGGGCGACCGGGCTTGGATGGGCCCAGCTGTTGCTCAGGTGTCCCAGGTAGCGTGATGCCACCCTGTTCTGCCCTCTGCCCACCAGATGTGCCAGGGACAGGAGGGGGGAGTTCCAGGTGCTGCGGTGTTCCAACATCTCCCCTGTGGGAGTCACCGTCATGGGCCCCATCACCTCCTCCTCCTCCCTTCGGGTACCCGGTGGCCCCTGGGCTAATCCAAGGTGTGGGAGTGCGGGTGTAACTAACCCCTGAGGCCCCCCCGGCCACCTGGCACTGCCAGTCCTGGAGGCCCGCTGCCATCTTGACCAGGGTCTGCATTCTCGTGGGCCAAGGAGCACAGGGAGTGGACAACCTCCATCTGGTACTGCGCCACATCACCCATTGACTATGCAACCACCCTGGGTCTGTGCCACATCAGCCAAGACTGCGCCATCACCCTCTGAGATTGAACCACCTCCCTCTGTGTCTGCGCCACGTCAGCCAGTGCCTGGGCAATGCCGCCGCCGCTCTCAGCCATGGCCTGCTGTGACTGGGCCATGCTCAGGGGCACTGCTGCGACGTCCAGGTGGCTCTGGCACATGGCTGCCTGCGAGAGAGCAGCTCTGCCCTGGGCCTTGGCCACTGCCTGCACATTGCCCCAGGCCTTGGATATGTTGAGCCATGGCCGAAACCCTTGCCCCCCGAGGATTCCACCGTGGACGCCACATGTGCAGTGTTGGCCCGGGTGGCATGCGGGGCCAGCGCCACCTCCTCCTCCTGCTTGTAGTTGGACTCCTCCACCTGCGCCTACAAGTGCTGGATGCTCCCTGACAACGCCTCATGTAGTCCCAGGCTCTGTGACTACATCTCCAAAATCTATGGGACTCTCCGTTCCAGAAGCCTGAAACCCACCTGGACGGCAGTTAGTCCCTGGGTCAGCCCGCCCTCCGACCGTCCACCGCCTCGGGAGTTCCTACCTCCACCTGATGGTCCGGAGCATTTGTGTGGTGAGCACCCAGGAGTGTCCCAGGAGCCTCTTCACTGAAGTGCCCGACCGGGGTGATGATAAAGGGTAGTGGAGACAGCTGTGATAGGAAATCAGTGTCATCCCCGGACTCGAGTTCCGGGATTTCCTGGGTTTCGGTTATATGGGTCCCCTCCGTGTTGGTATCCTCGTCGCTGCTCGGCACTCGGGGCTCTGGTTCAGGATGTGGCTGGGGGTCGGGGAACACCAGAAGGGCCCGCCCCATCACCAGCACGTCCTGCAAGATACTAGACAAGACGCATGATCAGACGGCGGGCCTGGGGGCAGATGGCGGTAGGGGGGTGGTGGGGATAGTGTGAGCGTGGTGTGGGGGTGAGGGTGTGGGGGTGGAATGAGGGAGATGTGGGGATGAGAGTGGTGTGGGGTGAGGGTGGTGTAAGGGTGGTGTGGGGATGAGGGTGGTGTGGAGGTGGTGTGAGGGTGGTGTGGGGGTGAGGGTGGTGTTGGGAGGGGTTGGGGATGTTGAAACACGTGTGACGGGGAACCAAAACTCAGCAGTACCATGTCCAGAGCCTGCTGCTCTGCCGCGGTGAGGGGCCGCAGGCCTGCCGGTCCCCCTGCAGTCTTCTCCCATTTCCTGGGGTTACGAGCAGTCTTCTCTTGGCCGTGGTGGGTGGGGAGGGAGGAGAGAGAAAACGCACAGTGTTAGACAGTCCAAACAACGCATGCAGCTCAGGGTGTGGGTACCTGGTGGCTTCTGTGGCCAGGGCATCCGGCATGTGGTGCAGGGTGGGGGTTCGTACGCCTTAGGTTGGGTAGGGGTGGGATTACTGGTGTGTGGGACGGTGGTTGGTGTCAGGGACACAGTGCTGCTTACTCACCCTGGCTGCCCTGAGCAGTTTTATTTACGGCACTGCGTGCCGGTCCAGATGGTGTTACTCGTGGCGCTTACTGCCTCTGCCACCTGCACCCAGGCACGGTGAACGGCGGCGGCTGGCAGCCTCTTTCCAAGGCTGGGGTACAGGGTGACCCGCCTCTCGTCCACGGCATCCAGGAGGGTCTCAAACTTGGTGTCATCAGTGAATCTTGGGGCCGCTCTCCTTTTTGCCATCTTGTTGGCTGGGGTGGTGTGTGTTGGGAGTGAAGTGTATATATGCAGCTGCAGCTTGTTAGCCTCCTGAATGTCAATCACAAATTCAGCAAATCCCATGCCAATTCTCATTGGATTCAATTGTGTTCCATGTGGCGCCGATGCTAGCCCCTCAACGGTCGTTGAATCGGTCCAGGTTAAGTGTCGTGAAAGTCCACGAATTCTGCCCCGGAGTCAACACTTAGTCTCAGCAGCAGAGAATCCGGGCCTTTAAATTTGGGAGGATTTGAATTACAAAGAGGCGAGAGAATAATTGAACCCGAGATGAATGGAAGGGAAAGGTAATTTAAAATTACTGCTGGAAGCTCAGTTGTTGGCTGTGTGGGAAAGATCTCCTCAAAACAGATCTGGGCTGGGAAATGGTACAGTTTGAATCAACCATCCAGTCAAGCCTGAAAAGCTTTAGGTTGCCAAAGGCAGTCTTATATCTTGAGTTTACTTGGATTTCACAGCAGAGTGGAAGTGAGTTTGAGCAGCCCTGGTATTATTAAAGTGACAGCAGCTTTTCCTTGGGTAATGTGACTGTACTTTTATAATTAAACATCTGTCAGGGAGTGTTGCTGGGAGGTGTTTGCTTGTGGTTCTGACCAAGTAGTGTGTCTTTCAGGGAAATGTTTTGCAAGACTAAGTTTAACAGTGTAACTTTAATCCTGCATGCTTTAGTTTGCTTTTCTTCCTCTTAATAAAACTTTTACTTTCAATATTAAATTCCTAACAGTGTCGCAGGACATCCTGCTGCTGAGATCAATGTTTTCCCTCTTGTTTTCAGAATACAAAGAAAAATGACATGGCCCACAAGCTAAGTTTCTCTCTGGGATTTGGTTTGCTTAGCAATTAATATCTGCTGTGGTCATAACAAATTTGGGGGCTCTTTTTGGGAATATTAAAATCCTTCAGAGTTTATGAATCCAAAAGGATATGAGTACGAGAAGAACACTGAACTCATGAGTTTTATTTTAAGGGATTTTAAAGTGGCAGGAATGCAAAATGACTTTGGCAATTGCCAAGACTTGTCTGGGAGTGGAAAATGTAATGATGGAGTATTTGGCATATCTGAATAAGAGTAAGTTGAGAGTTAGCAGATAGTGTGCAAGTGGAAATAACAGTGATATTTCATCAGCCTGACATGGGTAAAGTAATTTCCCATTATTTAAAGTTAGAGGAAGGGACATCTGAACTTAGTGTCTTACAGCTAGACTTTGGTTACACATGAAGCAACTTGATATAGAAAGAGATGGAGAAAGACAAAGGGCGTTATTTAATTCAATAAAATCAGAGTCCCATTGTACATGGGTTTAGCGGGGTGTTACAAAAGCTGGGTACGAACCCACTATCAAACGGGACTGTATTATATTTTTAGGCCTTGGCGGGGAAGGCCCCACCGAGGATGCACTTATCTTCATTACCTGCAGTAAGGAGCTCCGCTTGTCAGTACAGGAAGAGATCGGGACACATTTTTAAATGGTGCCCTGATCTCTCGATCTCCCAATGTGACCACCAGACCCCTCTCAATGCGCCAACTTAGCTGTTGAGGGGTCCTTGAGCCTTCCACATCCCACCTCATTAGGGCAGGACATCCCCAGTGTGGGCAAAATGACACCTTGGCATTGCCAGATTGGCACCCTGGCAGTACCCCTGCCAGCCTGGAAGACCAACCTGGGAATCCTGGCAGTGCCAGGCTAGCACCTGCTTAATACTGCCAGAGAGTCCATTTGTCAGTGCCAAGGTTCCTACGTGGCATCAGCAGTGCCAGTGTGTAATCCTACCCAGAGGCTGACCACCTGGGGCCCTCTGATTGCCTTTTAGGGAGAGCAGTGCTAAACGGCATCCGTCTGGGGTCTCCTTGGTGATGTGGTTCGATCCCAAGGGCTGGTTAGCTCTGATGGAGACATATCTAAGTGTGCATGATTGCACACTAAAATGCAAATTTAGGTCCCACCCATTGTTGGTGGGATCCCGCAACATCTCGTGAGATCCCATTAGATCTCGCGTGGAGTGGCGAGCCCGGTACATCTTGCAAGAGACCTCTCACAACATTTACCGGCCGTGTCCCAAGTCGGACACAATGTAGCCGTTAGATCGCGCCCAAAGACCTAGGTCGGGATTCTCCCCTCCCCGGCGGGACGGGGGGTCCTGGTGGGATGGAGTGGCGTGAACCACTCCGGCGTCGGACCGCCCCAAAGGTGCGGATTTCTCCGCACCTTTAGGGGCCAAGCACTCACCGTGAGGGGCTAGGCCCACACCGGAGTGGTTTCCGCTCCACCGGCTGGCGTGGAAGGCCTTTGGCACCACGCCAGCCGGGGCTGAAAGGACTTTGCCGGGCAGCGGAAGTCCGCGCATGCACGGGAGCATCAGCGGCTGCTGACACCATCCCCACGAATGCGCTGGGGGGGTGTCTCTTACGCGTCGGCCATTGCGGAGGCTGTGGACGAGGCGGAGGGAAAAGAGTGCCCCATGGATCGGTGGGCCCCGATCGCGGGCCAGGCCACCGTAGGGGCACCCCCCGTGGCCAGATCGGCCAGCGCCGCTTGGTGCCGCGCCAACCAGCGCCAAAGGGCTGCTGCCGGCCGGCGCAAGTTGGCACATGCGCGGGAGCGCCAGTTTCTGCTGGCGTCATCACAGCGCATGTGCAGGGGGGTTCTTCTCCGCGCCGGTCATGGCGGAGGTTGACAGCAGCCGGCACGGAGGGAAAGAGTGCCCCCACGGCACAGGCCCGCCATCTCCAATGTTGGAGGAGAACTCATGTGTTCAGGGACTCAGTCGCTCATCTATGCAACCTGCACCAGAGGTTGGTGCCAAATGGACTTGGAGGGCACCCATTGCCTGTTGCCCTAAAAGTAACAGCCACCTTCAACTTTATGTGATTGGCTCCTTTCAGGGTTTAAACGGTGACCGCAGGACTCTGCACGTAAGCACACGAGGGAGGTCACGGATACACTTTTTGCGAGGGCGCACAATTTCATAAATCTCAACTGGGACCAGGCTAGCCAGCATGCAAAAGACATGGGATCTGCCCAGATAGCTGGCTCCTCACAAATGGAGGGAGCCATTAACTTCATTCACGAGCTTCTCCATTCCTCATGGCATCAAGAAGTCCCCTTTATTAATCACAAGGGCTTCAACTCCCTGAACGTTCAGATCATCTGCGGCCACACAAAGCCCATCCTGCAGGTGCGTGCTGGTTTCTGGGGTGTGTCCATGACAGCTTCTTGCTTGGCCGTTCACAGATACCCGAAGAATTTAAGGGAGCGCAATGACTTCAGGGATGGCTCCTTGGGGACCAGGGGTACCACCTGAGTTCATGGCTGATGACGCCTGTGTGGAGGCCACAGAGTGCAGCAAAGACCTGATATAATGAGGCTCATATTGCAACTTGTGCTTTGGCGGAGCAGACAATCGGGATGTTGAAGATGCGGTTTCAATGCCTGGACTGGTCAAGTGGAGCCCTTCAGTACAGTTCCCAGAGGATCTTACACTTTGTGGTTGTGTACTGCGCCCTCCACAACCTGGTGCTTCAACGGGGCGAGGAGTTGGCCGAGGAGGACATAGATGAGTAGCACATCGCCTCTGATGAAAAGGATGTTGAGGTGGCCAAAAAAAAGGAACCTCTGGAGGAGGCAGAGGAAGATCATCATGCGGTGGTAAGGGCCAGAAGGGGAAGGGGAACTCGGTATGCCCTTATTTCTTCCCGTTTTGCTGATAGGGTTGGGGCGACCACACAAGCCCCATCATGGGAGATGATCTTTCCTGACTGCTTTCTGGCAGCGCTCATCCAAACCTCATATGACTCCCTAGAGGAGAAGGATGATGACTTGTAGCGAGGGCAGAGCATTGCTCCTCAAAGAGCCACTGCGAATGTCTCACTTATGCCTGGCTGAAGGCAGCTCATGAACTTCCAGTGACCAGGGCCATATCAGGGCGATATTGTGCAGACAGACTCATCTCTCCGAATGCAGGCTCCTCCATAGGTAGGATCAGTGTCACCGGTGTCAGAGGCAGAGTTGTCATAAGGGTTGAGGCGCTGGGATCCAAGTGTTGAGTGGTGGGCTTGACCATTGTGGGGGAGCTCCTAATTACCAGGGAGACACTGACATGGCTGATATGTTCTCTCACTGTGAGGATATGCCAACCAATGAGCTGTCTACCTTGCAGAGAGGAGATGGAGGAGGTTCTGGATTTGAGCATCCAGCATTTCAGTTTGAGATATATGCAGTTGTTTCAGTGGCACTGTGGTAGTACCAGGTATTGCGGTACCTAAGAGGTGGATGACCATTGGTTAGACCCAGGAGTCTACCATTGGCTGTTGTACATAGCTCCGCCCTGAGAGGTGGAGTATAAGAACCGGTGCCATCCCAGCAGCCTTCACTTTCTGTGTCGAAGCTGCTGGGGAAGAGTTCTAGCAGATTAAAGCCTTCAGTTATGGAACCACTTTGTCTTGAGTGTAATTGATTGCGCATCAATTTAATCTGCTCCAACTTCAGTTGGAAGGATGGATCTCCGTATCAAACCGGAGTGCCTCCAGCTCAGCCCCCACACGGATAACTCTGCTGCTATTTTTAAACACTGGTTGGCGTGCTTTAAGGGCTACCTCGACACGGCCGTAGGCACCCCCACAGAAGGACAGAAGATGCATCTCCTGCGCTCCCGGGTCAGCCCTGGGATCTACCCCTTATCGAGGAGGTGGAGAACTATGCTGCCGCTATCGAACTGCTGGAAGGACATTATATCCGTCCGGTAAACCAGGTCTACGCTCGTCACCTGCTTGCGATTAGGCGGCAAAGCCCCGAGTAAACGTTGGAAGATTTCTACCGAGCGCTACTGGTGCTGGGCCGAAACTGTGGATGCCCGCAAGTTTCGGGGAGCGAGCACACGGAACATTTAATCAGGGATGCTTTCGTTGCAGGTATGACCTCCCCTGATATCCGCCGAAGGCTCCTAGAAAGGGACACTCTGGGACTTACAGAGGCACGGGCCCTGGCAGGGTCCATGGACGTTGCCTATAAAAACGCACTGTCCTTTGCACCCGATTGAGCGGTGGCCCCCTGGGCTGCGTGGCACCCCCCTGCGGCAGCCCCTCAGACCTTCCCCCTGACCCCGCAAGCCTGCTCGGCTAGACGGCCGGCTAACGCCGCCGGTCCCCGCTGTTTCGTCTGCGGGCAGGCGAATCATCCCCGCCCGCGCTGCCCGGCCCGCACCGCCACCTGCAAAGTGTCCGGCAAGAAGGGCCACTTTGTGGGGGTCTGCCAGGCCCGCGCCGTGGCCGCGGTCTCCAGCGACTATGGACCGCCGCGGCAACCCTCCCTTCAGGCCCGGACCGACCAGCGATCACCCCCTACCCCCCCTATCCTCATGCCACGTTCGACCCACGGGCGCGGCCATCTTGCCCCCCGGACTCCTCGCTGGACGGGTGGGCGCCGCCATTTTGTCCATCGCCGACGCCATGTTCTTCATCCTCGGACACCATCTGCGACCCATGGGTGACGCTATCTTGGATGGGGCCCCAGGCCCCCTCCTCGGTCGACTACACGCTGCCCGATTAGAACTCGCAACTGCTTCATCTGGCTTCGGTAACACTGGACCAAAGTCGACCTCGGACACTCGCAACGGCTACAACGACGGTCCTCATCAACGGCCACGAGACGACGTGCCTGATTGACTCTGGGAGCACGGAAAGCTTTGTTCACCCCAACACGGTAAGGCGCTGTTCACTTGTAACCCACCCTGTAAATCAAAGGATCTCCCTGGCCTCCAGGTCACATTCGGTGGAGATACAGGAGTTCTGCCTAGCGAACCTCACTGTCCAAGGCAGGAAATTAAACAATTTCCGCCTGTATGTCCTGCCGCACCTCTGCGCGGCTACCCTCCTGGGCTGGACTTCCAATGCCATTTGCAAAGCCTGACTTTTAAATTCAGCGGCCCTATATCCCCCCTTACTGTCTGCGGCATCGCGACCCTTAAGGTCAACCCGCCTTCCAAGCTTGCGAACCTCACCCCGGATTGCAAACCCGTCGCCACCAGGAGCAGGCGGTACAGTGCCCAGGACCGGACCTTCATCAGGTCTGAGGTCCAAAGGCTGCTGGGGGAAGGGGTCATCGAAGCGAACAACAGTCCCTGGAGAGCTCAAGTAGTGGTGGTAAAGACCGAGGAGAAGCATAGGATGGTCATAGACTACAGTCAGACCATCAACCGGTTTACGCAGCTGGATGCGTACCCTCTCCCCCGTGTAGCCGACCTGGTAAACAGGATCGCACAATACAAGGTCTTCTCCACGGTGAATCTCAAGTCCGCCTACCACCAGCTATCCCTCCGCACTAGTGACCGCAAGTACACTGCCTTCGAAGCAGATGGGCGGCTCTATCAATTTTTAAGAGTTCCCTTTGGTGTCACTAATGGGGTCTCGGTCTTCCAGCGAGAGATGGACCGAATGGTTGACCGGGACGGCTTACACGCAACCTTCTCGTATCTGGATAACGTCACCATCTACGGCCATGACCAGCAGGACCACGACACCAACATCCGCAAATTCCTCCATACTGCGAAAATCCTTAATCTGACATACAATAAGGATAAATGCGTGTTTAGCACCGACCGTCTAGCCATTCTAGGCTACGTAGTGCGAAGTGGAGTCATAGGCCCCGACCCTGAGCGCATGCGCCCCCTTATGGAGTTCCCCCTCCCTCACTGCCCCAAGGCCCTGAAGCGCTGCCTCGGGTTCTTCAGCTATTATGCACAGTGGGTCCCAATTACGCAGACAAAGCCCGACCCCTGATCCAGTCCACAACCTTCCCCTTGTCGACGGAGGCCCGCCAGGCCTTCAGCTGCATCAAAGCAGACATTGCTAAGGCCACGATGCGCGCCATCGACGAGTCCCTCCCCTTCCAGGTCGAGAGCGATGCGTCCGACGTAGCTCTGGCGGCCACCCTAAATCAAGCGGGCAGGCCTGTGGCTTTCTTCTCCCGTACCCTCCATGCTTCCGAAATTCGCCACTCCTCGGTCGAAAAGGAGGCCCAGGCCATATTAGAAGCTGTGCGACACTGGAGGCATTATCTCCTCACGGACCAACGGTCGGTTGCCTTCATGTTCGATAATGCACAGCGGGGCAAGATTAAGAACGACAAGATCTTGCGGTGGTGGATAGAACTCTCCACCTTCAATTCCGAGATCTTGCACCGCCCGGGAAAGCTAAATGATCCTCCTGATGCCGTGTCCCGCGGCACATGTGCCACCGCACAAGTGGACCGCCTCCGAGCCCTCCACAAGTACCTCTGCCACCCGGGGGTCACTCGCTTTTTCCATTTTATCAAGACCTGCAACCTGCCCAACTCTATCGAGGTGGTCAGGACAGTCACCAGGGACTGCCAAATCTGCACGGAGTGCAAACCGCACTTCTACCGGCCAGAGAGGGTGCAGCTGATAAAGGCTTCCCGTCCCTTTGAACGCCTCAACATGGATTTCAAAGGGCCCCTCCCCTCCACCGACCGCAACACGTATTTCCTGAACGTGATTGACGAAGACTCCTGGTTCCCATTCGCCATCCCCTGCCCCGACATGACCTCAAACACCGTCATCAAGGCCCTCCAGGGCATCTTTACACTGTTCGGTTTCCCCGCATATATACACAGTGATAGGGGGTCCTCCTTTATGAGCAACGAACTGCGCCAATTCCTGCTCAGCAAGGGCATCGCCTCGAGCAGGACGACCAGTTACAACCCCCGGGGAAACGGGCAGGTAGAGAGGGAGAACAGAACGGTCTGGAAGACCGTCCTGCTGGCCCTACGGTCCAGGAATCTCCCAGTCTCCCGCTGGCAGAAAGTCCTCCCGGTGGCCCTGCACACCATCCGGTCGCTGCTCTGTACAACCACAAATCAGACACCTCTCCGCCGCCAGTATGCTCCATTTTGCCGACAGCCCAGGGGTTTCCCGACGGCGTGGGGCTGCCCCACAATGGGAGACCCCATTGACCAGCCGGCGAAAAGGAGCATCCCGCCAGCGTACTGAACCAGAAATCTGGTGCGGCGGGGTGTAGATTCCAGCCCAATATATTTAAAATGGCAATGCACTTAAAGCAGCAACCACAGGAAGGAACAAACAGATTTGTCCAGGAAATGTAGAGAAGATAGAGGATCAGTCTTTAAAAATCAGTGAAGACCTCAAAGAGGTGGTAACGGAAGACCTCAGAGGAGGCAATGAAGACCTCAATTTATACGCGTTGTTATTGAACATATATGGAAAGATGTGTCATTTGAAACATGGAAGTCTGGCAATATCTGGACTGAGAGAAATGTGAGAGAATACAAGGCAAGATCCCACAAAGGGTTAACAGCAGCTGCCAGGGAAGGATTGTAAAATGCAGATAGCCTTGGTCAAGCAGGCTTAGCAAACAAGACAAACAGGATTTTGAATGAAGCCAAAGACAATGGCTTCATTGAAAAGTAACTATCTTAGTAAGGAGCTGAAAAAGAATGGGTGAGCTTCAGTTGAATTTGGTGAGAATTCTAGGTATGAAAATTTGCTAATACCAGGTAAATTAAAGAAAACTGGAGACTATCAGTCTAAGAGAAACTTAATTCAAAGCCAAAATCAAAGTCAAAATTGAGCTGAGGACACAATTGGAAAATAAAACTATAGAAATGACAGGAATTAAAAGTAACACCTATTGAAACCAAAGCATTTTGAACACCACAAAGGACACAATGTAATCAGATCTATGAGATGAAGTCATGTCAAAATGAATACTTTGTTGGATTAGACTGTTTTAGATCAAAGTTCCTTTTTACAATCAAAGAAAATAAGAGTTACTTTACAATAACAGCAATATAGTTTGACCTGAATAGCACCCACTGAAGCTTGCATCAGAGTCGGGGAGTGAGAATCCCTGATCACCATTTAGAATTTCGGCCCTTTTTGGTATGGGGGAATTCTAAGAATAGGGGTGAGTTTTCAAAAACAGCGTGGAGGCGTAAAAATTTAATTCCCCACTAATGAAAGCACTCAACTGATAGCGAATCACATTCCGCCCGCCACGCAGGCGGCGTGAAACTCAAGAAAATGTTTGTTTCTTTCAGTGACTAAAAATACAGCGGGAAAACTGTCCCATGCTGTCGATGGGTAAACCCTGCTTTTCCCGCCCGAGTTGACACTTAGCCAAATTATTGGAATCTTCCACCCATAGAAAACTTAGTTATGGCAAAAAAGTTAGTAATAAGGAACAAGCTGAAAGATGCCAGTCTGCTAAAGATGGAAAGTAGAGTTGAAAGAAAGAAACTGATACACGAGATACAAGTCCTGAACTTAAGTGTAATGAAGCTGGGCAAGTGGTTGAAGGATCTGCGAAGGGAGCAGATCCTTCATTTGCAGACAATGAGCATGCGTGAAATTCTCCAGTATCGGCGCAATGTCCGCCGACCGGCGCCAAAAACGGCGCTAATCAGTCCGGCATCACGCCGCCCCAAAGGTGCGGAATCCTCCGCATCTTGGGGGGCCGAGCCCTAACCTTGAGGGGCTAGGCCCGTGCCGGACTGATTTCCACCCCACCAGCTGGCGGAAAAGGCCTTTGGTGCCCCGCCAGCTGGTGCGGAAATGACATCTCCGGGCGGCGCATGCGCGGGAGCGTTAGCGGCCGCTCACGGCATCCCCGCGCATGCGCTGTGGAGGGAGTCTCTTCCGCCTCCGCCATGGTGGAGACTGTGGCGAAGGCGGAAGGAAAAGAGTGCCCCCACGGCACAGGCCCGCCCGTGGATCGGTGGGCCCCGATCGCGGGCCAGGCCACTGTGGGGGCACCCCCCGGGGCCAGATCGCCCCGCGCCCCCCCCAGGACCCCGGAGCCCGCCCGCGCCGCCTTGTCCCGCCGGTAAGAGAGGTGGTTTAATCCACGCCGGCGGGACAGGCATTCTAGCAGCGGGACTTCGGCCCATCATGGCCGGAGAATCACGGGGGGGTGCCCGCCAACCGGCGCGGCGCGATTCCTGCCCCTGCCGAATCTCCAGTGCCGGAGAATTCGGCAACCGGCGGGAGCGGAATTCACGCCAGCTCCCGGCGATTCTCTGACCCAGCGGGGGGTTGGAGAATCTCACCCCATAACTCCGTTAGATTCAAGATTGTTATGGAAAAGGACAAGGATGGGCTTGAAATCAAAGTTCTAAACTGGGGGGAAGGCCGATTTTAATAAAATCAAATACTATTTGGCCAGAATGTACTGGGAGCAGACAATTTTAGGTAAATATGTGACAGAGCAGTGGCATTCATTCAAGAACAAACTAGGAAGAATACAGGGCCAACATGTTCCAATCAAGAAAAAGGGTGGGACCAAACAATCTAGTGAACCCTGGATATCGAAGGATATACAGCATTGGATAAGGAAAAAAAAGGAGGCTTATGACAAATGACAAGGGCTCAAAATAGCAGAAGCCCTAGTCGTGTATGGAATGTGCAAGAGGGAACTAAAAAAGGAAATTAGGAGGGCAAAAAGGGGACATGAAAGGATACCGAAAGGTAAAATAAAGGAAAATCCTAAGTTGTTTTCCAAGTACATTAAGGGTAAAAGAATAACCAGGGAGAGTAGGGCCCATTAAGGACTACAGTGGGAATTTGCGGGTGGAGCCGGAGGACATAGGTAGGTTTCTAAATGAATATTTTGTGTTGGTGTTCACTCGCGAGAGGCTTGCTGTGGATATAGAAATCAGGTTCAGTGTTGGGGCCCTTGCTGTTTGTGGTTTATGGAAATGGTTTAGACTTGAATGTAGGAGGGTTGATCAGTATGTTCGCAAATCATACAAAAATTGGTGGGGTGGTAAATGGTGAGGATAGTCTTAGATTACAGGAGGCTATAGATGGGCTGGTCAGATGGGCTGATAATGCAGATAAGTGTGAGATGACGCACTTGGGCAGGACAAACAAGGCAAGGGAATTCATGATGAATGGCAGGATCCTGGGAATCACCGAGGATCAGAGGGCCTTGGTGTGTATATACACCCGTCCCCTAAGGTACCAGGGCAGGTGGATACAGTGGTTAAGAAGGCATATGGTATATTTACCTTTATTAGCTGAGGCATAGAGTTTAAGAGCAAGGAGATTATGCAGGAACTGTGGTTTGGCCACAGCTAGAGGACCTGGGGGAATAGATTTAAGGTAAGGCGCAGCAGCTTTAGAGGAGATGTGAAGAAAAATGTTTTCACCCAGAAGGTGGTGGGAGTCTGTAACTCGCTGCCTGAAAAGGTGGTGGAGACAGAGACGCTCGTAACATTTAAGAAGTATTTAGATGTGCGCTAGGGAAGGGGCGGTACTGGACCTGGTATTGGGGAATGAGCCCGGCCAGGTGGTAGATGTTTCAGTAGGGGAGCATTTCGGTAACAGTGACCACAATTCAGTAAGTTTTAAAGTACTGGTGGACAAGGATAAGAGTGGTCCGAGGATGAATGTGCTAAATTGGGGGAAGGCTAATTATAACAATATTAGGCGGGACCTGAAGAACATAGATTGGGGGCGGATGTTTGAGGGCAAATCAACATCTGACATGTGGGAGGCTTTCAAGTGTCAGTTGAAAGGAATACAGGACAGGCATGTTCCTGGGAGGAAGAAAGATAAATACGGCAATTTTCGGGAACCTTGGATGACGAATGATATTGTAGGCCTCGTCAAAAAGAAAAAGGAGGCATTTGTCAGGGCTAAAAGGCTGGGAACAGACGAAGCCTGTGTGGCATATAAGGAAAGTAGGAAGGAACTTAAGCAAGGAGTCAGGAGGGCTAGAAGGGGTCATGAAAAGTCATTGGCAAACAGGGTTAAGGAAAATCCCAAGGCTTTTTACACTTACATAAAAAGCAAGAGGGTAGCCAGGGAAAGGGTTGGCCCACTGAAGGATAGGCAAGGGAATCTATGTGTGGAGCCAGAGGAAATGGGCGAGGTACTAAATGAATACTTTGCATCAGTATTCACCAAAGAGAAGGAATTGGTAGATGTTGAGTCTGGAGAAGGGGGTGTAGATAGCCTGGGTCACATTGTGATCCAAAAAGACGAGGTGTTGGGTGTCTTAAAAAATATTAAGGTAGATAAGTCCCCAGGGCCGGATGGGATCTACCCCAGAATACTGAAGGAGGCTGGAGAGGAAATTGCTGAGGCCTTGACAGAAATCTTTGGATTCTCGCTGTCTTCAGGGGATGTCCCGGAGGACTGGAGAATAGCCAATGTTGTTCCTCTGTTTAAGAAGGGTGGCAGGGATAATCCCGGGAACTACAGGCCGGTGAGCCTTACTTCAGTGGTAGGGAAATTACTGGAGAGAATTCTTCGAGACAGGATCTACTCCCATTTGGAAGCAAATGGACGTATTAGTGAGAGGCAGCACGGTTTTGTGAAGGGGAGGTCGTGTCTCACTAACTTGATAGAGTTTTTCGAGGAGGTCACTAAGATGATTGATGCAGGTAGGGCAGTAGATGTTGTCTATATGGACTTCAGTAAGGCCTTTGACAAGGTCCCTCATGGTAGACTAGTACAAAAGGTGAAGTCACACGGGATCAGGGGTGAACTGGCAAGGTGGATACAGAACTGGCTAGGCCATAGAAGGCAGAGGGTAGCAATGGAGGGATGCTTTTCTAATTGGAGGGCTGTGACCAGTGGTGTTCCACAGGGATCAGTGCTGGGACCTTTGCTCTTTGTAGTATATATAAATGATTTGGAGGAAAATGTAACTGGTCTGATTAGTAAGTTTGCAGACGACACAAAGGTTGGTGGAATTGCGGATAGCGATGAGGACTGTCTGAGGATACAGCAGGATTTAGATTGTCTGGAGACTTGGGCGGAGAGATGGCAGATGGAGTTTAACCTGGACAAATGTGAGGTAATGCATTTTGGAAGGGCTAATGCAGGTAGGGAATATACGGTGAATGGTAGAACCCTCAAGAGTATTGAAAGTCAAAGAGATCTAGGAGTACAGGTCCACAGATCACTGAAAGGGGCTACACAGGTGGAGAAGGTAGTCAAGAAGGCATACGGCATGCTTGCCTTCATTGGCCGGGGCATTGAGTATAAGAATTGGCAAGTCATGTTGCAGCTGTATAGAACCTTAGTTAGGCCACACTTGGAGTATAGTGTTCAATTCTGGTCGCCACACTACCAGAAGGATGTGGAGGCTTTAGAGAGGGTGCAGAAGAGATTTACCAGAATGTTGCCTGGTATGGAGGGCATAAGCTATGAGGAGCGATTGAATAAACTCGGTTTGTTCTCACTGGAACGAAGGAGGTTGAGGGGCGACCTGATAGAGGTATACAAAATTATGAGGGGCATAGACAGAGTGGATAGTCAGAGGCTTTTCCCCAGGGTAGAGGGGTCAATTACTAGGGGGCATAGGTTTAAGGTGAGAGGGGCAAAGTTTAGAGTAGATGTACGAGGTAAGTTTTTTACGCAGAGGGTAGTGGGTGCCTGGAACTCACTACCGGAGGAGGTAGTGGAGGCAGGGACGATAGGGACATTTAAGGGGCATCTTGACAAATATATGAATAGGATGGGAATAGAAGGATACGGACCCAGGAAGTGTAGAAGATTGTAGTTTAGTCGGGCAGTATGGTCGGCACGGGCTTGGAGGGCCGAAGGGCCTGTTCCTGTGCTGTACATTTCTTTGTTCTTTGTTCTTTGTTCTTTGTTCTTTTGCGATGCCAAGGCATACAAGGCTATGTGCTAAGTGCTGGAAAATAGGGGCCAGTTTAGCTCAGTTGGCTGGACAGCTGGTTTGTGATGCAGGGCAAGGCCAACAGCCTGGATTTAGTTCCTGTACCGGCTGAGGTTATTCATGAAGGCCTGCTTCCTCAACTTTGCCCCTCGCTTGAGGTATGGTGATCCTCAGGTTAAATGACCACCTATCAGTTCTCCCTGCCAAAGAGGTAAGCAGCCTATGGTCACCTGGGACTATGGAGACTTTACTTTTATTTTAATATAAATTTAAAGTGTCCAATTACTTTTTTCCAATTAAGGGGCAAATTAACGTGGCCAATCGACCTACCCGGCACATCTTTTGAGTTGTGGGGGTGAGACCCACGCACACACAGGGAGAATGTGCAAACTCCACATGGACAGTGACCCAGGGTCGGGATCGAACCCGGGTCCTCTGCACCGTGAGACAGCAGTGATAACCACTGCACCACCATGCCGCCCTTTGGTGACTTTACTTAATAGTTGTTTTCAACCAGCGCAGATATGATGGCCGAGTGGCCTTTTCTGTGCTGTAAACCTTTATAACTTTAAATGACTCTATGCTGCAACTTTAACAACGCCAGATATACAAGATCAAATTGTTGGAAGTTAAATGGGAGACCAATTGCAATGACGGGAACTCAGAAGAGTTCTGTAAATAAGAGTGCTGTGAGCTCTGAGATCCAGGCACAAACAGAGCAGGATACAAAAAAAAGATATAGCCTGTAAATTGAGTTTCCCTCTGGGATTTGATTTGCTCAGCAACTACTATCTGCTGTGGTCATAGCATTAAGAAGACAGTTCCATTATTTTGACCCAGCAACAGTGAAGGACCAGCGATATAGTTCCAAGTCAGGGTGGCATATGGCTTGGAGAACAACTTGCAGGTAGTGGTGTTCCCATGCATCTGAGGCCATTGTCCTTCTAGGTGATAGAGGTCATGGGTTTGGAAGGTGCCTTTGTTAATCACTGCAGTGCATCTTGTAGGTACAGACTACTACCACTGTTTTAGGTGGTAGAGGGTGTGGCATTTTAAGCTGATGGATCGGGTGCCAGTCAAGTGGGCTGCTTTGTCCAGGATGGTGTTGAGCTTGTTGGAGCTGCATTCATGTCGGTGGACAGTATTCCATTACACTCCTGATTTGTGCCTTTTAGATGGTGGGCTGGCTTTGGGGGGTCAGGGGGTGAGTTACGCTCTGCAGGATTCCCAGTCTCTGACCTGCTTTTGTAGCCAGAATATTTATATGGCTGTTCCAGTTCAGTTTTGTATCAATGGGATCCCCAGGGTGTTGATAGTGATGATAATATCAAGGTGAGATGGTTACATTTTCTTTTATTGGGCATAGTCATTGCCTGACATGAATGTTACCTGTCACTTATCAGTCCAAGTCTGAATATTGTCCAGGTCTTGCTGCACATGGATGTGCACTGCTCCAGTAGCTGAGGAATCAAAATGGAACTGAACATTGTGCAGTTATCAGCGAACATTCCCAGTTCTGACCGTATGATGGAGGGAAGGTCATTTATGAAGATGGTTGGGCCTAGATCACTATCCTAAGGGTAGCAATGTCCCGAGGTTGAGACGATTGACCTCCAACAATGGCAACCAGCTTCCTTTGTGCCAGATATGATTCAAACCAGTGGAGAGTTTCCCCCCTGATTCCCATTGACTTCAGTTTTGTGAGGGCTCCTCAATGCCGTACGCGGTCAAATCCTGACTTGATGTCACAGGCAGCCACTCTCACCTCATCTCTTGAGTTCAGCTCTTTTGTCTGTGTTTGGACCAAGGATAATGTAAGGAACTGAATGGACTTGTTGGAACTCAAACTGAGCATCAGTGAGCAGGTTATTGCT
Source organism: Scyliorhinus torazame (assembly GCF_047496885.1). Classification (NCBI taxonomy): domain Eukaryota; kingdom Metazoa; phylum Chordata; class Chondrichthyes; order Carcharhiniformes; family Scyliorhinidae; genus Scyliorhinus; species Scyliorhinus torazame. The sequence goes on from NC_092709.1 coordinate 195,679,286, forward strand.
GAGTAAGTGCTGCCTGATAATATTGCCAAAGACACCTTCCACCACTTTGCTGATGATTTGGACAGTTATTTGGCCGGGTTGGATTTGTCCTGTTTTTTGTGGACCAGACATATCTGGGCAATTTTCCACAATTCCATGTCAATGCCAGTGTTGTAGCTAAACTGGAAAAGGTTGGCTCGGGGAACAACAAGTTCTGGAGCGCAAGTTTTCAGTACTATGGCCGGAATGTTGTTCGGACCCATAAACTTTGCAGTATCCATTGCCTCAGCTATATTTTGATATCACATGGAATGAATTGGATTGGCTGAATAGAATGGTGGAAACTTTACGGCACAGAAGGAAGCCACTTGGCCAATGGTGTGCCTGACCAAAAGTAAGCCACCAGCCGAATCTCAATTTCCAGCATTTTGTCTTTTTAATGAGTTGGGAGTTTCTGCCTCAACTGCCTTTTCAGGCAGTGCGCTCCAGCCCCCCAAATCGTCTGGGTGAAAAACCTTTTCCTCATCTCCCCTCAAATCTTTCTACCAATCACTTTAAATCTATTCCCCCTAGTCACTGACCTCTCTGCTGCAGTATGTCGGCCCTTCCTACCCACTCTATTCTGGCCCGCACAATTTTGTACATCTGAATCCAATCTCCCCTCAGTCCAAGGAGAACAATCCCAGCTCATTCAATCTTTCCTCGTAGCTTCATTTTCACAACCCTGGCAACATCCTTGTAAATCGCCTCTGTGCTCCTAGTGCAATTCATCCTTTCTGTAACGAGGTGAACAGAACTGCAGACTGTTCTCAAATTGTGGCCTAATGTTTATATAGTTCCAGCATAACATCCCTGGTCTTAAATGCTACTTGTAAACAAAAGGATTCCATTTGCTGGGGAGCTCAGGAGGAGGCCGACATGAATCATCCACTTGGCACTTCTGGCTGAAGAGAGTTGCAAATTATTCAGCCTGACCTTTGTACTGATGTGTGAATAAAAGACACATGGGGGATGCATTTCATTTAGTGCATCTCTCACATTGAACCAATTTTGGATCCTACTTGCCACTTTCCCTTGAATCCCATGGGCTTTTACTTTTTTGACCATTCTACCAAGTGGAATCTTGTCATAACCTTGCTAAAATCCATGTAGATGACATCAAATGCACCAACTCATTGTATTTCTAAGGGGGGAATAAATTCAATCAGGTTAGTCAATCACAACCTTCCCTTAACAAATTCATGTTGACTGTTCTTACTGATTCGTGCATTTCTCAATGATAATTCATATTGCCCTTCAGAAGTTTTTCTAATAATTTGTCCACCATCGATATAAGCTTGACTTGCCTATCTATCCCTTCCTCTTTTTTCAAACAACATTACATTATCAGTGTTCTGGCACTATGCCTGTCACTGGAGATGTTTGGAAAATGATATTTCTCTCTCACTTCTTTATCAGTCTGGTATATATTTTATCTTGGTCAGACCTGGCAACTTATCTGCTTTCAAAGATGCTAAACCCCTAAATATTTCCGACTTTGTTTATCCCATCCAATATTTCACACTCCACCTTCCTAACTACAATGCCGAAACAAAGTGTAGGTTTTCTGCTTCCACACAGAAAGTCCTTTTTGGTTGCTACTTCCCTGCTCTTTCCTTAATTATCCTTTTACTCTTTATATATTCGTCACGATGATGTGACATGTGCATGAGTAATATCAATCTCTAACTTCACCGGCTGATCAAACATTTATTGAATTGTTGACAAAGGACTTGTTATGATCCTTGGCCAGACCCCAAGTTGTTGGTGAGACCTGGTCCAGGACCCATAACCTTTTGTTTAAAGTAGACAAATTTTGAGATCCAGATTGAAGATCAAAATAAATAAACCACAAGAATCCATGGGTTTGGAACAAACAAAAATAAATTTTACAATACATTACAAGAAAGATAAAACAATTTACATACACCACAGTCCAAATATGTACAGGTGGATTTGCACGTTAAATTGTCGCTTAGTGTCCAAAGATTATGTGGGGTTACGAGATTGTGGGAGAGTGGGCCTAGGCGGGAAGCACTTTCAAACGGCCGGTGCAGACTCAATGGGTCAAATGGCATACCTCTGCACTGTAGGGATTCTATGATTATCTATCCTATACTCTCATTCAGGGTAACGATGAGGTACATACCACTAAGGCTAACTGTGGTCAAACACACCCCACTAAAGAATAAATGCCAAATGCAACCAAACTGATTCCATGGGTTTCTTAACAACCCACCCAGATTTCAGTAACACTGTGAGTCACCAAATCTCACTGAACCTCCATCTCTCTCAAGAGGGTTTCTAATTTTCACCTATGAAAATTTTGCCTTGGAATTCTCTCCAAAGTCACGCCAATTCAGATAGCTTCAACAATGGCCCAAATCGCAGGGTTTCAATCTCGCCTTCCAAGATTATGCTCCTTTTGTAAGGGCCCCGAAGAATCCAGCACGAGTTTTAAGGATACAAAATAATAACGTTTATTTACTATAACAATATATACATAACAGTAGCAGTAACTTCCCTTGCTACCTTCTCCTTCCTCCTGGTTCCTGGACTGGCCAGCTTATTTATAGTAGGAGTTTCTCCGCCCCCCTCATTGGGGAAGTTCATACTCCCATAGGATTGTGGGATAGTCATTAGTTCCCAGCCAATCGTCAGTAGGCAGGTTATAACAGCTCCCCTGAATTTCTAAGTGTGCACAATAATTACAAGCATAACTTCAGTTCTTTTGCCCTTCCAAACAGAACACTGTTGCTCCAAAAGGGGTACCTTTGCTCCAACGCCCTGCACCTTGGAGTCACCAAACATTGCTTGCCTTCTTGAATCTTCAGGAATTCTCTTAAGCCCTCTTTGACTGTCAGGGTTTCTCCTAAGCCTGCTTCATTTAAAGTCTGCCCCCTGCATGGTCTTCCATTAATTGGAGACTGTTTCTCCGAATTCTTAACTCAATTGGGCCCTGTTCCTGTCCCTTATCGCTTGTCCTTGTCTCTGAGACACTTCTTGGGATCGCTTCCTGTCCCCCTCCCTGGACATACTTTCCCGGACATTTACTTGACTATTAGGCCAGTCACTTGGCCTGGGTATTTCTGCCATTCTTTTTTCCTGGTTGGTCAGGCATGGACTAATGCTGGCCTGACGAACATGAAATATTTCAACTGCGCAAGTGCAGCCAGTTCCCAGCTGGTGCATCTGGGGGCGGCCTGATGTTCATCAAGAAGTGAAGTTTCCGACCTTACAGGTAAGTTTTAGTTTCTTAGCAGACTTTATAAAAGCACAAAAAGACATTGGGTGCAATCAATCGAACCTCCTCGCTGGGTGAGATCCAGATTGAGTGAGCAATTAGGCTCATTTAAATATGTCTGCGTCAGATCCTCCCAGCCCCAGGAACGAACACCCACACATGGGAGACCTCGCCATGGCGCCATCTAGCACTGATCCACACAAACATGGACCAGGCATAACAGCACCTGGGGGGTCTCACAGGCCATTGGGGACCCACAAGTGGGCAGGGACACGAAAGGGTGGCACCCTGGCTCTTCCTCTGGCATCTGTCCAACTTTACAGTACCAGACTGGCCTGAGGGGGTCCTTGCCCATGAAAGGGGAGATCAGGGGGTATCAAGGGTGGGGGTTGAAGGATGAGTGTGAAGAGGCCTCCTACAGGTTCTGCGGAGTGAAGGTTGGGGGTTCTGAAAGGGGGCTCCAAAGGGGGTGTGGGAGGGCCTGAAAAGGGGGACTCTCAGTGACCCCATGGAGGGGGTATCCTCACTTCGGCGGGTGTGAGGTATTGCACATGTAGGGGTGGACATTGCTGATGGTGGGGGTGCAGGGAACCTTCAAGCTCATGGGGTACCCTTTCAAAATGGTGGGCTGATCTCGGAGGAGCCGGTGTCGTCGGTGAGTTCAGCTCTCCATTGGTGAAAACATTTCGAAGCGTGGTCTAGACCGGGAGAAACTTCTCAAGGCCCAAAAGAATGACTTAAGGGTGCGATCTAATGAAAAAGAAAACAGAGTCCTATTCTGGGGGGATTTGCAGGGTTGTTCCCTGTGCTAATGTGGCAGGAACGATGCCGCTATCAAACTATATTGTCATTTTTTGGGGCCATTACGAAATCTAATCACACCAGCCTAGAGACAAAAGCTACAGTTGGTTCAGACATCAGTCAAACAAATACCAACTGAAATTATTTTAGGGAGACGGGGTCCCCTGACTGAAGTAACCTTTCTGAAATCTCTTTAATACAGTACACAAGCTGCTAAAACAGTCGTCTGGAAAAGCTGCCAATGAAGCAGTAATGAGTTCCCTTCTTCCAAGTCAAAGCCCTATCTCTACTAAATTTTAAAAATCCAGCAAGAGATAGAGAATTTTTCATCAGAAGGAACCTCAGGTGCAGAATTATCGATTTGGGGAAAAGACGCATTAGTTTTTAAAAATAAATTGGCTCTGGCAATTGCAATTTTATACAGGCTTCAATTCCACTCCTGGAAGTTCAAAGTTTTCTGCTGCAGCCTGGGACACATAAACAATGATCCCTCAATGTTTTTACCTGTCCTCGTTTAACTTTAATTTGGCTAGAAAGTAACTACCTACAGCATAACATGGAAATTTTGCATGCCTGTGTGTATATATATGTGTGTGTGATGTGAAGGGGACATGGCCTTACCTTTAAAAATATTTTTATATCTTTACAGGTGTGGGTTTTTAACTCCATAAAAAGTAATCCTGTTTTATTTTAAAATCAAGAAAGCTTGCCAGACTAGCTTTTTTACAATCAACATGTTTAAGCACAGATAGTGAGTAATAACTTCAAATTTTAAATTCACAAAAATGCATTACTGTTAGACTTGGAGTGGTACAACAGGGGAGTCAATCTTACTTCATCTCATAGGGCCGTAACAATTCACAGAACAACTTTTGAGTTTTGCTCAATTTTACTTGCTAATATTAGTCATTATTTCATTTGTATTAATCCATTATTATTCTTATTATTCTATATTAATTACCAATTATTCTATTATTCGTTCTTTATTTTCCTAATTTCCTTTTTAATTTAACAGCAACATGAAGCAACATTACAGTCCACATTTGGTCACAATAATGTACACGAAATCTCAGTGATGAAGCTGACAGGTATACTACAATAGATTGTTCACGTTGTACAAAATCCCTTTGCTTCCCATCTTATTGGAAGTTCGCAACCAAGTAATTAAACCAAGGACCTAACCTTGCTTTTCTGCGTGGATTTAGAAGATCCCATGGCATTACACAATGAACAGCCAGGAGTTCTGATATCCTAGATAACATCTATCGTTCAAGTAACATGAATTGGTGGACAACTCAATCAAGTTTTTCCAAAATTTTCTTTCAATAATCCAAAATACTTGTAATTATATTACAATGCAAAATAATCTTTTGCTGATTGTTTCCTAAAGGATGGACATAAACATCTTGAAATTATTGTGTGATGATTACCGTCTGAAATGTCTTTGTCAGCTATTTCAACAGACAATTACCCACTTCAGGTTATTAATTTAGAAAGAAAGAACTTGCATTTTTCAATGCAGCAATTGAGTGCCCCCACGGCACAGGCCCGCCCGCGGATCGATGGGCCCCGATCGCGGGCCAGACCACCGTGGGGGCACCCCCCGGGGTCAGATCGCCCCGCGCCCCCCCCCAGGACCCCGGAGCCCGCCCACGCCGCCTGGTCCCGCCGGTAAATACCAGGTTTGATTTACGCCGGCGGGACAGGCAATTTCTGGGCGGGACTCTGGCCCGCATGGGCCGGAGAATTGAGCGGGGGGTCCCGCCAACCGGCGCGGCCCGATTCCCGCCCCCGCCCAATCTCCGGTACCGGAGACTTCGGCGGGGGCTGGGGCGGGATTCACGGCGGCCAACGGCCATTCTCCGACCAGGCGGGGGGTCGGAGAATGACGCCCCTGGTCGCTGCAGTCGTGGACGGTGCGTGAACGCTGTGGGGGGGGGGGCGGCCTGCGGGGGGGCGAGGGGCGATCCTGCACCGGGCTTCACCTGGAATGTGGGGTGGCCCGCGATCGGTGCCCACCGATCATCGGGCCACCCTCTCTGAAGGAGGACCTCCTTCCTTCCGCGGCCCCGCAAGATCCGTCCCCATCTTCTTGCGGGGCGGACTTAGAGAAGACGGCAACCACGCATGCGCGGATGACGCCTGTCATGCGGCGCCGGCCGCGTCATCTATGCGGCGCCGCTTTTACGCGGACGACAAGGCCTGGCGCGTGTAGATGACGCGACCCCAATCCTGGCCCATTGTCAGGGCCTGAATCGGTCGGGACCGAGGCCGTTCCGCGCCGTCGTGAACCTCAACGGCGTTCACGATGGCGCGGCCACTTCGGCGTGGGAGTGGAGAATCCCGCCCCAGGACTCTCAGCCGTTCTTTGGATTATGCCACGGGATCATTTGCATCTACCCGGAAAAGCAGAGAGGTCCTTGCTTTAATGACTTGGTTGGAAAACTCCAATGAGATTGGACGCAAAGGGATTTTGTACAAATATGTCAGGTCGTTGGCAACTCAAATTATCACAGTGTCATTTCAAGGCCCAAATATGTTCTAAAATTCAACTTACTTTATTTCAGAAGAAAATCTGATACTTTACTAAAAATAAATGAGAACATAAGTTTTTCTGAAAAAGAAACTTACAGTGGGTTTGGATTTCTGCTTCTTTTTTTTCCTGTTATTTCTGTTGCTGACAAAATAATGCAGGGTCCCATACTCCATGAGGGCAGCGAAGACAAAAAGGAAACAAACAGACACAAAGAGATCCATGGCAGTTATGTAGGACACCTTTGGCAGCGATTTCCTGGAAATTGTACTTAGCGTCGTCATAGTTAGAACTGTTGTAATACCTGGTAAACATGGAAATTATTATAAATTCCATGGCGTATGTGAGAGTTTGCAAAATGTATTAGTGATGTACAGAAAAGTCCAGCCATTGTCTTTCATTTTTCTTTCTCGTTTGTCTCAAGGATCATTACTGCAGGACTATTTGTTAGCGGACACCTTCCTCCAGTTGGGAGGTTATTCGGCCCTTCGAGCCTGCTCTGCCATTTTATTATGATCATGGCTGATCATCCAACTTAAGAGCCTGTTCCTGCTTTCTCCGCCCCCCCCCCGCCCCCCCCCCCACCCCCCACACCGCCACCCCGCCACCCATATCCTTTGATCCCTTTCCCCTCCAAGAGCTGTATCTAACCCCTTCTTCAAGACATACAATGTTTTGGCCTCATTTCTGGTTATTCTTTCTGTGGTTGCGAATTCCAAGACTCGCCACTCTTGGGAAGAACAAATATCTCCTCATCTCAGTCCTAAATGGCCTACTCCCTATCCGTAGACTGTGACCCTTAGTTCTTGACTCCCCCACCATCAGGAACATCCTTCCTGCATCTACCCTGTCTGGCTCTGTTAGATTTCTATAGGTTTCTAAGAGATTTCCCCATCATTCTTCTGAACTCCAGTGAATAATATACTAACTGACTCAATCTCTTCCCATATGTCAGTCTGGTGAACATTACTGCGCTCCCTCTACAGCAAGAACACCCTTCCTCAGATAAGGAGACCAAAACATCACACAATGCTCCAGGTGTGGTCTCACCAAGGCCCTGTATAATTGCATCAATCATAGAATCCCTCCAGTGCTGAAGGATGCCATTTGGCCTATCAAGTCTGCACCGATCCACTCTGCCCAATACCCATAACCCTGTAACCTAGCCTGCACATCTCTGAACACTAAGGAGCAAGTTAGCATGGTCAATCCATCTAACCTGCACATCTTTGAACCGTGGGAGGAAACTAGAGCACCCGGGGGACACCCTCGCAGACAAGGGGAGAAAGTGCAAACTTCTCACAGTCACCCAAGACCGGAACTGAATCCAGTGTGCTGTGATGCAGCAGTGCGAACCACTGTGCCACAGTGCCACCCCAAGACATCCCTGCTCCTGTACTCAAATCCTCTCACTATGAAGGCCAACATACCATTTTCCTTCTTTACCTCCTGTTACACCTGCATGCTTACTTTCGGTGACTCGTGTACGAGGACACCCAGGTCTCATTGCACATTCTTCTCTCTCATTTTATAGCTGTTCAGATAATAATCTGCCTTCCTATTTTTGTTACCAAAGTGGATAACCTCACATTTACCCGCATTATACTGCATCGGCCATGCATTTTCTAACTCACTCAGCTTGTCCAAATCACACTGAAGAAGCTTTGCATCCTCCTCACAGCTCACCCTCCCATCCAGCTATGTGTTATCTGCAAATTTCGCAATATTACATTTAGTTCCCTCAACCAAATCATTAATATATATTGGAATGGCTGGGGTTCCACTACCGATCCTGCAGTATCCGCAGAGAGTGGCACGGTGGCACAGTGGCTAGCACTGCTCACTGCCAGTGACCCGGCTTCAATTCTGGTCTTGGGTGACTGTCTGTGTGGAGCTTGCATCCGGTTTCCTCCCAAAGTCCAACGATGTGCAGGTTAGATGGATTGGCCATGCTAAATTGTCCCTAAGAGTCCAAAGATGTGTAGGTCAGGTGGGGTTACCGGGATAGGGTGGGGGAGTGGGCCTAGGCAGGGTGCTCTTTCTGAGGGTCGATGCAGGCTTGATGGGCCAAATGGCCTCCTTCTGTACTGTAGGAATTCTATGAAAGTTTATTCTATGAAATTCTACCCTGCCTGCCAAATTGGAAAAAGACCTGTTTATTCCTACTCTTTGTTTCCTGTCTGCCAACCAGTTTTCTATCCATCACAAAATGCGACCCCCAAACCATGAGCTTTAATTTTATATGCTGATCTCTTGTGTAGGGCTTTGTCAAAAGCCTTCTGAAAGTCCAAACACACCACATCTACAGGCTCCCCCTCATCAACTTTACTAGTTACATCCTCAAAGAATTCCAGTCGATTTGTCAAGCATGATTTCCCTTTCATAAATCCATGCTGACTCTTACCGATTCTGTCATCATTTTCCAAGTGCTCTGTTATTAAATCTTTTATAATGGACTCTGGCATTTTCCCCACAACTGGCTTCAGGCTGACTGGTCTATAATTCAGTTTTCACTCTACCTCCCTTTTTAAGTAGGGGGGTTACATTAGCTACCTGATAATCTGTAGGAACTGTTCCAGAGTCCATTGAAACTTGGAGGATGACCGCCAATGCATCCATTATTTCTAGGGACACTCCCTTAAGTAATCTGGGATGGAGATAGGTTGGGAAAGCCAAGGATTTGAGCTTCTCTAAGGCTGCTATCATTGACATTGCAGCGAGAGAAATGATTGGGGGAGGACCAACTAGAAAGAGTCAGTTTTCTCTACCATACTCCCTCAATACGGTCCATTAAATAGGTTGCCAAAGAAGTGACAAACGCAGTTCATCAAGATAACAAATTGAGGCATCAGGCAGTGTCAGTGTTCAAACTGAAGATCATGTGGTCCGAATGTCAGGGCCTCGATACTCAAATTTCTCAGCTTATGATTAAATTTGTAGAAGTGTTTAGAACATAGAACATATAGTGCAGAAGGAGGCCATTCGGCCCATCGAGTCTACCATGACCCATATTAAGCTCTCACTTCCACCCTATCCCCGTAACCCAATAACCCCTCCTAACTGATGGTAAAACCATCAGTTTAACCAATGGTAAAATCTTTTGTGATTGTTGATCAGGCATCAGCCTGATACTGCAGGGTTTAAAATAAAAACAAGGGTAGAATTTCCTGCCCACTCACATTGTTTTTTATTTGGTGGGCCTGAAATGAGTAATACCTCAACTATGTACTTTGCCATGCCCCTACTTTATTTTCTAAATCCTTATTTTCTGCTGCCTGAACATGTTTGCCAACTGAACACTATATATATCGATGGGTATTTTATAAGAAGACGAAAGTAGTTCAGGACATTGTTCATCCATTTCAGTTTATGAAACTTCTTCAGTGAACTGCTCAGGGATATAATGCACAAACTGCAGCAAGTCAAGGAGACAGTTTCAGAAAAACTGTGTCTACTTTTCCAGCAATTTGGAGGCTACCTGCGGCCCTACATGTTGCTAGATCGCCAAGAATGCTCCTGCAAAACTCCACCACCAATCCATAGGATTCCTACAGTGCAGAAGGATGCCATTCAGCCCATCGAGTATGCACCAACACTTTGAATAAGCACCCTACTTAGGTTCACTCCCCCCACCATATCCCGTAACCCCACCTAACCTGTACATCTTTGGACACTAAGGGGCAATTTAACGTGGCCAATCCACCGAACCTGCACATCTCTGGACTGTGGAAGAAAACCGGAGCACCCAGAGGAAACCCACACCAACACGGGGAGAATGTGCAAACCCCACACAGACTGTCACCCAAGGCCGGAATTGAATCTAGGTCCCTGGAGATGTGAGGCAGCAGTGCTAACCACTGTGTATTGTATAATCCAGCGCACTTCCCAATGGTGATTGGATGCCTGCCTACAAGATAAGCACTGACGTCAAGACACAGCTCTGTGTCTGGCACAAGACTTGTTCTGGCAGCTGTATACACCAATGCTATACTGAAAATATCAGATAGTTTTAAAATAATCTTAAAAGCAACAAAACCTGTAACAACAGCTTGCATTAATATAGGAGTTGTAACATAGAAAAATATCCCATGCTGCTTCACAGATACATAACTAAAAAACACACATAGAACCAAAGAAGAAGACTACAAGAGGTGGGAGAAAAATTATGGGAAAAGAAGTGAGCTTTAAGAAGGGTCTTATGGGAGGAGAGCGGTACAGAGAGATTTACCAATCAAATTCCTGAGTATAGAAGGCCTCAATAACTCAAGACTCTACTGCCAAAGGTGAGCTGATGAAAGGGAGAATGCACAAGATGTCAGGAGTTGGAAGAAAAAAACTGTTTGACAGGTGCTACACAAAGAAAAAGTGAGGTCACTGAGAGAATTAAACATACGGATAAGTATTTTAAACAAGGAATGGAGTTATGGACAAGTTGGACTTAATGCACAATAAGAATATGGGAAGGAGTGATTGTGGGTGACATGAAGAGTGGAGAGTGGATGCAAGTCAGAAAAGCTTTGGAGTAGTTGAGCACAGAGATGATAAAGGGATCAATGAAGAGTTTAGCTCCAGATGGGCTGAAGTAGGAACAGAAATAGGTGATGTTATGGAGGTGAAAGTAGGTAGGTTTTGAGGGGGAGAGGTTCAGGAGTTTAGGTTAGGTTCACATAGGAAGGCAGGGTGGCAAATAGTCCATTCCAGCCTGGAGAGAAGAATAAAGGCTCATGAGGGAGATTGAAGACAATGAGACGGATTTTCCAGCCCTCTCTCCCAGCAGGATCACCTGGTCCCACTGAAGGTGACCCCCCACCCACTCCCGCCCATGGCAGGTTCCATGGCAGTGGGTTCGGCGAGCATCACCCATGGCCATTAACTTTGATGGGACTGGAAGATCCTGCCAGCAGCCAATGATGAACCATCTCCACCACCAGAAAACCCACTGCCTGGGCAGGGGGGGTCAGAAAATCCCAGCCAATATATTATTTTATCTTCCAAAGCTTTAAATTGTGCTTCATTTAAGACTGTCTGCCAGGTAAGCAGTCTGACAGCACAGAAACTGTGGAAGGTCCAAGAAAGCTGGGGGTTATCAGTTATTTGAGGTACTAAATTTCACTTGGGCTTCCAAAATCTTTCAGGCATTCAATTATAATTTAAGGAAGATTGACTATACAAAAACAAAAATGCTCGTTTAAATACCATCACTGCCAAGGAAACTCAATTCAAATTGATTTTCCTCTATTTTATTCATCAGAGCTTTGATTTTTACTGCAGCCTTTATGAAAATAAATTGTGAGATTGAGCACAAGTTTGGAGCAGCAAGTGGAAGTACAGGTATTGGAGAATATGCCTACTGCCAAAGGAAGTCTTCCTTGAGCTTCTGACCCTGGGCTTTGGGATTTTATGAGGCCTGCGAGAAAACACTTTAGATGATTGCATGTCCTATTTGGGAGTGTACTTGCTTTTGTTTCTAAATCTGGTCCAAGCAAAAGGAAATTTTCAAGATGGCAGCAAAATCCCTCCAAACAGCCACTGTGAGAGAAATGTGCCCCGTCATTCAGCATATATTTCTGCATTTAGCATTTTTTTGAAACCTGTAACCTCCAATGTTTAAATTTTAAAGTGCTGCTTTTGTTCAGGTTTGAGTCATGTACCAATTTTTGTAAATCATAGAGACTGCCTCTTTAAATTGTTTTCTACCCAGCCTCAAATTCTGATTTGACAATGAGGCAGCTACAGTCATGCTCCAAATCCTTAAAAGCTGGAAACTGAAACTATAATATAATCATCATGATAAGCTGTATAAATAAGTGTCTTCTAAAAGTGCTTTCCCTTTAAACTCCAGATTAAGGAAAATAATTTTTGTGATTATGTCCTGTTGGAGAAACAAATTCTCAAAGACAAATTATGGTACAGTAATCGTTGTCACTATGTCTGGGCCAGAAGTTCCGGGTTGAAGCCCTACAACAAGACATGTTGATCACAGAAGGAGTGTTTGCAACATGTTTCCACAGGTTTATAATCAATCCAGGAATCCTTCCACCTGCTCCCCACTATTTCCCAAAAGGGAAACATGAATGATAGGCCACAAAAAATGGTAAATGGTTGAATATTAAGTTGATCCCATTGATGATAGGGATATGCACACCTTCCAAATGCACTTATGAGCTGTATCATCTTTCTCACTGGATATTCAGCAGCTGACTAATCACTGTTTTTAACAGCTACACCCAAGATGAGCATAAATAAGCAACCAAATAGTTTTCTCAATCTCAGCATCTGGTTGTGTTTCAGATTACTTCCCAAATAACCTATGCCCTACTTTATTACTATACATATTGTTCAATCAGCTTTATGTGGAGGGAATGCAGCAGAGGTTCACTAGATTGATTCCTGGGATGGCAGGGTTGTCGTACGAGGAGAGATTGGGTTGCCTGCGCCTGTATTCACTGGAATTTAGAAGAATGAGAGGGAATCTAATTGAAACATATAAAATGCTGACAGGGCTGAACAAACTGGATGCAGTGATGTTGTTTCCTCTGACTGTTGGTTCTAGAACAAGGTGTCGCAGCCTTAGGATACAGGGTAGGCAATTTAGGAATAAGATGAGGAGAAATTCTTCACTCTGGGTGGTGAACCTGTTGAATTCTCTACCACAGAAGGCTGTGGAGGCCGGGTCACTGAATGCATTTAAGAAGGAAATAGATAGATTTCCAGATTTTAAAGCTGTCAATGAGGTGCGAGGAGAGCACAAGGGTATGGAATTGACATTGAGGATCAGCCATGGTCATATTGAATGGTGCAGCAGGCCCGAAGGGTCAGATTGCTTACTCCTGCTCCCAATTTCTATGGTTTCTATGAATATAAAGCATTTGGCAACAGATGGAGGGATTTCAGTGTATGATAACCTGAACACATTGACTGCAGTGCAAACAGAACAAACTACCTGTTGTCCACTCATTTGAATGATTTGTGTGGGCAGTTAACATTAATAACACTGTTCATTGGTGGTAGCGGGCGGCAGGAGGTGTATTGTGTCGGAAACAGGTGGTGGGAGTCATGGGTGAAGAGAATCTCACCTGGGAAAGAATGAAAAATAGGACAACAGGGGAGTGCAGGAACCCCTACAATTATTGGACGTTGCACTGGAGGTTTTGGTGGAGGAGGTGGGAAGGAGGAGAGATGCGTCTGCAGGGAAGAAGGAGGCCTGCAGGCACAGATATAAATCAAAAGATGTGATTGGACAGCCATGGAGCTGTTGGTTGGCTTCTTGAATCCTACTCTGCACTTTCAGTGGTTGTTCACTGCACGTGTGCTAATGCCTGTACAAACATAGTGTCCCGTAAATGTCATTTTGGAACTCTAAGGGCTTTCATAGTGCCCGAAAACAGGCATATATAAGCTTCATTTCTTGTCCTATGTCTCTTGAACTATATTCATTTCTTATGAAAGTTAATTTTAACAGAACAATTTATTCATATAGCTCCTTCATAAATAGTTCACCGTTTTGACTCTATTTGGAATCAAGTTGTACCTAATGATGTTCTCGCTGGCACAGCTTCTTTATTGATCCAGAATGACACCCATGACAGGACAACTGTAAGTGAGCAAGGTATGTAGGTTTGAATAGTGAAGTATCCCATTCTTCTACTTAGATCAAAGAATATTGTCATTATGACATAATCTCCTGTAAAGAAAAAAATAAATGATATTTTTTTTAAATAAACAATTTTAATGAGATATTTTTGGCATTACCAACAGCAACAGTATAAAAACAATGTACAAAGAATAATAAACATAGTGCAATCACTGACTCCCAACCCGCCAAGACATGCCTAACTGACCCCCTATTCTACGCTACCCTAACTCTCCCCTCCCACATACCCCCCCTCCCCGCTGGCGATTAATTTTCCACGAAGAAGTTGATGAATGGTTGCCACCTCCGGGCGAACCCTAACAGAGACCCTTTCAAGGCGAACTTAATCTTCCCTAGTCCGAGAAAGCTGGCCATGCCGTTAGCCAGGTCTCCGACTTCGGGGGCTTTGAGTCCCTCCAAGCTAGCAGTATCCATCTCCGGGCTACCAGGGAAACAAAGGCCAGAACATCTGCCTCTTTCTCCTCCTGGATTCCCGGGTCTTCCGACACCCTGAAAATCGCCACCTCTGGACTCATTGCCACCCTTATTTTCAATACTCTGGACATAGAATTTACAGTGCGGAAGGAGGCCATTCGGCCCATCGAGTCTGCACCGGCTCTTGGAAAGAGCACGCCACTCAAGCCCACACCCCTACCCTATCCCCATAACCCAGTAACCCCACCCAACACTAAGGACAATTTTTGCACACTAAGGGAAATTTAGCATGGCCAATCCACCTAACCTGCACATCTTTGGACTGTGGGAGGAAACCGGAGCACCCGGAGGAAACCCACGCACACACGGGGAGAACGTGCAGACTCCGCACAGACAGTGCCCCAAGCCGGGAATCGAACCTGGGCCCCTGGAGCTGTGAAGCAATTGTGCTAACCACTATGCTACCGTGCTGCCCCGTCCGCAAACCCCTACCAATATCCTCTAAGTTTTGGACACGCTCAGAACATGTGGACATGGTTCGCAGGTCCTCCCTTCTCATTTTACACACCTATCCTCTACCCCAAAGAATCTACTCATCCAGGCCACTGTCATGTGGGCCCGGTGGACCACCTTGAATTGGATCAAGCTGGGCCTGGCACATGTTGCGGTCGCGTTGATTCTGCTCAACGCGTCCGTCCATCTCACCACCAAGCTCCTCCTCCCACTTACGCTTCAGCTCCTCGGTCCACGTCTCCTCCGCCCCCATGAGTTCTTTGTAAATGTCCGAGACGCTCCCCTCTCCCACCCATCCCCTAGACACTACCCTATCCTGGATCCCCCTTAGTGGCAGGAGTGGGAAGGATGAAACCTGCCTGCGCAGAAAGCCCCGCACCTGTAAATATCTAAATTTGTTCCCCCTTGCCAACCCAAACTTCTCCTCCAGCACCCTCAAGCTAGGGAAGCTCCCCTCTAAAAACAAGGTCCCCATCTTCTCAATTCCCGCCCTTCGCCATACTCAGAACCCCCCATCCAAGCTCCCCGGGGCAAACCGGTGATTGTCACAGTTTGAGGACCAAACTGATGCTCCCACTGCTCCAGCGTACCTCCTCCACTGACCCCAGATTCTCAGGGCTGCCACCACTACTGGGCTGGTGGAGTACCTCGCCGGCAGGAACGGCAGAGGTGCTGTTATCAATGCCCCAAGACTGGTGCCCCTAACGAAGCTGCCTCCATCCGTTCCCAAACCGACCCCGCCCCCACCACCCACTTCCTTATCATGGCTATGTTAGCCGCCCAGTAATAATTACTAAAATTTGGCAGCGTAAGCCCCCCTCCTCCCGATTCCACTCGATCATCACCTTCTTCACTCGCGGGGACTTACCCGCCCACACAAAGCCCAGGATGATTTTATTAACCCTCTTAAAAAAGGGCCGCGGGATGAAAATTGGGAGACACTGAAACACAAACAGAAATCTCGGTAGGACCGTCATTTTAACCGTCTGCACTCTCCCAGCTAACGACAGCGGGAGCGCATCCCATCTCCGAAACTCACCCCTCATCTGTTCAACCAACCGGGACAAGTTCAACTTGTGTAACGGGCCCCAGTCGCGCTCCACTTGTATCCCGAAGTACCTGAAACTGTCCCCTACCAACCTAAACAGCAGCTCCCTCAGCCGACCCTCCTGACCGCTCGCCTGGACTACAAACATCTCATTCTTTGTCATATTCAGTTTATACCCCGAAAACCGGCCAAATTCCCCCAAAATCGCCATAATTTCGCCCATCCTTGCCCCTGAATCTGATACGTATAAGAGCAGGCCGTCCGCGTAGTGCGAGGCAATATGTTCCACCCCCCACCGAACCAGCCCCTTCCAGCCCCTTCAAGCTCTCAGACCAATTGCCAGCGGCTCTATACCTAACACAAACAACAGTGGGGAGAGGGGGCACTCCTGTCTTGTCCCCCGGGACAGTCTAAAATAGTCCGAGGTCGTCCTATTCGTCCTTACACTAGCCTCCGGGGCCTGGTACAGCAGCCTGGCTCAGTTGTTAAAGCCCCCCACCGAACCCAAATCGTCCCAGCACCTCCCATAGATCGTCCCACTCCACCCGGTCGAACGCCTTTTCCGCATCCATTGCCACAACTATCTCAACCTCCCTACTCTCCGGGGGCATCATGAACACGTTGAGCAGCCTTCTTCTATTGGCCACCAACTGCCTGCCCTTGACAAACCCGGTGTGATCCTCCATAATCACATCCGGCACACAATCTTCAATCCTGGAGGCCAGAATTTTGGCCAGCAACTTGGCATCCACATTAAGCAGGGAGATCGGCCTATATGCCCCGAATAGCTCCAGGTTCTTGTCCCGCTTCAATATCAACAAAATAGTGGCCTGTGACACCGTCGGGGCAGCACCCCTCTGTCCCTCGCCTCATTGAAAACCTTGACCAGCAACGTCCCTAAAATCCCCGAGAACTTTTTATAGAACTCCACCAGGTACCCATCTGGCCCCGGGGCTTTACCCGACTGCATTGCCTTCAAGCCCTCAACTATTTCTTCAGCCCTAATCGGGGCCCCCAGCCCATCCACCAGCTCCCTACCCACCCTTGGGAAGGTCAGTCCGTCCAAAAAGCATCTCCCATCCCCTCGGGCCCCGTGGGGGGTTCCGAGCGATAGAGTCTACTGTAAAAGTCCCTGAACGCCCTGTTTAGTCCCGCCGGCTACCCTACCAAGTTCCCATCCCCATCATCCATCCTCTCTATTTCCCTGGCCGCCTCCCTTTTCCTTAGCTGCTGTGCAAGCATTCTGCTGGCCTTCTCCCCATGTTCATAAAATGCCCCCCTCGCCTTTCTAAGCTGCTCCACTGCCTTACCTGTGGACAACACCCCGAACTCAGCCTGCAGCCTCCGACGTTCCCTTAAGAGCGCCACCCCCGGGGTCACCGCATACCTTCTGTCTATCTGGAAGATCTCCTTAACCAGTCGGTCCATTTCTGCCCTATCCGTCCTGTCCCTATGAGCCCGGATCTAAATCAGCTCCCTTCTCACCACTGCCTTCAGCGCTTCCCAGACCACCGCTGCTGAGATTTACCCCATGTCATTAACCTGCAGGTAGTTCTGAATGCAGTTCCTCAGCCTCTCGCACTCTGCCTCATCTGCCAACAACCCCACATCCAACCTCCATTGCGGGCGCTGGAAGCTCTCCTCACTAACCTGCAGTTCCAACCAGTGTGGGGCATGATCTGAAATAGTGATGGCCGAATACCCCGTGTCCACCACCCCCGCCAGTAAATCCCTGCTCAAAATGATGAAGTCAATCCAGGAATAAACTTTGTAAACATGCAAATAAAAAGAAAACTCCTTCCCCTTCGGCTGCCTAAATCTCCATGGGTCAACCCCCTCCATCTGCTCCATGAACCCTATCAGTTCCTTTGCCATTGCTGGCACCCTCCCCGTTTTTGAACACTACCGGTCCAGGCCGGGGTCGATGACTGTATTAAAATCCCCTCCCATAACCACCTTGTGCGAGTCCAGGTCAGGTATCTTCCCCAGAACCCTCTTTATAAATTCCACGTCATCCCAATTTGGCACGTACACAATAACCAAGACCACCTTCCTCCCCTTCGGCTTACCCCTAACCATGACATAACGCCCCCCCATAGTGGCCTGTGACACCGTCGGGGCAGCACCCCTCTGTCCGAGACTATACTGCCCACCTAAAATTGCACCCGCTTGTTGATCAAAATCGCAACCCCTCTCGTCTTGGTGTCCAGCCCCGAATGAAAGACCTGACTGACCCAACCCTTCCTTAGCCTGACTTGATCCGCCACTTTCAGGTGTGTCTCCTGCAACATTACCACGTCCACCTTCAGAGCCCTCAGATGCACGAACACACTTGCCCTCTTGACCGGCCCATTCAACCCTCTAACATTCCAGGTGATCAGCCTAGTTGGGGGGCTGATCACCAATCAATCGTCCAATTAACATAAGAGACAACCTAAAACAAAAAACACACAGAAAACCCCCCAATAGTGTAAATCAAAGTAATACAAAGTAAAAAGCCCCATCAGCCACCCCCAAACTCGCAGAAACCGAATAACATTTACTTCACCCTTCTTCAACCAAACTCAAATACAGAAGAGAAATGACAATGGAAACATATAAACATCACTCAAAAAGTTGTAACTTAAAACAAAAAGTTCTCAGTTCAGCACCAGCCCTTTCCTCTTGGCAAAGTCCATTGCATCTTCGGGCGACTCAAAATAATGGTGCTGGTCCTCGTGCGTAACCCAAAGACGCGCCGGGTATAACAGTCCAAATTTCACCTTCTTCTTGAACAGGATCGCCTTAACTTGGTTAAAGCCTGCCCTCCTTCTGGCCACCTCCACACTCAGATCCTGGTAGACACGCAAAATGCTGTTGTCCCATTTGCAGCTCCGCGTACGCTTGGCCCACTGGAGAACACACTCCTTGTCCAAAAACCTCTGGAACCGGACCACCATCGCCCTTGGGGGGTCCCCCGGCCACGGCTTCCTCGCCAGCGCTCTGTACGCCCTGCCTACCTCCAACGGTCGGGGAAAAGCCCCCTTCCCCAGAAGCTTCTGAAACATACTCGCCACAAACGCACCAGCATCAGCCCCCTCAGTCCCCTCCGGGAGACCAACAATTCTTAAGTTCTGCCGGCGAGCTCTATTCTCCAGGTCTTCTACCTTCTCCAGCAGCCTTTTTTGCTGATCCTTCAGCATCCTCACCTCCAGCTGAGCCACCATTTGGTGCTTCTCCTGGTCCACCAGTGCTTTCTCCGGCTTCTGAATCGTTCCTTCCTGGGCATCCAGCCTGCGCTCCAGCCGATCGATCGATTTGTTTATCGGATCAAGACAGTCCCGTTTCTGCCCAACAAAACCCTCTTGAATGACCTGCATCAACTCCTCCATTGACGGTTGGGCCGTCACAGCAGGGGTTCGAACAGCAGCCATATTGTCTTCTGCCGCAATCTCCACCCAGCCCTTGCTTGTCTTCTTATTTCTCCTTTTTCGATCCCTTGGGGTTCTTCATTCCATACACCAATGTGTGGAACCAGTGCCAGATTGACTTCACCTTCAAAGCCAGCACTCAAAAACGCAAAAAAGTTGGGGGGAAAAGGTCCAAAAGTCTGGCCAGAGCGGGAGCCACCAACTGCGAGACTTACTCCCTCATAGCTGCCACCGGAAGTCCAAAATAAATGATATTTTAATTAACTTGAATAACAGTGTTTTGAGGATGTGTCAATAATTGGGATTTGGTTTACCAAATATTTTCTTTATTACATTTTCTATAGAATTAATTACACCTTATCCGATTATACTATAAGGTGAATTTGCAATTATTCAGAATGCAATGATGTTAGGGAACCTGGGGCGGAATTCTCCCCCCCCCCCCCCCCCACGCCGGGTGGGAGAATCGCCCGGGCGCCGCGCGAGTCCCGCCACACCGTCCCGACGCCCGCACGCGATTCTCCCCCCCAAACCGGCGCAGCGCGAATCACGGCTGGCCGCTGGGAGAATCACCACTTGCCGTTGGTAATGGGCGAGCGGCGATTCTCCGACCCGGATGGGCTGAGTGGCCTGCCCAACACGACAGGTTCCCGCCGGCGCCATCCACACCTGGTCGCTGCCAGCAGGAACAGCGTGGGAACGCTGGGGGGGGTGGCCTGTGGGGGGGAGAGGGAGGTGTCTGCACCTGGGGGGGGGGGGGCTCAAAAGGGGTCTGGCCATTTACGCGGCGCCGGTCACGTAATTTACGCGGCGCCGCTCCTAGCCCCCCTGGGGGCGGGAGAATAGGGGGCTGGGAACGGCCTCCGACGCCGGAGTGAAACACTCCGGTTTTCACTCCGGCGTCGGGACTTAGTCTCCTGATGGGAGAAATGCGCCCCCGGTATGTGACCAGGAAGGTATATGGCGAAATTCTCCAGTATCGGCGCGATGTCCGCCAACCGGCGCCAAAAACGGCGCAAATCAGTCGGGCATCGCGCCACCCCAAAGGTGTGGAATCCTCCGCATCTTGTGGGGCCGAGCCCTAACCTTGAGGGGCTAGGCCCGCGCCGGACTGATTTCCGCCCCGCCAGCTGGCGCGGTAATGACATTTCCGGGCGGCGCACGCGCGGGAGTGTTAGCGACCGCTCACGGCATCCCCGTGCATGCTCAGTGGAGGGAGTCTCTTCCGCCTCCGCCATGGTGGAGACCGTGGCGAAGGCGGAAGGAAAAGAGTGCCCCCACGGCACAGGCCTCCCGCGGATCGGTGGGCCCCGATCACGGGCCAGGCCACCGTGGGGGCACCCCCCGGGGCCAGATCGCCCCGCGCCCCCCCCCCCCCCCCCAGGACCCCGGAGCCCGCCCGCGCCGCCTTGTCCCACCGGTAAGGTAGGTGGTTTAATCCACGCCGGCGGGACAGGCATTCTAGCAGCGGGACTTCGGCCCATTCGGGCCGGAGAATCGCGGGGGGGGGGATGGCCGCCAAACGGCGCGGCGCGATTCCCGCCCCCGCCGAATCTCCGGTGCCGGAGAATTCGGCAACCGACGGGGGCGGGATTCACGCCAGCCCCCGACAATTCTCCGACCCGGCGGGGGGTCAGAGAATCTCGCCCGAGAGATTTTTTAAAAATCTGTAGCAGCTAACTAATGCATTGATGTTCTAACATAGTGCTAAAATGGAACTATCACAGTAAATAAAGATGATATATTGGTGCCTCGGTGGAGTTAATGGGGTTGAAAATCTGTGGCCAACTAGTGCGTTCTTGAGTCACGTTCGACAGCCAATCATTAAGTCAAGGCCCAGCAACACTGGGCCACCTTCAAAGGGTAAGGCAACCACATAGAAAGGCTACATAACTGGTGACTCTCAAAGCCAGGTGTTCCAATATCCCAAACTCTCAGAGGAATTCAGTGTAGGATCTGCAGCACTTCATCAAGTGTATTTGACCAACCGCGATTCTCCGCTCCGGCTACAGACTGTGGGCACTGGCGGGAAAATGGGCGCATTTTACCTCGCTGCCGGTGCCCGTTCCGAGACGGCATTCTCCGGCCTACAACGGTGCTAGCAGGGGCGTGGCGGGAAGCGTGGGGGTGCGGCGTCGGAGACCCGGCGCCACGTAAACGACGCGACGCCGTGGCGCACAACAGGTGACGCGAGCGCACAGGCCGCCGATGGAGGACCGTGGCTCCACGCCGAGCAGCGCCCAGGTTCACACACCACGACCTGGGGACGCTGCTGGACGTCCTCGAGGAGAGGAGGGAGCGCCTGTACCCCAGACCCGGCCGGAGGGTGCCAGCCAACGTGGCCCGGCTTCTGTGTAGGGAGGTGGGCGCAACCGTGAGTGACACCCAAAAAGCTCCACGACCTACTGAGGGCAGCCAGGGTGAGTACCCAGCAGTGTGACCATAGATAGATTTTGTACACATGCCAATGGCTAAAGGATTCAAATACATGCTGGTGATAGTGGACATGTTTTCACGGTGGGTAGAGGCTTTTCCGACCAAAAGAGATGATGCTAGAACAGTTGTAAATATTCTATTGAAATAAATAATGCCTAGGTTTGGAATACCGATGGGTATTAACAGTGACAGGGGAACTCATTTCACTCCTGGACGCGGTGGAGCAGAGGAGGGACGCCCTGCATCCCGGGCACGGCCGCAGAGTTGCCCACGCCACAGCCAGCGTCTGTGGAGGGAAGTGGCAGAGGCCGTCACCGCTGCGGCCCTGACACCACGGACAGGCACACAGTGCCACAGGAAGGTGAACGACCTCGTCAGAGCAGGCAGGGTGAGCCTCCCCATATCCCCCCCTCACCCATATCCCCCCTCCCCCATATCCCCCCTCCCCCATATCCCCCATAGCCCCCCCTCCCCCATATCCTCCCTCCCCCATATCTCCCCTCCCCCATATCCCCCCTCCCCCATATCCCCATATCCTCCCTCCCCCATATCCCCCATATCCCCCCTCCCCCATATCCCCCCTCCCCATATCCTCCCCTCCCCCATATCCCCACTGCCCCATATCCCCCCTTCCCCCATATCCCCCCTTCCCCATATCCCCCCACCCCCATATCCCCCCTTCCCACATATCCCCCCTTCCCCATATCCCCCTCCCCATATCCCCCCTCCCCATATCCCCCCTTCCCCCATATCCCCCCTCCCCCCATACCCCCCTCCCCCATATCCCCACTCCCCCATATCCCCCCTCCCCCCATATCCCCCCTCCCCCATATCCCCCCTTCCCCCATGTCCCCGCCTCCCCCATATCCCCCCTTCCCCCATATCCCCCCTTCCCCCATATCCCCCTCCCCCATATCCCCCCTTCCCCATATCCCCCCTTCCCCCATATCCCCCTCCCCCATATCCCCCCTGCCCCATATCCAACCTCCCCATATCCCCCATATCCCCCTTCCCCCATATCCCCCCTCCCACATATACCCCCTCCCCCAAATGCCCCCTCCCCATACCCCCTCCCCCATATCCCCCCTCCCCCATATCCCCCTCCCCATATCCCCCATATCCCCCCTTCCCCCATATCCACGCCTCCCCCATATCCCCCCTTCCCCCATATCCCCCTTCCCCCATATCCCCCCTTTCCCCATATCCCCCCTCCCCCATATCCCCCCTTCCCCATAGCCCCCCTTCCCCATATCCCCCCTCCCCCATATCCCCCCTGCCCCATATCCACCCTCCCCATATCCCCCATATCCCCCCTTCCCCCATATCCCCCCTCCCCCATATACCCCCTCCCCAAATGCCCACTCCCCATACCCCCTCCCCCATATCCCCCCTCCCTATATCCCCCCTCCCCCATATCCCCCCTCCCCATATCCCCCATATCCCCCCTTCCCCCATATCCCCCCTCCCCATATCCCCCCCTCCCCCCATATCCCCCCTTCCCCCATATCCCCCCTCCCCCATAACCCCCCTTCCCCCATATCCCCCTCCCCCATATCCCCCCCACCCCCATATCCCCCCTCCCCATATCCCCCCTCCCCATATCCCCCCTCCCCCATATCACCCATGTCCCCCCTTCCCCCATATCCCCCTCCCCCATATCCCCCTCCCCCATATCCCCCTCCCCCATACCCCCCTCCCCCATCACCCATATCCCCCTCCCCTATTCCCCCCCATATTTCCCGCCTACCCCCATATCCCCCCTTCCCCCATTTCCCCCCCATATCCCCCTCCCCCCATACCCCCCCTTCCCCCATATCCCCCTCCCCCATATCCCCCCTCCCCCATATCCCCATATCCCCCCTCCCCCATATCCCCCCTTGCCCCATACCCCCCCTCCCCATATCCCCCCTCCCCCATATCCCCCCTCCCCATATCCCCCCTACCCCCATATCCCCCCTCCCCCATATCCCCCTCCCCATATCCCCCTCCCCGATATCCCCCCTCCCCATATCCCCATATCCCCCTTCCCCCATACCCCCCTCCCCATACCCCACCCTCCCCCATATCCCCCCTCCCCCATATCCCCCCTCCCCCATACCCCCCTCCCCCATATCCCCCCTCCCCCATACCCCCTCCCCATATCCCCCATATCCCCCCTTCCCCCATATCCCCCCTCCCCCATATACCCCCTCCCCCAAATCCCCCCTCCCACATATCCCCCCTCCCCATAGCCGCCCTCCCCATATCCCCCTCCCCCATATCCCCCCTCCCCCATATCCCCCTCCCCCATATCCCCCCTTCCCCCATATCCCCCCTCCCCCATATCCCCCTCCCCCATATCCCCCCTCCCCATATCCCCCATATCCCCCTTCCCCCATATCCCCCTCCCCCATATCCCCCCTCCCCATATCCCCCCATTCCCCATATCCCCCTCCCCATACCCCCCCCTCCCCTATATCCCCCCTCCCCCATATCCCCCCTCCCCATATCCCCCATATCCCCCCTTCCCCCATATCCCCCCTTCCCCATACCCCCCTCCCCATATCCCTCCATTCCCCATATCCCCCTCCCCATACCCCCTCCCCTATATCCTCCCTCCCCCATATCCCCCCTCCCCCATATCCTCCATATCCCCCCTCCCCCATATCCCCCCTTGCCCCATATCCCCCTCCCCCATATCCCCCCTCCCCATATCCCCCCTCCCCCTTTCCCCGTATCCCCCTCCCCCATATCCCCCCTCCCCATATCCCCCATATACCCCCCTCCCCCATATCTCCCTTGCCCCATATCCCCCCTCTCCATATCCCCCTCCCCCATATCCCCCCTCCCACCCTCCCCCATATCCCCCCTTCCTCCATATCCCCCATATCCCCAAGTGAATCCAGCCCTAACCTTAACCTCTGCAATTCACGCGCAACCGATGGCGTGCATTCATATACCTGCCTAACAGTGTTGCCTTTTACCCCTGCCACCCCCCCCCCCCCCCACAGGATAAGCGCGCACACAACAATAGGGAGCATGTGAGGACTGGAGGAGGCCCCGCTGATGAGAGGCCACTGACCGAACACGAGGAGAGGGCCCTGGAACTGGTTGGCGGACCTGACGACCGGGAGGTTGCTGATGCAGAGGTCGGGGGGGTAGTAGCAAGTGAGCCACCGACAGCCCGTCCCCATAACCCCCCTCCCCTATATCCCCCTCCCCCATATCACCTGATCACTGCCTAATGTCTAACCATGCATGCTTCATTGTGTATCGCAGGACCAAACGTCCAGGCACCCATCCCCGCAGATGCAGACCGCCCGCAGGATGCCCCCCGGAGGCCACGGGAGACGGAGAGACACGCACCCTCCAGCATGCGACGCCCGCAGGATGCCCCTCGCACACCACGGGAGACGGAGAGACCTGGAGCAACAGGGAGACGACACCCCCGTCACGTGCGGGAGCGACCACCCAGCGACGAGGGAGGCAGCCACAGGCCCCCGTCACATCCGAGCCAGGACACCACTACCCAGGACACCACTACCCAGGACACCACTACCCGGGACACCACTACCCGGGACACCACTACCCGGGACAGCACTACCTGGGACAGCACTGCCCAGGACACCCCTACCCGGGACAGCACTACCCAGGAAGACGAAATACCGGACAGTGACTCAGAGTGGATGAGTGGAGACGAACCCCCACCCCAAAGTGCCATGGACTCAGAGTGGGACGAAGAGTACGACACAACGCCACTGCTGTCACCAACACCCTGACCATCGCAGAAACACTCACCTCGGTTGGGCACTTTAGTGATGAGGTGGTTGGTACACTCACTGGTGCGCACCACAGCCGTCCCGGTACAGCAGGTGGAGGTAGGAGCAGCAGAGGGGCCCTGCGGTCGGAGGGCAGCCCAGCCCAAGCGAACATCTGCCGCCCAGATGGATCCCGGGTTCCTGGATTTACCACACCCACACATAGATCCGATGCAACCACCGACCCGGAGACGAGCGAAGAGGGTGACGGGCGGCTTGCGGCGGCTGCAGTCGCAGGTGGAGGAGTCCACCCGCGTCCAGGAGCTGGGAGTGGTGCCGGTCATGCGTGCCACCCAAGCTGACACCGCACGGGTGGCGTCCGCGGTGGAGGCAATGGGTGCGACGGTGTCAGACATGGGGAACGGTTTGCGAGGCCTGGGGCTTTCCGTGCAGGCGGCGTCTGTGGCCCAGGATATTGGATGCCCTCTCACAGGAGGCCATGAGCCAGTGCCAGCGCCAGATGGCAGAGGCGCTCAACGCCATAGCCCTGTCTCTGCAGGCCATGGCCCAGTCTCAGCAGGCCAGGGCCCAGTCTCTGCAGGCCATCGCTGAGGGCATCGGCGCCAGTGGCCATGTGCGAGCCGGCGTCGCACTGTCACAGACAGGGTTTGCCAACACCCTGGGCTCCATGGCTGCAAACCTGCAGACCCCTGTCGATACCAGCACGGGCCTCCAGGACTGGCAGCGCCAGATGTCGGGGGGGCGTCGGATGGCCAGTCCGTTCGCATCCCCCACCCACGTAGAGGCCTGGGGGCCATCGGGCACCCCGAGGGAGGAGGAGGTGGTGTGGTCCATCCCGGCTCCCCCTGTAGGGGAGGTCCCGGTACACCGCGACACCTCGGACTCCCCCCCCTTCCGTCCCAGGTGCATCGGGTGGGCAACGGGCAGGACAGGCTGGCAGCTCGCCATCCCAGTCGCCCGGGCCGCCGCCTGGCCCATCTAGGCCAGGACGCCCCAGGAAACGGCCGCCAAAGGGATCCAGTGTCAGAGGGCAGGAATCACAGGAGTCCACCTCCAGTTCTGCTGTACCATCTGGGGAACCACGTAGACGTAGTCAAAGAGCCCGTAAGGCCAAACAATTAGACACTGAGTAAGTTGGCACGGGTGCAGGGCACAGATGAGTTTTAGGGGCTAGGGCACGTGCATGAACTCCTTTGGTTATTAAAGTCAATGTTACACCTACAGAAGCTGCCTTTGTGCTCTGTCCAAAGCGTGCGGGGGTGTCATGTACGTTGAGCGCAAGTGTGTGTGTGAGGGGTGGTTTTACCTCAGCCCCAGGTGAGTCTGCCCCCTTCCCACTGGGCCGCCATCAACATCCCCCGGGCAGAGGACGGGACCGTGCGCTGCAGTGTCACAGCCGCATGCAGGGATGGTCCCTGTGGATGGTGGTACTGTGGCCATGGGTCAGACATAGTCCAACGATGTAGAGCCAGGAGCTCATCGCAGGGCGGGTTGTCATCATCCTCCATGGCCTGCAATAGACACGCGTCCACCCGCAACTGTGTGAGCCCGGCCCGTTGTGCCGCAGGTGGATCGGCAATGGGGGGGGGTGGTGTGCATGCGGGTGGGGTGGGTGGGGTTGGGGAGCTGGGTGAGGGTGCTGGGTGGGTGGATGGGTGGGGGGTGTGGGTGGTCGGCTGTTGCCATGGTGTGCGGTCTGTGGCCATACTACCCGATTCCCACGCCCATCTAGTCAGTGAAGCGGGCGGCTATCAGTCTGTCTCATGCCCGCTGGGCCAGCCGCTAACGGTGGACAGCCACCCGCCTGTGTCTACCCCGTCTGCCCTGACCATTACCCCCATCCCCCTCATCTGGGGAGGACTGCGCCTCTTCCTGCTGCTCCTCCACTCCGTCCTCCTCTGCCTGCGGCACATCGCCCCTCTGCTGGGCTATGTTGTGCAGGACGCAGCACACCACAATGATGCGGCCGACCCTATCTGACCGATACTGGAGGGCGCCCCCAGAGAGGTCCAGGCACCTGAAACGCATCTTCAGCACGCCAAAGCACCTCTCTATCACTCCCCTTGTCGCTACATGGGCATCATTGTAGCGGTTCTCCGCCTCATTGCGTGGCCTCCGTATAGGCGTCACCAGCCACGATCGCAATGGGTAGCCCCTGTCGCCCAACAACCAGCCCCTCAGCCGGGGATGGCGTCCCTCGTACATGCCGGGGATGGATGACCGCGACAACACGTATGAGTCGTGTACACTGCCTGGGTATCGGGCTCAGACTTGCAGGATCATCATGCGGTGGTCGCAGACCACCTGTATGTTCATCGAATAGGTCCCCTTCCTATTGGTGAACATGGCCCTGTTATCTGCAGGTGGCCGCACGGCGACGTGCATCCCATCGATCGCGCCCTGGACCATGGGGAACCCGGCCACGGCAGAGAAGCCCATGGCCCGGGCATCGTGGCTGGCCCGGTCCATGGGGAAGCGGATGTAGCGGTGCGCCATGGCATATAGGGCATCTGTCACTGCCCGGATGCACCGATGTCTACACATGGTTAACACGGGGCGCCCTCGGGTGCCTCCGTTGCCGTGGGGCCGCAAAGTCCTCCTCCCCCTCCTCGTCCTGTCGGTCAGGTGTCCCTCCAGCCTGGGCGGCTGCCGCCTGTCCCTCTGCGGCAGCCTGCGCCGCCTCTCTGGCACGCTCTTCCTCCTCCTCATCCAGGGCAACATAGACATGAGTGGCTGCCGCCACGGCGGCCAACATCGCTGGATGATCGGAAAACATGACGGCCTGGTGGGGGGGAGGGGAACGACGACATGTCATCATTGCCCATATCCCCTCCTCCCCCCAGCCAGGTGGCATGGACCGCATGGGTCCAACTGTTGGAGGCTGGCACCTGGCCAGGTGGACCAACTCACTTGCCCTCGCATCCCCCTCCCCGGCACGGACCCCCCATCCCCCTCCCCGGAACGGAACCCCCCCCAACCTCCACCCCGGCACGGACCCCCCATCCCCCTCCCCGGCACGGACCCCCCCCCACCTCCATCCCGGCACGGACCCCCCATCCCCCTCCCCGGCACGGACCCCCCCCCCACCTCCATCCCGGCACGGACCCCCCATCCCCCTCCCCGGCACGGACCCCCCCCCAAACCTCCACCCCGGCACGGACCCCCCCACAACCTCCACCCCTGCACGGACCCCACATCCCCCTCCCCGGCACGGACCCACCCCCCAACCTCCACCCCGGCACGGACCCCCCCCCCAACCTCCACCCCGGCACGGACCCCCCCCAACCTCCACGGACCCCCCATCCCCCTCCCCGGCAGGGACCCGCCCCCCCCCCCATCCCCCTCCCAGGCACGGACCCCCTCGCGGCACTCTCCCGGAGCCCAGCCTACTCTAACCACCCCCCCCCCCCCGCCGCACACACACACACACAACCCGAGACACACCTCTCCTCACGCATTCAGACTGCGGCCACGCCATCGCCTGCCCAGAGCCAACCCCCCAGGCCGTCACTCACCTCCACGCTGGTCGGCGTGAACCTGGAGCACAGGGTCACGCCGATGAAAAGGAGGTTTAATTTACGTCGACGTGAACGGTCATCACGTCGACGGAACTTCGGCCCATCCGGAAGGGAGAATATCGGCAGGCCGAAAATCGGCTGCCTTGCGCAGACCCGTGACATTCTCCGACGGCAGCGGCGACATTAACGCTCCGCCGACTTTTCTCCCTTCGGAGACTTCGGCAACAAGCGGGGGCGGGATTCACGGCGGCCAACGGCCATTCTCCGACCCTCTGGGGGGTCGGAGAATGGCACCCCAGGTGTCTATCATACGTCCATTCCCCTTACATTATAACCCACCCTTTGCTGCTGAGGACACTAATGTACGAACAATGTGTTGATCAAGGAGGGAAATGTAGAAGGGACTTTAGTTGGCGGAGTAGTTGCCTTAATACCCTGTATTTTTTCGTAACCGGCTTCTTGACTATATTTAATGGCAATAGGCACTTGGCAAAGCATGATGGATATATTAGCTTTATTTCAGTCAAGAAGTTCTGCATGTAATAGGCAGAAGGTCAGACTATGTAACCAAGTGCACAGCTGTACATTGTTGCTGACAGTAGACAATTATTATTGTTCTTAGGCTAGGAATTCAAGGCCTGTTGTTTAACGCTGCTCGCTTTTCTGTCTCTGGGCTTATCAAAGGAATGTCCCGTTTTTCTAAATATTGCTTATTGTGCCATATAAAGTACTGCTGTACTCTTGTAAGGGAGGGACCATTAGAAGGACTGTGGTCACTCTAACTCCCTCCACGAACTTCGGGTTAAATAAAGGACCTTTGCGAATACTCGAAGTGCTGATTATTTTTTCCTCAATGTCGGGGCTAGGGAACGTGTATGGACTGCTTGTTATTAAAATCACTTTCACACCTACAGAATCTGCCTTTGTGCTCTGTCCGAAGTGTGCGGGGGTGTCATGTACGTTGAGCGCCAGTGTGTGTGTGAGGGGTGGTCTTACGTCAGCCCCAGGTGAGTCTGGCCCCCCTCCCCCTTGGCCGCCCTCGCCATACCCCGGGGCAGAGGACGGGACCGTGCGTTGCAGTATCACGGCCGCATGCAGGGATGGTCCGGGTGGATGGTCGTACTGTGGCCATGGGTCAGACATTGTCCAATGATGTGGAGCCAGGAGCTCATCACAGAGCGGGTCGTCATCATCCTCCATGGCCTGCAATAGACATGCATACACCGGCGACCATGTGAGCCCAGGTGGATCTGCAATGGAGGGGTGGTGTGCTTGTGGGTGGGATGGGTGTGGTTGGTGGGTGGGTGGGTGGGGGGGTGAGGGTGTTGGTGCTGGGTGGGTGAGAGGAGGTGAGGGTGTTGGTGCTGGGTGGATGAGGCGGGGTGAGGGTGTTAGCGCTGGTTGGGTGGGGGGGTGAGGGTGGTCGGCTGGTTCCGTGGTGTGTGCCCATACTCGGTGATTTCCACGCCCCACCTAGTCAGGGAACCGGGCGGCTATCAGCCTGTCCCGTGCACGCTGACCCAGCCGGTAATGGTGGGCAGCCACCCGCCCATGTCCAGCCCGTCTACCCTGACCATTGCCCCCATCCTCCTCATCTGGGGAGGTCTGCGCCTCTTCCTGCTGCTCCTCCCCTTCCTCCTCCTCTGCCTGCGGCACATCGCCCCTCTGCTGGGCTATGTTGTGCAGGACTTAGCACACCATAATGATGTGGCCAACCCTATCTGGCGGGTATTGGAGGGCCCCCCCCAGAGAGGTCCAGGCACCTTATCGCTGCATGGGCATCATTGTAGCTGTTCTCCGCGTCACTCTGTGGCCTCCGTATAGGCGTCATCAGCCACGACCGCAACGGGTAACCACTGTCGCCCAGCAACCAGCCCCTCAGCCGGGGGTAGCGTCCCTCGAACATGCCGGGGATGTAAGACCGCAACAACACCTATGAGTCATGAACACTTCCCGGGTACCGGGCACAGACGTGCAGGATAATCATGCGGTGGTCACAGACCACCTGGATGTTCATGGAATAGGTCCCGTTCCTGTTGGTGAACACGGCCCTGTTATCTGCAGGTGGCCGCACGGCGATGTGCATCCCATCGAGCGTGCCGTGGACCATGGGAAAACCAGTCAGGGCAGAGAAGCCCACGGCCCGGGCATCCTGGCTGGCCACGTCCACAGGGAACCGGATGTAGCGATCCACAATAGTATAAAGGGTGTCTGTCACTGCCCGAATGCACTGGTGCACCGATGCCTGCGAGATGCCGGACAGGTCCCCACTCAGCGCCTAGAATGACCCCATGGCATAAAAGTTCAGGGCCACCGTAACTTTGACGGACACGGGGAGAGGGTGTCCTCCCCCAGTGCCACGCGGTGCCAGGTGTGCCAGCATGTGGCAGATGTGTGCCACGGTTTCCCGGCTCATCCGGAGTCTCCTCCTGCATTCCTGGTCCGTGAGGTCCTGGCCAGACGGACGACCTCCCTTGCCCTCGCCCCCCTCCCCGGCACTCACCCCCCCCTCCTCAGCACTCGCACTAACCCCTCCCTCCGTGGCACTCTCCGCCCCTCCCGGCACTCTCCCCCCATCCCCGGCACTCACTCTCACCCCCTTCCCCGGCACTCTCCCCCCTCCCCGGCACTCTCCCCCCCTCCCCGGCACTCTCCCCCCTCCCCGGCACTTACCCCCAGACTCCCCCCAACAGAGCCCCCTCCCCCACAGCCCCCCCCCCCCCCCCCCACGGGCCCCCCCCACACAGCTCCCCCCCCCACACACACCCCTCCCCCACACACACACAGACTGCGGCCACGCCGTCACTTATCCTGCGGCCACCCCCCACGCCGTGACCTACCTCCACGCTGTACGGCATCAACCATCAGCACTGGTTGACGCCGTTATATAGGTGTTTTGATTTACTCCAACGTGACCCATGGTCAAGTCGGCGGGACTTCGGCCCATCCGGCCGGGAGAATACGGGCAGCCCCGGGGTCCATAGCGTCGCACCGGCTCCCGCCATTCTCCGAGGCGGGCGGCGCGATTGACGCCTCGCCGACTTTTCAGCATTCGGAAACTTCGGGAGACGGCGGGGGCGGGATTCACGCCGCCTCCCGGCGATTCTCCGACCCGGCGTGATGTCGGAGAATCCCGCCCCTGATTTCCATTCATAATTCCATGTTGACTCTGCCCAATTCGATCATTATTTTCTAAATGTCTGATTATCACATTCTTTACAATAGATTCTAGCCTTTTCCTTTTTAATGATGTTGGGCTACAAGGTCTGTAGATTTCCATTTTCATGCTCCCTCCTTTCCTAAGTAGTGCCGTTTTATTTGCTACCGGACAGAATGTGCAGCAGGAGACTCCATCTCAACAGAGAGACAATGCGGCACCTATGCCATTTGCCGTGAAGGTCTCTGCAACCCTGAACCACTATGCCACTGGTTCATGCCAGGGCTCGAATAGGGAGTTGTGCTACATTTCACAAGCTACAGCTCACTATTGTGAACATTGGACACAGCCGAGCGAGGGTGAAGTCCAGATCATGGGGCGACATTCTCCGGCCCCCCGCCGGGTCGGAGAATCGCCGTGGGCTGGCGTGAATCCCGCCCCCGTCGGTTGTCGAAGTCTCCGGCACCGGATATTCGGCGGGGGCGGGAATCGCGCCGTGCCGGTTGGCGGCCCCCCCGCTCGATTCTCCGGCCCGGATGGGCCGAAGTCCCGCCGATAAATTGCCTGTCCCGCCGCCGTAAATTAAATCACCTACCTTACCGGCGGGACAAGGCGGCGTGGGCGGGCTCCGGGGTCCTGGGGGGGGGCGGGGCGATCTGACCCCGGGGGGTGCCCCCACGGTGGCCTGGCCCGCGATCGGGGCCCACCGATCCGCGGGCGGGCCTGTGACGTGGGGGCACTCTTTCCCTTCCGCCCCCGCCACGGTCTCCACCATGGCGGAGGTGGAAGAGACTCCCTCCACTGCGCATGTGTGGGAATCTGTCAGCGGCCGCTGACGCTCCCGCGTATGCGCCGCCCGGAGATGTCATTTCCGCGCCAGCTGGTGGGGCAACAAAGGCCGTTTCCGCCAGCTGGCGGGGCGGAAATTCCTCCGGCGTCAGCCTAGCCCCTCAATGTTGGGGCTCGGCCCCCAAAGATGCGGAGCATTCCGCACCTTTGGGGCGGCGCGATGCCCGTCTGATTGGCGCCGTTTTGGGCGCCAGTCGGCGGACATCGCGCCATTTCCGGAGAATTTCGCCCATGATGTCTTGTCAGATCTCGTTAGACCTTCCCGGGTACTGAAAACAAGGGTGGCGATGAGTCCAGAGGTGGCGATTTCTGGGGTGTCAGAGGACCCGGGAGTCCAGGAGGGGATAGAGGCCGATGTTGTGGCCTTTGCTTCCCTGGTAGCCCGGAGACGAATACTGTTGGCCTGGAGGGACTCAAAGCCCCCAAAGACCGAAGTATGGCTGTCGGACATGGCAAGTTTTCTCAGCTTGGAAAAAAATCAAGTTCGCCTTACGAGGATCACTATCGGGGTTCGCCTGGAGGAGGCAACCATTCATCGACTTCTTTGCGGGGAACTAATCGTCAGCAGGGGGGGGGGGGGGGAATAGAATAGTGTAGAGTAGGGGGGAAGAACAGGCGGGTCTATTTGCGAGAGAGGAAGTTATTTGCACTATGTTTTTGTAATTTATATTTGCACACTTATGTATATTGTTACTGTTTACAATGCCAAAAATACCTCAATAAAATTGTTTGTTAAAAAAAAAGATCTCGTTAGACCTCGCGAGGCGTTCCCATCGCGCCCGACTCTTACGAGATTTGCGACGCTTGGAACTGTCATATTACTGGGTTCAGTAATATGTATCGTTACTAGTTGCTGTATATCCAGATGTTCTGATGGTGTGATCCTGAAGAAACCACGAATCTTCAACTTAAAGCAAACTAATTTATTAAGTAATGATTAATTATAATTGAGTTTGACACTCTACAGGACGATCACTAGTAATAAAGTAATTAAATATTAATGTATTAACTGATTCAAAACTACATGTGCTAACTATGCTGTGATCTATCTATCGTACACTACTGCTGTCTAGTCACTCCTGGGTTGAAAGAGACCAAGATCCTCTGGGAGCTGATACTTATAGTGGAATCTAGTGGTAGTGTTACAGCTAGATGTTATAATGAATCCTTTAGTTATCTACATGTATACATATCATTACAGGAACGTCGCGCGAGATTTAACGAGACATATATATAGGGTATATATATATACCTGAGAGCAGCTTTCTATTTCTCAACCCAGGTCTGTTGAAACTATCATGGAAATCCTACCGTCACGCTGGCAAGATCATATAATTCAGTACAGATGAGATAGCAAACCACCCCTTTTTGGTCTTCATCATGCAATGCCACATTTGACAACCTACCTTACCAACTGAGATAGCAAGGCAATTTCTGAAAATATTTTATTATTTTATAAGAATGTGATCACACTTAACATCACAAGGTAATATTTGTTAAACAAAAGATAATACTTTTGTAGAAATGTTGATGCGTTTTCTTACCAGATTGCGTGTGCATTACATCGGTGGTGTTTCGGAATCCATCAAATGCAAACTGGTAAAGTCGCCAATGTTTTTGATGAACAATTTCAACTGGGTCATGTTTCCAGCGATACATAATTTCATTTTTCGGGAACCCATCTACAAATGAAATTCATGAGATGTAGAAAACAACAAAACGTTAACTCATGCTGACTTCAAAAGTCTACTTCAAAAGCAAATGCATTACACCACTGGGCAGATCAGTCTAGATTTTCTACATATGATTTTTTGGCTTCTGGGCCTAATTTGGGATGGCACGAGGCACAGTGGTTAGCATTGGGACTGCAGCGCTGAGGACCTGGGTTTGAATCCCAGCCCTGGGTCACTCTCCAGTGGAGTTTGCACATTCTCCCGGTGTCGGCATGGGTTTCACCCCCACAGCCCAAAGATGTGCAGGTTAGGTGGATTGGCTACACTAAATTGCTCCTTAATTGGAAAAAAATAATAATTGGGTACTCTAAACTTATATTTTTTAAAAATTCTTGGGCTGGATTCTCCACACCCCGACGCCAAAATCACGTTCGGCAACGGGGCGGAGAATCCATTTTCCCTCACGAAATCGGTACCACCGCTGGTTCCGCTGTTCTCCACCCACCGAAAAGCGGTGTACTCGTGGAGTACGCTGCGCTAAGTATCCACCGCCTCAGGACATTGCCTGAAGCCCGCCTGCTATTCTGCTGATGAATTTCCGACGGCGTGGTTCTAATCTGCCATTCGGGAAACTTGCCAAGCGGCTGCGGACTCGATCCGCGGCCGCCACAGTCGGGGAGGGCCGATCTTTCGGGACTGGGGGCTAGGGTTATGGGCGGTCTGGGTCGAGCACTATTTCGGCGGTCCAGGTCCACGGGCTGAATCTGCCATGGAGCACGGCCACCGCCCTGCGCATGCACGGCCTCTGACCTGGAAGTGCGGGGGTCATATCAGCAGCTGGAGCTGCGAGCTCCACAACAGCTGTCTGCTAGCCCCCTGCAAGACAGTGAATCTGTGGCCTTTTGAAAAAATGAATTGAAAATTGCTTATTGTCAGAAGTCGGCTTCAAACTAAGCTACTGTGAAAAGCCCCTAGTCGCCATTGTCCAGCGCCTGTTTGGGGAGGCTGGTACGGGAATTGAACCCGCGCTGCTGGCCTGCCTTGGTTTGCTTTAAAAGCCAGCTATTTAGCCCTGTGCTAAACCAGCCCCTGTTTTGACGCCAGTTTTCCTGATGGCGTGAGGACATAGTCCCAAAAACAGAGAATCCAGACCCAATCCAGGGGCGAAATTTTCCCCCAACGGCGCGATGTCCGCCGACTGGCGCCCAAAACGGCGCCAATCAGACGGGCATCGCGCCGGCCCAAAGGTGCGGAATGCTCCGCATCTTTGGGGGTCGAGCCCCAACATTGAGGGGCTAGGCCGGCGCCGGAGGGATTTACGCCCCACCAGCTGGTGCAAATGGCGTTTGTTGCCCCGGCAGCTGGCGGAAATGGCGTTTGGTGCCCCGCCAGCTGGCGCGGAAATGCGGTGCATGCGCGGGAGTGTCAGCGGCCGCCGACAGTTTCCCGCGCATGCGCAATGGGGAGAGTCTCTTCCGCCTCCGCCATGCTGGAGGCCGTGGCGGAGGCGGAAGGGAAAGAGTGCCCCCACGGCACAGGCCCGCCCGCGGATCGGTGGGCCCCGGTCGCGGGCCAGGCCACCGTGGGGGAACCCCCCGGGGTCAGATCGCCCTGCGGGGGTTCGGAGAATGACGCCCCTTATCTCAAACAATTTCAGAAAATAAATTCTGTTTCTCATCGGCTATGCCAGGCGTTGCTTGCTGACGAGGTTTTTTGACAGGTTGATGAAAAAGGCAGGCAAGAGGAGAATACAGAGAAGTGTGAAGTAATTCATGTTTGTAGGAAGGACACAGAGAGACAATATGACATAAAGGATACAAATCTATAATGGGTGCAGAAACAAAGGAACCTGCATGAATATGCACATAAATAATTGAAAGTGGCAGAACAGGTTGAGAGTGGTTAATAAAGCATATGGGAGGGCAGCTCGGTGGCACAGTGGTTAGCATTGCTGCCTATGTCACAGAGGACCCGGATTCGAATCCCGGCCCTGGGTCACTGTCCATGTGGAGTTTGCACATTCTACCCGTGTCTGCGTGGGTTTCGCCCCCACAACCCAAAGATGTGCAGGATAGGTGGATTGGCCACGCTAAATTGCCCTTTAATTGGAATAAATAATTGGGTACGCTAAATTTATATTTTTTTTAAAAATAAAGCATATGGGGCAGCATTCTCTAATGCTGCGGCATGGTGTCCACGCCGTTGTAAAAACGAGGGCGTGAACGGGCCGAGTCGAGGACCACTTCTGGCCCCTACAGGGGGCCAGCACGCGATCCCGGCGTGAACTGTGCGCTGCGGGATCTGCGCATGCGCAGTGGCCTCATTCAACGCGCCGGCCCCGACGCAACATGGCACAGGGCTACAGGGGCCGGCACGGAAGAGAGGAGGCCCCCAGCCAGAGAGGCCGGCCCGCCGATCGGTGGGCCCCAATCGTGGGCCAGGCCACATCGGACGTCCCCCCGTGGGGTCAGGCCACCCCTCCACTTCCCCCCCCCCCCCCCCCACCCACAGGCCGCCCCCCCGACACTTCAACACTGAGTCCCTGCCGGCTGAAATCAGGTGTGGACGGGACTAGGCGGGACTCGCTGTTTTTGCAACGGCCACTCGGCCCATCCCGAGAATCGGCGGTCCGGCCGTGTAGAGCGGCCCGCGACATGCGCTGCGCCACGCCTCCCCGACGCCGGCACGCGATTCTCCACAGAGTGTCGGGGCGGCGTGGCGCGATTCGCGCCGGTCGCAGGGATTATCCGGCCCAGCTCCGGGCTGAGAGAATCCCGTCCATGGTATCCTGGGCTTTAGCAAAAAGGGCACAAAATGCAAAGCCAAGGAGGTTATGTTAAACCCATTATGTTAAACCCATATAAAACATTTGTTCCAACTCAACTGAAGTATTGTGTCTTGTTCTAACTGCCACACTTTAAGAAGAATGTGAAGATTCATAAAAATGTTTCCAGAGATGTTCACGCCAGGATCAGCAGCTGGAGCAGCGTGGATCACTCCAGTGCCGTGCTGGCCCCCTGTAGGGGCCAGAATTGCTGATCCTGAGGCCATGTTGACGCTGTCGAGAAACGTGACGGCGTTTCCGACGGCGTCAACACTTAGCCTCAGGATCACAGTTTCCCGCCCGAGGAACTTGTGGTAGCACCAGGTACTGCGGTACCAAAGAGGCTGATGAACATTGGTTAGACCCAGGAGTCTACCATTGGCTGTTGTACGTAGCTCCGCCCTGCCAGGCGGAGTATAAGAAACGGTGCCGTCCCAGCAGCCTTCACTTTCTGTACCGAAGCTGCTGGGGAACAAGTTCTAGTAGATTAAAGCCTTCAGTTATGAAATCACTTCGTCTTGAGTGTAATTGATCACGCATCAGAACTTTAGTTATATGAAATGATTAGAGACGTTGGGACCATTCTGCTTGGAGGAGAGAAGTTTGCAAGATTTGACAGAGGTTTTCAAAATCATGAGGGATCTGGCTAAAGTACATACGGAGAACGTGTTCTCATTGGTGGAAGGATTGGGAACCAGACATCACAGGTTTAAGGTAATTGGCAAAAGAAGCAATGGCGACACGAGGAAAAACTTTTCGTGCAGCGAATGGTTCACAAGATCACAAGAAACAGGAGCAGGAGGAGACCATTCGGCCCATTGAGTCTCTCTGCCATTCAATAAGATCATGGCTGATCTGATTGTGGCTATCACTCCACTTTCCTGCTTATCTTCCATAAACCTTAACTCCTGTGCTAATCAAAAATCTGCCGAATTCCACCTTGAATATCTTCAAAGATCAAGCCTCTGCTGCTCCCTGAGGTTGAGAAATCGAAAGGCAAATAACCCTCTGAGAGAAGAAATCCCTCCTCATCTCCATCTTAAATAGAAGACCCTTTATTTTTAACTGCGCCCCTTAATCTGGATTCCCCTATGAGAGGAAACATCCTTCTCACATCGATAGTTAAGATGTAAGAAGATCAGCTCTTAAAATTTTAAACTCCAATGAGGATCGGCCCAAACTGCACAACATTTCCTCACAAGACAAACCCTTCATACATGAAATCAGCCGAGAGATCTTTCTCTTAACTGTTTCCAATGCAAGTACGAATATCAAAACTCCACACAATACGACAAGTGTGGTATCATCAATGTCCTGTACAGTTAGAGCAAAACTTCCTTACTTTTATACTTCATCTTCCTTGAAAGAAAGGCCATCATTCCATTGCCTTGCTATACCTGCATACTAACTTTCTTGTGATTCATGTACAAAGCACTCAGGTCCTTGTGCAATGCAGCATTGTGCAGTCACTCTCTCCATTTCAATAATCTTCTACTTTACAATTCTTCTGACCAAGGTGGATAATCTGACATACTCCCACATATATTCCATGTGTCAATTTATTTCCCCACTCACATAATCAGATTAGGATTTGGAATGTACTGCCTGAGTATTTGGTGGAAGCAGGGTCAACTGAGGTGCTGAAAAGGGAAATGGACCACTATCTGAAAATGAAACATTTTCTAGGTTACAGGTGTATGGCACTCGGTGAATAGCCCCTTCAGAAGACCAGCACAGGCACAATGAGTCGCATGGTCTCCTTCTGTTCTGTAACCATCCTACGATTCTGTTTCTCCTAAAACTAAATGCAAATTTATATTTAACCTCTAAGGATTGGTAATAGCCATCTTTATACAAAAATGATGAAAACATTTTGTTCACATTAGTCAATGGAGAAAAAAGAACACAATTGCTTTCTACTAACTGAAATGATGCATTAAAATATTTCTATTAAATAACAGGAGCTTTACTTACATTATTCTAAAATAATGGTCATCATTTTCTTTCGCACTGTAGTGCACTTTGGCCGTTATTAGATTAGATAGGTTACTTTGTCACAAGTATGCGACCAGTATGAAAGAAGCTAACATGTTTAGACAATAAAGCTGCATTTGACTGATGGTGCTTTGAAAGATCACTGAATAAAACAAGGCTGCAATGCACCAGCAAATTCATTTAGGACTTATGTACTGAAGATAATGACCCATCGATTTCTTGATGCACCTCCCCAGTAATTTGCTGTTATTACAGCATTATTTATATCCAAAATTATTTTGTATTAAAAGCAAAGATGCACATTATGCAACACTTACAGCTCGAGAATGCCAGAGGGCAGGAATGATGATCCATAGGAAAGTCATGGAGCTGAAGGTAGCATTCAGCATTGATGGTTAACCTAATATGACAAATATAAAAGGAAATAAGATCAACTTTGTCAAACTAAGTTAATGTTAATTTTACTGATTTGAAATACGCCTGAATGAAAATGTTATTTTGTTAAATTGACCGGGTCAGTACTGTAAGTGGCGATGTTTCATTTAGAAACTTTCCACAGAATGCAACCCGCATTTCAGGACTTTAAAAACAGTGATTATTGTTATAAAATAGCCACCTTAGAGCCATTATGACAATGACCTATTGAATGTATTTGGTTCATATAGTTTATATAGAATGAGAAGGTATTATAGATAAATAAGAATAGATTTACTCATAGGGCTTGATTTGATAGTTTTCGGGAGGATGAGGGAGGTGGACACAGAAAGTGTGTAGTCTGCCCACTCCCACCCCTGCTGTCTCAGCTCAGCGAATCAAGTGTCAGACGACCAATTACCAATCGCCCGGCAGGAAGGTGGCCAATCAGTAGCACAAAATTGGGGCTCCATGCCCAATTGTGAATCTAAGCATGGCCGTCATGTGGCAGATTGGTTGTGCTGTGAAGAGGAAGTCCGTCATAGCTACGAGTCTCAACCTTGCTTTTTTTGCAGAGGGGGGCTTAAAAAGGTTACTGAATGCATTCCAGACACATATAGGCGGCCAACTCCGTCACAAACTACTCATAAAATTTGTCCGGAAAGCCATCCGGCCCCAGCACCTT
This sequence comes from Scyliorhinus torazame, assembly GCF_047496885.1. Classification (NCBI taxonomy): domain Eukaryota; kingdom Metazoa; phylum Chordata; class Chondrichthyes; order Carcharhiniformes; family Scyliorhinidae; genus Scyliorhinus; species Scyliorhinus torazame. Next base: position 195,720,230 of record NC_092709.1, read on the forward strand.
TCCCGACTGCATCATTCCAATACACTGCATTACCTCCTTTAGCCTAACGGCTCTCCCAAGTGCCTGCCTCTCGAAGACACGGGGAGAACGTGCAGACTCCGCACAGACAGTGACCCAGCAGGGAATCGATCCTGGCGCTGTGAAGCCACAGTGCTAATCACTTGTGCTACCGTGCTGCCCGGCAAAGGCCTTCATAAAAGGCCTTCAACTCATTTATTCTCTCCAAGTCCGACACTATGTTCCCCTCTCCGACCTCACCTGAAGAATTTACCTCGGCGCTGCCTGTCGCCACATTTGGTGGACCAACATGTGACCCGCCTTCTCCCCATAGTCATACTGCACCCCGCCTCACCTGCCGTAGCTGACCCACCAACCCAGCCGTCATCAGATGGTTAAGCTGTTCCTGCAACTTCTTTCCGCCAACAACTCGCCTGCCGTAGTTTGTGGATGCCACCAAATACCTCCTATCCACCTCCATTATCTCGTCCCAACAGTCGCCGATGCTCCTCCCGCCTCATCCTACCCTTATAGGCCTTGAACAAAATAATCTCCCTCCCGGACCACCTCTTTCAAAGCCTCCCAAAATGTGGCTTCCGATACCTTTCCCTTCTGATTCAGCTCAACATAATTCTTAATTGCCGCCGTCACGTTCCCATAGAAGTCCTCGTCAGCCAAAAGCTCCGAATCCTGGCCTCTGTACGTTACCCGAGTGAGGTTTCACGTCTAGAAAGTGCAGAGCATGGTCTGAAATTACTGTTCCCGCATACTCTGCTCCTTCCACCCCCATCAGCACCGCCTGGCTCATCACAAAAAAGTCAATCCTGGAATAAACCTGAAACACATGCAAAAAGGGATACACCCTCTCACCTGGGTGTCCAAACCTCCACAGATCCACCGTCCCCAGCCGCGCCATAAACCCTCCCAGCTTTCGCGCCATTCTTGACCACCCAATCGATTTAGGGTTCGACCTATCCACCCTCGGCTTCAATACATAATTGAAATCTCTCCCATAATCAGCTGGTGAGAGTCCAAGTCTGGGGTCACCCCGAAAAGCCTCTTCATGAATCCGGCATCATCCCAATTGGGTGCATACACTTTCACCAACACCCTCGGAGTCCTCACTAGCACCCACACACTGTCACAAACATCCCTCTGGGTCCCACACTTCTCTGGCCCCCGTAAAACCCATTTTCTTGCTCAACCATATGGCAACCCCCACTCGACTTCATGTCAAACCCCAAGTGGAACGCTTACCCCACTAACCCCTTCCTTAACCTCATCTGTCCTTTCACCTGGAGGTGCGTCTCTTGCAAGAAAAACACCTCTGAGCTCAAATTCTTCCACGTGCACTCGGGGTGGTTTAAACAGCCCAATTAGCCCGCAAACATTCCACGTAATGATTCTCACCAGAGGCTTCCACCTCCCCACCCCCATAGAGTCGACCATCATCACCTTTAGACTCCGCCCCCCATTCCCACTCGGAATCGGGCCCACCCAAGATGGCCCTCTGCCTTGCCCATGACCAAACACATCCACTGTAACTGCCTCCCCCATCACACACACTGGGTAACCAATGCAGCCCCCCCCCCATTTCACTTCCATTCACTAGCATGGCGACGCCAACTCAAAGGCCCCCACAAATATCCACCATACCAAAATACAGGAAAAACAAAATATAACAATACAACAAATACATAAACACAACTCCCCCCCCTCCCCCCAAAAAAAAAAGTTTGCAGAAATAACGCTTCCACTGAAGATCTCCCTCAGCTCCCCCAGCTCCCCCAGCTTATGTTCCTTAATAAAGTCATTTACTTCCTCCAGCGTCCCAAAGAAATATTCCCGAACCTCAAAGGTTACCCAATGTCTGGCTGGGTACAGGATCCCAAACCAAATCTGGCGCTGATGCAGCACTCCTTTGGCCTTGTTGAACCCAGCCCATCTCCTGGCCAGTTCCGCTCTAATGTCTTGATAGAACTTGTGCATGCGCACAATCACCGCCCATGGTGGTCCCCTGCTCTTGGCCTCTGCTTCAGGGACCTATGGGCTCGATCCACTTCCAGGGCCTTGTCCAGCACCTTCTCTTCCACCAACCTGGCCAGCAACCTCGCGACATAGCTCGTTGCACTCGTTCCCTCCACTCCCTTCGGAAGGTACACAATCCTCAGATTTTGCTGCCGGGACCTGTTTTCCTGGTCCTCCACCTTTGCTCGCAGCACCTTACACATGGACCCCAGGATCACCATCTCTGCTTCCAATGATACAATCTGATCACTCTGGTCAGACACCACCTTCTCCACCTCCTGGATCATCGCCCCCTGCACCTAGATGCTCTTCTCCATCCATTCCAAGGTTGTGTGAAGAGGTGCCACTGCCCCCTCAATCGCTTTTGACCAGTCAGTCTGCATTTCCTTAACCTGCTGCCAAAATTCATCTCTAATGAAGCTCATCAACTGCTCCATTTGCAGCTTTCCAGTCAACGACGAATCTTCCCCCTCCACCATTTTTCTAATTGGTAATGTGCCAAGGGTCTCCTCCAACTCTTTGCCAAGGGCTCTCACTGTATTCTGTCGAGGTTAGTAGCCTGTAGACATGCCCATCCAAGGGAGAACTTATCCCCTTCCAGTCTCCACACAGATTTTCCACCAATGTTCCACAAAGTTTGGGTAAAAGGGGCCAAAATCAACACCCTGAAGCAAGAGCCGCCCTGTGTGCGACCACTCACTCCATGGCCACCATTGGAAGTAGCTCCCAACTTTCCTTAATGGGCTTCATGGCTTGGTTGTTGCATTTGTTATAAAAGATGCCAAAGTCATTGATGCTCCAGACGATCAAGCACTATTCAAGATAGCCAATCATCTATCCTTTGATCACTGCAGGCAAGTAATCAAAGGATTTTTCCATTTGTCCAAATGGAGATAAACTTTCTTAAGCAGCAATTATAGAATCGTAGAAGGTTTACAGCACTTTGGCCACTTGGCCCATTGTGTTAGCGGCAACCAATAAATGAGTCATCAACCTAATCCCACTTTCCAACATGTAGCCCTGCAGGTTACGGCACTTGAGACCATTTCAGCCCAAGAACATAAGCAGGACAGCCTGTGACAATGCCCTTCACATGCCGCTGCTGGTCTCTCATCAACCTCTTTCTTATCTGACCTTACTTATCGCTATTCTTTGCAAATTGAAGCATTTCATAGAATTATAGAATAGTTCACTACAGAAAGAAAGTTTAGCTCATTGAGTCTGCATTGGCTCTTTCAAACAGCAATCCAATTATTCCCATTCCCCTGCATTTTCCCTATATCCCTCCATTTGTTCTTCTTTAAACATTTATTCAATTCTCTTCCAAGGTTACTTTTGAACCTGATTCCACTACCTGACCAGGAAGTGCATCCATATCCGATGTCACGATAGTGACATTTAAGGGGCATCTTGACAAATACATGAATAGGATGGGAATAGAGGGATACGGACCCAGGAAGTGTAGAAGATTGTAGTTTAGTCGGGCAGCATGGTCGGCACGGGCTTGGAGGGCCGAAGGGCCTGTTCCTGTGCTGTACATTTCTTTGTTCTTTGTTCTTTGTACTTGATATGGACTGGAAGTTGGGCAGTAAAGTGGCAAATGGAATTCATTTCTGAGAAGTATGAGGTCAAACAAGGTAAAGGAATACCTATCAAATGTGAGGATATTCAGCACTGCTCCACACACACTTGGGCCAGGTGGAATGGCACCCGGGGGGGTGCCCCAAGCCATCGGAGACCCCAGGTGGTCAGGGTAAGTGCGGGGTGGCTCTCTGGCCCTCCCCCTGGAACATGGGCACCTTGGCACTGCCAAGCTGGCATGAGCACTGCCCGGGTGCCAGGGTGCGAGGAGGGCCATGCCCAAAAATGGAGGGTGGAATTGAAGGGTGCAGGTGTGCAGGGCAGGTAAGTAGGGGCCTCTGGGAGGTTGGAAGCTTGATGAGTGGGGGTCCTGGAAGGGAGAGGGTGTTGTTAGGGGTTTGGGGGTCCTGAAGAGGGGGGGACCCCCAGGGACCTGTTCTTTTGGAGGGTCGGTACAGACTCGATGGACCAAATTGCCTCCCTCTGCACTGTATGGATTCTATTGGGAGTTTTCCCTTCGCTAAAGTTTGGCTAAAGGCCCTGGCATTAAAGGTGCTGGTTAAATGTATTCCATTGCTGTGGACCTGTCTGGTGCGATGAAAGACCCAGTTCCATTTTCACATTACCTGAGTGGCAATCCTTGCGGAATAGCAGTTCTTCCTCTTTTCAGGCCTTTAGGATGTCTATACCAGTGATGATGCACTTGTGAATACATGTCTAAGCAGGGTTACACTATATTTAATTTGTGGACCACACTTAAGACCACAAAAGTTCATTCTGCTTTTCATGGGACCAGTCTTGGTGCATTGCCAGATTTGGGTCAATTAAACAGGGCCGGCAAGAAGTGGAACTGGTCATTGCTTCAGCATTCTAATTTCCTCACTGCGCAAAATTTGCGCCTATTTGAAAATATTTATGATCAAGCACTTCATTAAAATCTTTAATAAATGTAAAACTGAAAAATGAATCATTAGTGCTTATTGGCTCGATTCTGTTAAATTTGTGATACACAATCTCAGACAGGTATATCTGTCACTTTGAGTGGCTAGCTACTGCTCATGGACAGAAATGGTTCAACGTATTTCTAAAGCAAAATAAAAGTGATGGAAAATGTTTACCTGACACAGAAAGTAATGGCTGCAATTGGGAAAATAATGAACACTTTCTATTAGACGTTATTTGGCTTGTGGTTTTACAGGCATACTGGTAATCGAGTTGCTGCATTTAAAAAAAAACAATATTTCATCATCAACAAGATCTGAAATCATTTGCAAAATAAAGCCCACAGAGTTTTGTGACCAGTTGCAATTTTCTCTTAAATCTTCCTGAAAACCTTCTATCAATTTTTTGCATTTTGTAGATGGGGTTTTGAGAGCGTGTTTGTTTATTCCGAAGAATTTCAGGATTGAAATTGGGATGATACCCCTCACATTAATTCCCCGGTGAGTGAAACTTAATAAAATAAACCCTTGACTTAAAAATGAATACTTAAAGTAATATTGTTGGCAAGCATTTTAGTACATAAATAGATTATCAGTATATTTGTAGAACCATAAGTCAATTCACTGCTAACAGATTCTGCACAACTCCCAATAGACACCAGTTTACAATTGCAATGACACATCAAATTTTTTAAATCCTAAGCTTTTTTGTCAACTCCTGAGATCTTCATTTTATCTGGAAGGAACTGGAACTGTCGCAGCAACTGTAAGGCAGAAGGTTTCGCCCAGAGGGTTGTGGGAATCTGGAAAGCACTGCCTGTGAGTGTAGTTGAGGCAGGAAACCTCACAAAAAGGTACTTGGATGAGCACTTCAAATGTCATAACATTCAAGCCTGTGGGCAAAGTGCTGGGAAGTTGGATTGGTGTAGATGTGGAGTCGTTATTGTCAGTGCAGGTTTGATGGGTTGAAAGGCCCCTTCTGTACCGCATGATTCTATAATCCATTTCCAGCTAATTCCACCACAAATAAGCATTTCATCCAACTGTCTTACCTTAATGTATATAATATTTTTCCATCATTCCTGATTCGTAGCAATCGATTGGGAGTTGTTATCCAGTGAGCATCCGATTTTCTTGAGTTTCGGAAAAATGTGTCTGGGATCCAGATTTTGCCGACCATGTTACTATTCAACAGGAGAAGCTTCATAGTACCATTAAATTTCAGTCTGCTATCATACCAAGACTGTGCAAAAAATATGTCAATGGTATATTCCTGAGAATGAATCAAATATTTACATTATATATTCCACATATTTCAAACTTTCCATGATCAAACCTTGTGCTGCATTTGCTGTGAGCAATCTATAAATAGTAAGAAGTCTTACAACACCAGGTTAAAGTCCGACAGGTTTGTTTCAAACACTAGCTTTCGGAGCACTGCTCCTTCCTCAGGTGAAACAAACCTATTGAACTTTAACCTGGTGTTGTGAGATTTCTTACTGTGCTCACCCCAGTCCAACGCCGGCATCTCCATATCAAATCTATAAATAAGTCGCATCATTTTTGTGTGCTGTGCTATTTCCCAGATTTCCATAAATTAATAACTTCAGCACATTAATAAAATGCCATGGGCAAGTCTTCGACACAGAATTGTTTTCTGCATTGAAGCTAACTTGAGAGTAATATCAAGACGAAAATGTTCTGAGCAGTAAACCTGATATTTCGCTTGTTTACAAATATATTCAACCAATAAATGGAAACTATTCTTAAAAGTCATTCCAAAGGGAATGAAAAGCCTATATTGAATTTCATGAATGCAAATAAAAAGTGCAACGGCAAATTTAAATATTCTCTTCAGAAATATGGGAAACATTGAACATGGTCAAATGATCGGACTCTACTTACAACAAAACGCTTGTGAATTAATGTTAGAGTGTCATGTGAGAGTACCTTTAAGAAATGGGTGTTTATGAATGGGTGTGTATATAAATATCTGTAGTGAGAGTACCTTTAAGAAATGGGTGTCTATTACTGCAGTGATGTCAGAGAGTGGGTGGAGCTGGGCTGTCTGTCAGCTTTTCACTTTCGTTACAGGCTGCTTGCTGCAGGGTGTGTTTTAGTTTCATTTTCAGAGCTGGATAGCTGCAGTCACAGCCAGAAGGTGTATAAGAGTCTCCCTCTGTAATCTAAAGAATTCTTTAGTGATTTAAAACTAATAACTGCTCGCAGTAGTGATTTTAACCTGATGTGCTTCTGTTTAAAGGTTTTTCTTTAAAGTCTTCTACATGTTAAAAGGACAGCTTATGGATTACTTAGTGATGTATTCTTTGGGGGTTGTAAATGAATTAATGGTTGCTAAGATGTTCACTGTTTGTTTCAAAAACGTTAACTTGAATTCATAGAATAAACACTGTTTTGCTTAAAAAAATACTTTTCCATTTCTGCTGTACCACACCTGTAGAGTGGGCCATGTGCTCCCCATACCACAATCTATTAAAAGTTGTGGGTCAGGTGAACTCCATGATACACTTTGGGGTTCTCTAAGCCCTGGCCGATAACAAATTGGGGGCTCGAGGGGGATAAAAATCTATCTATTGGATTGGCTTAGTGAACTTAAAGACAGTGAGGGGTGAGCATATTGTGGTTGCTTATCAGGTATGGTATTCTAGTATAAGTAGGGAGTGTGTTGTGGACAATGGATCTTTCAGAGGCTCTGAAGGTTTTGGGGGTGGAGACAGTCACACGCAGTACCTTAAGGACAGAGACTAAAAGCAGACTGTTAGATTTGGCAAAAACATTGCCGTTAACATTATACGACAAAATGCGAAAAAATGAGGTAATTATGGCAGTGGCTAAGCATTTGAAGTTGCCTGAGACACAGTTTGACTCATTGGAAATGGCAAAGAATTCAGTTACAAATTAAACAAATGGAACATGAGAAAGAATTAAAGCAGCTTGAATACGAAAGAGACAGAGAGGAAAATGAAAGAGAGAGAGGAAAGAGGAAGAGAAAGGGAGATACAGATCAGGGAAAAAGATAAAGAGAGAGAGTTTGAACTTCAGAAAATGGCCATGAAACCAGACAGTCAGTTCAAATTGGCAGACGTAAAGGGAAAATGTACATTTGGATGATAGTGATTAGGATAGTGAGAAAGAGCGTCATAGTCGAAGGATCTATTTAAATATGTCCACGCATTGCCAAGGTTTGATGAGAAGGAGGTAGAAGCCTTTTTCATTTCATTTGAGAAGGTAGCTAATCAAATGAAATGGCCACAGGACATGTGGGTATTACTGATTCAAACAAAGCTGATAGGTAGGGCTAGTGAAGTGTTTGCATCACTATCAGAGAAGGTATCTGAGTCGTAAGAGGAGGTGGAAAAATCCATCTTAGCTGCATATGAACTAGTGCCTGGAGCCGACAGACAAAGGTTTAGAAATTTAAGGAAATAACCTGGTCAAACATACATGGAGTTTGAAAGGATCAAATAGAGTAATTTTGATAGGTGGATAAGGGATTTGAAAATAGACCAAAGGTATGAAGCTCTTAGAGAAATTATACTGTTGGAGGAATTTAAAAATTCAATTCCTGATGTAGTGAGAACTCATGTGGAAGAGCAGAGGATTAAAACTGCACGGTTAGCAGCAGAAATGGCAGATGATTATGAATTAGTTCATAAATCAAAGCTCGGTTTCCAACATCAGTTTCAGCCTGTGAGGGATAGAAACTGGGGACATGAGAAATATTCAAGTGGTAAAGGTAAAGGTGATCTGATGGGAGATAATAAGAAGAGTGTACCTCAGATTAAAAAAGAAACCCAGGAGGATGGAAAAGAAATGAAAAATTTCAAATGTTTTCACTACAATAAACTAGGCCATGTAAAGTCACAGTGTTGGTGGTTGAAGAAAAGCACTGGGAAGGCTGATGTGGTAAAATAGGATAAGCCAGTGGGGTTTGTTAAAGTGGTGAAGGAAAGCCCAAGTGAAGTGAAGGAGGTGCAAAATATTGTACAGCCTGATCAAGAGGTGATTGATAAGAATTTACTTGTGTGGGTAAAGTTTACTCATGTGTATCAGGAGGAGCTGGTAAAGAAGTCACAATTTTAAGAGATACGGAGCTAGTCAATCTTTAATGGTAAGTGATTAGGAGTTATGTAGTTTAGGAAGAATATTGCCAGAAAAGGTGGTCATATGTGGAATTCAGGGTGAGAGGAGTAGTGTTCCATTATATAAGGTAAGGTTGGAAAGTCCAGTGAAGAGTGGTGAAGTGCTAATAGAATAGAGGAACTATCTTGTCCAGGAATATAGTTTATCTTGGGTAATGATATAGCTGGATTGCAGGTGAGAGTGATGCCTACTGTGGTTGATAAGCCAGTGGAAAATCAGACAACTGAAGTGTTGAAGGATGAATATCCTGGGATTTTTCCGGATTGTGTAGTAACAAGGTCGCAAGGTCACAGGTTAAGACAAGAGGCGAAATCAAAGAGTGAATATGAAAGTGAAGTGCAATTATCAGAAATGATTTTTCATCAGATGGTTGAAAAAGAACAAGAATAGGTTGGGGTTGAGGCGGATATTTTTAGTTCAGGAAAATTGGCGGAGTTACAACAGAAAGATGTAGAAATAAAGCGGATGTATCAGAAAGCATACACGGAAGAGGAATCTGCATGTATACCAGAATGTTATTACCGTAAAAGTGATGTCTCTGATGAGAAAATGGAGACCTTTACATATGCAGGCGGATGAAAAGTGGGCAGACGTTCATCAAGTAGTAATGTCGGTCGGGTATAGAAAGGAGGTGTTGTGAGTTGCACATGAGGTACCAGTGCGAGGTCATTTGGGAATAAGGAAAACTCAAGCTAAAATCCAAAAACATTGTTATTCGCCTGGACTACATAAAGATGTAGTTAAATTTTGTAAATCATATCACACATGTCAAGTGATAGGGAAACCTCAAGCAGTGATAAAACCAGCGCCCTTAATACCCATTCCAGCATTTGAAGAACCTTTTACAAGTGTCCTAATTGTTTGCTTAGGACCGCTTCCTAAAACAAAAAGTGGGAATCAATATCTTTTGACTATAATGAATGTGTCCACTAGGTTTCCAGAGGCCTTTCCAGTACGTAATATTACAGCTAAAAAGATTGTGGAGGAATTACTGAAAATCTTTACTAGATATGGACTACCCACAGAAATACAATCGAATCAAGGATCAAATTTTACCTCAAGGTTATTCAAAGAAGTTATGGATAGCTTAGGAATAAAACAATTTACATCAACTGCATACCATCCAGAATTGCAGGGAGCATTAGAAAGGTGGCATCAGACATTAAAGACAATGTTGAGGGCTTATTGTCAAGATTATCCAGACGACTGGGATAAAGGAATTCCATTCGTACTGTTTGCAATTAGGGAAGCACCTAATGAGTCAACCAAATTCAGTCCTTTTGAACTAATTTTTAGTCATGAGGTAAGAGGACCACTTAAATTGATTAAGGAAAAATTATTGAGTGAGAAATCGGAAATTACCTTAATGAATTACGTGTCAATTCTTAGGGAACGATTAAATCGAGCAGGTGAATTGGCTAGCCAACATTTAAAAGTTGCACAAAATGTGATGAAACGGGTAGCGGACATGAAATCCAAAGTTTGTCGTTTTGCCATTGGAGATAAAGTTTTAGTGTTGTTACCAGTGGTGGGTGAACCTTTAAAAGTTAGGTTTTGTGGACCTTATCAGATTGAAAGAAAATTAAGTGAGGTGAATTACGTGGTAAAAACACCAGATAGAAGGAAGACTCACCGAGTGTGTCATGTGAATATGTTTAGTACATTGAAAGGGAAGGAGAGAAAAAGGAGGAGGTTTTAATGATTCTAACTCAAAGTGACAAATCAAATCCAGATGACTGTGAATTTGACATACGTCAAATTAAATTGGAAAGCGAGGATGTTCTTAAAAATTGAGATAAATTGTTGAGTTACCTTCCAGAGGAAAAACGGACTGACCTGAAAAAGTTATTGATGTCACATGGGCAAGGTTGTGGAGATACATTGGGAAGTACTAAAATTGCTATACATGATGTAGGTGTGGGAAAGGCTGTTCCAATCAAACAACATCTATATAGACTTAACCCTTTAAAATTGGCACAGGTTAACAAAGAGATTAAAAATGGCATAATTGAAGTGGGTTGCAGCCAATGGAGCTCACCCATAGTGATGGTACCAAACCCGGATGGTACCCAACGGTTGTGTGTGGGCTATAGAAAAGTAAATGCAGTTACAAGATCGGACTCTTATCCTATCCCACGTTTGGAGGATTGCATTGAGAAAGTGGGACAATCAGCTTTTATTTCCAAACTGGATTTACTTAAAGGTTACTGGCAGGTACCTTTGTCCGAAAGGGCGAAGGAGTTTTCAGCTTTTGTGACTCCAGATGGTATATACCAATTCAAAGTTATGCCATTTGGCATGAAAAATGTCCCAGCCACATTTCAACGGTTAACTAACAAAGTTGTTTTAGGATTACCCAATTGTGCGGTATACATCGACGATCTGGTAATTTTCAGCCAGCCATGGCAAGAACATTTACAACATTGATGGAGTTATTCGATCGACTTCAGGAGGCGGGTTTGGTGATGAACCTCGCCAAAAGCGAATTTGGAAAAGCCCAAGTCACTTTCCTTGGCCATACAATCGGACTGGGTTGAATGGTCACATGGGATGTGAAGACAACAGCTATTGAGGAGTTACCGATAGCTTCAAGACAAAGGGAAATAATGCGATTTCCTGTAATAAGTGGATTTGATCAGACATTTGTGCAAACGTTTTGTAGCGTGGTTGCTCCACTGAAGAAATGTCGAAAATTTCTGTGGACAGCGGACTTTCAACAGGCATTTGACTGCCTGAAAGCTGTGATAATTAATGCTCCTGTGTTGGAGAATTACACGGGACTCCGTGATCAGATTGAACTAAAGTCTCTAACATTAAAGAGAAATGCCGAGGCGTAGAGGAATGGATGGATTGTGCAGAGACCTTCTTGTTCAATGAGACTGTCAATCGAGACGGATTTCAGTTGGAGGAAGAAGAACAAAAAAAAAGGACTATGTTATTATACCTGTTTGCGTGTGTTGTTTTTTGAAACAAAAAAGTATATTTACTGTGTGCATTTCTTAAAGGATAGTGAAAAGGTGAAAAACGAAACCATCTTGAAGTTGATGGGATTTTTTCTTGGGGGGGAGGTGTCATGTGAGAGTACGTTTTAGAAATGGGTGTTTATAAATGGGTGTGTATATAAATATCTGTAGTGAGAGTACCTTTAAGAAATGGGTGTTTATTACTGCAGTGATGTCAGAGAGTTTTACTTTCGTTTTAGGCTGTTTGCTGCAGGGTGTGTTTTAGTTTCATTTTCAGAGCTGGATAGCTGCAGTCACAGCCAGAAGGTGTATTAGAGTCTCCCTCTGTAATCTAAAGAATGTAAATCGATCCTTTGGTGATTTAAAACTAATAACTGCTCACAGTAGTGACTTTAACCTGATGTGCTTTTTAACCTTTAAGAACGTGCTTAAAGGTTTTTTTAAAGTCTTCTGGATGTTAAAAGGACAGCTTACGGATTATTTAGTGTTGTATTTTCTTGGGGTTGTATTTGAATTAATGGTTGCTAAGATGTTCACTGTTTGTTTCAAAAAGGTTAACTTGAGTTCATAGAATAAACATTGTTTTGCTTAAAAAAATACTTGTCCATTTCTGCTGTACCACACCTGTAGAGTGGGCCGTGTGCTCCCCATACCACAATCTATTAAAAGTTGTGGGTCATGTGAACTCCATGATACACTTTGGGGTTCTCTAAACGCTGGCCCATAACAAGTGTATGAGGTAACTTGGAGAAATTTAAGACTTGCATAAATCTGGTGCAACAAGAGGAACAGCAGATTTGGAAATGCGTCCTGTTTGATGGTGGATCACTTGTGAAGCTGAGAACATGGAAAACAGGAATTTTCAACACATTTTCGGTATATCAGCACTCTGTGATTTCACCCAGCTATGATGGCAACATGACAATGTCCCACATCGATCCTGACTACCTGTTCTGTCTCTCTTCCTGTTCATTAACTAGTTTCTAAATTTGAGCTTGCAACAAGCATGGGAGCCTTCTGAAGGTCAGAGAAATATGTTTTAAGTAAATTATTAATGTTTTTTATGCTAATTAATCTGCTTTCAGACCATTTTCGGGATTAAACATCCAGTTGTCAATTGGCAGTAGGTTAAAAATCTCAGAACTTTAAATGTTTAAACATTTAAACAAATGAGAGTGTACACGGATGGCTGCAGTGCAGTCTGCTTAAACAGTTGTGCCCATTGCAGCCAGAAAGGAAGCCAATCCCCAGAGATGTCCATCAGGTTTCACGGGTTGCAGTGACTGCAGCTGAGCTTTAACAATGTCCCCTGTAAATATTTCTAATGTCTCTAGGACTTTGCAGTTGGTCTCAATTCAATGTTTAATTAATAACAGATACAGCTATGCATTTCAATGAACAGCAACACTGCTATTTCATGGGTGCAAATATTGTATTACATTTAAACCTATTGATGCTGGAATTTCACAGTGAAATACAATAGAACGGCAAATGGAGTGCAATATACTAAGCCAAAGCAATGTACAATTCTCTTAGGAAATATAATGGTCTTCAGATTCCTATCATCCATAACAGTTAATCCATCTTTTATAAGCATGTATAACGTGTAAGGGGTTCTCGCAGTTGTGAAAGTTTCTTTTGTGAGGGCCACGAAGAATCCAGCACGAGTTGAAGGATAGAAAGAAATAACCTTTATTTACAATAACATATATATACAACAGCAGCAGCAACTCCTTTGCTGCTCACTCTCCTCTAGCCGGTTCCAAACTGGCCAGCTTTATTTATGCATGGAATCTGCTGATGATTTCTCCGCCCCCCTCATTGGGGAAGCTCATACTCCCAAAGGATTGTGCGATTGCCATTAGTCCCCAGCCAGTGGTAAGTAGACAGGTTATAACAGTTTCCAATTATTCTTTTCCGTAATGGGCACAAATGGATTTCTACTGGTCTTTCCCTATTTTTATCAATCAAGGGGACTAGGCCTGGAATCCCTCAAACTAAGGATATTTAACTGAAGCATGCAACATTTTTAAGAGGCTTGACAGGGTATATGCCAGGGGAGTGTTTCCGCTGGTTGGGGAACCTGGAACGAGGAACCACGGTCTCAGAATAATGGGTTGGCCATTTAAGACTTGGTGAGGAGAAATCTTCTCACTCAAACATTACAAATCTTTCAAATACGTTACCCAAGGGGGCAGTGGGCATTCAGTCATTGGGCACAATCAAGGCTGAGGTCAACAAATTTTAGGTACTGTGAGAATCAAGGGATGTGGGGGTAGTTCTGGAAGGTGAGTTTGAGGCATAAGGTTGACCATATTGAATGATGGAGCAGGTTCAAAGGATTGAATGGCTTACTCCTGCTCCTATTTTTTGTGTTCTTAATTATTAAAAATAACACTGGCAAGAATTGGCATCGCTTAAAGACACCACATAGCCAGACATCATCACAGGTCTATGATAGGCAAGCAAAGAGAAAAAGCTTCCTAAACACTTGCTGCTGAATATGACGGTTCTTTAGAAATAATATTGTACAACAGTGGAGAGAATTGATCATTTTATTCATAAATACCAGTCTTTCTTTCTCAAGAATATTGCATAATAGTACTTCGCAAAATAAAATTTCCAAAGTTCAAAGATGTACAAGTTCAGTGGATTGGCCATTCTAAATTGTCCCTTAGTGTCCAAAAGGTTAGGTGGGGTTATGCGGTTACAGGGATAGGCAGGGGGAGTGGGCCTAGGTCGTGTGCTCTTTCAGAGGGTCAGTGCAGACTCGATAGGCTGAATGTCCTCCTCCTGCACTGCAGGGATTCTATCATAAAAATAAAATAGAATGGTGATAAAGTACAAAGGAGTTGCTCTATCTTCGGAATAATATGTAAACTCAATCATCCATGTTGATCAGTTTCTGCTCTCTTCTGCACCACTGCAAAAAGTGTTGACTGCAGGGCAAACATATATTTGGGAGCCAATACCAAAATACAATCTTATACCACTTGTGGTTGCAACAGAATAATTTTGGGAAAAGACCTGGGATAACAGGTTATGTGAATATATAAAATGTTGTGAAGCACTCGTCTGTCGGTATTAGGTGTCAGGTCATGCCATTGAAAATAATAATTCTCAGAATCTGCCAAAGATAGGGAGAACCTAAAGACCCACAGTACAATCTTCATCCTCAACGCTGTTCTTAATATCCTCATTCTTAAGTCTAAACGTCCTTGAATATAGCTTTTGAAAGAAAATCAAAGGCTACAATGCTGTACAATGTGGCTAAAAAATTGCACTAATCAATGGTGAAGAGACAAGTCGCTTGATCGACCTGGAGAAGACACAATTCTGTTGGGATTAGAATAATTTGATTTGATTTGATTTGATTTACTGTCACATGTACCGGAGTACAGTGAAAAGTATATTTCTGCGGCCGCGCGAATGTATACAGTATACAGTACATGTACACAGTAGACAAAAGAATAATCAACAGGGAACATTGACAAATGGTACAGCTGCAAACAGTGATTGGTTACAGTGCAGAACAAGGGGCCAAACAAAGCAAATACATGAGCAAGAGCAGCATAGAGCGTCGAGAATAGTGTCCTTATAGGGAACAGATCAGTCCGAGGGGGAGTCGTTGAGGAGTCTTTTAGCTGTGGGGAAGAAGCTGTTCCTATGTCTGGATGTGTGGGTCTTCAGATTTCTGTACCTTCTGCCTGATGGAAGGGTCTGGAAGAAGGCAATGCCTGGGTGGGAGGGGTCTCTGATAATGCTGTCTGCCTTCCTGAGGCAGCAGGAGGTGTATACAGAATCAATGTGCGGGTGGCAAGCTTGTGTGATGCGTTGGGCTGAGTTCACCACAGTCTACAGTTTCTTGCGATCTTGGACCGAGCAGTTGCCATACCAGGCTGTGATGCAGCCGGATAGGATGCTCTCTATCGCACATCTGTAGAAATTTGTGAGAGTCGATGCTGACATGCCAAATTTCGTTAGCTTCTGTGAGACATCGTTGGGCTTTCTTGACTGTTGCATCAACGTGAGTGGACCAGGACAGACTGTTGGTGACGGTGACCCCCAGGAACCTAAAGCTATCAACCATCTCCACTTTGGAGCCATTGATGCAGACGGGAGTGTGTGTTGTGCTATGATTCCTGAAGTCGATGATCAGTCCCTTGGTGTTTCCGACATTTAGAGAGGTTATTTTCGGTACACCATGCAACCTTAACTGATTATCTCCCTCCTGTAGTCTGATTCGTCGTTGTTTGAGATACGGCCCACCATATTCGTATCATCCGCAAACTTATAGATTGAGTTTGAGTTAAATCTTGGCACACAGTCATGTGTGTATAGGGAGTACATATACAACCATATTGTTTTGGAGGGGGGGGGGGGGGGTGCAGCCTGTGGGGAGGGGGGGAGTGAGCTTGTTCCCAGCATTCTACAGCAAAGAAGCATGCCTATGGGAATTGAGAAACCATGCCAGACATTTTTCTTTCCATCAAGTCTGAGAACGATTTACATCTTACATTCAAGTTGGCAAAAGACAAACATTTATGAATTGAATGCTCTTTTTCTCCAAATTGAACAGAGTACTTCTGTCGATTATTACATTCAAAAATCATCCAAAAAAGTGTTTGAGATGGGATCTTGCGGATGTCCACAAAATGTACACAACCGAAGTGTCATATTTCACAAATGTTGGGACAGGTTCGTAAATAAAAGGATCAGATTTGACATTACATCAATGAGATAATATAAATGTCGAAATTATCCAACATCACAAAATATGTTTTGCCTCATATTTCCGTCTTATCCAAAACAGTTCAAATGCCCTTTTTCCAACTTTATGACCATCTAACAACTCAGGAATGCACATAACACTGCGAAAGAAACCTCAAAAATATCCTTTAACATTGAATAAAAAACAAAGGAGCCTCTAAACAATCTAAACATTATAAATGACAAGGAATTTGTTAATTCAGCTCTGAACAAGCACCATAGCTCTGTGAAATCATTGATGATCAAATTTTAAAAGGCTATTTTTGTCATGATATCATTTCAACGGGAGCTTTTTGGCTTGACCGAGTTGTACTCAACACATAAGATGCTACATGATTTAGGTAAAATGAGATTATTCCTGTAAACTTAGAGCACAGGATCGAAGTGCAGATAAAATAAAGTTACAGGCTGAAATTTTCCGGCCGTTCCCCCAGCGGGATCTTCTGGTCCCACCGGCAGTGAGACCCCGACAGCGGAGGTTGCAAACAATGGGAAAACCCGTTGACAGCACTGGCTCCAGAAGACTCCACTGACCGTCAATGGTGGGCCTCCTCCACAAAACATGCCGCGGGGAGGGGGCGTGCAAAGCCCGCCCAATGCTTTGCACATATATTCAGTTAGGTGCACGGATAACAAATAAATCTTAAAAAATGCTAGGTTCTACAAATGATATGACACACCAATGAATACAAAGAGTTTGTATTGCAGGAAGGAGTTTTCAGAAGAGAAATAACATGTCCCAGCCCGTATTGCTTGATTCAATTATAGCACTCTTGCCGAAGAACAAAAAAGTCAATTCCACTCTGAAACACGAGTATATATTGAATTGTTCTGATGAGTGGCCATTGACTTAAAATGTGATTTCAACTATCTCTACACAGAACCAGGGTGACAGGGGGACTGGGAGCCTTGATGATCAACCAGTTTCTGGCTCCACACAGGAAGGCAGGCAAGTCCAACTGGTCCTCATGGCGGTGGTTCAACAGTAGCTGCCGTCATCTGGAAGCGCCTCTCAAGAAACTTCTGAGTGGGGCAACCTGCCCTCCACCACTGGCACAGTCACCTTCTGATGACAGGGTGACCGAAGATCCTGCTATCACTCTGCATCTTGGGTGTTTTATTATGTTAAAGCTGATATATAAATTTGTTATTGTTGTCCTGTTGATCTGAGCAAGCGGAGAGCAAAAGATGCACAGATGATGCAGCAAGGATACAAAAAGCACAAACAAAATGTCTCACTCAACACAACTCAGAGCATTGGTGTTGCAGCATTGCTGCCTGACGCATGTTCCTGTCCAGCAGGCTTCCCCGCTAAGACTGCATGCACTGAAATGAGAATTCCTTGTGAGTTTTCCAACTATTGCTTTGTTCTGCAACTGTCAAAAAGTAATCATGGCATACTTTAACACATTTATAGAATGGTTGCAGACAGCAATAAGGATGTAATTAAGGGATCTCTACCATTCTCAATGTTCTCTACCCACATAGGTCAGTGGGTGAGAGATGAGCATGTGCACATTGGCACAGATGCATCCAGTTGGCACTGATACTAAATTATATTCTGTGCCACCTGCAAAAGGTACAACAGATGCTGCCTCTAAAACAAAGTAGCCCATAAAATTCCAGCAATGGAGATGCTTTAAAGCACATCAGGATTAGTTACAAATATAAGGGAGCAATTTTATGATATTTATTTAAAGTGTCATTCCGGGGATAAAATGTTGGGGAAATCCCCTTGGCAAGAGAAGTCCCCGTGTAATTCTTTTACAGTTTTTCCCCCAAATGTTTCATGCCATGCTCGTGGCAGCTTGCCTCGGATTCATTCACTTGCCCCATTAAAACTTAATCTTGCAATCAGTGGGGCCCTACGTTTAAATGCCTCCCCAGCACTTATTCCAAGTCCAGTTGTGGGGGTGGTTGCCAGGAAGGCAGCACCATGTGCATGAAGCAGGACCGCACAGAGGACAAGGTGGGGGCAAGTGACTAAAGTGAGAACCCTCAACACATGCAGCCGTGCTTCAATCCTCACATGAGTTAACTTTTTACCATTAGTCTGTACCTGTGATGTACTAACACCATATTGCTTCCCTTGCAAGTCAATCAGTCAACCAGCCCAGAGCAATCTATGGAGACCACAGACATGAACAGCTCCGAGGGTGATTTTTCATAGATCAGCATCAAAGAGGTATCACATCTGACACCCACACCCTTCACTAGCACATACGCACACGGTTCGATTGGAATAACTAGTAGGAAGGGTCCAGACTCACTCACTAGTGAGCACCTGGCAGCTGAAGATCCACAGCAGGCGGAGACATGGATGTCCCAGGGTTCCAGCACGCGGAGGGATGCAAGAGCCCAGGACACCGTTGAACCCCAAGCCATTGACGTGCCCCTGGGTCCGGTCATCCCAGAGTTGTTGGAGCTACAAAGGCAGAGTCACGAGCAGCAGGAAGGGATGACAGCATTGCTCCTCAGACTGCAAGGCAGACAGGGAGTCCCATCACCTTTGTCCAAGGAGATGGTGCCGTCACTCCAATGCAATGAGGCCTATACTGCGTGGATGGCATCCACAGTGGAGAACTTGGGCGAAATTCTCCCAAAACGGCGCGATGTCCGCCGACTGGCGCCCAAAACGGCGCCAATCAGATGGGCATCGCGCCGCCCCAAAGGTGCGGAATGCTCCGCATCTTTGGGGGCCGAGCCCCAACATTGAGGGGCTAGGCCGGCGGCGGAGGAATTTCCGCCCCGCCAGCTGGAGGAAATGGCCTTTGTTGCCCCGCCAGCTGGCACGGAAATGACATCCCCGGGCGGCGCATGCGCGGGAGCGTCAGCGGCCGCTGACAGTTTCCCACGCATGCGCAGTGGAGGGAGTCTCTTCCGCCTCCGCCATGGTGGAGACCATGGCGGAGGCGGAAGGGAAAGAGTGCCCCCACGGCACAGGCCCACCCGCGGATCGGTGGGCCCCGATTGCGGGACAGGCCACCGTGGGGGCACCCATCGGGGCCAGATCACCCCGCGCCCCCCCCCAGGACCCCGGAGCCCGCCCACGCCGCCTTGTCCCGCCGTTCAAAAGGTGGTTTCATCCACGCCGGCGGGACAGGCAATTTATCGGCGGGACTTCGGCCCATCCGGGCCGGAGAATCGAGCGGGGGGGCCCGCCAACCGGCACGGCCCGATTCCCGCCCCCGCCGAATATCCGGTGCTGGAGACTTCGGCAACCGGCGGGGGCGGGATTCACGGCAGCCCCCGGCGATTCTCCAACCCGGCGGGGGGTCGGAGAATGGCGCTCCTTGCTTCAGGACAGGAACTCCATGTTGGGGATGGCTGCTCCAGGGTTCAGCTCATAACCTCGATGGTTGAGGGCAGGAGTTCCATGGTGCAGTGCTTCAGCTGCATAGTGCAGACTCTCATGTGAATCCATGTGTGTCAGCAGAAGAGAATGGCAGGGTTTCTGGATATCACTCAAAGGAGTCTGATGGGCCCCGTGTGCCTGAGGGGAAGAGGATCAGTAGGAGCCTGGGGCCTTCCACCTAGGAGACGCTTGGGCTTTCCAGCCCATCTGACACCCTCCCACCCTGTGAGTGTCATACCTCCATCCCTGTACATCGATGAGTGAAGCACTGAAACAGCTGTGCTGCCCGAAAGCAGGGATGGACCCGCAACGTCCCGTCCACCAGGGGATGCCTGCCAAGGTCACCTCAGGCAACAGAGCTTAGATATCAGCAGGGAACCTCAACATCAGCTGTGGATTCAACTCGATGGCACGGTGACACAATGGTTAGCACTGCTGTCTCACAGCGCCTAGGATACAGGTTTGAATCAGATCTCGGGTGACTGGGTTGAGTTTGCATTATTCTCCCCATATCTATGTGGGTTTCCTCTGGGTGCTCAGGTTTCCTCCCACAGTCCAAAGGTGTGCACGTTAGGTGGATTGGCCATGCTAAATTGCCCTTTAGTTTCCAAGGTGAGGTTATGGGGATAGGATGGGGTAATTGGGCCTAGGTAGGGTGCTCTTTCAGAGGGTTGGTGCAGACTTGATTGGCCAAATGGCCTCCTTCTGCAATGTAGGGATTCTATGATTCTATTCTATGATTCTAGACATGGTGGGAGGGTGAGGAAGAATAAGAAACTATAGGCACCTAGTGGGCAGAGTGAACCAAGGCACAAGAAGAGAAAAGTCACAATAATGCTGTTGTTAATCCATAAATAGTCTTCACTGTTGTTTCGTGGCACCATGTTCCGCAAACCTCTGTGCAAACTCCCACCTCCTACACTGACGATGCAATATCTTCCCAGCAACCCCTCATCCATGGATGATTTCCCCCCTCCCCGCCACACATCAATGCTCTAACCACTCATGTCTGCCAGCATGGTTTAGGAATGTGGATGACAAGGGCTAAAAATGTGTGAAAGTCTGTCCACCTCATTAATAGGTGAAGAAAAATAGCAGAACCCCTGATCTCAGAGGAGGTGGCAGCAGCTTAGATGTGTCACCCAGCCTCCCTGGGCCCCTACATCACCCCGTTCAGTTGCAGGTCGCATTTAGCTCTCTGTCAGGCAGGAGTCAGATATTGCACAGAGGATAAAAGGAGCATCGTTCTGTCCTCATCATCATTCTCCTGCAGTATCCAGCCAATCATTTCAGCACCCTGCCCGTGAATGATCCGATCAGCAGGATGACCTCATGCTTACACCACTGTGGTGAGAGGATGTCAGTCTCTGTGGTCGGAGGTAGTTTCTCGCCCTAACGTTGGTTGTCCCCACACCAAGAGGCTATGAAGGCGCCCCTAGCCCTGTGCTCCATGTGGGCCCTGGACAATACCCGTGGTCCTTCCACGGCATCTTCCTCATGTTGCCTGAACCACCTCCTCATCTGAGGAGATGTGGTGCTCCAACATTGCTGCAATGCTAGGTTGTGCAGAACACAGCACACCACAATAATGTATGACACTTTCTGGGGGCTGTATTGGAGGGCTCCCCCAGACCGGTCCAGGCACCCGAACTGCATCTTGAGCAGTCCGATCGCCTGTTTCACCGGTGCATGCGTTAATGCATGAACCTCATTGTAGCGAGTCTCAGTCGGTGTTTGGGGCCTCCGCACTGGCATCATCAGCCACATCCTGAGAGGGTACCCTTTTTTCCCAAAGAGTCATCCCTCCAGCCACTGCTCTCCCACAAAAATAGCTGGGGTTTGCAAGCATCCCAAAATGTAACTATCATGCAAGCTGCCTGGAAATGGGCACACACCTGCATGATGCACATTGCATGGTCACAGGCGATCTGGATATTGAGGAAGTGGTATCCCTTGCAGTTCAGAAATGCCACCCAATGCTGCCATGGAGAACATAGAGTCAAGTAGGTGCAGTCAAGGACACCCTGCACTCGGGCATGCCTGCTATTCAGGTGAAGCCCATGCACCTGTTGTGCTGGCTGGCCTAATCCCGGTCAAAGTTGATGTACATGTCGACCCTCGCTAATAGCGCATCTGTGACCTTCCTTATGTACTTGTGTGCGGCAGATTGGTATATGCCACATCGGTCACTCAAACAGAATTAAATGCTGTCAATTTCCAGCTGACCACTTCAAAATCACTCAAGCATGATTGGAAAGCACTTAATTATGTCTGAAGTGGGCCAAGATCTGTCAATGAAAGACTGATGTTTATAAACATTGTGGTTAAAACACTTCAGAGTTACTCAACCGTGAAAGAAGATTAATGGAGCAATGCTGTGAGCTGGGTTGTGTGGAAGCTGCCAATCACAGCCTAGTAAGGGCAATGAATGAATGGCTTGCAGCTCAAGGATCTGAGGGTGTTTAAACACAGCTGACTAGTTTTCTCTTTCAAGGATTTGACACATGGGACGTCATTCTCCGACCCCCCGCCGGGTCGGAGAATGGCCGTTGGCCGCCGTGAATCCCGCCCCCGCCCCCGCCGAAGTCTCCGGTACCGGAGATTGGGCGGGGGCGGGAATCGGGCCGCGCCGGTTGGCGGGACCCCCCGCTGGATTCTCCGGCCCGGATGGGCCGAAGTCCCGCCCAGAAATTGCCTGTCCCGCCGGCGTAAATCAAACCTGGTATTTACCGGCGGGACCAGGCGGCGTGGGCGGGCTCCGGGGTCCTGGGGGGGGGCGCGGGGCGATCTGACCCTGGGGGGTGCCCCCACGGTGGCCTGGCCCGCGATCGGTGCCCACCGATCCGCGGGCGGGCCTGTGCCGTGGGGGCACTCTTTCCCTTCCGCCTCCGCTACGGCCTCCACCATGGCGGAGGCGGAAGAGACTCCCCCCACTGCGCATGCGCAGGAAACTGACAGCGGCCGCTGACGCTCCCGCGCATGCGCCGGGAAACTGACAGCGGCCGCTGACGCTCCCGCGCATGCGCCGCATTTCCGCGCCAGCTGGCAGGGCAACAAACGCCATTTCCGCCAGCTGGCGGGGCGGAAATCTCTCCGGCGTCGGCCTAGCCCCTCAATGTTGGGGCTAGGCCGCCAAAGATGCGGAGCATTCCGCACCTTTGAGCCGGCGCGATGCCCGTCTGATTGGCGCCGTCTTTGGCGCCAGTCGGCGGACATCCCGCCGTTGGGGGAGAATTTCGCCCATGGTGCTTCCTGTGTCTGAGCCAGCAGGTGTATTGCCCAGGTGAGTGTGACAACAAGAATTCTTTTCACTGCCTCTGTCTGGACTGCTCTCTAGTTTCCAAACAGGGGTCTCTTTTCTGGGGGGTCTGTGGGGGGTCTCTATATTTAGCATTTCTTTTGGGGGGGGTTCTTATTTAGGTGGTCTCTGGGGGCTCTCCTTATTTAGGATTTTTTTTAGGTGGCCTCTATTTATGAGGTCTGTGGGAAGGTCTCTTTGCTCAGGGGGTCTCTGTGGGGGGGGGTGAGTCTAGTCACCCCCCCTACTCGGGGGAAAGGGAGAAAGTTAGGGGGCATGGGATACAGGGAAGTGTGTCTGTCTGGATACAGAATTGGCTGGCCAAAAGAAGACAGCGAGTGGTAGTGGATGGAAAGTATTCGGTGTCCAGTGGTGACCAGTGGTGTCCCACAAGGATCTGTCTGGGACCTTTGCTTTTTGTGTTTTTTATAAATGACTTGGATGAGGAAGTGGAAGGGTAGGTTAGTAAGTTTGCCGATGACACAAAGTTTGGGGGAGTTGTTGATAGTGTTGAGGGTTGTTGCAGGTTACAACAGGACATTGACAGGATGCAGAGCTGGGCTGAGAAGTGGCAGATGGAGTTCAACCTTGATAAATGTGAAGTGATTCATTTTGGAAGGTCGAATTTGAATGCTGAATACAGGGTTAAAGGCAGGATTCTTGGAAGTATGGAGGAACAGAGGGATCTTGGGGCCCACGTATATAGATCCCTCAAAGTTGCCACCCAGGTTGATAGGGTTGTTAAGAAGACGTACGGTGTGCTGGCTTTCATTAACAGGGGGATTGAGTTTAAGAGCCGTGAGGTTTTGCTGCAGCTTTATAAACCCTAGTTAGATCACACTTGAAATATTGTGTCCAGTTCTGGTTGCCTCATTATAGGAAGGATGTGGATGCTTTGGAGAGGGTACAAAGGAGATTTAGCAGGATGTTGCCTGGACTGGAGGGCATGTCTTATGAAGAAAGGTTGAGGAGCTAGGGCTTTTCTCACTGGAGTGAAGAAGGCAGAGAGGTGAATTGATAGAGGTGCACAAGGTGATGAGTGGTATGGATAGAGTGGATAGCCAGATACTTTTCCCCAGGGAGGAAATGGCTGTCATGAGGGGACATAGTTTTAAGGTGATTGGAGGAAGGTATAGGGGAGATGTCAGAGGTAGGTTCTTTACACAGAGAGTGGTGGGTGCGTGGCATGCACTGCCAGCAGAGGTGGTGGAGTCTGGGTCATTAGGGACATTTAAGCAACTCTTAGACAGGCACATGGACAGCAGTAAATTGAAGGGGTGTAGGTTAGGTTGATTTTAGATTAGGATAAATGGTCGGCACAACATCGTGGGCTGAAAGGCCTGTACTGTGCAGTACTGATCTATGTTCTAACTCAGAAAATACGGGGGTTTGGGGGCTAAATTGTGATGCAGAGGAGGGGGTGAGGGCAGAATTGCAAAGCTGAGGGGGGGGGGGGCTGAATTGTGATGTGGGAGGGGCGGGGTTGGCCAGCCGCTGGACCTCGCTATCGGGCCACCTGCTCAAATTGGCGGCCAGATAACAGGATTCCCTAGGGAACTTCTCGCAATTCTCCAAGCATAAATTTTGGAATTCTTGATTTATCACATGCAATTCAGATCCGGTGGAGAATATAATCTACCAGACGGAGAACTTCACTCAAGGACTTGAAGAGTAAATATCAGAAACAGAGCAACATGAAACACATTTATTCTATGCACGAAAACCTAATTTTTTAAATTAACTTGAATAGATTTTACTATCTGTTATTCTTTCACTGTATCAAGATTAAGTACTGATATCCAAGGCTAAATCTTAGCTTTCCACAACAAGAATAAAATGAATTTCAAGAATTGAAAATATGTTATGAACAACAATTAATATTTTTATCGTGTCTTGAACATCAAAAGTTTTTCGAAGCCACTTGACAGTCTGAACTATGGCCAGTAAAGAAACAATAGTACTGAACTGAATTGTAAACTGCATTGAAAGAACTGGTCACCGAGTTTCTAACACATCTATCTTTGTGACTGTGGTAGCTAGTTGCTGCTCGATGTTTAGTTTATAATGCTGAGCACATGATGTGACAGGGTTTCAGGTATTTTCAAAATGTTTTGAACTGTGACAAAGCGCCGTTTTCTAATTGATTGGAAGATCCCTGCAGCATAAATGTTGAGAGCAATGGCGGCACTCACTGCCACTGGTAATGCATTGCGGATGACATCCCTCCAACTCCTCTCCCATCAAGATTCACTTCACTGACTTCAGTCTGCTCTCTCTCACCTTTCTCCTGCAGCATAGCAGGATACCTGATGAAGGCTTCCGTACTTAAATGCCAGCAGAGAAAAACAATTTGTACTACAAACATACATATAACCGTACGAATTAGGTACAGGAATAGGCTATTCAACCCCTTGAGCCTGATGCACGCCACTCAATAATATTGTGGCTGATCTGATCGTGGCCTCAACTCCACATTATACTTACCCCCCCCCCAGTAACCTTTGATTCCCCTGTTAGTCAATAATCTATTGCCTCTGCCTTAAAAATATTAATTGACCCTGCCTCCACCATTCTCTGGGAAAGAGAGATCCAAAAATTCACAGCACTCTGAGAGAAAAAAAATCTTCTCATTTCCATCTTAAATTAAACTGTGTCCCCGAGTTCTAGTCTCATCCACAAGGGAAAACATTCTTCCAGCATCTACTCTGTCAAGCCCCCTCAAGATCTTATATGGTTCAATAAGATCATCTCTCATCATATAAACTCCAATGGGTACAGGTTCAACTTGTCCAACCTTTCCGCGGATGATAACCACTTCATCCCTGGAATCAGACGAATGAATCTTCTCTGAACTGCTTCTAATGCAATTATATCCTTTTTTTTTAATAAGGAGACCAAAACTGTAAAAAAATGTACTACTTACTTCAGTGTCTGTGTCATGTGAGAGTACCTTTAAGAAATGGGTGTTTATAAATGGGTGTGCATATAAATATCTGTAGTGAGAGTACCTTTAAGAAATGGGTGTTTATTACTGCAGTGATGTAAGAGAGTGGGTGAGCTGGGTTGTCTGTCAGCTTTTTACTTTCGTTTTAGGCTGTTTGCTGCAGGGTGTGTTTTAGTTTCATTTTCAGAGGTGGATAGCTGCAGTCACAGCCAGAAGGTGTATTAGAGTCTCTCTCTGTATTCTAAAGACTGTAAATCGATCTTGGTGATTTAAAACTAATAACAGTAGTGACTTTAACCTGATGTGCTTCTGGTAAAAGGTGTTTTAAGTCTTATGGATGTGAAAAGGAAAGCTTAAAGGATTACTTAGTGTTGTATTCTTTGGGGGTTGTATATGAATTTATGGTTGCTAAGATGTTCACTTTTTGTTTTAGAAAGGTTAACTTGAGTTCATAGAGTAAACATTGTTTTGCTTCAAAAAATACTTTTCCATTTCTGCTGTACCACACCTGTAGAGTGGGCCATGTGCTCCCCCATTCCACAATCTATTAAAAGTTGTGGGTCAGGTGAACTCCATGATACACTTTGGGGTTCTCTAAACCCTGGCCCATGACAGTCTGGTACTTCAAAACCTTAACCCTTGTAATTATTGATCTATATTGAGATACACGCTTTTTTTCATTTTCTCCAAAAGTGTTCAATTTTGCATTTAATTTTCAAATTTCATTTTAATAAGACTTAACAAGTAAAGATCTGCTGATTTTCGTTCACCCTCAGTTTCCCAAGTAATTCTTAATAGAATGCTGAATTGTTCAGATAATTTTGCTGACAGGCTTAAGAGGTAATGCATTGCGGATGATATCCCTCCAACTTCAAATGATTTGAATTTTTATTTTGGAATGTTATAATATATTCAATTCAAATACATTTTCATTGTCCTCGCATCGATCTTTTAAAGACATTTTAAAAAGTGTTATTGTGTGATCCAGTTACTGGGCTGGGGGGCTGTAAGGAATTGGGAAAACAAATGGCCACTGTGTTCCTGCCTCTATTTCCATCTCCAGCTATGTTCAATGGAGCTGGAAAGAGGGAGCCTACATGTTGCATTTTAGAAGTTGCTGCCACCATTCCTGAAGCGAGCTTTTCAGAACCTCTGCAATTTCTAGTGAAGCACCTGTGTTTTGGAAGACTTTTTGAAACACATCTGCAAAATGGAGGTGTGAACCACGTATTGGAGATGGAAACGATGCTAACGGTGAGCAAAAATGGTGTTGACGTTGACTCCTTTATAGTTCATGAAATACTGTAGCCTGAGTTATATCTATGTTTACTAAAGTAAGGGCTGACAATGCTATGATTGGAAATGGTAAATGACCATTAAATAATGTGTTTGCCAGGTTATTATTTCTGACCACTAGCAAGCTGCCATGTAAAAGACCAGCATTGTAAAAGTGAGAAAGTCTTCAGATGCATTGGAATAATTGTCAACTGCATGAAGTGCTATTTTGCATTGTACAATATTGAAAGTAGAGCCCAGTGAGATACTTAGATTATTGTTTAAATTCTCCTCATGGCCTTCCTTAATTCCCAGCAGTAGAACTGAGTCATCAGCTTGGCTTCAAAGAGAAAATGCTGGAAAATCTCAGCAGGTCTGGCAGCATCTGTAGGAAGAGAAAAGAGCTAACCTTTCGAGTCCAGATGACCCTTTGTCAAAGTTGGTTGTTTGGCTGTTTGAAAGCTCTGATAGATGTCTGAGCTTTCGTTCATTCTTTGCAGAACAGCTCAACTATTTGTTCAACTGACAACTATGCAGGAGCTTTTGGTTCTCTTCAAAGGCATTAATGAATTCTGCACTGCAGTTTGTTTACACAACCGTACAGGGGAATGCGAGTTTGATGTCTTGGCTGCACTCCAAAGCACTAATGGGTTCAGCACTGCAGGGTTTGTTTCCAGCTGTCCAGTTGAATGTGTTTTTGATGGATTTGACAGACCTGAGCTTTCCATGGGGATAAAGGTTTTTCAAATGCCTATCCAAATGATGTTTCTTTATTTTAACAGATTTATGAACCTTTCAAAGATTTTCAAATATAGGACTTGTAAATTTTGTTTATGAATTGGTAAGGAGCAAGTTAAGGGATTGAAGGGGAGTGAGTGATCAAAGGGGGAGTGAAGGGGTGGGAAGGGAGGTTAAGAGGGTGAGGTCAAGGGGGATATTTCACAGATCTGATGATTCGGCCAATGTTTCAGTAAATGGAGGTGGGCCTTTTAAACTGGATGAGTTGGTATCGGCGCATCTCCTTCTCCGCCGCAGGCCTGCCCAACTCCAGAACTTCCTGACCTCCAGGAGATGAATATTTCACCTATGAGCACTGCTGAAATAGAGGCAGGATCATAACATCAGGAAAATTCCCAACTCCCAATTCATACATCCACAATGAAAATCCGACCCACTGAATTAATTCCAATAAAATGCAGTACATGCCCCTTTTACATGGATCAATTAAACTGAGCACAAGAAAGTCTTAACTAATCAGGTTCAAAATTGAGTTTTTAATCAATGAATGGCATTATGAAAAAAATGAAAGCAACTTTACAAGTTGAACAAGATTGACAAGCATGAAGAGCAATAGAATTAGTCAGTGTTAGGATGTCATTCTACCTACTGTATGATGTTCTTGGACTTCATTTAAAGTAGTACAAAAATGAAAGAAGTTCCCCTTTCCAGGTGGAAAAATAATGATATTCTAGTGTGAACTATTTGTCATTAATGGGAGTGTTGTATCTGACAAACATCTTCCAACAAACAGATTGAATGTTCAGTCCCATTAATTGAAATTAACTAGTTTACTCCACAGACGGAAGTTAGAACAAGTATTAAAAATATAATAGCAGCATTATGGAAGCTGTACAATTGTAGCAAAATGTAGGTTCCCGGCATTCTCTGCTTTTATCCAACCAAAGCCAAATCAGACTTGGGAGTACAATGCTTTTCTTTTTACTGTAACTATGGAACAATATGTGGAACACAGGATTCAATTTAAATGAGTTTCTCTTTGTAAAAATGTGCATAATTTTAATCAAACATACATCCAAAATAGTCACTCATTTATGATGGAATCTATGGTCAAAGCTTGTAGTTTTTTGAGGTGACCCCGAATCATAAGGGGAAAGTGAAAAAGGACAATCAAAAGAGAAACTGAGAAAGGAAACTGACCCTCTCGATTTGTAAGGAAACTAAGTGAAACCAAGATTGGAATGTTCTGGAAGACTGAACTTGGTTGAAAACTATAAAATGACACATAGCCACCCAAGCTCAATAGAAGCTGATCAGTCCACTAGTGCAGTACAGGCAGACTGAAGAAGACAGGCTCAATCCAGAAACTCAGAATAAGAAAATATACAGTTGTTGCAGCAGTATTTGTTATTTGAAGACCGCAGATTGGTGGTTCTACACCATCCAGACTAAATTGAGGAGTTTCTGAAGATGTGCAATTGTTGGTGAAGAGGGTGCCCATAGAACCCAAGTTGGTAGGATGTTGCTGTGGGCTGGGGTTCAGACTAATTTCTAGGAGAGAAGTGAAATTCTTTAAAAGGAAGACAGAGTTTTGAAGGACTTTGTGACTTGAGTATGATGACCTACATGCTGAATAAACTGCTGAGCCAATTCGGAAGATATTTCTCCATTGTGCCTCCCATTTAACGTGCAGTTTATAATCAGCCACAATTTTTCTGTTAATTCATGTTCAACTTGTGCCTCTTCTAGGTTTTGGAACGTAGGAGATGACCTCAGAAAGTATTTAATACTTGTTGTATTTGATTCCTGTATAGTAAAATGCTTCTGTTTTAAATCATGGAATCTTGTGGCTTCAGCCTTTCAGTAAATAATGGTATTTTAGATTTCTGTTTCTAAAAAAAAAAGTTACCAGTCTCAGCCAAGATCATAAGCTCCACAATAGCTCATCACCAAACCATAATTAGAGTTGTTCAATTAATAATGATCTCACCTATCCTAAATGTAACTGGTTGAAATTTTACCTATGTCTTAAAAGTACAGCAGTATGGTAGCACAAGTGGATAGCACTGTGGCTTCACAGCGTCAGGATCTCAGGTTCGATTCCCCGCTGGGTCACTGTCTGTGCAGAGTCTGCACGTTCTCCCCGTGCCTGCGTGGGTTTCCTCTGGGTGCTCCGGTTTCCTCCCACAGTCCAAAGACGTGCAGGTTAGGTGGATTGGCCATGATAAATTGCCCTTAGTATCCAAAAAGGTTAGGGGGGGGCTTAAGTGGGTCAGTGCAGACTCGATGGGCCAAATGGCTTCCTTCTGCACTGTATGTTCTATGTTTTATTACAGATACTGAAGAGGAAGGGGAAACTGCAAGTTCCTTGTGCTACTACTGGTTGACAATGATTACCGGTTAACAGTGATATGACCACGAGTAATCTTTCCAACTATTTGGTAATGTTGAGAGTGAGGATTACATTTTACTAATTTAACTTCAGATGCCATTTTGTTGGCAAAATCAAAATAACCAAAACCCAAATAATCTCCAGCCGAATCAAGTAGAAAAAGGTTTATTTTGTAGGAGAGTTTAACCTTTGAAGAGAAACGGACTGTGACATCTGAATATTTGCCACTAGCATTTCAACGGCATTTCATAGTTACTTTCCACAGAAAATGCATTAGCACATGTATATGTAGAAAACTTAAGCCGAGGGGGGTGAGGATGGGTGAGAAGTCTGCGAATGTAATGAAATTCAATCTAATATCCTTGCACCTTTGTGAGGAGGCTGTTTCTTTTTTTAACTAAACTTCTACATTCTGATCGATGATAACACACAGAAATAAATATGGAGATTTGAGTTCTGTTATGTGAACCCCAAAAAAATGCTTTTCAACACTGGCATGGGCATTGCCTCAATACGTTCAAAGTCTATCACAATTCTATAATTCACCTGATTTATATTTGATCACTACAATTATTTAATATACATAAAGCAATCTGGCAATAAAGTAGACTTTCCTCCATAAACAAGGGGTAGATTTTCTTATCAGTAACAAATGACTTGAAAGATTGTAGTGGAAAGATCACTTTCAACCAATGATGGCACAATGAGTTTCCCCTCTTCTCTCTAGCACCTATAATAGAAAGCTATACCTTTTGGCATTGGCAAGAATGACCAGCAGTTAAATTTAGGATAGGCAAGATCATTATTACTCCAAAAACTAAATTTCACCTGCACACTGAAAGAGGAGTCAAGACCAGATTTAAGTATGATCCAGAATTAATAATTGCACTTTGGTTACAAGATCAAAAAATAAAGATTATGGGATTACATGAACAATTTAGGAGAGTGTGGGGGGAGGGGAGTACATAAATGTTTCTACTGCATGCTGGGAATAATGGTTATATATGGCTCCCATTGCCTACTAACCATTGGTTTGCCATCAGCAGCAGGAAAGAGCAATCTTGGTGGTATGAACTTTAGATTAAGGTTGAGAGCATGACTGACAAATTTATCAAAGCAAGACATGGTGAAGAGGTTCAAATGCTAAAACCATTCTGTGCAAGTCAAAATGGTTGCAATTTTAATCAATGTTCACTATCACAAATGGAATTACGTGACATTGCTACACAATGGATAATGATGAAGAGAACATCTGATAATCACTGTTACTTTGATTTGGATTTGATATCTGTATTTCAAACAATGCAGCATCACCATGGGATTACCTGTTAACTATTCGTGATTGGACAGATTTCTTCCAAGAGACTCATAGAACAGACACAGAGGCAGAATTAGGCTAGTCAGCCCATTGAGTCTGCTCACCTGCTTCAACTAGATCAAAGGCTGACATGTACTTGACTTTAAACATGTTTCAAATCATAATCTAAGCAAGTGCCTTTGAACTGAGATTTAATCTACAGATTGCAATTCCATATCGACTATGATGGAGGGGGAAAACATTCCGAGCACTACAAAGAAGTGTTCCGATGCAGCAAACACTTGGGCCTTTGTATGGGCCACGCAACCCATCTCCAAAAAATACAAGTCTGTTCAGAAATTGAATTAACTGTTTGCAACAGACCCAAGCAGGTAAACAAAGGGTTGGGAATTTGGTTCACTAAAATTCCTAATTTGTACAGTTATTTATTTAGGTATCTCAAATTGACAACAGGATGGATGCTGAGGAAAATAGAAGAATGATTATCAGGGAGTTCTGCTTGTACACCACCAAGTTTATAAGTGGAGTCCATGAGAGCCCCTGTGGAATTTCAGGGCTTGTATCAATCGAACACCAACTCATCTGCAACTGCACGTAAAACCAGTAAATAAATATAGAAAATGGGTGTTGCCCTGCATTACCAAACTTCTGTGAAAAGGGACTTTTACTGAAAAAGAAAACTTTTTTGATACTTTGCTTCCAACAAGTTGTGGTGATTGCCCCTTTGCACAACTAATTCTAGAGCTAGCTGCTGCTCTAAGATATCTTTGCTTCGGAGAATTCCTCTCCTGGAGTGATTCTCTGAGACCCAATTAGTCACCCAGGCCAGGAACAACATCTCATCTTCCGGTTAGGCACGCTACAGCCTTCCGGTCTCAACATCGAATTCGACAACTCCAGATGATCAGCTCTGCCCCACCTCAACCCATTTGTTTTCATCCCATTTCATTTTAACTGTCTTTCACCGTTTCTTTCATTCTTAATATATATTTAAACCCCACCCCCCAATCTTATCCACCTTTCCTTAAACTTTCTCATCTTTGCTTCCCCCTTCCCCCACATTTACAGTTCATCCTCTGATGTTTCTCTGCTGTTTGGCCTTTCACATCTTTTGTTCTCTCTGGGGACTGCCATTAGCACTCTTTCCCCTTGGTTTCTGTAACCATTAGCACCCGGTCTCCCTGGGTTTCTGTGGCTATGACTCATCTTTCATTCTCACTCCAAAGTATAAATATGTCCCACTTTCTCTGTCTGTTAGCTTTGACAAAGAGTCATCAGACTCGGAACGTTAGTTCTTTTCTCCCCCTACAGATGCTGCCAAACCTTCTGAGATTTTCCAGCATTTTCTCTTTCGTTTCGGATTCCAGCATGCGCAGTAATTTGCTTTTCTCCAGATGATCCTTACTCTGCTGTGCTGCCCTTAATGGAACAATCACCACACAAATACTTGGCATTTCTAAAAAACAGTTATTCATTCGGACGTGCAAAAAGGCAAGTTTCAAGGAAAACCTCAAAGTGCAACACAGTAGCACAGTGGTTAGCACAGCTGCGTCACAGCTCCAGGGTCCCAGGTTCGATTCCCGGCTTGGGTCACTGTCTGTGTGGAGTCTGCACGTTCCCCATGTCTGCGTTGGTTTCCTCCGGGTGCTCCGGTTTCCTCCCACAGTCCAAAGATGTGCAGGTTAGGTGGGTTGACGATGCTAAATTGCCCTTACTGTCGATAAAACTTTAGTTGGGGTTACGGGGATAGGGCGGAGGTATGGGGATAGGGTGGAGGTGTGGCGATAGGGTAGAGGTGTGGGCTTGGGTAGGATGCTCTTCCCAAGGGCCGTTGCAGACTTGATAGGCCGAATGACCTCCTTCTGCACTGTAAATTCTATGATTCTGTGAGTCGCACAGTGGTTATCACTGTTGCTTCACAACAGCAGGTCCCGGGTTTGATTCCCGCTTGGGTCACTGTCTGTGCGGAGTCTGCACGTTCTCCCCATGTCTGCTTGGGTCTCCTCCAGGTGCTCCGGTTTCCTCCCACAAGTCCCGAAAGACGCGCTTGTTAGGTGAATTGGACATTCTGAATTCTCTCTGTGTATCTGAACAGGTGCTGTAGTGTGGTGACCAGGGGATTTTCACAGTAACTTCATTGTCATGTTAATGTAGGCCTACTTGTGACACTGATAAAGATTATTATTATTAAAGAAGTTGCTACAGGTGAACTCAGTCAGAACGGTTATTTCCAAACGCATCTTATAAAACACTGGCAATTAAATAAGAAAATGAGCACAAACGTGAAATGGATACACAATGAAAAACACAAAATCTCACACAGAATAATTGACTTACCATATTAATCGCATCAACAGGTCCAATGCTGTTCACATAGACATCACTTTCAATCACTGTTGGCTTCACTGCAAATTTACCACAATTCAGGGTTGTAACCATAGCAGAAAGATAACATTAAACTTTGTTTTTACTGTAAAAGTTTATTCGTTAATTTTAGCAAGCCAAAGATATGTTTACCAAAATCTCCTTTTGCTGTAATATTATGCTTTAAGTAATCATGCCTCCTTTATTGAACAGTTTCACAAGCAAACAGATTTAATCTCATTTATAGGGCGCAATCAAATGGCCTCATCGCGGCTGACTTTGTGACGTGGTGAGGCCGTTAAATCTCGTGAGAGGCCTCTCGTGAAATTTGCGATGTTCGGAATGCCTTGTGAGTTTTAATGAGATCTCGTGACACATTGCGATCTGGATCTCACCCTCTGGGAGCAAGGCTGAGGTATACATATTTAAATGAGCCATTTGGCTCGCGATTATGATGAGGCCCGGGAACGAATGCCCACGCCTGGTAGACTTTGCCATGGTACCGTTTAGCGCTTGTACTCACAAATGTGGCCCAGATGTAATGGCACTTGGGGGGGGGGCGTCTCTTAGGCCATTGGAGACCCCTGGGTGGTCAAGGACAGGGCAGGGCATGGTGGCACCCTGGTTCTCCCTCTGGCATCTGGGCACCTTGGCAGTACCAGGCTGACATCTTGGCTGAATTGCTGAAAACATTTCTAAGTGTGGGCTAGACTGGGGAGACCCACAAGTCTGGGTGAACACTGGTGTGGATCTCACCGCCAAAGGTGCCCAAAATAACACTTAGAATTTTTTGGTTAAATCACACCCATAATTACATTTTGAGCACAAAAATGCACTTTGCTTTGTTTTTAAACTGCAGTTGTATGTATGATGGTACAGCTAAAACTGTACGATAACAATAGGATTTCTTTAAATGGCATCAGATATTTTTCTCTATATTGGTGTTTCTATTTGGCACTTAACATTCTAATTATGCTTAAGATGTTGAAGTATTCGCTTTAACAATGAAAACATGTTGTTTTGTCATTTTATACGTAGATAAGAACATTGAAGGAAATCGAGACAGAGAAAAATACACTGGGTGAGACTGAGCGGACTTGAGTTAACGTTTGCTAAAACGACACATTTAGCGGGCTGTTCCTCAGCACCTGCAGTGCCGAGGGAGACCCGGTTATTCAACGCCACTATGCTGTTTCGTTTGGTCTTGGCGAGGAAATTCTCGTTGAGGCCAGATTTTAGTCTAGAGGGCTACTCACAGATCGGGCATCACTTTTAAAGGCTGCCCTAATCTTTCAACCTTCTAAGTGACCCCGAACTCCCCACTTACCTCTTCCGGGGTCTTCCAGCGCCCCCCCCCCCCCCCCCCCCCCCGCCCTCCCCCCTCCCCCCCACTCACCCCGCCTCTTTAGGGCAAGGCACCCTCATGCCTGACCTCTGGCACGGATGATCTGGCACCACCATCTGGGCACCCTGACAGTGCCACCTGGGCATGCTGGCAGTCTGGGGTGGCACTGCCAGGATACCCAAGTGGCAGTGCCAAGGTTCCCCGGTGACAGGGGGAGTGCCAGGATGCCATCCTGCACAGTGCCTGACCATTCAGCGGTCTCCAATGGCCAGGGAGACCCTCCCAGGTGACATTACAACTGGATCACGTTTGAATGGCAAGTACCAAATGGCGCCCAGGCGAGGTCACCCAGGCGCAGCAGGTAAATCATTTTAATACACTGATCTCGGTCACACCCAGCGAGAGCTGAGGTTGTAGCCTGGAAGGAGAGAGAAAATCAGGGCAGACTTTTTGTGAGGAACCTTTCCTGCTGGAGAACGAAATCCCTCTAAGTGCGGCAAAGTGCTGTTGAATAGCGGGATGTTTCTTGGCCCTCACACCCTCTTTAACTCAAGTCTGCTGATTCGTACCCATAGAATTTAATATAATTTGCTGACCACCCATTGGCTAGAAAACATCTCAGTGCTCGCCCAATGTATGTTTATTTAACAGACATCTACCACCACTCAGCAACCAAGGTGATATAATGCTTCCATGATTAAAAACATTAACACATTCTGATTTTCATCTTACCATTTACCTCTAGACACGCAAAAAGGTTAAAATCTGTAGAATCCCTACCGTGCAGAAGGAGGCCATTTGGTCCATCAAGTCTGCATCGACCCTCCAAAAGAACACTCTACCTATGCCCACTACTCCGCCCTATCCCTGTAAACCTGCACATTTATCATGGCCAATCCACCTAACCTGCACATCTTTGGACTTGGGAGGAAACCGGAGCAGCTGGAGGAAACCCACCCAGAAATTAGGAGAACATGCAAACCCCACACAGACAACCACCCAAGATTGGAATCAACCACGATCCCTGGCGCTGTGAGGCAGCAGTGCTAACCACTGTGCCGCCCCATCTATATGCTGTGCAAATACAAATATGGGGATCATATCCTGAAGGATGGTGTTTCTGACCTATTTACTATTTACTGATCAGAATCATCCACATGCAAGTCAGTCCAAAGCCGTGCAGGTTAGGTGGATTGGCAATGCTAAATTGCCCTTAGTGTCCAAAAAGGATAGGAGGGGCTATTGGGTTACCGGGATAGGGTGGAAGTGAGGGTTTAAGTGGGTCGGTGCAGACTCAATGGGCTGAATGGCCTCCTTCTGCATTGGATATCTATGTCTATGCCCATGTGGCCAATGGCTAATATATTGCACAATCATTGAGTTCCAGGTCAGAGAGCTCTGCACCTGAGGAAGGATGCAAGCTGGTTTCACCGAAATCCACCTTCTACCTCCACCAGATGGTTGTATTCACTTATGGTCTGTGCTTCGCCCAGAGCATACTCACCCTGATGTACTGGCTAAAATCCTAAATAGGATATATGTGTGATTTTACTTGTTACAGTTGGGGCAAGTGGTCATTTTAACTTTAATTCGCTAGGTGAAAAACATGTGATAGTGAATCAGCAGCCCATTTTATTCCACTTGACTGATAGGTAAGAAAATTCAGGAAGGTTTTAAACTGGCTGTTAATTCACTAACATTGAATTTTCTGCCCAGCAATAAAAATTAACATGATACTCCGCGAGTGCAGTGAGGTACGAGTTTTGTGGATGTCATTCGGACCTGTAATTTGTTAATCAGGATGCAAAAGAAACATAAGTACATATACTGTACTGATGGCTGAAAACACATCTCTGAAACAAAGGTAATAACGTGGTTCTTGATGATGATTTTATTGCGAATGAGCTAGGCAGTCAATGATTAGAGGGAATAATAGTGACAATTACGATATAGCCTCACTCTTTGAGGGATCAACCACCCGCACTATGGCCCATTTTC
Organism: Scyliorhinus torazame; assembly: GCF_047496885.1. NCBI lineage: Eukaryota > Metazoa > Chordata > Chondrichthyes > Carcharhiniformes > Scyliorhinidae > Scyliorhinus > Scyliorhinus torazame. The sequence continues at coordinate 195,757,701 of NC_092709.1, forward strand.
TTCATATTACCAACTGCCACGTTGTCCAGAAAAATCTGCTTCTTTTGACTGATTGATCTGATCAATGGGACTTGCTTCTTCCTATTCAAGCAGAGATCTCGTACTGTCATGTTGAAAGTTGGAAGAGCATTCAGGCAAGTGATAGATCAAATGACACCCTGCATTATAGTTTATATGAGTAAATAACAGGCATCATGCAATCAGGAGTGTAGTAAGCTTGCTTTGAGAAAGCGTTTTAAATGGTTGAGCAACAGCAGATGCAGTTTGAAGTGTCAGCGATTGACAGTGTTGGCATGCAGATGCAGCTTGGAAACACCTGGGGCGGGGTTCTCCGACCCCACGCCGGGTCGGAGAATCACCGGGGTCTGGCATAAATCCCGCCCCTGCCGTGTCCCGAAGTCTCCGCCACCAGAGATTCGGCGGGGGCGTGAATGTCGCCGCGCCGGTCGGCGGGGTCGGGATTCTCCGGCCCACGATGGGCCGAAATCCCGCTGCTGGAATGCCTGTCCCACCAGCGTGGATTAAACCACCTTTTGAATGGCGGGACAAGGCGGCGCAGGCAGGCTCCGGGGTCCTGGGGGGGGGCATGGGGCGATCTGGCCCCAGGGGTTGCCCCCACGGTTGCCTGGCCCACGATTGGGGCCCACCAATCCGTGGGCGGGCCTGTGCCGTGGGGGCACTCTTTTTCTTCCGCCTTTGCCATGGTCTTCACTATTGCAGAGGTGGAAGAGACCCCCTCCCCTGCGCATGTGCGGGGATGACGTCAGCAGCCGCTGACGCTCCTGCGCATCCGTCGCCCGGCGAAGACCTTTCGGCCCCGGATGGCATGGCTCCAAAGGCCTTTCCCGCCAGCCGGCGGAGCGCAAACCACTCCGGCGCGGGCCTAGCCCCTCAAAGTGAGGGCTTGGCTCCTAAAGGTGCGGAAGTCTCCGCACCTTTTAGGGCAGCCCGACGCAGGAGTGGTTCCCGCCACTCCATTACGCCGGAACCCCCCGCCCCGCCGGGTAGGGGAGAACCCCGCCCCTGTTTTGTGAAGGTTCAGCATACACCAGACTGATGCAAGCTGAGAGGAATTATCAGTGACCTGCATACTTTGTCAATCAGCTTGATGGACTGCAATACTGGCCACACTTACCTTGATAGACTTTCAGAGGCTATTAATCATTTTTTCATTTGCTTCCAGGCCCTGTAATTTATCCTGAGAATCGCCTCTTGTCAAGTAGCCAGCGTGTTTCTCCTGAAGAGGGTGAGATGCCAAACAGGGCTCTGCCGTACTCCTTTGAAGAGAATCTCTATCCATGCACCTAAGAATGGAACTGCACCCTCCCATTACCAATTGTCAATTTCTACCCAGCAACTTTGAATGCACCTCTTTTTAAGGGGAGCTGGGGCTGAATGCTATTTCCTGACCCCGCTCACTCCAAGTTCCTGTGAGCAAGTCCATTTAGGCAGAGCATTCAGCACGAATAAATGATGAGGTCTCAGGCCTGGGTCTTGAAACAACCTCCTAATATTTCTCTGTTTCCTTCCCATTAAAGCCAAACAAATTTAAATGTGTCGGCCCCAAATCTCCCGATGTCCAAAACATCGAATTTGGTTTTAATTCTGTGTTGTGCATTGCGACCCATTGGAAGAAGTCCTGGAGCACACAAAGACCGGGAGCTTTGAATTTCTGATTTGAACTGCCCTGGAGCCTCCATAAAAGTCTTAGGCCTCTGACTTAGGCCAGATACGTAGGATCTGTTCAATGCCAGGCCTAACTAAGAAGCAAGCATATCTGAACTGAGCACCAGAAATGGCTTCCCCACCACCATTACCACCACTGACCCCCACCCACCCCACCTGACTATTCGCCACCCCTGGGATCTGATCTGACCTGACCACGCCACCGGACCTGACTTTCTACCTACCCACTCATCCACTCACACACCCACTCAGGCACTCACCCATCCATCCACCCACTCACTCAGCCATTCACCCACCCACCCACTCACCCACCCACTCAGGCTTCCATCCACCCACTCACCCATCCACCCACTTACTCACTCAGCCATTCACCCACTCACCCACCAACTCACCCACCCACCCACCCATTGATCCACCCACTCACGAGCCAACACTAAATCATTAAAAGACTTGAGACCTTTAAAACCTTACCTGAATATGGCAGCTAGTGCTGTAAAAAGGGAACATGCCCTCTCCTTCTTTTGACTCTATTGCACTTGCTTACCCTGGAGAGGCTACGTTGATATATTCCTGCTTCAGTTGGGATCAGAAGGTCCGGCTGAAAATGGGGAGTTCCGTAAAGGTACAAAAAACTTCACGGGCAGCAGCAACATGCTCAGCATTGTCACTGACCAGAAGAGCTGCACCATTGTCTTAATCATCAGCCATTAGTGTTTCAGCCATTAGTGTATGTCATGCTGTTTTATTTAAGTATCAGTGAGGATTTTTGATACACCGCATTCTTGTTTAAATATTTTTGAGCTGAAAATTAACCTGAACCAAATTCCCTCTTGCTGTTTAAACTCTAACCTTAACTCATGGCCAGCGAATTCTGTGTGAACACACCTCAGGAGTGTGAAGCTTGTCAGCTGTCCCTTCATTTCAGAATGACGTCTATTCAGTTTCTGTCGTGTGTCTTCATGTGACTGAAAAGGTTGATTCTTGACTCATTTGTCTTTGGGCACATGGGGCAGGGCATCCCATGAGACTGTAGGATTTGCTTCCATTTCTTTTGTTCTCTGCTGCCACACTGTCGATGACCACCATTAAGATGTTTGGACTCAAAGCTTAATGCAGTTTGATGGATATGTTGCCACCATTCTGAACGATTGGTGGCAAACTCCTGTCGGTCATTAACGTAAATGCCGCTGTGGATCAAGGAGAACTTCAGAGTGTTTTTGAAGTGTTTCCTCTGTGCTGCCCTGGAACGCGGACCATTTGAGAGTTAACATAGAACATAGAACATTACAGCGCAGTACAGGCCCTTCGGCCCTCGATGTTGCGCCGACCTGTGAAACCACTCTAAAGCCCATCTACACTATTCCCGAATTGTCCATATGTCTATCCAATGACCATTTGAATGAACTTAGTGTTGGCGAGTTAAGGGAACAGAAACTGGCAGGAGGTCTTTGGCCTTCCTGACTCAGTGCCCAGTCCATCGCGTTTGATTTTGCAGGAGTTTTACTTGAATGTTTGTTGAAACGTCTTCAGGAAAAATACCAGAGTTTATTCAACAGTCTTCCCACTTCACCCGGAAAATGTGCGGAGGTATTCCTCATAGAATTTCTCTATCTCTCTTCTGTTTCAGGAGCATAGTGATGACAACTGCTCCCCATCACAAAGGTTCTCTCAAGTTTATGTTGTAATTGCTCAATGTCAGAAATGAGAGCCTCCTACATTTAACGTTTAAGGCATAGTTGATAGGTTATTGAAACATATAATCCTTCTGGTGAACGGGTCAATAATTCAAGGTCATAGATTCAAAGTCATTGGAAAAAGACCCGGAGGGAAGATGAGGAGAATTTGTTTTCACTCAATTGTTGAAGTGTGGAATGCGCTACCTGAAAAAGTGGGGAGGCTGATTCTATGAATCATTTTAAAGCAAATTAAACAGGTGCGTGAGGGTGAGGAAATTATGAGGGGTAAGAAAAAAAAGCAAGGTTGTGGAACTAAATACATTCATTTTTTCATAGATAAAAGAAAAATATTGCGCATGCTGGAAGTCCAAAATAAAAACATGTCGAGCAGCATCTGTGGAGATGCTAGATCTCCAACTTTTTCCACTTCTGCCTCAAGTTCATCAACAAGAAACGTTAATCTATTTCCCTCTCCAAAGATGCTGCCTGACCTGCAGGTTATTTCCAGCATTGATAGTTTTATTACAGATTTCCAGCAACTGCAATATTTTGCATTCATTTTTGTGCAAACTATACTTCTCTCTCACTACATCTCCCATCCATTTAACAATAAGCTAGGCTGTTACTAGATTGAATTAAATTATCATTTAATATTTAGAAAGTCATTATTAATCCAATAAACTCACAAATAGGATACAAACATTGTCAGATTTCTTTTATCTCACTGCAGAAAGTACAATCAATTAAGAAACTGCTTACCTCCGATATCTGGTCTAAATTTGTTGTCATATCCTTTGAGTAGGTCATTCAGAATATTTGTCACATCACTTTCATGAACTCTTGGAGCCAGGACCCATGTTCTGTTCAATACTGTGTCTTCATAATCTTCATCATCTACTTTGTTTGCACTGGACACATAAAAAGTGTGCAATAGAAATAAGCATAAGTGACAGAAGATTTAAATTAAGCTAGAATTGTGCAGTGTAGGTTAACAAGGGCTGCCCCACCCACTCACATAACTGGTTGGCAGTTAAGTGTCAGTCACTTAAATCTACCTTGATCTAAAAGCAGGTGGGGGAGGGGAGTCAATCAGGACAATTTAAAAAGAACAACTTGTAAACTCACTCCCAGTGAGTTCTCCCAGTGAGCCAGAGAAGACACAGCCAGAGTGAGACAGAACCAAGAGTGAGTTTGGGAATTTAAATCTAGGTAGGAATTGAATCAAATCAGTAAGGCAGCTCCTTTTAAATTTCAGGAGTTTAAATTAATTTAAATTAAGCTAGAATTGTGCAGTGTAGGTTAACAAGGGCTGCCCTACCCACTCACGTAACTGGTTGGCAGTTAAGTGCCAGTCACTTAAATCTACCTTGATGTAAAAGAAGGTGGGGGAGGGGATTCAATTCAGGACAATTTAAAAAGAGCAACTTGTAAACTCACTCCCAGTGAGTTCTCCCAGTGAGCCAGAGAAGACACAGACAGAGTGAAACAGAACCAAGTGTGAGTTTGGGAATTTGAATCTAGGTGGGAATTCAAAGCTGGGTGGGGAGGAGGTGCTTTTATCCCTGGTAAGTGACTGGTAAGTAGTGTTTCTGTTTTCTTTTTCTTTTCATTGTTATATATATATTTTTTTTCTTCGTTGTTTATTTATTTATTTATTTTGGGACATAGTAATTGTTGAAGTTAACCGAAGATTTAAGACATGGCAGGAGATCTCAGACCCGTGTCATGCTCCTCGTGTGCGATGTGGGAGCTCAGGGACACGTCCACTGTCCCTGGCTCCTTCACGTGCAAGAAGTGTATCCAATTGTAGCTCCTGTTAGACCGCTTGACAGCTCTGGAGCTGTGGATGGACTCACTTTGGAGCATCCGCGATGCTGAGGACGTCGTGCATAGCACGTTTAGCGAGTTGGTCACACCGCAGGTGAAAGGTACTGAGCGAGATAGAAAATGGGTGACCAAAAGACAGAGCAAGAGTAGGAAGGCAGTGCAGGTGTCCTCTGCGGTCATCTCCCTGCAAAACAGATATACCGCTTTGGATACTGTTGAGGGAGATGGCTCACCAGGGGAAGGCAGCAGCAGCCAGCTTCATGGCACCGTGGCTGGCTCTGCTGCACAGCTGGGCAGGAAGAAGAATGGCAGGGCTATAGTGATAGGGGACTCATTTGTAAGGGGAATAGACAGGCGGTTCTGCGGACGCAATCAAGACTCCAGGATGGTATGTTGCCTCCCTGGTGCAAGGGTCAAGGATGTCTCGGAGGGGCTGGAGGACATTCGGGGGGGGGGGGGGGAGGTGAACAGCCAGCTGTCGTGGTGCACATAGGCACCAATGATATAGGTAAAAAACGGGAGAGGTCCTACAAGCTGAATTCAGGGAGTTAGGACTTAAACGAAAAAGTAGGACCTCAAAGGTAGTAATCTCAGGATTGCTACCAGTGCCACGAGCTAGTCAGAGTAGGAATGTCAGGATAGATAGGATGAATGCGTGGCTCGAGAGATGATGCAAGAGGGAGGGACTCAAGTTCCTGGGGCATTGGAACCGGTTCTGGGGGAGGTGGGACCAGTACAAACTGGACGGTCTGCACCTGGGCAGGACTTGAACCAATGTCCTAGGGGGCTGTTTGCTAGAGCTGTTGGGGAGAGTTTAAACTAATGTGGCAGGGGGAGGGGAACCGATGCAGGAAGTTGGAAGGTAGTAAAACAGGGACAGAAACAAAAGGCAGTAAGGGGGAAAGTGTAAGGCAGAGAAGCCATAGTCAAAAATCAAAAAGGGTGACAGTACAAGGTACAGTGACTGAGGGGAGCTCAGTGAATAGGACCAGGAATACTAAAAGGAATAAAATGTGAAGTGAAAACAATAATGGTAAGTGACGCGGCAGGTTGTTACATGAAGATATGGGTTCAACGACAAGGAAAATTAGGAGAAAGGTTAAGAGGAAATATAACTTAGGAGAGATTACTGATCAAGGCGTTAAGATTCAGAACAGAGGTAAAAAAGCCAACATAAGTGGACTTTACCTGAATGCTCATAGTATTCGGAATAAGGTAAATGAGATGATGGCGCAAATCATCGTGAATGACTATGATTTAGTGGCCATTACTGAAACATGGTTAAAGGGTGGTCACGACTGGGAGTTAAATATCCGAGGGTATCAAACTATTCGGAAGGACAGAGTGGATGGTCAGGGAGGTGGTGTAGCTCTGTTATTTAAGGATGACATCCGGGCAACAGTAAGGGATGACATCAATGCTATGGAGGATAAGGTTGAATCCATTTGGGTGGAAATCAGGAATAGTAAGGCGAAAAAGTCACTGATAGGAGTAGTCTATAGGCCACCAAATAGTAACATTATGGTGGGGCAGGCAATAAACAAAGAAATAACTGATGCATGTAGTAATGGTACAGCAGTTATCATGGGGGATTTTAATCTCCATGTAGATTGGTTTAACCAGGTCGGTCAAGGCAGCCTTGAGGAGGAGTTTATAGAATGTATCCGCGATAGTTTCCTAGAACAGTATGTAATGGAACCTACGAGGGAACAAGCGGTCCTAGATCTGGTCCTGTGTAATGAGACAGGATTGATTCAGGATCTCATAGTTAGGGATCCTCTCGGAAGGAGCGATCACAATATGGTGGAATTTAAAATACAGATGGAGGATGAGAAGGTAAAATCAAGCACTAGTGTTTTGTGCTTAAACAAAGGAGATTACAACAGAATGAGAGCAGAACTAGCTAAGGTAGACTGGGAGCAAAGATTTTATGGTGAAACAGTTGAGGAACAGTGGAGAACCTTCCAAGCAATTTTTCACAGTGCTCAGCAAAGGTTTATACCAACAAAAGACGGCAGAAAGAGGGAAAATCGACCGTGGATATCTAAGGAAATAAGGGAGAGTATCAAATTGAATGAAAAAGCATTCAAAGTAGCAAAGATTAGTGGGAGACTAGAGGACTGGGAAATCTTTAGGGGGCAACAGAAAGCTACTAAAAAAGCTATAAAGAAGAGTAAGATAGATTATGAGAGTAAACTTGCTCAGAATATAAAAACAGATAGTACAAGTTTCTACAAACATATAAAACAAAAAAGAGTGGCGAAGGTAAATATTGGTCCTTTAGAGGATGAGAAGGGAGATTTAATAATGGGAGATGAGGAAATGGCTGAGGAACTGAACAGGTTTTTTGGGTCGGTCTTCACAGTGGAAGACACAAATAACATGTCAGTGACTGATGGAAATGAGGCTATGACAGGTGAGGACCTTGAGAGGATTGTTATCACCAAGGAGGTAATGATGGGCAAGCTAATGGGGCTAAAGGTAGACAAGTCTCCTGGCCCTGATGGAATGCATCCCAGAGTGCTAAAAGAGATGGCTAGGGAAATTGCAAATGCACTAGTGATAATTCACTGGACTCTGGGGTGGTCCCGGCGGATTGGAAATTAGCAAACGTGACACCACTGTTTAAAAAAGGAGGTAGGCAGAAAGCGGGTAATTATAGGCCAGTGAGCTTAACTTCGGTAGTAGGGAAGATGCTGGAATCTAACATCAAGGAAGAAATAGCGAGGCATCTGGATGGAAATTGTCCCATTGGGCAGACGCAGCATGGGTTCATAAAGGGCAGGTCATGCCTAACTCATTTAGTGGAATTCTTTGAGGACATTGCCAGTGCGGTAGATAACGGGGAGGCAATGGATGTGATATATCTGGATTTCCAGAAAGCCTTTGACAAGGTGCCACACAAAAGGTTGCTGCATAAGATAAAGGTGCATGGCATTAAGGGGGAAGTAGTAGCATGGATAGAGGATTGGTTAATTAATAGGAAGCAAAGAGTGGGGATTAATGGGTGTTTCTCTGGTTGGCAATCAGTAGCTAGTGGTGTCCCTCAGGGATCAGTGTTGGGCCCACAACTGTTCACAATTTACATAGATGATTTGGAGTTGGGGACCAAAGGCAATGTGTCCAAGTTTTCAGATGACACTAAGATAAGTGGTAAAACAAAAAGTGCAGAGGATACTGGAAGTCTGCAGAGGAATTTGGATAGGCTAAGGGAATGGGCTAGGGTCTGGCAGATGGAATACAATGTTGACAAATATGAGGTTATCAATTTTGGTAGTAATTATAGCAAAAGGGATTATTATTTAAATGAGAAAATATTAAAACATGCTGCTGTGCAGAGAGACCTGGGTGTGCTAGTGCATGAGTCGCAAAAAGTTGGTTTACAGGTGCAACAGGTGATTCAGAAGGCAAATGCAATTTTGTCTTTCATTGCTAGAGGGATGGAGTTTAAGACTAGGGAGGTTATGCTGCAATTGTATAAGGTGTTAGTGAGACCACACCTGGAGTATTGTGTTCAGTTTTGGTCTCCTTACTTGAGAAAGGACGTACTAGCACTGGAGGGTGTGCAGAAGAGATTCACTAGGTTAATCCCAGAGCTGAAGGGGCTGGATTACGAGGAGAGGTTGAGTAGACTGGGACTGTACTCGTTGGAATTTAGAAGGATGAGGGGGGATCTTATAGAAACTAAAACAATTATGAAGGGAATAGATAGGATAAACACGGGCAGGTTGTTTCCACTGGCGGGTGAAAGCAGAACTAAGTGGCATAGCCTCAAAATAAGGGGAAGTAGATTTAGGACTGAGTTTAGGAGGAACTTCTTCACCCAAAGAGTTGTCAATCTATGGAATTCCTTGCCCAGTGAAGCAGTAGAGGCTCCTTCATTAAATGTTTTTAAGATAAAGATAGATAGTTTTTTGAAGAATAAAGGGATTAAGGGTTATGGTGCTTGGGCCGGAAAGTGGAGCTGAGTCCACAAAAGATCAGCCATGATCTCATTGAATGGTGGAGCAGGCTCGAGGGGCCAGGTGGCCTACTCCTGCTTCTAGTTCTTATGTTCTAAGATAAGTGCAAAAAGAAATGACAATTATTAACCAATTTAGAGCAAAATAGATGGTGCAACAATCTTCTTGCCATTGTCTATTTTTTCAATTTAGTGTACCCAATTTTTTTTTTCCAATTAAGCGGCAATTCAGAGTGGCCAATCTACCTACCCTGCACATCTTTGGGTTGTAGGGGTGAGAAGGCCCACACAGACATGGGGAAAATGTGCAAACTCCAAACGGACAGTGAGCCATGGCTGGAATCACACCCGGGTCCTTGGTGCCGTGAGGCAGCAGTATTAACCAGCATTGTCTCTATATTGTGATGCGCAGGTCCCTATATTTCAGTATCTATATTGGCTCATTGTGAACTGCCGAATTTGTGAAAGACCTTGAACTCATATAAATACTTTCTAATCACAGAATCCTAGAATGATACAGCATAGGAAGAGGACATGAGGCTTATTATGCCTGTGCTGATTCGTTAAAAGTGCAAGGCAATAGTCTCATACTTGTTCTTCCCCATAACCCAGCAATTTAATTCCTTTTCAAGTCTTTATTCAATTCCTTTCGAAAGTTATTATTCAACCTACTTCTACCTTTCAAGCATTGAATTTCAGATCATAACAACTCCCAGCATTGAAAATTAATTCTTAGGTTTTTATTCTCTAGCTCCTTTGTCAATTATCTTAAATCTACTAGAGTATAAAAGTTTAAGGAGACCTGAGGAGGTGATTCCTCCTCAGTAGGTTTATTTCTCGCCAATGGGAAAGGCCGCAACGCGGCATGTAACAAGGTTCCAACTGGGACTCCCGATCACGCCGGTTCCAATATAGGCCGGCCTTTAAGGGTTGATTTCATGAGCCCGAGCTAATAGGCCTCTGCTCATCAGTGGGGGAGCTCATGGGCGCGATTCTCCAAAATGGAGACTAAATGTTCGTGCCGTTGTGAACACGATGGCGCAAAACAGGCGCGGGGACTACCCGCGCATGCGCAGTTGGGCCGCGCCAACCCGCATATGCGCGGGGGACATCTTCAGCGCGCCGGCCCCAACGCAACATGGCGTGTGGGTTCAGGGGCCGGCCGCGCAACAAAGTAGGCCCAGCATGCGATTGATGCGCACAACAGCTTGTATATACAATGAAAGCCATGCTGTTACTCAAAATACGATACAGTACAGGATTGACATGCCCAAAAAATGTTTCCGCTGCCTAAACCACCCTGGAGGAGCCGGCATCAAGATCCATGATGGTATGCTGCATGCTGCACAATCTCACCATCATTTAGCAACAGCCCCTGCCACCATCATCATGAAGAATGCTCAGCAGTGGCATAAGGAGGACAAGGAGGGAGGGAAGATGTAGATGACAGCCTAAATAGTATCTTTTGGGCTGGCTGTATGGAACAACTCACCTGAATACGATATTAATAGCACAACCCAAATTCCCCATTCACCAACAGTCCTGCACCATGTGCAGGATTACAGAGACAGGCAGGCAAGGCTGACAATTTGTGCTACTAGCCAGCATGCCAGTTTTTCAACACTGCGCACCCCTTTGACTACAGCCTGGCTGGTGGGAGGCTGCTGGCTTTCAGTGAGCCGGATGTGACCATGATGGATGATCTCAAGCAGGTCAGTAAAACCTCGCTGGAGAAGGCACCATCTTCACATGGGTTCAACAGCAAGACACTGGCAAAGTGGCTGTGCTGGGAGATGATAATAACATAGAAAATAGGGGGTGACTCAGCCATATTGCTCTTCAAATCTGGACCACTTCTCATCAAGTTCATGACACACCCTCACATTCAATTCCACTTTCCTGCCTGGTCCCGTATCTTTTGATTCCCTACTCACACTCAAGCGAAATTCCACCTGTCCAGCATTAACATCAGGTGGGACCATAACACAGGGTAGAAAATAAAAGGATGTTTTCCCTGGCTGGTGAACCCAGAACACAGTCTTAATAACTTGCAAATTATATTGTTCAGACACAAAGGTAAGGAGCATTGTTTAATTAAATACTTTGAGCACATGTAAATGGAGGCCCCCTGTATCCCAACACTCCTCGGGAGCCGCAACCACACAATTCTTTAAAATAAATTTAGCATACCCAATTCATTTTTTCCAATTAAGGGGCAATTTAGCGTGGCCAATCTACCTACCATGCACATCTTTGGGTTGTGGGGGCCAAACCCACGCAACACGGGGAGAATGTGCAAACTCCACACGGACAGTGACCCAGAGCCAGAATTGAACATGGGACCTCGGCGCCATGAGGCAGCAGTGCGAACCACTGTGCCACCGTGCTGCCCTCGCAACAACACAATTTGTGATATCTTGTGGAGATCCCCTCTGTGCCTTTGCCTTCAGCGTGGACAGTTTTCCTGTTTGGCATGTGACATTATGGGAAATATTCAGAATACAAAGGGTTAATGTCATATCATAATTAACCACTAGATGGAGCTAGATCCAAATTAGGGTAGAGCTGACTCACAGACTTCTGGGAAAAGGCTGGAGAGGAGAGTTTAGGAGCAGTGAGAGAGATCAGAGTACAGTTATAGATCGAGTGTAGAGACTAGTGTTGGTTGAGTGTTGATGACTCAATTATTGTTTACTTTAGGCGTAAGTGGTCGAGCTTTAATAAGTAGTGTATTTAAATGTTAGCTTTGTTAATGAACTTCGCTTCTGTGGTTTTGTGAACACTACAACATCCATCCTGATAACAAGAACCATAACGAGCACCACATGGCCTGCTGTTGCACAACCCCCACGTCCCAGCCTTACTCCAACATCATTACACTGTGGTGTTCTGTTCTACCATCTAGAAGTGTGGGAGATTCCCAATGGAGAAATGTTCACATGGGAGTCTTCCCTTTTCCTGTTGGGGACCTGGCGTGAAAGGTGTTACATGCGGAAGTGCCATACAATTGTAGGTGAAGGCGGTTCACGGACTCCTAGGCTGCATGCAGCCAAGGGGAATCCGTGTTCCAGGTTTACATCGAGTTTGTGAAGTTGCAGCCCCATTTCAGTTATTTGAAGGGGCTGCTCCTCAGCCTCTGGTTGCACTTCAGTCCCATGCTCCTGATCTTTGATCATTGGGTGCTGGAGGGGTTAGCTTCTGTGCCCGACCAAGGTGGCCACAACAGGTCCAGGTAGCGGGCGGTCGATTGTCTGACCCGACCGTCTGGCCCTCTTCCATGGCCACAATCGTGGTCGGGTTCCCCTGGAGAGGGAGCACGCGGTGTTCGTCCGCAACCGGTAAGGGCCGGAGTGCATCATCACCTGTCGGGAGTGATATTTCAATTTAATAGTTACATTTCCTTCAATGTTTTATTTTAAATACAATGTCCCACAAGGGACTGTTACCCCCTCTCATTTTTTATTCAATTTATTGATCTTTTTGTGCATTTTGAACACCGGAAATTACATTTTGGCTCAGTTAGTTAAGTTTCCTTTAAGGTTTTGGGGCAGGATTCTCCGACCCCCCGCTGGGTCGGAGAATCGCCAGGGGGCGGTGTGAATCCCGCCCCCGCCGGCTGCCGAATTCTCCGGTGCCGGGGATTTTGCGGGGCCGGGAATTGCACCGCGCCGGTCGGGGACCATTGGCAGCGGCCTCCCCGGTGATTCTACCGCACCCGATGGGCCGAGTGGCCGCCCGTTTTTGGCCCGTCCCGCAGGCGTATGTTACGACAGGTACTTACCGGCGGGACCTGGCTCCGCGGGCGGCCTCCGGGGTCCTCGAGGGGGCGCGGGGAGATCTGGCCCCGGGGGGTGCCCCCATGGTGGCCTGGCCTGCGATTGGAGCCCACCGATCTGCAGGCGGGCCTGTGCTATGGGGGCACTCTATTCCTCTGTGCCGGTCGGTGTAACGGTCCGCGATGGTCGGCACGGAGATGAACCCCCCCAGTGCATGCGCTGGGATGACGCCAGCACACGCTGGCGCACCCGTACATGAGCCAACTCGCACCGGCTGGCGGATGCCCTTCGACGCCAGTTATCTTGGCGCCAAGCACCTTCCGCGCCAGCTGGCACAGCGCGAACCACTCCGGCGCCGGCCTATCCCCTGAAGGTGCAGAGGATTCCGCACTATCGGGGCGGCCCGGCATCGGAGTGGTTCACGCCACTCCTTTGAGCTGGAGTTGCCCGCCCCGCCGGTTTCCGAAGAGTCCCGCCCTTAATTTTTTTTTTTGTTACAGTGCCCCACCAGCAGCTGTCACCCCTCTTTAATTTGTTTGTTTCATTGATCATAGGTTCTATTTAAAAGAATATAAATAGAGGCATCCACCAGTACTATTTAAGCCTTCCGCAACCAACAGGTGCATCATCACACTCAGGAATATACATTTCATTTAGTTAGTTAATTTTCCTTTAATCTTTTGTTTTAGTGACAAGTGCCCTCAACAGGGGCTGTCGCCCTTTTTGTTCAATTGTTTATTTATGATTATTTATTCTATTAAAAGAGTATGAAGAAAAGTCTCCTATAGTACACTAGAGATCTTTCACAACCCGTGGGCACAGCGGGTGCATCATCACCCACGGAAACACCATTTTGATATGATTTTATAACTTTTCTTTGATGTTTTGTTTTCGTAACCATGCCCCACCAGGAACTGTCACCCCACTTCCACCAACACCCCCGTCCCAATTATTTTGTCGGATTAATTTGTTTGTCTTGCTTATTTTTCTTCAAAAGAGCATATAAATAGAAACCAGGAATTATATTTTGATTAGATTTTGCAAGTTTCCTTTTGAATCTTTTTATTTTTTTGTTGCAGTGCCATTCTTCTCATTATTTTGAATTATTAATTTTGTTTTAGTTTAAAAAGGCTATGATGAGAGCCCTCCCCTTGCACCTTTTGAGGAGGATACTGCTCAAGTTTTATTTGTACTTCAGCCCCATGCTCCTGAGCTCTGGTCACCTGGTACAGAGGGGAGTGAGGAGGATCCCAGTGCAAAAGGGAGTGAGGAGGATCTCCTTCTAAGCCTGCTCTTGGACCTGGCCAGGGTGGTGTTAAAAGGTCCAGGCAGCGGGTGTTTGAGGGGATCATCCAGCCCAGCCACCTGCTCCTGTCCATGGCTATGTTCGCGGCTGATTACCCCTGGAGAGAGAGGAAGCAGTTTAACTGGCACACGAGAGGCCTTCCTCGACTGGTGGGTACTGTGGGAGCCAGAGTACATTGTCAGCCCAGGAATTACATTTTATTTTAATTAGCCAAATTTCTTTTTGGCACTTGATTTTTGTTACAATGCCCCACCAGGCGCTGTCACACCCTTTTATTAGTTGATATTACAGATCATTTATTTTATTAAAAGATCATATAGAGGCAGCACGGTGGCACAATGGTTAGCACTGCTGCCTCACAGCTCCAGGGACCCGGGATCAATTCCAGCCTCAGGTCACGACCTTGGGTGACTGTGTGGAGTTTGCACTTTCTCCCCGTGTGTGCGCGGGTTTCCTCCGGGTGCTCCGGTTTCCTCCCACAGTCCAAAGATGTGCAGGTTAGGTGGATTGGCCATGTTAAATTACCCCTTCGTGTCCAAAAGGGTTACGAGGTTACGAGGATAGGAAGGAGGCATGGGCTTAATCAGGGTGCTCTTTCCATGGGATGGTGCAGACTTAATGAGCTGAATGGCCACCTTCTGCACTATAAATTCTATGATCACATGATACTATAAATAGAGGACTGGTCTTCCACCTTTTGAGGGGTCTGGGCTGCTCCTCAAGTTCTATTTGCATTTCATATCATATCATATCATCATATCATAGAATTTACAGCGCAGAAGGGGGCCATTCAGCCCATCGAGTCTGCACCGGATCTTGGAAAGAGCACCCTACCAAGCCCACACCTCCACCCTATCCCCGTAACCCAGTAACCCAACTTAACCTTTTTGTGCACTAAGGGCAATTTAGTGTGGCCAATCCACCTAACCAGCACATCTTTGGACTGTGGGAGGAAACCGGAGCTCCCTTGTTCACACCCGGGGATGAAGAGGATTTTGACATGCTCCCGGAGTCACCAAAGACCAAGCCGCCGCCGGAGTCGCCACCAGCACTGCGGCGCTCTCAACGACAGATTAAGGCACCAGGCAGCCTGAATTTGTCATATTATCTGTACTTTTAAAACACAACTTTCTGTATATAGTTCTCCACCACCCCCGCCGGACTCATTTTTTTAAACCGGGGGGCGAATGTGGTAGTCACCACTGATGTATATATTGTATATATAGGATGTTGATATAGGTGCTTTACGGTAAGGCCCCTGTACTACAGGTACGGGGGTAGATCCCTGCCTGCTGGTTCCGCCCAGTAGGCGGAGTATAAATATGTGTGCTCTCTGAACAGCAGCCATTTCATCAGCTGCTGTAGGAGACCACACATCTCAGTGTAATAAAACCTCAATTACATCCTACTCTCGTCTTTGTGTAATTGATTGTGCATCAGTGCACAAGTTGCAGATGGTCTAACCATGCATTTCTTGCTTTCGCCCTTTTCCCTCATTCCAACCCTCCCCTTATAAAAGAATATAAGAAAAAGAAGTAAGAGTAGGCCATTTCTCCATCGGGTCTGCTCTGCTATTCAATAACATCAGGGCTAATCCTCATGTGGCTTTAACTTCACTTTCCAACCTGCCTCCAGTAACCCTTGACTCCCTTGTCAATCAAAAACCGGCCCACTCAGCCTTGAATATATTCAATGAACCAACCTCCACTGGTCTCTGGGATAGAGAATGCTAAAGATTGAGGATCCTCCCAGAAATTCCTCTTCATCGCTGTCTTAATTGGGAGATCCAATCTTTTGAAACTGTATCCTGCAGTTCTCGTCCAGAGTTTTGCAGTCTTACCCCTGCCCCCCCTCCCCCGCCCTTCCTCCCCTCCCCCAAGCAGCCAAGGTAGCTCGCCAATGGCCATTGGCGGGATCTTCTGATCCCGCTGAAGTCAATGACAATTTGCGTTGCTCGCCCACGCCATGCCCTGGGAACCTGTGGTGGGGGCCGACTTCAGCAGGACTGGAAGGCCCCACATACAGGAAGGGCTGGAAAATCCCACCTCAAGGTTCCCCAACAAGGATCCATCCTGGCAAGCCCTCAGAATCTTAAATATTTCAATCAGATCACCTCTCATCCTTTTAAACATCAATGAGGTTCGGCCCAACCTGCTCAACCTTTCCTCATAAGAGAACACGTTCATCCTAAAAATTAACCTAGTGAACCTTTTCTGAACTTCAAGTATATCCCTCCTTAGTAGGGAGGCCAAAGGTGTACATAGCACCCGAGGTGTGGTCTCACCAATGCCCTGAATGGTTGTAGCAAGACTTCTCTACTTTTATACATCATTCCTCTAACAATGAAAGCCAATATTCTATTTTCCTACTTAATTATTTGCTGTGCCTGCGTTAACTGATTCATGTGCAAGGACATGGGGCCCTGCTGAACTGCAGGATTTTACTATTTCTCTCCATTTAAATAATTTTCTGCCAAAAGTGGATAACCTTACGTTTTCTCAAATGATACCCCAGCTGTCAATTTTTCCCACTCACTTGACCTATCTATATCCATTTCTTGACTCTTTAGGTGGAATCTTGTGGATGCAACAGGGGTCTCAGCCGTTGGTTGGATAGCTGGTAGGACACCAGTATTGTCTCTTTTCCAGGAGACCCAATGCATTTTGTGCCATTTGAACATTTAACAGGGTAATGGCAGTGGAGCAATGAACCAAGGGGTGCGGAACACTAACCCAGGGAGCTGCCTGCCAATCAGAGGCGGGCAGCCCATCTGTGCTCAGCTGCACCACCAGGAAGGCAGTGGCTTCTGCCAGTATTGCACCAAACCTGAAGCCTCAGATCGACGAGGGACCCATGCACAGGTGAGTAATAGTGGGAAAGGGGTTTCTGTAATAGCCTGCACGGAACACCTGGGGCCGAGTTGATGGTTTTCCCCATGCGGCTAAAGGAGTATGAGCTCCCCCACTAACTACAGGGCTGATACCATCTTGTATATAAAGTTGGCCAGATAGGAACCGACCGACAGAGAGAGAGAACCCGCTGAGGTTCAACCGGACCCCTTTGTAAATAGTAGATATTATAAATAAACATCTTTTGTATTACTTGTCGGACTCCCTTCGCCTTTATTAAACTGATGATGAAGATAAACTAGAACTGTCAACGTGCTACTCTGCTGTCCATGATATCCCTTGTTGCCTTTTTTTATCTACCGTAAATAAGGCAGTCAGTGAGGTTGCCCTCCTTACTTTGGATATCAATATTCTATTGCTCAGAGTCGCCAGGTATCAAATGAAACCATCACAAGGTTCAACCAGCTATCGATCAAAAAGCCAAACACCAGTTAGTTAGTTCAAGGTCAAGGGTACTTTATTTACACACACAATTAATCATGCAACATAAACACTACTAGTTAAACTACACCTATCAACTATGACAACCTGTACT